>NC_092334.1:604507500-605727500 GCF_046630445.1 Rutidosis leptorrhynchoides
CCCAAATACATGAAAATAATGAATAGTAGGCACCTTTTTGTGATATAACTCATAAGGAGTTTTGCCATGTTTCTTCACAATCAAGGATCTATTTTGAGTATAACAAGCTGTATTAACTGCCTCTGCCCAGAATCTGAGTGCAGCATTTGATTGGCATAGCATAGTTCTGGCTGCTTCTATAAGTTTTCTATTTCTTCTTTCAACAACTCCATTTTGTTGTGGAGTTCTAACAGCAGAGAAATTTTGACCAATTCCAGACTCCACACAAAAATCAATTAAAGTGACATTTTTGAACTCAGTACCATGATCACTTCTCAACTGTTTGACAAGAACACCCTTTTTCACCTGCTCTCTCTTGATCAAATTGATGATTTCTTCAGGAGCATCACTTTTTGCAGCTAAGAAAATAACCCATGTAAATCTAGAATACTCATCAACAATTACCAGAGTATATCTTTTCCCACCCAGACTACTAGTGTTCATTGGACCAAACAGATCCATGTGTAGTATGTGAAGTGGATCACTAATTGTGAAGACCAGTCCTAATCCATCCGGACGAAGTCCACATCGATTATAAACGATTCACAACAGTTGATTACATCGCGAGGTACTTGACCTCTATATGATACATTTTACAAACATTGCATTCATTTTTAAAAGACAACTTTCATTTCATCGTAAGTTGACAGACATGCATACCATTTCATAATATATCTAAACTATAATTGACTTAATAATAATCTTGATGAACTCAACGACTCGAATGCAACGTCTTTTGAAATATATCATGAATGATTCCAAGTAATATCTTTAAAATAAGCAATTGCACAGTGGAAGACTTCTTTCATACCTGAGAATAAACATGCTTTAAAGTGTCAACCAAAAGGTTGGTGAGTTCATTAGTTTAACATAAATAATCATTTCCATCATTTTAATAGACCACAAGATTTTCATTTCTCATAAATATACGTCCCATGCATAGAGACAAAAATATCATTCATATGGATTGAACACCTGGTAACCGACATTCACAATTTCTATATAAGAATATCCCCATCATTCCAGGATCCTCCTTCAGACATGATATAAATTTTGAAGTACTAAAGCATCCGGTACTTTGGATGGGGCTTGTTGGGCCCGATAGATCTATCTTTAGAGTTCGCGTCAATTAGGGTGCCTGTTCCCTAATTCTTAGATTACCAGACTTAATAAAAAGGGGCATATTCGGTTTAATAATCCAGCCAGAGAATGTAGTTTTAAGTACTTGTGTCTATTTCGTAAAACAGTTATAAAAGCAGCGCATGTATTCTCAGTCCCAAAATATATATTGCGAAAGCATTTAAAAAGGGATTAATGAAACTCACCTAATGTATTTTGTAGTAAAAATACATATGACTATTTTGAACAACGCAGGGTTGGCCTCGGATTCACGAACCTATATCAATCATGTATATCTATTAATAAATATAACGGAAATCACATTCATCCATTTATTAATATATATTATTTATATATATTTGTAGTTATATAGATTTTATACTAGATTCCATTTAAAATGTTTACTTATATTATATCTTAAATTATATATTATACTTATTTAATTTGTGTATATATTCAAAAATGTTTACATATTTATATAGTTATATTGACATATATATATATGTGGTTAGTATTTTAATAAAAATACCTAACATGTTATATATGAATATTTATATAAACTCTGTTAATTTGACTAAAAGGATACTTACAATCTTAATAATATCTTTAAAACTTTTATTTTCATAAACGTAATTATTTTTAGTAATATTGATATAGATAATGCTGATAATGATAAAAATGATAGTTTTAATAACATGATAATTTTTGTAAATCTGATAATACTAATATTAATAAAAATGATACTATTAATTATAATTCTATTAATAAGTATATTAATATTAATGATAGTTTTCAATAGTAAATCTCATAATAATGATAATATTATTAGTAATAATAAAAATTGTATTAATAATATTGGTATATGTATTTAGAATCAATCAATTTTAGTTACTAATAATAGCAATAATAATAATAAGAATAATAATAATAATGATAATAGTAATAACATTAATAATAATAATAGTTTTAGATTTGAGAACTACCTCAATTAAGGTTTTTTAAAAAAAAAACTGCCACACGCCAGGATCGAACCCGAGACCTCCCGCTCACTACACACTCCCTTAACCATCTGAACCGTATTGTTTTTCTGTTTAAAACCGATCTCATATATTTATAATCTACTTCTGTTTATTTCTATGTCTTCTTCTTCCCAAGCACCCAGTCGATCAAAGACTAACTCAAACATGACCTAGTGAAACAATTTGCTTTAAGGGTTCATAAACATAACAGAAACGATTCAATGGTTTGATTTGTTTTAACAGAAACAAAAGAAAAAAAAATATCTGCTGTTCGTTTAAAAAAAAAATAAGAATTCCTAAATCGATTTTGAAATTAAGGATGTTTTAGCTCTTGATTATAACATGAAATATATTGTAAAACGTTCCTTAAATCTATCTGAAACATCAATTGATCCTAAAAACTCCAATTGAGCTCGAATTTAACGATGAACAAGAACTTTGACTTTTAAAATTGAAACTTTGACCTCAAAATTTAGACTCGATATGATAAATTGGCTTTTGAAATTATGCAGATAGTTTAAAGAAGAGATTCCTAACAAAATCACATTAACACATTTTGAATTAAGTTTGGAAATCGTGGATTTTGAAAAATGAAACAAGAACAGGGCCGTAGGCCTTTGTTCTTCATTCCTTTACGATAATTTCGATTCAGTAGAGTTTGTTAATGGGTTCTGTAATTTGTAAGTGGTAAGTGAAGTCGTGTGGTAGCAGTTTATCAACTGAATTGGATTGGTTAATAGCAAAATCTGGTCGACAAAGAGATCAATCAAAAACAGAAGAATAAATAAAAAAATTAAAAAAATGTACGATTCCCTAACTGAATTTGTTTCTAGTGATTAAACTTGGAATCAAATTGTACTAATTTCAAATCAAGAATAATTCATCTTTAGTTTAGATAATGACTGGAAACAGAAAATACGTATTTTTTTTATATCTCTTTATATATATACCGTAATAATATATAATCTTTATATATATATATATATATATATATATATATATATATATATATATATATATATATATATATATATATTAATTGTATTTTTTTTTAAATATATATTAGTATACATAAATATTTATATATATATATATATATATCAGTATTTTATATATCTATTTGTGTATGTCTAAATCTGTTTATATATTTGATTAAATATAAACCATAAACTTTAATATTTATAATTTATAATAAAGTACTAATAATAACTATAATAAAATTATTAATTGGTATTTCGAAATAACACTAATAAAAATAGTAATAATAATAATAGTATCAATAATAATATTTGTATTAATAATAACTATATATAGTAGTAACATCATAAAATTGATAGTTTTAATAAGTTCACTAATAACAATTATAGTAAAACGATAATAATAATATGTTTATTAATACTAATAATAATTCTACTTTTCATAATATTGTTGATAATAATATTAATGACTTTGATAATATAATAACTTATATCAAATTTCATATTTAATATTTTTACATTTTATATATATTATAATATGCATACAATTAATAATTATGTATATTAATCCTATATATATGTGTATATATTTATATGTTTATATATTTCAACTACCTCATATTTAATCATGTTTTAAATATCAAGTTTACGTTTTCTTTCTAAATCACATACTAGTTTATTAATATATGTAATTCATAATATATAATTATTTGCCTATATATATATATCTATTTATATATACATTTCTATTTACGATTAATGGTTCGTGAATCGTCGAGCATAGTCAAAGGGTATTTGATTACTTGAATATAGATTTCAAAACTTTCGAGACTCAACATTACAGATTTTGCTTATCGTAATGGAATCATAATAAGATTAAGTTTAAATTTGGTCGAAAATTCCCGGGTCGTCTCTGTACCTACCCGTTAAAGAAATTTCGTCCCGAAATTTGAGTGAGGTGGTCATGGCTAACAATAAAAATGTTTTCATGATGAATATGAGCTGATAAATAGAGTTTTATCATCACTGAGTAATATGGATAAAACAATTCGATTATTCGAAGAGCACGAATGAAGTTATCACCAAAGAGTGAAATGGGAAAGACAAGTTTTATCATAACTTTTGATTAGTCATAGTTGAATTTAGAAAATAAAGTACGTCTTAACCTTTGACGTGGTCACATTTGAATTTAGAAAATAAGGCGCGTCTCAACTTTTGACATTGCCTTGGTTGAATTCCGGAATTCAAGGGATTTAAAGAAAATCTTGAAGATCTATAAGATCTGATTCTTCAGAATTTATGGAAATTAAGATCTCTTTAATTAAATACGGTGATCTGCCCCGATTACTACGTCTGATATTTCCTTTATAAATTTACCTTTTCCGTTCCATTTATTTTCACCACTTCTATACTCAATTCCCAAATTCAAAAGATTTATGAAATTGCTTAACCATGTTCTGATCCTTGTTCTTATTCTAACTATCGCAATGATCGTTCTTTTTTTCTAACTCCCACCTGAAGAATCTGTTTATTTCTATTATGCTCTAGGGATTATTGTATTTATAATCCTCCCGTGTCTTTATATTGCTATACGTACTGATATTCACGGATTTGTAATTTCGGTGTTGTCATTGGGCTTTATATTTTCTCTTATATTTTGGATCTCTTTGCCTTTTTATTATCCTCCCGACCTCTAGTAAAGCGAGTAATGGTCCAGAATTCGTAAGTATGGAATTTCGGATAAACATCATGTTCTAAATAAGAAAGAAGGTATTAGCACGATTTGATTTGTCGAATTATCAGAATCACTGAGTATAGAACTATCAAGAATATATATTTTTGATATGTTCAGAAGTTACGCAGACTGAAAGATTTATGTAACATGGCACGTGATGACGTTATGATCTGTGAATCATCACGTCTCATTCGAAACTCAGCATGACTTACTGTAATATAATCACGTTGATCAAGTGTCATTATATTATACTAACTCATACATCAGTTCCCAACATTACTTCAATAACATTCATATTTTAATCTCGAAAGTTTACGGAATATAGAAACTAACAGTTTCTATATGATGTAACACTGATAGCACGAAGAGATTAAAGATTTTAGATAAGAATAGTTATAAAAATATCTCCAGAATATGGAGGATATTTATAATGAAAGATACGATGATATCTTGGAATTTCTAATATCAATGGATAATGAAGAAGATTTATCCGTAAGGGTTTAGATTCGGAAGCAAGGTATTCGCTAAAGATTTCATCAGAAACAGAATCATTTGAATTCTTTGAAGTCAAACTTATTCTTTGTGATTTGTCCACGGTTTCCTTCATAGTTTCGCATAATCCGCCTTTCGGTAATAGATTTTCTATTGAATGTTTCCAATATAATGATACACAGGAAGCACGAAGAGGTATATAATTTCGAACGAGAATATTTATGAAAATATCCTCAGAAATATCAAAGATATTGATGATGATATTTTGGAATTTCTAAGTTCAATGGTTGATGGAGAAAGATTTTTCGCAAGATTTTAACATGACTTCGGGGCAAGATATTTTCTAAAGATTTCAACGGATCCAGAATTATCTGGATTCTTTGAATATAGGGTATGGTTCTTGTATTTGTCCTTGGTCTCCTTCATAATTAGCTCAATCCATTTTCAGTTACAACTGTTCTGAACTTTTCCAACATACTATTCTTTATCATTAAACTTCCGACAATTAAGGTCTCTTACGGTTGTCTACAGTTTCTGCTGCTTCATTCAGCTTTTTTTTTTTCAACATTCAGAGTATTGATTCGCAGACTGGGTGCTTTTCAAAATTCCATAATGGAAGATCATGATTCTAAGAGATAAGTGTTATACGTATACATATAACTGTTGATGTAGTAATGGTGTGAGTTTTCAAAGTACTGATTGCTGATTTCTCGGTATTTGGTATGGCAGTTCTCTTTACAAGATGCGGATGGGTATATGATAGGACTTTAATGAGCAATTATAATGGTTTTTCGGAGATAAACTTAAGTTAATGAATAATGAATTTGCTAGTAAGTTTACTGCTAATGTGGGGGGTATATAAACGGTTCT
This sequence comes from Rutidosis leptorrhynchoides, assembly GCF_046630445.1. NCBI lineage: Eukaryota > Viridiplantae > Streptophyta > Magnoliopsida > Asterales > Asteraceae > Rutidosis > Rutidosis leptorrhynchoides. The sequence continues at coordinate 604,513,752 of NC_092334.1, forward strand.
AAGGTAACGATGATGAATGGGTAATCTTTATAATAAAGTTTATTCGAATGAAAAATTGAAGTGGATTTGTTGGAGCTGTGACAAAATTGGCTAATTGTGAAAAAGAATTGCAATGTTATTTTGGGTGATAATAACACTAAGGAATTAGCACAACTACGTGTTAAATGTTTACTCAGTTTCCAAGAGTTTTTCAGGTGCATAACTATATACATAAGTTCTTTCTTTCGTAGGTATCGTGTGGTTGGTTCATCTACTCGATTGAGGTGTTTTCAAGAATCATGAAAGGTTTGAACGCAGATTGTAATCGTCAAGATACAAATGAGGTTTAAGATGAAATCAAGTGGCAAACTTGAAGAATTGTTTTGTTTCATATGTTATAATCATTATTTTAATTCATTTTAATTGTCTAATGTTGGTAGTCCTAAGTTGATAGTCCACAGTTGACAGTCCAATAATTCATATATAATTTAATATATAATATTCGAATTAATTAATACGTATCGTGACCCGTGTACATGTCTCAGACTCGATCACAACTCAAACTATATATATTATTGTAGAATCAACCTCAACCATGTATAGAGAACTCGTTCATTACTGCATATAGAGTGTCTATGGTTATTCCAAATAATATATATAAATGTGTCGATATGATATGTCAAAACCTTGTATACATGTCCCGATATTTAAAGTGCGTAAAAATAAATAACAGAAATTTAAATGACGAATAATAAGGTGTGTAAAGTAAATAACAGAAATTAAATGACGATAAATAAAATTGCGATAAATAAACTGCGATAAATAAATTGCGATAATTAAATGGTAATACGGAATTAACAGTTAGCTAGGAACAGTTAGCTAGGATTTTGTTAGCGTGGATTCTTAATAGAATTTCATATTGTTAATTAATCTGTTTCTAATCAATTTTTATTGTGTCCATTATTTCTTCGTTATGCCACTTGATGGATTCTGATAGATCAAAATCCAAATATGTAATTGGATGAATATGGTTATTCTGTGGTGAACGGATTTGTATATCGTTGGATGTAAGTAGGATAGTATATGACTTGTTGAAACAGATTCGAAAAACGTACAATGTTACTTATTAATGTGAAATTTAAATAGTCCTCGGGTATTACCTACCCGTTAAAATATTTTCACCATTAACAGTTTGTACAAGAGAATTTTTAATTACAATCTTTATGAAAACATATATACATATATATTTTCTTCAGATGTATTCATGGATTTAATGAGTTAATATGATATTAAACTCATTTGCTTTTCGGTTGGAACTAGAATAAATAATCTCTAAAACTTTAGAGATTACATATTCGCCATGTCGAACGAAGATAAATGAGGTAGAACGATACGTAGAACGAAGATCATACTCAAAGTACATATGATGATATTGAAGCATGGACTGTTGATGGTACTGGTGCTGTTATTGATTGTACTGTTGGTGCCGATGATGTTGCTGAAGCTGGTACATTTTGCACCATATTCTCCGAGTTGATTATTCGAGTGCGAAGTTCGTTGACTTATTACTCCAGGATGATTGTCGGTCGGAACGAGCGGATGAATAAGGTTTAGAATTGTGGATAGAATATGATCTTGTCGAGTTACCCTGGAAATGGGACTGAAAATGGTGTCTCGAACAGGTTCACCGGTAAACGCTTCAGGTTCATTGTCAAGAGGTGAATTCGTTTGGTGAAAAGGATCGTCTTCTTCGCGTCTCCATTGATTAAGTCGACTACGAACCTAGCAGATGAATTGGGGATGGCTGATTGATTGATTCATTCTGGTGACACTGCTTTCGGAGCTTAGGTGAAACTCCATATCGGAATAGCTGTCGGAATCCGAGGAATTCGAACTGGTTGAGGGATTCATCTCGTATGATCAGATGAAGGATTTTCGATAAGAAATAGATTATAGGATGTAGATTAGTACCCTGCAATATATAATTTACATATATGCATATATAATACTAAAATCCCATAAGTTACGGAGGAATCTACGGAAGTTGTCAGGCAAAGTTACAGTAACAGATACGCTAAGGTATGAAGTAGCAGATACGCTAAGATATGAATTTTGTCTATACACTATTCATGCAGTCAATGCAGTAAAACGTGTCTAGACTAAGAATGATAAGTAAGTGATTCTCTAAGAATGATAAGCAGGTAATTTTTTACACAAAATGATAAGCAAAACTTTTGACATGCAGACACGTTCGAAGTCCAGACTCACTAATGCATCCTAACGAATTATCATTTAGACATACTAATGCAGACATGGTTCGCTAAGACCACCGCTCTGATACCAACTGTGAAGACCCGTCCTAATCCATCCGGACGAAGTCCACATCGATAATAAACGATTCACAACAGTTGATTACATCGCGAGGTACTTGACCTCTATATGATACATTTTACAAACATTGCATTCATTTTTAAAAGACAACTTTCATTTCATCGTAAGTTGACAGACATGCATACCATTTCATAATATATCTAAACTATAATTGACTTAATAATAATCTTGATGAACTCAACGACTCAAATGCAACGTCTTTTAAAATATGTCATGAATGATTCCAAGTAATATCTTTAAAATAAACAATTGCACAGCGGAAGACTTCTTTCATACCTGAGAATAAACATGCTTTAAAGTGTCAACCAAAAGGTTGGTGAGTTCATTAGTTTAACATAAATAATCATTTCCATCATTTTAATAGACCACAAGATTTTCATTTCTCATAAATATACGTCTCATGCATAGAGACAAAAATATCATTCATATGGATTGAACACCTGGTAACCGACATTCACAATTTGTATATAAGAATATCCCCATCATTCAGGGATCCTCCTTCGGACATGATATAAATTTCAAAGTACTAAAGCATCCGGTACTTTGGATGGGACTTGTTGGGCCCGATAGATCTATCTTTAGAGTTCGCGTCAATTAGGGTGTCTGTTCCCTAATTCTTAGATTACCAGACTTAATAAAAAGGGGCATATTCGGTTTAATAATCCAGCCAGAGAATGTAGTTTTAAGTACTTGTGTCTATTTCGTAAAACAGTTATAAAAGCAGCGCATGTATTCTCAGTCCCAAAATATATATTGCGAAAGCATTTAAAAAGGGATTAATGAAACTCACTTAATGTATTTTGTAGTAAAAATACATATGACTATTTTGAATAACGCAGGGTTGGCCTCGGATTCACGAACCTATATCAATCATGTATATCTATTAATAAATATAACGGAAATCACATTCATCCATTTATTAATATATATTATTTATATATATTTGTAGTTATATAGATTTTATACTAGATTCCATTTAAAACGTTTACTTATATTATATCTTAAATTATATATTATACTTATTTAATTTGTGTATATATTCAAAAATGTTTACATATTTATATAGTTATATTGACATATATATATATATATATATATATATATATATATATATATATATATATATATATATATATATATATATATATATATATATATTATATAGATTTTATACTAGATTCCATTTAAAACGTTTACTTATATTATATCTTAAATTATATATTATACTTATTTAATTTGTGTATATATTCAAAAATGTTTACATATTTATATAGTTATATTGACATATATATATATATATATATATATATATATATATATATATATATATATATATATATATATATATATATATATATATATATATATATATATATATATATATATATATATATATATATATATATATATATATATATATATATATATATATATGTGTGTGTGTGGGGTTAGTATTTTAATAAAAATACCTAACATGTTATATATGAATATTTATATAAACTCTGTTAATTTGACTAAAAGGATACTTACAATCTTAATAATATCTTTAAAACTTTTATTTTCATAAACGTAATTATTTTTAGTAATATTGATATAGATAATGCTGATAATGATAAAAATGATAGTTTTAATAACATGATAATTTTTGTAAATATGATAATACTAATATTAATAAAAATGATACTATTAATTATAATTCTATTAATAAGTATATTAATGATAGTTTTCAATAGTAAATCTCATAATAATGATAATATTATTAGTAATAATAACAATTTTATTAATAATATTGGTATATGTATTTAGAATCAATCAATTTTAGTTACTAATAATAGCAATAATAATAATAAGAATAATAATAATGATAATAGTAATAACATTAATAATAATAATAGTTTTAGATTTGAGAACTACCTCAATTAAGGTTTTTAAAAAAAAACTGCCACACGCCAGGATCGAACCCGAGACCTCCCGCTCGCTACACACTCCCATAACCATCTGAACCGTACTGTTTTTCTGTTTAAAACCGATCCCATATATTTATAATCTACTTCTGTTTATTTCTATGTCTTCTTCTTCCCAAGCACCCAGTCGATCAAAGACTAACTCAAACATGACCTAGTGAAACAATTTGCTTTAAGGGTTCGTTAACATAACAGAAACGATTCAATGGTTTGATTTGTTTTAACAGAAATAAAAGGAAAAAAAATATCTGCTGTTCGTTTTAAAAAAAAAAAATAAGAACTCCTAAATCGATTTTGAAATTAAGGATGTTTCAGCTCTTGATTATAACATGAAATATATTGTAAAACATTCCTTAAATCTATTTGAAACATCAATTGATCCTAAAAACTCCAATTGAGCTCGAATTTAACGATGAACAAGAACTTTGACTTTTAAAATTGAAACTTTGACCTCAAAATTGAGACTCGATATGATAAATTGGCTTTTGAAATTATACAGATAGTGTAAAGAAGAGATTCCTAACAAAATCACATTAACACATTTTGAATTAAGTTTGGAAATCGTGGGTTTTGAAAAATGAAACAAGAACAGGGCCGTAGGCCTTTGTTCTTCATTCCTTTACGATAATTTCGATTCAGTAGAGTTTGTTAATGGGTTCTGTAATTTGTAAGTGGTAAGTGAAGTCATGTGGTAGCAGTTTATCAACTGAATTGGATTGGTTAATAGCAAAATCTGGTCGACAAAGAGATCAATCAAAAACAGAAGAATAAATAAAAAAATTAAAAAAATGTACGATTCCCTAACTGAATTTGTTTCTAGTGATTAAACTTGGAATCAAATTGTACTAATTTCAAATCAAGAATAATTCATCTTTAGTTTAGATAATGACTGGAAACAGAAAATACGTATTTTTTTTTTAAATCTCTTTATATATATACCGTAATAATATATAATTTTTATATATATATTTTTTAATTGTATTTTTTTTTAAATATATATTAGTATACATAAATATAAATATATATATATATATATATATATATATATATATATATATATATATATATATATATATATATATATATATATATATATATATATATATATATATATATATATATATATATATATATATATATATATATATATATATATATATATATATATATATATATTTGTGTATGTCTAAATCTGTTTATATATTTGATTAAATATAAACCATAAACTTTAATATTTATAATTTATAATAAAGTACTAATAATAACTATAATAAAATTATTAATAGGTATTTCGAAATAACACTAATAAAAATAGTAATAATAATATTTGTATTAATAATAACTATATATAGTAGTGACATCATAAAATTGATAGTTTTAATAAGTTCACTAATAACAATTATAGTAAAATGATAATAATAATATGTTTATTAATACTAATAATAATTCTACTTTTCATAATATTGTTGATAATAATATTAATGACTTTGATAATATAATAACTTATATCAAATTTCATATTTAATATTTTTACATTTTATATATATTATAATATGCATACAATTAATAATTATGTATATTAATCCTATATATATGTGTATATATTTATATGTTTATATATTTCAACTACCTCATATTTAATCATGTTTTAAATATCAAGTTTACGTTTTCTTTCTAAATCACATACTAGTTTATTAATATATGTAATTCATAATATATAATTATTTGCCTATATATATATATCTATTTATATATACATTTCTATTTACGATTAATGGTTCGTGAATCGTCGAGCATAGTCAAAGGGTATTTGATTACTTGAATATAGATTTCAAAACTTTCGAGACTCAACATTACAGATTTTGCTTATCGTAACGGAATCATAATAAGATTAAGTTTAAATTTGGTCGAAAATTCCCGGGTCGTCACACTAATAGTAGCTAGAGTTTTTGAGGGAAACGTTGTTTTGGTCTGTTTAACCATAATACAAGCAGAACAAGGTTTATCTTTCTTGAAAGTTTGTTGAGGCAAACCTCTAACAAGCTTCTTTTTGGAAAGCTCATTAATGTTTTTGAAATTGAGATGTGACAGCCTTTTGTGCCAAAGCCAATTAAGTTCAGGAACAGTCTGAGAATACAAACAAGTTTCAATTCCAGTATCAACAGAATCTAAATCCAGCATGTACACATTTTGAACTCTCCAAGCTACAAGTGTTGGCCTTCCTTTTGGATCATAAATAATACCAGCTTTCTTTCTTATTCTAATCTCACAATCTTCATCAGCAATCTGACTCACACTTAGCAGATTATGCTTCAACCCTTCAACTAAAGCAACTTTCTTAAATGAAACACTTCCAGCTTCAACAGTACCATAACCAATAGTCTTTGCAACTGAATTATCACCATATCTTACAGAAGGACCTTTTTCTTCTACAAACCCTACAAGATGCTCTTTGCATCCAGTCATGTGTCTTGAGCAGCCACTGTCCAAATACCACAAATTACCCTGCTACACAAGACACAAAACAAAAGAAAATGGTTAGTTTTCAAGGGGAACCCACTTTTCAGTGGGTTCAGTTGGAGTGCTCTTCACTCTCCAAACAAAAGCTTTGTTCTCAATCTAAATCAACTTGTCCTTAACTGTTTTCAAAACACCTTCACAAACTTTAGGTTTCCAAACCTTGTCAATTTTCTCAGGAAAACAAGATGTTCTTTTAACTAAAGGTTTTTCTTGACTCTTGATTTTTTCATTGAGTTTTGAAATTTTCCTTTTGAGTTTTTGGATAGTCTTTGCTTATTTTGACCTTCTTTTAGTTGACCTTATTGGATCTGGACAAGTGTCACTATCAGAGGATGATTCAGAATCACTTTTGCTACTTGACTCGTGGGTGTCAGACTCTAGGTCGGAACATACACTTTCACTTTTAGAGACTAAACTGTTAGAGTCTGAAGATTTCAAGAGTTCAGACTCTAGTGGATTTCTGCATTCTAGTATTATAGTCTCTAAGGGTTCAACAGGATCTAATGATCTTACAAATGCATTAGTTAAAATCTTTTTGTCACCATCAAATTTTACAAAAGTGTTAGGTAAAATATCAGGTTTGAATACACTAGGATCAACTTCCACATTATTGTTTAATATGTAGTTTTCACCTAGTATAGCCTTGACATCATTTGGAATTTGTTTGGCAATAGTATCAGAATTCTTTTTGGAAGAGACACACCAAGATTTACAAATTGTTTCATAATATTTTGACCTTTTAACTGATCTTCCTAATTCAGTATTTAGCCTTTTTGTTTCTTCTGTGTATGCCATTTTATAGGTGTCAAGTTCTGCCTCACATTCTTTAAACTCTTTAATTTCAGCATCTTTGTTTTCAATGGTGTTTTTAAGTTCAAAAATTTGTGTTCTTAACCTATCAATATCTTCTAAGCACCACTTAAAGTCAAGTAACAAATACTGAAACATTCTCACTTTTTCATTATCAATATAATTCACAAAGTTTTGTACCTTATAGGCAGAAGCTTTATTGCAAGTAGAGTCTTTATCCATCTTCTCAACAGCTTTCAGATCTTCCTCAAACTTGCTAGAACCACCATCCCTTTCAATTACAGCCATATCTGGAGTAGTAATAGTACTGATAAGAAAAATATGGATCGTTTTAAAGATCACCGAGATAGGATTTACACCTTTCCCGCTCTGATACCAGTTATTAGTTCACAGTATTCAACTATGAACACCAGACTCTCAATTGAATAATAAATATGAATTATATGAACAAACAATTGAGAGAATACGAATTGAAAATATATGAAAGACAAAGTATTTCGTGCAAAAGGTGCATTACAATGATAAACCGTAGCCCTATTTATACAGAGTTAAACCAAATCTTGAAGATTTGGTTTCCTAAACTACTTGACTAAAACTTAGGAAAAGATAAACTTAAAACTAACAAATATTCTAAACAATGCAAAGTTTATCTTCTAGAGATAACACAGAATCAAAACACGATCTTCTTAATATTTAAACAAATCTCCAGAATTTTCCATAGCTTAATCATCAAGTAATCAAAACGTTGACTTTATCAGAATCTGCAACTTCAGACTCTAGGACTCCAGACTCTAACTCCTGCAAAACACTTTGACTCATCAGATCATTTTTCCAACATAAAATAATTAAGTAAAGTTAAAAGGTGCCAAAGTGAAAAACAAAATACAAAAAAGAAATTCTTAACAAAAATAAACACAAAACTAAACAACATAACTACGTGATGAAAAACTCATCTTTATATGTATCCCTTAATTTTTGAGTGTCATTTAACCCATTAGGTTGTACGTTGCTTCGCCTTCGTAGTGATTTGGGCTACTGCCGAAGAGAAAGGCTGACCCTATCAAAAACCCTTAGCATAATAAGAGGCGCGGGGGATGGCGATCCAACGAACTAACTGAGAAAGAAGTTCACGGATTACGAGAACAGACTCTATTGTACACTTTCGTCAACATGTCCACTGAGAGTGTCATATTACCAAGAGCGAACACTTTGAATCTTCCTTGAGAAGGGCTTTGAGAAGAGAAGCAACATTATGCTGAGAATGGCCATGTCTATGGTGATTTAAATTGATGTAGATATCGTAATTAAAAACCTATAAGGATATAAGTATATAACCACTTTAGTCTCACAGTTTCACCTATCTAGTACTTGCATACTTTTTCCATCAGTTCCGACTGATCGTATCATTACATACTTTCTAACACATACCTTTGCCCTGGGGCTCACCCTCGAGGGCATCGATGGCATCAGTGGCACGGCTTTGTCTTTTGCTCGCCATCATACTTTTGGCCTGTCGCTCGCCCTTTTTTTAGTATTCTTTTTTTCTAAATTTTATAGTTATTTTTTTCTTATAAATACACACTTTTATATCTTCATTTTACATACCGTTTTTCATGCGCTCATATATCATACTTTCTAACACATACAAAAGTATAAATCGCAACAATTTGGAGTTCGACTCAGTTATGTAGATGGCTCAATCAATCGTGAGTGCTTACGAACCTATTGTTGCACTTAATATGCTTGAATGCATGGAAGATGATGACACCCAACCTTTCAAACCAAGAGCACCTAGGAGATATATACTAATATATACTGAGAGATCGTGCAACTGAGGCCTAACGTTTGTGGGATGATTACTTTTCTAACACGCCAAATTTTCATGTTGATCATCTGAAGGCGATATCACATGAGCACTTCATTGTTTCAACGTAAATGTCAAGATATAATAACTTACTGTCAAGTACCAATTCGTATTTTGAGTTACTTTTATCTAATACGGAATTTTATTAGCTTACATGGTTTTAATGTGTTCCAAAAATGAAATTCGGTTACTCGTCAATTAGATACGTTACTTTTTTTCATTTTGTTTGATAAATAATTTCATATGGGCCAACAAATCTAATATGAATGTTTGGATAAGTTTCGTAAAAGTGTATCTCACTTATATTCGAACGAATATTTGAGAAAACCAAATGTTCGAGATGTGCAACGTATAATTACTAAACATCAAGAAATGCACGATTTTTCAGTGATGCTTAGAAGTATCGAATGTACACATTGTGCATGGACGAATTGCCCTGCTTGGAAAGGTAACTACACAAGAGGTGATCAAAACTGCTCAGCAGTCATTTTAGAAGTGGTGGCCACGTACGTTTTGTGAATTTAGTACGTTTTATGTGGAATTGCATGTTCGAATAACACCATCATTATATTTCATGAGTGTTATCTATTCAACGGTTTATTGCAAGATAAAGCTCCACAATGTAACTTTAGGGTTAGTGGGGCACAATTAGGGAATGGTATTATATTTTCGATGAAACTTACCCCGATTAGGCAACACTTGTGAAACCGTTTAAATGCCCAATTGACCCAAAGACATCAAAATTCAAGAATTTCTGGAATTACCAAGAATCTACAAGAAATGATACAATTGAAGAATATGGAGTGCTACAAGGTCGATGTTAGATCATTAAAAAACAAAACCTTATTATGTGAGTAAAATTCAAACAATTATGTATGTTTGTGTAATCTTACACAATATGATTAGTGAAGACAACAAACGCGTAATATGTGAACTCGAAGAAGATTACCCCTCGGTTCATCATTCAAAAAGATCATTCCATGAAAGGGTTAAAGTGCAACCTCGCGTGGAGAGAGAACTACGAGAATCAGAAGTTTGATAGCTACTTAGAAATATGTTAATAAAACATATTTTGAATCTTCTACTAATCATCGTATTCAAATTACTCAACTCGTAGGACTTTCCAAAGCTTCTGGAAGTTCGAACAACGAATACAACGAGTAGTTTTAATTATCTTTAATTTCAATGCAAAGTTTTTTTAGTTTTAACGTATTTTACTTTGATTTTAATTTAATGTTAGTTGTTTTTGTTAATAAATTATAGCGGGGCCTACTTTTTCGAGAAAGAGTGACATCATTGATGGAAGCGAATTATTTTCATCTTCTGCTGAGAGCAATTGATGATGTGACGCTGAGTTGACAATTTATCTTAGGAGGAAATTGTGTCATTATCGAGAGTACTCCTACAAAGAAGCATAAATAAAAGGAATAAAAGTTCAAATGATTTTTGTTGTAATTAAAACGATTTGTCACATCAGTAAAAAAAAAAAAAAAGGCATATGTGATCGAATACACTAAAAGTTTCAAATGCAACAAAAATTATGGGTAGTTTCCTTGTCTAGGTTCGGTTTGAGGTTTTATGAGACAGTTGTCGATGGTTTCAATAGTTTAGAGTTGGTTTAAGAGATTTTAGTGGTGTTTGGTCGATAGTTAGGTATGAGTGCTGCAGTTGGTTTGTTTATGTTCGGTTTCAAATGTTCTACACCCCCGTGTTTCTATGTTTCCGTCTTTTCGTAGTGGTCGCCCTATTTTCGATGTCTCCTTTTGTAGATTTACTTTTTTACGTTTCGCTGAAGCACCGTCAAATTTTAATGAGTCGTTGTTATTGTCTTCAGTTTCTTCGAAAGTCAGTCGTGTCTCCAGCACGCCTACTCTTTACACTATTTTTTTTGTATATAATAAAACAGGACATCCATTTTTAACTTCAAATTGAGGAACATGTATGTATATATTATCATTCTTTTTATGCTAGAAAACAGGACATCCATTTGACATATCTATATTTCTCATCTTACACTGACAATTCTTGTTTGCCCAGATTTCAGTTCCAGGTCACCAATCGGATGTTTGCGTTGTGCACTGAACTCCATGGAGGTTACTGAAGAAAGATTTGGCTGGAATCGGCGTAGGTGGAATGTGAAGCAAAGTGCTAAAGCCCTATATCTACTTCGAGATATGTCTGGTAACGAGGAAGAAGATTTTAATGTATATATTGAAAGGGACAATGTTATTGGTGGTGCCCGACCAAAGAATTATGGCGTTAAGTGTGGTAAGTACGATCAAAAGTTTAAGTTTTATGCAAATTTAAATAAGGGAATCGAGTGACTACACCCTTTATTTGATTTTTTTGTTCAACACCACGTAAAATTTGGACACATCGTACACTACGAGGTACTTTTCTACCATATCTCGTTGTCCAAGGCCCGTTGTATTCTGTGGCGGAACGATGTAGAGACACATAGGGACATCTGCGTCATCTGAATTTAAGAAAATGTACACTAAATTTATTTATTTTACTAAAACTATATGGTTTTTATTAATGTTTACCTCATGTCAATAAACATTTACTAGATTTTTATTAGGTAGTGCCACCCGCCTAATCTGTAGTCAGGTTCAAGTTACGCCCCTACTTGTATCAAGCCGTATGAGTGATCTTGCACAATATGGTCACTAGAGACAACTCAAGGCTTGTAAAGTTCGAAATAGTTAATTAGGAAAGTGTTTAACGATTTAAAAAACAAAAAATGGGATTATCAATTTACAAACCGTTTTACAACAAAATCAGGACCAGCCCCTACTGACGTCCTAATTAACAGTCTTGCGTCTAAGTTACATTATAATTTGCTGAATGACAATAATATTTTGATGCAAAATCGTGTGTACTTTTACCAAATCAGATTAACGCAGCGGATAGTTAAAATAATAATCTTTAATTATTTTATGAACAAAATTTATACAAGATTAAATTTTCACTTATTTAATGAAACATGCACACAATTAATCTTTCCCAGTGATCCAGTTACACCATAAAAATTGTCATGAATATAAAATAAAAGAGGAGTTAACGATATACCTTTCTTGGAGAAATTGATGAGACGGAGAGAAACTTACGATCAAAAATATGACCGTCTCTTAGGATAGTCCACACTACACTTCAAACAACGTCAATGGATGCTAGTCCAAACCCAAGTAATAATTAATCAACCTTTGATTAATATTATGAACTCAAAATGATATTCTTACTTACTCTCTTTTTAATTCTCTCGTATCTCCTTATGAAGGCAAAAGAAAGGAATATATATTACACTTTAGAAACACCCGTGAACCTTATATCAATCCGTGAATATTTTACTTTTTGAAAGAATCCAATTTAGGATATTGAATTTGATTTACGTAATATCATAAAGTCGTATTTCTCAAATACTTCAGGGGTAGTTTATGAAACTTATAATTAATAATTTCTATCATGTCACTTTCATGTGAATAGTAAATTAATTAATTTCGTTTCATTTACTATTCATATGAATAGTAAATGAATTAATTTCGATTTACTATTTTGTTACTTGAGTAATATATATACATCATATATATATTTATTTGACGTCTCGGTGTATATGTGTGTGACCCCGAAGGCTCAAATGAATTTGGCCATATAGTTATATGTTGTACCTTGCACATTAATCCTTCAGACTCCCACTTGTGCATGGCACAACACCAAGTAACTATACAAACAATGGTAAGCGTCTAGCAACACGTCATTGTCCCCAAATTCATGTGAGGGTAGTTTCTCGAAACTGTTTATGGTAAGTGTTAAATGTCATTCGTCCTTTTGTTTCAGATACTTTAGTTAAACTTGAGATATGGATCATCGGTCATTCTCATTTGTTTAACGATTTTATTTCTCGATCTTAGAACTGAATTAGATCACCAAATTAATTAAGTATCATCTTAATTACATCTGGGTGCGGCCACACAAATATCTTATTCATTCATCGAGGAGCTCAAAAAGTATCTAACTCCAAACATTTTAGAGGAACAAATCCTATATTGCATACACGTGTCTATCACGAGCTTTACATTATACCCAATGATGGCCTTTATAACAGCCTTATTCAGGACAGCGTTTAACCATATCAAAGTACAATGCTACACTCATCAAGACGGGCGTGCATCTCAAGTCTAAGGACACAAAGACATAATCACTAAAAGATTCACTACTGACTACGATCCATATAGTGACATCTCATGGTTGGGTCATTCCAGTATTCATCATCAATGAATACATATGAATTTTGGTCTCAACAAGGTAACTATTCATCATCAATGAATATTACCAAAATTTCACATTAATCTTAATTCATGTTATTCCCATAACATGATCGATTATGGAGATTTTGAATAATCAACAATTATTCATGGATTAAACATGCTAATATAGAACACAGTGATATAAATGAAACTGATCATACCAACTATATATCAATTCATTAAGATAAAACTGCTTAATGTTCCAAAAATATCCAAATATTAAATTACAAATTAAAAAGATCAGCAGCATAACGAAGTCCAATACTACTAGCATGATCATCATGCTTGTTGTGTGTCATGGGCTTCGTGAACGGGTCAGCCACATTATCATCTGTATGAACCTTAAGAATACTAATATCATTCCTCTCAACGACTTCTTGAATGTAGTCAAATTTTCGAAGAATGTGTCTGCTACCTTTACGTACACGTGATTCTTTCGCTAGTATAATAGCACTTGAATTATCACAATACATTTCCATAGGGGATTCAATGCTGGGAACTACTCCAAGTTCAGCAATAAACTTCCTAATCCAGACAGCTTCTTGAGCAGCTTCTGATGCAGCAATGTATTCTGCTTCTGTTGTAGACTGTGCAACTGTGCTCTGCTTTGAGCTTCTCCAATCAACTGCCCCGCCATTCATGACAAAGACATACCCTGACTGGGATCGAGAATCATCTCGATCAGTTTGGAAACTAGCATCTGTATAACATCTAATACTCAACTCTTCTTCCAAACCACCGTAAACCAAAAACATATCTTTAGTCCTTCGCAGATACTTAAGAATGCTCTTAACAGCAATCCAATGTTCTTCACCTGGATTCTGTTGATAACGACTCGTCAAACTTAAGGCTAACGAGACATCAGGTCTAGTACATAACATGGCATACATAATGGATCCTATAGCCGAAGCATACGGAACACATTTCATTCGTCTTATCTCATCAGGTGAGATAGGACTTTGAGACTTGCTCAAGGTTATGCCTTTTTGCATGGGCAATGCTCCGCGCTTGGAGTTTTGCATGTTAAATCTTCGTAAGATTTTGTCAATGTATGTACTTTGACTCAAACCAATAAGCCTTTTATATCTATTTCTATAGATCCTGATTCCAAGAATATACTTAGCTTCTCCAAGATCTTTCATGGCAAAACATTTTCCAAGCCAAGATTTGACATCTTGCAAAGTTGGAATGTCATTTCCAATAAGTAGTATGTCATCAACATACAAGATCAAGAAGACAACTTTGCTCCCACTAGCTCTAATGTAAACACAGGGCTCATCTTGGTTTTGAGAAAAACCATATTCTTTGATTTTCTGATCAAACTTAAGATTCCAGCTCCTGGATGCTTGCTTTAACCCATAAATGGATTTTAGAAGCTTGCATACTTTAGTAGGATACTTAGGATTCACAAACCCTTCCGGCTGAACCATATATACGTCCTCGCTTAGGTCGCCATTTAGGAAAGCGGTTTTGACATCCATTTGCCATATTTCATAATCATGAAAAGCAGCTATGGCAATTAGTATCCTAATTGATTTAATGCTTGCAACTGGTGAATAAGTTTCCTCATAATCAATTCCTTGAGTTTGAGTATAACCTTTTGCCACCAATCGAGCCTTAAAAGTGTTTACATTACCGTCCATGTCTGTCTTCTTCTTAAAGACCCATTTACACCCCACTGGTTTACAGTTGGGTGGAAGATCAATCAAGTCCCATACTTGATTATCTTTCATGGACTGCATCTCTGCATTCATAGCATCTCGCCATTTGTCAGATTCTGGATCTGATATGGCCTCACGGTAGCTAGAGGGTTCATCATAATCCCCTAGATGAGGTTCATCTGAATTAATCAGAAGATTCAACTTCTCCGGTCGATGAGGAGTTCTACTAGATCTACGAATTACAGGTGCAACACGTTCTGGCTCATCAACAATGTGTTCAGTTTCAACGTGCGGTTGGCTAGTGCCTTCAGAAGGTATGTTACTTTGTGATTCTTGAATTTCTTCAAGATCTATTTTACTCCCACTGACTTCTTGTAAGAGAAGATCTCTTTCAAAGAATTCAGCAAAACGAGCAGTAAACACTTTGTTTTCAGCTCGGTAGTAAAAGTAGTAACCCATTGTTTCTTTTGGGTATCCCACAAAGTGACATTTGATACCTCTGGGTTCTAACTTGTTTGAAGTGTCACGTTTCACATACGCTTCACAACCCCAGACTTTCAAATAAGACAGCTTAGGACTCTTTCCATGCCATAACTCAAATGGTGTCTTTTCTACCTTCTTGGTTGGAACCATATTGAGTATGCGTGCAGCAGACTCTAATGCATAACCCCAAAAAGACATTGGTAGAGTAGTTAGACTCATCATAGATCGAACCATATCAAGTAAAGTTCGATTCCTCCGTTCAGACACACCATTGTGTTGTGGTGTGTAAGGTGGAGTGAACTGTGAGACAATCCCACGATTCTTCAGGTGGTCCAAAAACTCTTGACTCATATATTCCCCTCCCCGATCAGAGCGAAGGGCTTTAATGGTCTTTCCAAGTTGATTCTCTACCTCATTTTGGAAGATTTTGAATGTATCAAAAACTTCATGTTTATGTTTCAGCAAGTAAACATAACCATATCTACTATAATCATCAGTAAATGTAACGAAGTATGATTCACCATTTCTAGACATAGTTCTAAAAGGGCCACACACATCAGTATGTATTAGTCCTAAAAGATCTTCAGCTCTCTCACCTAAACCGGAGAAAGGAGCCTTTGTCATCTTTCCACATAAACATGACTTGCATACATCAAATGACTCAGAGTCAGTTGATTCCAAAAGCCCATCCGATTGGAGTTTTGAAATGCGTTGTTTATTTATATGACCAAGACGACAATGCCATAGATAGGTCTTGTTCAAGTCTTGCTTGAATCGTTTGGCAGTACAGGTATATACAGAATTATTATTTGAAATCACACCATGCATATCAATTTCAAAAATACCATCACGTGGAATAGCATTAAAATAAAATACATTATTCTTAGAAACTGAAATACCAAAGTGCGTAAATGTAAGTTCAAAACCAACATTTTTCAAAAGAGAAACTGAAATTACATTGCTCGTAATACTTGGAGCATAATGACATTGCTCCAACAAAACAATAAGACCACTAGGTAGAGTAAGCTCATAGGTTCCAATAGCTTCAACAGCAGCTCGAGCCCCATTGCCCACTCTTAAGTCTAGTGTGTCTTTCTTCAGTCTCTTACTTCTTCTCATTCCCTGCATATTGTTACAGATGTGAGTACCACAACCAGTATCAAAAATCCAGGAATCACTAGAAAAAGTATATAACTGTATATGAAATATACCTGACTTGCTGGTCTGGCCAGCTTTGCCTTTTCTCAACTCAGATAGGTATGAAGGACAGTTCCTCCTCCAGTGGCCAACCTTTCCACAGTGGAAACAGTCGGCATCTTTAGCTGGGTTTTCTTTCTTGGGGGGTGGTGGAATTTTCTTCTTAGCAATTGACTTGCCTTTTCCTTTTCCCAAAGTTTTCGGCTTATTCTTCTTCACCTTACCATCCCTAATCATTAGGATACCTGGATTGGAAACCTTAGATGGAATATTCTGTTCAGCAGTTTTAAGCATCGAATGCACCTCTGCCAGAGATTTCTCCCAACCTTGCATATTGTAATTCATCACAAATTGGTCATACGATTTTGGTAGTGAATTCAAAACCGTGTTCACAGCCAAGTTAGGCGGCAAGGTAGTTCCAAGTTTTTCCAATCGGTCAATGTAGCTTTTCATTTTCAAGACATGAGAGCTCACTGACTGACCTTCCTCCATTTTGCATGTTTGAAGAAGCTTATAAGTTTCATACAACTCTTGACTAGCTTGTTTCTGAAACATATTTTTCAGCTCAGTCATCATATCATATGCTGTACGATCTTCCATTTCCTTTTGGAGGTCAGGAGTCATACTAGCAAGCATGATTAAAGCTATCTTCTCTTGCTCATCGAACAACTTCCGATAAGCAGTTTGTTGAGCAGCAGTAGCTGTCTCAGGAGGAGCATCGGGTAAGGGTTCTTCAATTTTGTTCAACTTCCCTTCATATTTGAGAACGATTCGCAAGTTGCGCTGCCAGTCTAGGAAGTTTGAACCATTGAGTTTCTCCTTCTCCAACAAAGAACGGAGATTGTTTTGGTTTACGTTTTGATTGTTTGACATCTACATAAGAACAAGATTCAATTTAGTATTTTCGATATAAAACTTTAATAAATTAACTACCCAAGTTTTATATATTTTAAAAACAATTAATTTACGAAAGCCTAAGATCCACATAGAGGTTCCATAACTACATCTGTTGATCAGCTAGTAGTTATAGAGTCTATTGGTAGGTAGCGGTTACCAATTGCATTACAAGTGCAACTCTTAGATCTTTATGGGACTCAGAAATATGTGTAGTTCAACAAACCACTATTATCTACTAGCATGTTTGTCCCATCCTTGCCTCGAACTCAGGTCTCACCGTGAATACGATTAAGTCGTCCAATTTGAAAACAGTGGAAATTCAGCCTAGTCTCACTCGTAACTGAAAATCCACCTCGTGGCTATAATTCGATTAGGTCTCACCGTAATCAAAAAATAACGAGGAGTGTTTGCAAGCTCATTGGATGGCATGACTTAAATTTGACGGGTATTTTGAAAAAGTTTGTGTTAACGAATAATGCATGCACACAAGATTCGCTACACTATTTGTTAAAAATCATTTTAACCAATTTTATATATGTCGATCGTGTTTATGCGCCTAGTTTGTTATTTTATTTTATATATAAAAGTTACAAATACACATTGTGTATCGTTTTAAAACAATTTTAAAAGATGTTGCCCATATATATTATTTGAGTTTCAAAAAAAAAAACATTTAACTTTAAACTCGTTAGAGTTTAACTTTTTAAAATCATCAATTTTAATCTTGAAACTTGTTACCGGTTTTATTTGATGTTTTCATCAAAAACATTTAGCATATATATTCTAATCAACAATTATATATAAATGCAAAAATAAAACACAACCATGCATCACACACACATAGCCTAGCCCAAAAATCCTATGCTTGATCCCATGAGCCGACATGGGATCAAGAGGTCAAACTAAGGGTAATATCGTAGCTCCCACTTAATTCAAGAATTAAGTGAAAACTTAACAAAACGCCATCGTTGTCAATTTGACATGTTCGCCATCTTCTAAGCCAAAAGCATGTTGTATTGTATCTTCAATCTTTATCTTGTTACATTTATTTAAATTTGAAATTACAACTAAACTAATACTTTTACAAATTGAAATAAACTTAAATACAATACTATGAAAAAGAAAAATAAATATAATACAACTTTGGCTTCAAAATGGCCTTTCTAATAATACAAATAATCAACATGACATAATATTGCCGTAATCAACAATCACAACAAACATACATAGGTCGGGGCAATATGGCTATGTGTGCAATCACAATTCTAATAACTACATTATTAAAACCTACATATGGCTTGTCCATGGTTACAATGCATGTGTACAACCATGGGATATAACAATCAACAATTATAATAAATATTCAAGCCATAACAATTAAATCTACAATTTAAAATAGTGATATTCTTTCAATCATATTTGTGCGTCATGAGGTTAAGTCTAAATCAACCGTGTTGACTTTAAAAACCAAAAAGGTTTCGACTTTTACCAATTCACCACAAAGCTAAATTTAAAGAAAATCACGCGACAATTAAGATGGTGTAAAAGCGGCTCGGATACCACTGATGCAAAATCGTGTGTACTTTTACCAAATCAGATTAACGCAGCGGATAGTTAAAATAATAATCTTTAATTATTTTATGAACAAAATTTATACAAGATTAAATTTTCACTTATTTAATGAAACATGCACACAATTAATCTTTCCCAGTGATCCAGTTACACCATAATAATTGTCATGAATATAAAATAAAAGAGGAGTTAACGATATACCTTTCTTGGAGAAATTGATGAGACGGAGAGAAACTTACGATCAAAAATATGACCGTCTCTTAGGATAGTCCACACTACACTTCAAACAATGTCAATGGATGCTAGTCCAAACCCAAGTAATAATTAATCAACCTTTGATTAATATTATGAACTCAAAATGATATTCTTACTTACTCTCTTTTTAATTCTCTCGTATCTCCTTATGAAGGCAAAAGAAAGGAATATATATTATGAAATGTCCCGTTCTTATTGACTAAAAACGTTCCATATTAATTGATTTCGTTGCGAGGTTTTGACCTCTATATGAGACGTTTTTCAAAGACTGCATTCATTTTTAAAACAAACCATAACCTTTATTTCATAGATAAAGGTTTTAAAAAGCTTTACGTAGATTATCAAATAATGATAATCTAAAATATCCTGTTTACACACGACCATTACATAATGGTTTACAATACAAATATGTTACAACAAAATAAGTTTCTTGAATGCAGTTTTTACACAATATCATACAAGCATGGACTCCAAATCTCGTCCTTATTTAAGTATGCGACAGCGGAAGCTCTTAATAATCACCTGAGAATAAACATGCTTAAAACGTCAACAAAAATGTTGGTGAGTTATAGGTTTAACCTATATATATCAAATCATAATAATAGACCACAAGATTTCATATTTCAATACACATCCCATACATAGAGATAAAAATCATTCATATGGTGAACACCTGGTAACCGACAATGACAAGATGCATATATAAGAATATCCCCATCATTCCGGGACACCCTTCGGATATGATATTGATTTCGAAGTACTAAAGCATCCGGTACTTTGGATGGGGTTTGTTAGGCCCAATAGATCTATCTTTAGGATTCGCGTCAATTAGGGTGTCTGTTCCCTAATTCTTAGATTACCAGACTTAATAAAAAGGGGCATATTCGATTTCGATAATTTAACCATAGAATGTAGTTTCACGTACTTGTGTCTATTTTGTAAATCATTTATAAAACCTGCATGTATTCTCATCCCAAAAATATTAGATTTTAAAAGTGGGACTATAACTCACTTTCACAGATTTTTACTTCGTCGGGAAGTAAGACTTGGCCACTGGTTGATTCACGAACCTATAACAATATATACATATATATCAAAGTATGTTCAAAATATATTTACAACACTTTTAATATATTTTGATGTTTTAAGTTTATTAAGTCAGCTGTCCTCGTTAGTAACCTACAACTAGTTGTCCACAGTTAGATGTATAGAAATAAATCGATAAATATTATCTTGAATCAATCCACGACCCAGTGTATACGTATCTCAGTATTGATCACAACTCAAACTATATATATTTTGGAATCAACCTCAACCCTGTATAGCTAACTCCAACATTCACATATAGAGTGTCTATGGTTGTTCCGAAATATATATAGATGTGTCGACATGATAGGTCGAAACATTGTATACGTGTCTATGGTATCTCAAGATTACATAATATACAATACAAGTTGATTAAGTTATGGTTGGAATAGATTTGTTACCAATTTTCACGTAGCTAAAATGAGAAAAATTATCCAATCTTGTTTTACCCATAACTTCTTCATTTTAAATCCGTTTTGAGTGAATCAAATTGCTATGGTTTCATATTGAACTCTATTTTATGAATCTAAACAGAAAAGTATAGGTTTATAGTCGGAAAAATAAGTTACAAGTCGTTTTTGTAAAGTTAGTCATTTCAGTCGAAAGAACGACGTCTAGATGACCATTTTAGAAAACATACTTCCACTTTGAGTTTAACCATAATTTTTGGATATAGTTTCATGTTCATAATAAAAATCATTTTCCCAGAATAACAACTTTTAAATCAAAGTTTATCATAGTTTTTAATTAACTAACCCAAAACAGCCCGCGGTGTTACTACGACGGCGTAAATCCGATTTTACGGTGTTTTTCGTGTTTCCAGGTTTTAAATCATTAAGTTAGCATATCATATAGATATAGAACATGTGTTTAGTTGATTTTAAAAGTCAAGTTAGAAGGATTAACTTTTATTTGCGAACAAGTTTAGAATTAACTAAACTATGTTCTAGTGATTACAAGTTTACCTTCGAATAAGATAGCTTTATATGTATGAATCGAATGATGTTATGAACATCATTACTACCTTAAGTTCCTTGGATAAACCTACTGGAAAAGAGAAAAGTGGATCTAGCTTCAATGGATCCTTGGATGGCTCGAAGTTCTTGAAGCAGAATCATGACACGAAAACAAGTTCAAGTAAGATCATCACTTGAAATAAGATTGTTATAGTTATAGAAATTGAACCAAAGTTTGAATATGATTATTACCTTGTATTAGAATGATAACCTACTGTAAGAAACAAAGATTTCTTGAGGTTGGATGATCACCTTACAAGATTGGAAGTGAGCTAGCAAACTTGAAAGTATTCTTGATTTTATGAAACTAGAACTTTTGGAATTTATGAAGAACACTTAGAACTTGAAGATAGAACTTGAGAGAGATCAATTAGATGAAGAAAATTGAAGAATGAAAGTGTTTGTAGGTGTTTTTGGTCGTTGGTGTATGGATTAGATATAAAGGATATGTAATTTTGTTTTCATGTAAATAAGTCATGAATGATTACTCATATTTTTGTAATTTTATGAGATATTTCATGCTAGTTGCCAAATGATGGTTCCCACATGTGTTAGGTGACTCAAAAGGGCTGCTAAGAGCTGATCATTGGAGTGTATATACCAATAGTACATACATCTAAAAGCTGTGTATTGTACGAGTACGAATACGGGTGCATACGAGTAGAATTGTTGATGAAACTGAACGAGGATGTAATTGTAAGCATTTTTGTTAAGTAGAAGTATTTTGATAAGTGTCTTGAAGTCTTTCAAAAGTGTATGAATACATATTAAAACACTACATGTATATACATTTTAACTGAGTCGTTAAGTCATCGTTAGTCGTTACATGTAAATATTGTTTTGAAACCTTTAGGTTAACGATCTTGTTGAATGTTGTTAACCCATTGTTTATTATAACAAATGAGATATTAAATTGTTATATTATCATGATATTATGATATATAATATATCTCAGTATGATGTATATACAGTTAAATGTCGTTACAACGATAATCGTTACATATATGTCTCGTTTCGAAATCATTAAGTTAGTAGTCTTATTTTTACATATGTATTTCATTGTTAATACACTTAATAATATATTTACTTATCATTTAACATAATTAACCAAGTGTATCAATATCTTAATATGATTCATATGTACCTAGTAAGACGTTGTTATAACGATAATCGTTATATATATAGTTTTCGAGTTTCTTAAATTAATAGTCTCATTTTTATGTACATAACTCATTGTTAAAATACCTAATGAGATACATACTTATAATAAAAACATGTTAACTATATATATAACCATATATATGTCATCGTATAGTTTTTACAAGTTTTAACGTTCGTGAATCACCGGTCAACTTGGGTGGTCAATTGTGTATATGAAACATATTTCAATTAATCAAGTCTTAACAAGTTTGATTGCTTAACATGTTGGAAACATTTAATCATGTAAATATCAATCTCAATTAATATATATAAACATGGAAAATTTCGGGTCACTACAGTACCTACCCGTTAAATAAATTTCGTCCCGAAATTTTTAAGCTGTTGAAGGTGTTGACGAATCTTCTGGAAATAGATGCGGGTATTTCTTCTTCATCTGATCTTCACGCTCCCAGGTGAACTCGGGTCCTCTACGAGCATTCCATCGAACCTTAACAATTGGTATCTTGTTTTGCTTAAGTCTTTTAACCTCACGATCCATTATTTCGACGGGTTCTTCGATGAATTGAAGTTTTTCGTTGATTTGGATTTCATCTAACGGAATAGTGAGATTTTCTTTAGCAAAACATTTCTTCAAATTCGAGACGTGGAAAGTGTTATGTACAGCCGCGAGTTGTTGAGGTAACTCAAGTCGGTAAGCTACTGGTCCGACACGATCAATAATCTTGAATGGTCCAATATACCTTGGATTTAATTTCCCTCGTTTACCAAATCGAACAATGCCTTTCCAAGGTGCAACTTTAAGCATGACCATCTCTCCAATTTCAAATTCTATATCTTTTCTTTTAATGTCAGCGTAGCTCTTTTGTCGACTTTGGGCGGTTTTCAACCGTTGTTGAATTTCGATGATCTTCTCGGTAGTTTCTTGTATAATCTCCGGACCCGTAATCTGTCTATCCCCCACTTCACTCCAACAAATCGGAGACCTGCACTTTCTACCATAAAGTGCTTCAAACGGCGCCATCTCAATGCTTGAATGGTAGCTGTTGTTGTAGGAAAATTCTGCTAACGGTAGATGTCGATCCCAACTGTTTCCGAAATCAATAACACATGCTCGTAGCATGTCTTCAAGCGTTTGTATCGTCCTTTAACTCTGCCCATCAGTTTGTGGATGATAGGCAGTACTCATGTCTAGACGAGTTCCTAATGCTTGCTGTAATGTCTGCCAGAATCTTGAAATAAATCTGCCATCCCTATCAGAGATAATAGAGATTGGTATTCCATGTCTGGAGACAACTTCCTTCAAATACAGTCGTGCTAACTTCTCCATCTTGTCATCTTCTCTTATTGGCAGGAAGTGTGCTGATTTGGTGAGACGATCAACTATTACCCAAATAGTATCAAAACCACTTGCAGTCCTTGGCAATTTAGTGATGAAATCCATGGTAATGTTTTCCCATTTCCATTCCGGGATTTCGGGTTGTTGAAGTAGACCTGATGGTTTCTGATGCTCAGCTTTGACCTTAGAACACGTCAAACATTCTCCTACGTATTTAGCAACATCGGCTTTCATACCCGGCCACCAAAAATGTTTCTTGAGATCCTTGTACATCTTCCCCGTTCCAGGATGTATTGAGTATCTGGTTTTATGAGCTTCTCTAAGTACCATTTCTCTCATATCTCCAAATTTTGGTACCCAAATCCTTTCAGCCCTATACCGGGTTCCGTCTTCCCGAATATTAAGATGCTTCTCCGATCCTTTGGGTATTTCATCCTTTAAATTTCCCTCTTTTAAAACTCCTTGTTGCGCCTCCTTTATTTGAGTAGTAATGTTATTATGAATCATTATATTCATAGATTTTACTCGAATGGGTTCTCTGTCCTTCCTGCTCAAGGCATCGGCTACCACATTTGCCTTCCCCGGGTGGTAACGAATCTCAAAGTCGTAATCATTCAACAATTCAATCCACCTACGCTGCCTCATATTCAGTTGTTTCTGATTAAATATGTGTTGAAGACTTTTGTGGTCGGTATATATAATACTTTTGACCCCATATAAGTAGTGCCTCCAAGTCTTTAATGCAAAAACAACCGCGCCTAATTCCAAATCATGCGTCGTATAATTTTGTTCGTGAATCTTCAATTGTCTAGACGCATAAGCAATCACCTTCGTTCGTTGCATTAATACACAACCGAGACCTTGCTTTGATGCATCACAATAAATCACAAAATCATCATTCCCTTCAGGCAATGACAATATAGGTGCCGTAGTTAGCTTTTTCTTCAATAACTGAAACGCTTTCTCTTGTTCATCATTCCATTCAAATTTCTTCCCTTTATGCGTTAATGCAGTCAAGGGTTTTGCTATTCTGGAAAAGTCTTGGATGAACCTTCTGTAGTAACCAGCTAGTCCTAAAAACTGGCGTATGTGTTTCGGAGTTTTCGGGGTTTCCCACTTTTCAACAGTTTCTATCTTTGCCGGATCCACCTTAATACCTTCTTTGTTCACTATGTGACCGAGGAATTGAACTTCTTCCAACCAAAATGCACACTTTGAAAACTTAGCGTACAATTTTTCCTTCCTCAATACTTCTAACACCTTTCTCAAATGTTCACCGTGTTCTTGGTCATTCTTTGAGTAAATAAGTATGTCATCAATGAAAACAATGACAAACTTGTCAAGGTATGGTCCACACACTCGGTTCATAAGGTCCATGAACACAGCTGGTGCATTAGTTAAACCAAACGGCATGACCATAAACTCATAATGACCGTAACGTGTTCTGAAAGCAGTCTTTGGAATATCATCTTCTTTCACCCGCATTTGATGATACCCGGAACGTAAGTCAATCTTTGAATAAACAGACGAGCCTTGTAGTTGATCAAATAAGTCGTCGATTCTCGGTAGTGGGTAGCGGTTCTTGATGGTAAGTTTGTTCAACTCTCGGTAGTCGATACACAACCTGAATGTACCATCTTTCTTCTTGACAAACAAAACAGGAGCTCCCCACGGTGATGTGCTTGGTCGAATGAAACCACGCTCTAAAAGTTCTTGTAATTGGCTTTGCAGTTCTTTCATCTCGCTGGGTGCGAGTCTGTAAGGAGCACGAGCTATTGGTGCAGCTCCTGGTACAAGATCTATTTGAAATTCAACGGATCGATGTGGGGGTAATCCCGGTAATTCTTTCGGAAATACATCAGGAAATTCTTTTGCAATGGGAACATCATTGATGCTCTTTTCTTCAGTTTGTACTTTCTCGACGTGTGCTAGAACAGCATAGCAACCTTTTCTTATTAGTTTTTGTGCCTTCAAATTACTAATAAGATGTAGCTTCGTGTTGCCCTTTTCTCCGTACACCATTAAGGGTTTTCCTTTTTCTCGTATAATGCGAATTGCATTTTTGTAACAAACGATCTCCGCTTTCACTTCTTTCAACCAGTCCATACCGATTATCACATCAAAACTCCCTAACTCTACTGGTATCAAATCAATCTTAAATGTTTCGCTAACCAGTTTAATTTCTCGATTCCGACATATATTATCTGCTGAAATTAATTTACCATTTGCTAATTCGAGTAAAAATTTACTATCCAAAGGCGTCAATGGACAACTTAATTTAGCACAAAAATCTCTACTCATATAGCTTCTATCCGCACCCGAATCAAATAAAACGTAAGCAGATTTATTGTCAATAAGAAACGTACCCGTAACAAGCTCCGGGTCTTCCTGTGCCTCTGCCGCATTAATATTGAAAACTCTTCCACGGCCTTGTCCATTCGTGTTCTCCTGGTTCGGGCAATTTCTAATAATGTGGCCCGGTTTTCCACATTTATAACAAACTACATTGGCATAACTTGCTCCGACACTACTTGCTCCGCCATTACTCGTTCCGACACCATTTGTTCCTTTCGTTCTATTAACCCCTGGTCCGTAGACCTCACACTTCGCCGCGCTATGACCATTTCTTTTACACTTGTTGCAAAATTTGGTGCAGAACCCCGAGTGATTCTTTTCACACCTTTGGCATAGCTGCTTCTGATTGTTATTGTTGTTGCGGTTATTATTGTTGTTGGGATGATTGTTGTAGTTGCTGTTGTTGTTGTTGTTGTTGTTGTTGGGCCGTTTGTTGTAGTTGCGATTGATGTTGAGATTGTTGGGATAATTGTTGCGATTATTGTTGTAATTGCTGTTGTTGTTGTATTGGTGATTCTTATCACCGTTTTCCTCCCACTTTCTTTTGACTTGCTTCACATTGGCCTCTTCAGTAGTCTGTTCTTTAATTCTTTCTTCAATTTGGTTCACGAGTTTGTGAGCCATTCTACATGCCTGTTGTATGGAGGTGGGCTCGTGTGAACTTATATCTTCTTGGATTCTTTCCGGTAATCCTTTCACAAACGCGTCGATCTTCTCTTCCTCATCTTCGAATGCTCCCGGACACAATAGGCACAATTCTGTGAATCGTCTTTCGTACGTGGTAATATCAAATCCATGGGTTCGTAACCCTCTAAGTTCTGTCTTGAGCTTATTGACCTCGGTTCTGGGACGGTACTTCTCGTTCATCAAGTGCTTGAATGCTGACCACGGTAGTGCGTACGCATCGTCTTGTCCCACTTGCTCTAGATAGGTATTCCACCATGTTAACGCAGAACCTGTGAAGGTATGCGTAGCGTACTTTACTTTGTCCTCTTCAGTACACTTACTTATGGCAAACACCGATTCGACCTTCTCGGTCCACCGTTTCAATCCGATCGGTCCTTCGGTTCCATCAAATTCCAAAGGTTTGCAGGCAGTGAATTCTTTGTAGGTGCATCCTACACGATTTCCTGTACTGCTAGATCCAAGGTTATTGTTGGTATGTAGCGCAGCCTGTACTGCGGCTATGTTTGAAGCTAGAAAAGTACGGAATTCCTCTTCATTCATATTCACGGTGTGTTGAGTAGTCGGTGCCATTTCCTTCAAAATAGTTAAATGGAACAAGTTAATCATACAGAATATTAAGAGTAGTTAATAGTATTTCGTAGCATAATATGAACTCATTTATAAAAGCTTTTTCTTCATATTAGCGTTTTATAAGTTTAAATTCGGGTAGTACCTACCCGTTAAGTTCATACTTAGTAGCTAATATACAATTCAACTACTACAATTCTATATGAAAAACTGATTATAATAATATTTCGCGTTCAAACTTTTATACAATATTTTACAAACTTACAATACCGCTTATTTTACATAAAGCATGAAATATAGCACACCATAACTTTGATACAAGATAGTTGTGAAGATAATTCTAGCTAGTACACAAGTCGTTCAGCAAAGGCAATAAAGACACGTAATTCATACGTCCAGAAACAAGTCATGCATTCTGGTTTTACTAGGACTACTTCCCATCCTGGGTCTTGTGCAACATAACCGTTATGGCCGTTGATAAGACAGCGTGTTGTAGCGTCATCAAAGGGACGAGGGTTACGTAATGTCCAACAGTCCCGTAATAATCTAAAAACCTCATTTCTTACCCCAATTACCGACTCCGTCACTTGTGGAAACGTTTTGTTTAATAGTTGTAGCCCGATGTTCTTGTTCTCACTTTGGTGAGAAGCGAACATTACTAATCCATAAGCATAACATGCTTCTTTATGTTGCATGTTAGCCGCTTTTTCTAAATCACGAAGTCCAATATTCGGATATATTGAGTCAAAATAATTTCTTAACCCGTTGCGTAAAATAGCATTTGGGTTCCCCGCAATATATGCGTCAAAGTAAACACATCGTAACTTATGGGTTTCCCAATGTGATATCCCCCATCTTTCAAACGAAAGTCTCTTATAAACCAAGACATTCTTGGAACGTTCTTCGAATGTCTTACAAACTGATCTCGCCTTAAATAGTTGTGCCGAGGAATTCTGGCCGACTCTAGACAAGATTTCATCAATCATGTCTCCGGGTAGGTCTCTTAAAATATTGGGTTGTCTATCCATTTTGTGTTTTTAAACTGTAAAATAGACAAGAGTTAGATTCATAAAAAAAATACTTATTAATACAAGCAATTTTTACATATATCATAAAGCATACGAACACTATATTACATATATTACACCACACGAATACAACTATCTTATTCCGACTCGCTCGTTTCTTCTTCTTCGGTTTTGGTTCGTTTTGCCAAGTTTCTAGGGATATATGATGTTCCCCTAATACGAGCCGTCGTGATCCACATTGGTTTAGAAAAACCTGGTGGTTTAGAGGTTCCCGGGTCATTGTTACAACTTAAGGACTTCGGGGGTTGACGATACATATAAAGTTCATCGGGGTTGGAATTAGATTTCTCTATTTTTATGCCCTTTCCCTTATTATTTTCTTTTGCCTTTTTAAATTCAGTTGGGGTAATTTCTATAACATTATCGGAATTCTCGTCGGAATCCGATTCATCGGAGAATTGGTAATCCTCCCAATATTTTGCTTCCTTGGCGGAAACACCATTGACCATAATTAACCTTGGTCGGTTGGTTGAGGATTTTCTTTTACTTAACCGTTTTATTATTTCCCCCACCGGTTCTATTTCTTCATCCGGTTCCGATTCTTCTTCCGGTTCCGACTCTTCTTCCGGTTCCTCTTCGGGAACTTGTGAATCAGTCCACAAATCATTCCAATTTACATTTGACTCTTCATTATTATTAGGTGAGTCAATGGGACTTGTTCTAGAGGTAGACATCTATCACATAATATCAAACGCGTTAAGAGATTAATATATCACATAATATTCACATGTTAAAAATATATAGTTTCCAACAAAATTTGTTAAGCAATCATTTTTCAAGTAAACACGGTCGAAGTCCAGACTCACTAATGCATCCTAACAAACTCGATAAGACACACTAATGAAAAATTCTGGTTCTCTAAGACCAACGCTCGGATACCAACTGAAATGTCCTGTTCTTATTGACTAAAAACGTTCCATATTAATTGATTTCGTTGCGAGGTTTTGACCTCTATATGAGACGTTTTTCAAAGACTGCATTCATTTTTAAAACAAACCATAACCTTTATTTCATAGATAAAGGTTTTAAAAAGCTTTACGTAGATTATCAAATAATGATAATCTAAAATATCCTGTTTACACACGACCATTACATAATGGTTTACAATACAAATATGTTACAACAAAATAAGTTTCTTGAATGCAGTTTTTACACAATATCATACAAGCATGGACTCCAAATCTCGTCCTTATTTAAGTATGCGACAGCGGAAGCTCTTAATAATCACCTGAGAATAAACATGCTTAAAACGTCAACAAAAATGTTGGTGAGTTATAGGTTTAACCTATATATATCAAATCATAATAATAGACCACAAGATTTCATATTTCAATACACATCCCATACATAGAGATAAAAATCATTCATATGGTGAACACCTGGTAACCGACAATGACAAGATGCATATATAAGAATATCCCCATCATTCCGGGACACCCTTCGGATATGATATTGATTTCGAAGTACTAAAGCATCCGGTACTTTGGATGGGGTTTGTTAGGCCCAATAGATCTATCTTTAGGATTCGCGTCAATTAGGGTGTTTGTTCCCTAATTCTTAGATTACCAGACTTAATAAAAAGGGGCATATTCGATTTCGATAATTCAACCATAGAATGTAGTTTCACGTACTTGTGTCTATTTTGTAAATCATTTATAAAACCTGCATGTATTCTCATCCCAAAAATATTAGATTTTAAAAGTGGGACTATAACTCACTTTCACAGATTTTTACTTCGTCGGGAAGTAAGACTTGGCCACTGGTTGATTCACGAACCTATAACAATATATACATATATATCAAAGTATGTTCAAAATATATTTACAACACTTTTAATATATTTTGATGTTTTAAGTTTATTAAGTCAGCTGTCCTCGTTAGTAACCTACAACTAGTTGTCCACAGTTAGATGTATAGAAATAAATCGATAAATATTATCTTGAATCAATCCACGACCCAGTGTATACGTATCTCAGTATTGATCACAACTCAAACTATATATATTTTGGAATCAACCTCAACCCTGTATAGCTAACTCCAACATTCACATATAGAGTGTCTATGGTTGTTCCGAAATATATATAGATGTGTCGACATGATAGGTCGAAACATTGTATACGTGTCTATGGTATCTCAAGATTACATAATATACAATACAAGTTGATTAAGTTATGGTTGGAATAGATTTGTTACCAATTTTCACGTAGCTAAAATGAGAAAAATTATCCAATCTTGTTTTACCCATAACTTCTTCATTTTAAATCCGTTTTGAGTGAATCAAATTGCTATGGTTTCATATTGAACTCTATTTTATGAATCTAAACAGAAAAGTATAGGTTTATAGTCGGAAAAATAAGTTACAAGTCGTTTTTGTAAAGTTAGTCATTTCAGTCGAAAGAACGACGTCTAGATGACCATTTTAGAAAACATACTTCCACTTTGAGTTTAACCATAATTTTTGGATATAGTTTCATGTTCATAATAAAAATAATTTTTCCAGAATAACAACTTTTAAATCAAAGTTTATCATAGTTTTTAATTAACTAACCCAAAACAGCCCGCGGTGTTACTACGACGGCGTAAATCCGGTTTTACGGTGTTTTTCGTGTTTCCAGGTTTTAAATCATTAAGTTAGCATATCATATAGATATAGAACATGTGTTTAGTTGATTTTAAAAGTCAAGTTAGAAGGATTAACTTTTATTTGCGAACAAGTTTAGAATTAACTAAACTATGTTCTAGTGATTACAAGTTTACCTTCGAATAAGATAGCTTTATATGTATGAATCGAATGATGTTATGAACATCATTACTACCTTAAGTTCCTTGGATAAACCTACTGGAAAAGAGAAAAGTGGATCTAGCTTCAATGGATCCTTGGATGGCTCGAAGTTCTTGAAGCAGAATCATGACACGAAAACAAGTTCAAGTAAGATCATCACTTGAAATAAGATTGTTATAGTTATAGAAATTGAACCAAAGTTTGAATATGATTATTACCTTGTATTAGAATGATAACCTACTGTAAGAAACAAAGATTTCTTGAGGTTGGATGATCACCTTACAAGATTGGAAGTGAGCTAGCAAACTTGAAAGTATTCTTGATTTTATGAAACTAGAACTTTTGGAATTTATGAAGAACACTTAGAACTTGAAGATAGAACTTGAGAGAGATCAATTAGATGAAGAAAATTGAAGAATGAAAGTGTTTGTAGGTGTTTTTGGTCGTTGGTGTATGGATTAGATATAAAGGATATGTAATTTTGTTTTCATGTAAATAAGTCATGAATGATTACTCATATTTTTGTAATTTTATGAGATATTTCATGCTAGTTGCCAAATGATGGTTCCCACATGTGTTAGGTGACTCAAAAGGGCTGCTAAGAGCTGATCATTGGAGTGTATATACCAATAGTACATACATCTAAAAGCTGTGTATTGTACGAGTACGAATACGGGTGCATACGAGTAGAATTGTTGATGAAACTGAATGAGGATGTAATTGTAAGCATTTTTGTTAAGTAGAAGTATTTTGATAAGTGTCTTGAAGTCTTTCAAAAGTGTATGAATACATATTAAAACACTACATGTATATACATTTTAACTGAGTCGTTAAGTCATCGTTAGTCGTTACATGTAAATATTGTTTTGAAACCTTTAGGTTAACGATCTTGTTGAATGTTGTTAACCCATTGTTTATTATAACAAATGAGATATTAAATTGTTATATTATCATGATATTATGATATATAATATATCTCAGTATGATGTATATACAGTTAAATGTCGTTACAACGATAATCGTTACATATATGTCTCGTTTCGAAATCATTAAGTTAGTAGTCTTATTTTTACATATGTATTTCATTGTTAATACACTTAATAATATATTTACTTATCATTTAACATAATTAACCAAGTGTATCAATATCTTAATATGATTCATATGTACCTAGTAAGACGTTGTTATAACGATAATCGTTATATATATCGTTTTCGAGTTTCTTAAATTAATAGTCTCATTTTTATGTACATAACTCATTGTTAAAATACCTAATGAGATACATACTTATAATAAAAACATGTTAACTATATATATAACCATATATATGTCATCGTATAGTTTTTACAAGTTTTAACGTTCGTGAATCACCGGTCAACTTGGGTGGTCAATTGTGTATATGAAACATATTTCAATTAATCAAGTCTTAACAAGTTTGATTGCTTAACATGTTGGAAACATTTAATCATGTAAATATCAATCTCAATTAATATATATAAACATGGAAAATTTCGGGTCACTACATATTACACTTTAGAAACACCCGTGAACCTTATATCAATCCGTGAATATTTTACTTTTTGAAAGAATCCAATTTAGGATATTGAATTTGATTTACGTAATATCATAAAGTCGTATTTCTCAAATACTTCAGGGGTAGTTTATGAAACTTATAATTAATAATTTCTATCATGTCACTTTCATGTGAATAGTAAATTAATTAATTTCGTTTCATTTACTATTTATATGAATAGTAAATGAATTAATTTCGATTTACTATTTTGTTACTTGAGTAATATATATACATCATATATATATTTATTTGACGTCTCGGTGTATATGTGTGTGACCCCGAAGGCTCAAATGAATTTGGCCATATAGTTATATGTTGTACCTTGCACATTAATCCTTCATATTTGTCTTCTGTTTAACTTTTTATAGAATTAAATGATTCAGGCAAGTATCGTGTATATCGTATGATGGTAAATCAGCATGCGCATCTTGTCATCACACGCAATGAATCCGCTGATAAGAACGATATTCAGAGATACTCCATAAAGATTTTTTTTTCGGCAGAGTTATACATCACCAATGCAATCAAGATAGAGGAGAAGAATAATGTGTTGAAGATTATTATTCCCAAAGTGAAAGTCGATTGGATTAAAAAATTAGAATGCGTGTTGCTCAATTGATCGAATTTTGTAAGATGGCAGCCAATGTTAAATGAGTTTTCTGCAAATGATACTGACGTGTCTCGATCTGAGCCAAATATACCAATGATTCAATGAATCAAAGCAAGAATCACACACAAACTAGCCAATACTTATGAACTAATATAAAGCCCCGTGAAATCACGAGTTTATTAAATAATTCAAGTTTAACCATATTATTATTGAATATACTTACGAAAGCGTTGAGAAACATAACCAATCATTGAAGATTATAAAACGCGTATAGCAAATAATTATAACGAAATCGTACCACAAATATCTTGCCCGTAACATATGTATCCGATATAATCAAAGACAAACAAACATATTTAACGGAATAAATGAACAACCTCATTCTCCCACCACCTTTTTCTAAATTTTATCACAATTACTATTTTTATTGTTATAAAAGCCTAGATTACAACATTTTATTGAGACTTTTATTTCGTATACATATATAACATATTTAATCCCGTAAAGAGAACCTACATTTGAATAATAATATTATAATAATAATAATAATAATAATAATAATAATAATAATAATAATAATAATAATAATAATAATAAAATTTATTTAAGAATTAAATATTTATATTTTTAATAATAATTGTTATCAATAACAAATGACTCTAAATTTAAAAAAAAAATTTAAAATACAATTATTATATGATGGTTGTACAATATGTTTCAATGCTTGTACATGTATTTATGAGATGCTTTGTAAAATATTGTACAATTTATTTTAAAGATTGTATATATATGGTCATTTAAGTGTTTTATCATAAAGTTGTACGTACATGATGTTTTTATTATTGTATATATAGTCATGAAGTGTTTACCATTAGGTTGTGCATAGTAGTTCAAATATTGTACATATAAAAAACACATACATATCTTATCTAAAAATAGATTTTATTATATGTTATGTTTTTAATTAGAATTAATATAAAATAATGACATCATCTTAGTAGAAAATTAAGGGGTAATTAGTGAAACGATTACATCTTCATTTTAGAGCTTTATATGAATATATAAATAATAAAACAGGAATTGAGTAGGTTATCTAGTTCTATAAGTAACTGCATAAATAGATTTTAATCATTATAGTATTTTGCAGCTTGATGATTGTGTGCATATACATCTTTTACCCTCTAAATTTATATATGATTCAAACACTACAAATAAGCACACACAACTAACGAACACTTAGAACCCGGTTATTATAGCACTTTAATGTAAGTATTCTTATCAAGTTCGTCCCAAGAGAGCGTCGTAGTCGAATATTTGAAACTATCAATTGTCCTATGATTTGATTTTGGGGGGGGGGTGTTTCGATTGATATTAACTAACAATTAAACTTGCACAATTAAACAAACCTAAATTTAACAAGTAAACTAGTAGCAAGAAACAAGTAGCAAAGTATTAAGACTTAAAACAAATTAACTAAGAAGTAGTCACTTATCTAATCCTCTCTATGCTTGGCTTGCCCCATTTTGCCTATTTTGCTATCTCATTCGTTGTTGAACTATTAAACGTTTAGAATCACTATTAAACCTCAAATCAAATAACACTCCGTGACTTCACATAAGCATTGTATTCTAGGATCGAGTTAAGCATGATTTGGTCATTGAGATTGAGCTTGGGTTAAAATCACTTAAAACCCCCCAACTATCGAAATCACTTAAGATAATCGGCACTACTATGTTGACTAAAGGCCAATTGAAAAACCAACCTAGATCAAGAACATAATCACTTGCAATTCCTAAGCTAGTTGTCTAGATCACCTAAGGTGTTGAAGCACACATTGATTCACTTCTCAAATTACTAAGAGAGCTACTCAACATATGTAATCAAAGTCAAGCCTAAAACAAACTCATAGCAATGGATCTTTAGCTAACTCAACAACACATGATCATGTAATTCATTCAAACAACATTATTCAATTGATTTTGGGGCAAACACAAGCATTAGAGATTCATATATAAGCAAACAAAAGAGATTTAGTCAATCATGGCTAAGATCAAACTAATAATAAGCAAAGAAACATAAACAATCATCATCTTCAAGTTATTACAAGTAATAGATTCAAAATATGTAAAGTAAAGTGGAGATTACAACCCAAAATGTAAAGAAGATGAAGATCTAAGCTAAACGATGATGGATCTTGAGCTAACTTCCTTCAATCCACCCTTAAACACCAATGGATGATGAAATTAGGGTTTTGTATGTGAAATTCGGACCTAAGACAGCTGCTCTCTAAAGATACATATGGAAAATGACCTAATCTCGTTCCTTTTATAGTGCTAAAAATTTGGGCTGAAACAGCGACATGAGCGCCGCTTTTGACTCAGGAGCGGCGCTTTTGGCGCTTTTGATCAGGAACGCCGCTTTTGGCTCAAATCAGGGGCGATGCTTTTGTTGTAGGAGCGACGCTTTTTACTGGATAGGAGCGGCGCTTCTGGCTTTAGGAACGGCGCTTTTGCTCACTGGTGGAAAATGGAGTTGAAATGTGCATAAGAACGTCACTTTTACAGTAGGTGCGATGCTTTTGGCTTCACAGGAGCGGCGCTCTTTAATGAGGAGCGGCGCTTTTTGAGCTGATTCTGCACTTTCCATTTCCTTAGCCAATTTTGCCCAAGATTTGGTCACTTTTACACCAAATCAAGTCCTTAGCCCTTAAATTACCATTTAGCTCAATAGCATACAAAATAGGCTCCAAGATCGTCAAAACCGAACAAAGTGAGGGAGATATCGCGAGATAAAACATATATAAATGGAGCGATATCACAGCCTCACACATACAATATATTGGTTAGTTTTGTATAGGGGTGTTCATCGGTTCGGTTTTCAATTTGTTCAGTGTATTCGGTTCGGTGTATTCGGTTTTGAAATTTTTTTTTGGGCAAAATCGAAAACCGAATTCAAAATGAAAACCGAACCGAAACCAAAACCGAAACCGAAAACCGAATTCGAATTCGGTTTGGTTTCGGTTAAAATCGAAAATGATGAAAAAATTTAAAACCATGGTAGTTTAATTGTGGCATTAGTGATGTCTTAGTAATTTACAACCTAAAACAATGTCATACTATTAAATTATCAAGAATTAGATGATTTATTAATATCTACAGCTTAATTGTGATGTTTACTGCTTCCGTTATTAAAAAGATGAACATACTAATTTGAGTAATAAAAATATAATGTATGCCACCTATGTAACATCCCGCATTTTTCCGTTAAATTATTTTAACGCCCGTCTTTTTCTTTTTAAATAATACCCTTCGTATC
This sequence comes from Rutidosis leptorrhynchoides, assembly GCF_046630445.1. Taxonomy (NCBI): domain Eukaryota; kingdom Viridiplantae; phylum Streptophyta; class Magnoliopsida; order Asterales; family Asteraceae; genus Rutidosis; species Rutidosis leptorrhynchoides. The sequence goes on from NC_092334.1 coordinate 604,551,228, forward strand.
TAAATTCGTATCCTTTGTTATGTAACATTTTAAATATTTTCGTTATCGGATTTTAATATCTCCCGTACTCCCGTGTAACTTAAAATAATTCGTTCGGTTATTTTCCGCACCCGATTCAAAGTTGAGGGACCAAACTTGCCAAAGGTTGAAACATTTGACTAGGTCAAAGAGTCAACCCCTTTTCATCCATTCATTTCACCTCCTCTTCCTCTTTTTACTACTTTCAAATCCTCTCAACATTCAAACACAAAGATTCATCATCCATTTATGATCTAGCGGGTATTTTGCAAAACAAATTACATATTTGAGCTCCTTGCAACTTCCTCTTCGTTTTGGTACCAACTTCATCTCATTTGGGTAACATTTCTAAAACACTAGATTTCTTTAAATTCGTGTTCTTGACTTATAAAGTTGTTAATTAGCGTCTATAGCTCATTGTGATGTCGTGTATGTAATTTGTATGCTCGATTCGATGTTTTTGATGTAACTAGTTCAATATGAAAATTACTTGCTAAATCCTTGATTTTGGATGATCAAATGTTGTTAGATTGTTAAAGTGCATGTTTTAAAAGTGTTAATAGTATCATTAGCTTCGTTTTGATGTATAGGTTGATTAAGGAAACCTCCTAAACTTGATTATGAAATTTGGTGAATTTAGTTTAGGGTTTGATGAACTTGAAATGAATCTTAGATGCATTGAATGATTGCCATGTTGTTTTGTTTGCGTTTAGTTGTATTGTATACTTGATTATCTTCAAAACGGCGTATTACACATGTGCATTAATTTCCCGAATCATAATATGGCATTTATGAACTTGGAGTAATAAATGATGAGCATTAATGGTGATTTTGATATGAGTTTGTTTGGTTTTGATTGAGTAAATGCGTTTAGTTATTCTCCTTGTCAAATTACTTTTCTAATGATATATGATATGCGTTTTAAGTGTTTTCGGTGCATGAGATGTGTTAAATTGTATTTTGGTTCGTGACTTGGACCATTTTTCTGCAAACTGCATGTTTCCCAGGTATTGCGCGCCGCGCATATACCCGCGCGCCGCGCAGAATTAGAAATCCCAGATGTTTGCCTTCGTGGTTAAGTTCTGACCAGGATTTACACTTGGGTGCGCGCCGCGCAACCCATAGCGCGCCGCGCATACTGCCCAGCTCATTTTGTCTTTGTTTTTCATGTCACAAAAATGTTTCCCGCTTTACTATAACCCCGTTTACCATGAAACTTGACTATTATGCTCGTATATGACTTCTCATCATGAGAAAATTGTCGGACACCCGACCCGGCCCCGTTGACTTTGACTTTGACCAAGTTTGACTTTTAGTCAAACTTAACCAAACGATTATACAATCGTTCTAACATGCTTAACTACTTGTGTCGTGCATGAAACTTGACAAATTGATCCACGTGCTATATTAATCGAGTCGTAATGAGCCATAGGACTAATTGAACATCTTTGACCCTTCGTGACTATCGTTATTGATACAACCTATTTGTTTAGGTCAAGACTAGCATTGTTTCTTGCACGTTTACTTGTCGAAGTACTTTTTGGTTCGTGCATAAAAGGTGAGATCATAGTCCCACTTTTACTCTTTTTGAACTTATATTTGGGATGAGAAAACATAAACGATTCTTTTGAACTAAGTGAACACAAGAACGGGAAAACAAACATTCTACATACGAGTTTAGAACAAAAATCCTCAATTCGATTATCATTAGTTACACTTGACGGGTGTAAGCGAGAACTTATGTTATATGGCCATATGGGTTGACAACCCTCATCTCTGACGGTTCGCTACCGTCTACGGATGAAATATATTTTCGAGAATCAGTGTTTGTTCTAGCACTATGGATGGGGTATACAATGGATGGAATGTTAAGCTTTGATAATTGGGTGCTCGTGAATATTAACTTTTAGAATGTATTACTATTATTTCAACTTTGCAAACCTTGTGGTTCGACTTACTTACTTTTACTCACTTACTTACTTAAACCTATGATTTCACCAACGTTTTCGTTGACAGATTTCTATGTTTTTCTCAGGTCTTGCACGATATGTGATACATGTTTCCGCTCATTATTTGATACTTGCATTGGATGTCGAGTATACATGCATTTCATGGAGCGTCTTATGACTTTACTTTAAACCGTGTCGCCTAGATTTCATTTGTACTTATAACCTTGTAACTTAACTTTTGGTTGAACAATTCTTTTAAACTTTGGAAACAATCTTTATATTGAAATGAAGGCGACATATTTTGGTCAAACGTTGTCATAAAGACTTATGACCAGGTAATGGGACCCATGTAGACGACGCCGTCACTTGACGATTTGTCGGGGTCGTTACAAGTGGTATCAGAGCCTTGGTTGTAGGGATTTAGAGTTCATTTGTGTCCACTCCGAGTCATAGGGTACATAGGTGAATCTAGACTACAACCGGCATATAGACTGAAGTAGGAATTATTTGACTAATTGTGCATTTATACTCGAACTCTTCTATCATATCTAACTCGTATTCGATCTTGATCTTACGTTGATAAATTTTGTTGATGCGCCACCTTGACTTTATGAAGTAATGTTAAATGCACATGAGAATCAGGGTAATATAATTTCCGGGATTATATTACGGTGATTCACATGGACGTTCCGACATTATGACATAGAGAATTTAAGGCGAGTCAAGGAAAATTTTCTCTCTATCCTTATTCCATGCCACGGTTAGTATTGTTGAAAATACTAACCAACGATATTCTTGTCTCATGAAGGAACAATAGCTCACCAAGGTCAACACAATACTCCTCTCGAAACCCTAGAACAAGCTCTTCAACGAATGATAACCACCGCCGTGGGTACGGCCGTGGCCGATCACTTTTCTAACAACAACAATCATGGAACCGGTAATTCAAACGAAGGTTGCTCCTACAAGAACTTCATGAAGTACAATCCTTCCACTTTCGATGGAACCGGAGGACCGGTTACTCTCACCCGATGGTTTGAACAAATGGAGACCGTTTTTAACACAAGCGGTTGTCGAGACCAAGATAAGGTCAAGTTTTCCACCCTCACTTTCACCGGTATTGCTCTCTCATGGTGGAACACGTATGTACAATTAGTGGGAATCGATGAAGTCCACACACTCTCTTGGACCGAATTAAGAGAAAGAATGATCACCGAATACTTCCCGCGCGACGAGACTCGAAGGCTCGAACAGGGTCTAAGGAATTTAAAAACGGTCGGAAATGACCTCGAAGCTTATAATCAACGGTTTACCGAACTAGTCTCGATGTGTCCAAATCTCATGATTCCCGAATCCCTAAGAGTCGAACTTTACATGGATGGCCTCCCTAAGAGCATTCAACACAAGGTAATGACATCTCAACCCACTAACCTACAAGAGGCTTTAACAATGGCCCGCCAAGCCTTAGAAACGGTGAATGAAATGGAAGCACCGGCACCAATGGTCGAGAACCACCCGAGTAACAACAAAAGAACCTGGGAAGCCTCTCAATCAAGCAACCACAACAATAACAACAACCCCGCCAAGAAGCCTTTTACCTCCAACGACAAGAAAGGCTATGCCGGAAAACTACCTTTTTGTAACGAATGCCACAAGCATCACTTTGAAGGATGTGGCAGGTTTCGCCACCGGCGCCAAGGACCCGTCGCTCGAAAGATGCCCAACGCACACAGAACGGGTGCTTGCTTCGAATGTGGCCAACTGGGTCATTTTAGGAATGTGTGCCCAAATAAGAAAACCAACCCCAACGCATGCCGTTGAACCTTCAACATCGACACCTAGGATGCCCGGAACGACGATGGACTAGTAACGGGTACGTTTCTTCACAACAAACCGTATACTTCATACTTATTCGATTCCATTACCGCTAGACGTTTTATAACCAAGTCTTTGACTCGTGCTCTTTGCACTCCACTTTTTCCCTAGACACTACTTAGGCAATTTAAGTGACCAACGGAATATATTGTGTGCCTATAAATTTTATCAGAGGATATACGTTAAGAATTATGACTTGACACCTATAGAACTAAGGAGCTCAAGACCTATTCGTTAAGGAGAAAATTTTTTTCTTTCTTTCCTACAATTATGTATGGATTTTTGTGAACTAAATAATTTTCGGTTGGAAACCGATACCCACTTCCTCGTATCCATGACCTCATGATTATTTGCGTGAAACTCGTGTGTATTCCAAATCGACCTCCGTTCCGGTTATCACCAATTGGGGGTTAAGGGAGACGATGTCTCCTAAGCCATCTTCCGAACTCACAACGTTAGTTGTAAATCTCTCTTGGTACCATTCGATTTATCCAAGGCACGCCCGTATCCACAAACCTCTCGAACCGCGTATGCAAATTCATATAGACTAATTCGTTATCGTATTTATAGATGATATCTTGGCCTATCCAAGTAAAGAAGGAAAACGAACAACATCACCATCTCCCGCTCGAACTTTTGAGAAAAGAGCAACTCTATACCAAAGTCTCTGAGTGAGAATTTCTGTTGAACGAAGTCCAATTTTCTAGACCATGATGTTTATGGTCAGGTCGTTACAATCAATCTCGAAATCAAGCCACATGTAATCAGGAAACTCTCCCAACTCAGACTTGTATTCGTAAAAATCTTAGATCTCACCGGTTGTTACCGAAGATTCATTTCTGACTTTTCTCGTGTTACACAACTTTAAACCTCTTCATGTCTGAGCCTTGAACGTGATTCTTCACACCAACCTTCCTAGCTAAATTCGTATAGCACTAGATGGAACTCAAACATGGAAATATTTCTACTTGAACGCCGAAAGACATACTTTCTCGACTCAAAACTCAACGTAACTAAAATTCGTTATTTTGCGCGAAGAATTCGAATACTAAATTATGGATCCGATCAACTTTCTCGTCATCACGTACCACACTACATACCTATGTTATTTCACCGTTACCGTCTGATATTACTGGAATTTAAGATAACACACAATCCAACGATACTTCACTCTTCTTTGACTTAACGCCCTTGCGTCGCTGATAATCATCCAACCATTATTCAACCCCGAACTATACAATTACGTGTACTATCTCGTTTCTCTTTCAGACTTCATTTTTTTTTTTTTTTTTTGACAACTAGAGGCACGTTATGGCAACCTCGAGATGTAAGCTCATCCTATTCTAAGTCCTCGTTTCACTCCTATCTTTATCGCTCGCACTTCCGTTAAAGGGAACTCCTTGTAACATTTCTCCATGGATAGAGAAATTCCTCATATTACCTTAGTATTCGCCACGAGGGTGAATAGTCCTAACGAACATTTTTTTTCGAACCCTAACTGACTTGTTCAAACATATCTTAAGAGATCCTATTCTAACACGGTGTACCATTGCCAATTACCTCGGATCAAAATACTCGTATCGCTTCTAGTTTTGCAAGGAACCTTGGAAACCCACTTGGACATACGTACCGCGTATCTCCCACAACCGACGAACCGAGCAAGCGTACGATTCAATCTTGGAAAGACATGTTACAGACTGGTATTGTCACCTTTAGTAGTTCCTTTTACGACGACAGCTATCACTCGTATATTAACGCAGCACTTCCGAAACCCTATATGACCGCTAATGTCATACCCCTGTTCATTTAACCAAAGCATGCGGCAAGCAAATCGCCGAATCTGAACTCCATCAAGAAACAACAATTGAGATCGTTCAAGTCCGAGGAGGGCTAGAGACAACCCATGGTCGCCAGAAGAATTATACCAAACTTAGATGAAAACCTCACAAATCCCAGTGTGTAATCGCGTAATATTGAGAAACCGCACCTTGGAAAGGTGAAATCCATTTTAGGAAATCGAGAAAGGCTATATCTGCAATATTGAACCTTTTGAAACCTTGGGGCGTATTGGAACCGCTTCCTACCGTTTAGAACTTCCGATGCAATTAAGTTTCCGTTTACCCTACTTTTCGTGTAACAAACTTAGAAACGTGTCCTGCGGAACAGGAACGTGCAATCCTGCTAGATACATCAACTATTGATGACAAACTTCTCTTCATAGGGGAAAACCAGTTGAAACTGGGGATCGTAAAACCAAACCTTAATACAACGTAAAACCCTGACTATCCAAATTCATGAGAACACTTAAGGACGTACTTTCACTTATTCATAGCATTGACAACGTAAAGTCTCGAGTAGGAGATATCGACTACTACTTTCAACTAAATTTCGGGACGAAATTTCTTTTGAGGTGTGGATAATGTAACATCCCGCATTTTTCCGTTAAATTATTTTAACGCCCGTCTTTTTCTTTTTAAATAATACCCTTCGTATCTAAATTCGTATCCTTTGTTATGTAACATTTTAAATATTTTCGTTATCGAATTTTAATATCTCCCGTACTCCCGTGTAACTTAAAATAATTCGTTCGGTTATTTTCCGCACCCGATTCAAAGTTGAGGGACCAAACTTGCCAAAGGTTGAAACATTTGACTAGGTCAAAGAGTCAACCCCTTTTCATCCATTCATTTCACCTCCTCTTCCTCTTTTTACTACTTTCAAATCCTCTCAACATTCAAACACAAAGATTCATCATCCATTTATGATCTAGCGGGTATTTTGCAAAACAAATTACATATTTGAGCTCCTTGCAACTTCCTCTTCGTTTTGGTACCAACTTCATCTCATTTGGGTAACATTTTTAAAACACTAGATTTCTTTAAATTCGTGTTCTTGACTTATAAAGTTGTTAATTAGCGTCTATAGCTCATTGTGATGTCGTGTATGTAATTTGTATGCTCGATTCGATGTTTTTGATGTAACTAGTTCAATATGAAAATTACTTGCTAAATCCTTGATTTTGGATGATCAAATGTTGTTAGATTGTTAAAGTGCATGTTTTAAAAGTGTTACTAGTATCATTAGCTTCGTTTTGATGTATAGGTTGATTAAGGAAACCTCCTAAACTTGATTATGAAATTTGGTGAATTTAGTTTAGGGTTTGATGAACTTGAAATGAATCTTAGATGCATTGAATGATTGCCATGTTGTTTTGTTTGCGTTTAGTTGTATTGTATGCTTGATTATCTTCAAAACGGCGTATTACACATGTGCATTAATTTCCCGAATCATAATATGGCATTTATGAACTTGGAGTAATAAATGATGAGCATTAATGGTGATTTTGATATGAGTTTGTTTGGTTTTGATTGAGTAAATGCGTTTAGTTATTCTCCTTGTCAAATTACTTTTCTAATGATATATGATATGCGTTTTAAGTGTTTTCGGTGCATGAGATGTGTTAAATTGTATTTTGGTTCGTGACTTGGACCATTTTTCTGCAAACTGCATGTTTCCCAGGTATTGCGCGCCGCGCATATACCCGCGCGCCGCGCAGAATTAAAAATCCCAGATGTTTGCCTTCGTGGTTAAGTTCTGACCAGGATTTACACTTGGGTGCGCGCCGCGCAACCCATAGCGCGCCGCGCATACTGCCCAGCTCATTTTGTCTTTGTTTTTCATGTCACAAAAATGTTTCCCGCTTTACTATAACCCCGTTTACCATGAAACTTGACTATTATGCTCGTATATGACTTCTCATCATGAGAAAATTGTCGGACACCCGAACCGACCCCGTTGACTTTGACTTTGACCAAGTTTGACTTTTAGTCAAACTTAACCAAACGATTATACAATCGTTCTAACATGCTTAACTACTTGTGTCGTGCATGAAACTTGACAAATTGATCTACGTGCTATATTAATCGAGTCGTAACGAGCCATAGGACTAATTGAACATCTTTGACCCTTCGTGACTATCGTTATTGATACAACCTATTTGTTTAGGTCAAGACTAGCATTGTTTCTTGCACGTTTACTTGTCGAAGTACTTTTTGGTTCGTGCATACAAGGTGAGATCATAGTCCCACTTTTACTCTTTTTGAACTTATATTTGGGATGAGAAAACATAAACGATTCTTTTGAACTAAGTGAACACAAGAACGGGAAAACAAACATTCTACATACGAGTTTAGAACAAAAATCCTCAATTCGATTATCATTAGTTACACTTGACGGGTGTTAGCGAGAACTTATGTTATATGGCCATATGGGTTGACAACCCTCATCTCTGACGGTTCGCTACCGTCTACGGATGAAATATATTTTCGAGAATCAGTGTTTGTTCTAGCACTATGGATGGGGTATACAATGGATGGAATGTTAAGCTTTGATAATTGGGTGCTCGTGAATATTAACTTTTAGAATGTATTACTATTATTTCAACTTTGCAAACCTTGTGGTTCGACTTACTTACTTTTACTCACTTACTTACTTAAACCTATGATTTCACCAACGTTTTCGTTGACAGATTTCTATGTTTTTCTCAGGTCTTGCACGATATGTGATACATGTTTCCGCTCATTATTTGATACTTGCATTGGATGTCGAGTATACATGCATTTCATGGAGCGTCTTATGACTTTACTTTAAACCGTGTCGCCTAGATTTCATTTGTACTTATAACCTTGTAACTTAACTTTTGGTTGAACAATTCTTTTAAACTTTGGAAACAATCTTTATGTTGAAATGAAGGCGACATATTTTGGTCAAACGTTGTCATAAAGACTTATGACCAGGTAATGGGACCCATGTAGACGACGCCGTCACTTGACGATTTGTCGGGGTCGTTACAACCTAATCGTCATATGAATGAGAACCTATTTAGATGATTCGATCCAAAAATAAAATGACATTAAACATAAATATACGTATTATATATAATAAAATTTTGAATTAGGTTTTCAGTTTAACCGAATTCAGAATTTTCAAAACCGAAAACCGAATTCAAATTTGGTTTTGGTTTTACTCGATCCAAAACCGTTTTTCAAATTCGTTTTCGATTTTTTTCAGTTTGGTTCCGGTTTGGTTTTCGGGTTAAACGGTTTCAAACCAAATACTGATCATCCCTAACTTTGTAAGACTGGAGGTAACGCATTTGTGGTCTTCTTCACACCTGTAGTGGGGCGTTTGTCTTCAATTTTGTGTCAGGAGTTGGTTTTCTTCAAACACCAATTTTTGAAGGAATTGAGGTGAGGTGTCGAACGGTGATTAGTGGTAGATTCTAGCTATTTGAAAGGAGCGTGTATGTTACGTTTGTTTGTTTTTTTTCTATTCCGTTTTTCCTATATAAACAAACACATCCTACTCGTATTATTTTTTCACAATTCAATCTCTCAAACATGTAACAGACTGAAACCCGAGTTAGTTGTAAGTGGACTATTTTGCCCTTAGGGTTTTATTATGTGTTTTATATGCTTTTATTTTAATAATGTGAATAGTGTTATTTAATTATTTGGTTAAGACCAGTTTGTGACAAATGTCACATAACAGGTTCGTTTATTTAATTTGGACTCCATTAGGGCTGTCAAATTAAGTACAAAAGTTTTCAGATAACTAATAAATACTCGTGTGTTGTGGAGTATGGGGTTTTAACCCCAAATAAGTGTATAGGCTGCTTTATTTCTCCCTTGTTCTTCACTCTCTCTAGAAAATTCTCAAATCACTTCCGTACCTAATTTCTTCTTCCTCTTGAACCCTAATTCTCTAAATCTCGATTTGAAGTCTAATTTGTGTTAAAAATCGATTCTTTTTGTTTTCCTGATTCAAACAAGGTAAGAATTACCCATTTTCATTACCTAAATTTTTGTCAAATTGGGTTTGAAGTTAGGTTTTTGTCAAAGTGGGTTTTGATGTCAAATTGGTGCAATTAATTGTTGTTTTGAGGTACTACTTATGGGTTTATGTCCCAAAAGGTTTTATAAACAAGATGTGATAAGTTTTAAGGTCGAAAACGAGTATATGGTCAAGATTTGGTGATTTTTGGCTCAAACCCGTCACTTTTTTAATTTCAGCTGCTCAAGAACACACTCGGTAGTGTGTCTTTTGGAAGTGGGCTGTGTGTCTACACACTCAGTCATGTGTACTTTTAATTGGTCTGTGTGTCTACACAATCGACCGAGTTTCTATGACACACAATACCGAGTTGGGTAGTGTGTCTTTTCAGCATTTTGAGAAATTTGTTTTGGTCATAACTTTCAAACCGTAACTCCATTTTTGATGAATCAGATATTGTTAGAATTGTATTGATGAGTACATTCCAATGGTAAACTTTTAAGAAGATGGGTCAAACTGTTTTTGGGGCGGGAAAATAGGTTTGGCGTGTATGTCCCGTTTTCCACATACTTGTTTGACGATATTGAATGGAGTTATGTTATGGACTTATGAAATGATGTTATGATCTAGTTTATAGTATGATTTAATTATACTATTAATTGAGATATGTATATTGAATTCGTTTGTGTTGTTCTCAGGTGATAAGAACAAGGAAAAAGCTCAGAAGTATGATAACTGAGCTGTAGCTGGTATTCGGTGAGTGGGTCTATCTTCGGATAGCGTTTAAGTAGCATGCCATGCTACTGTGATTTATTCTTTTACCAAGATTTAAATTAATGATGTTTCCATGTTTAAATAAGGATTGCCATGCTAGTTAAATGATTGCATGCTTACTGTGATTCTATGATATTATGTGCACTGTGTTTGACACCAGTCAGGCCGGAGGAGGCTGGGGACTCGTAACCAGGCCTGAGGAGGTTAGAGTCCGTATTAGGTCAACCAAGCCTGAGGAGGTTGGGTTCATTCCTGTTTTCTGTGTTCAACAGGGAAGGACTATCGGTAGACACTAGCCAAATCAGCTAAGTGTCGTGTGCCCGTACAAGCCGCCGATCCTCATATTGTCTTTATGTTGTATGCTAGTTGGTTGTTAGCATGTTAGTGATGTTGTTCGCATGTGTGGTGCTTATGCGATATCTGTTAGATAGATTCCATTCACTTAGCATTATGTTAATCCCCTACATTTCCACCCTTGCAGGTTTAGATACTGCTAGTTTGAACGGGTGCTAGTGTTAAAGACATGTTTGACGTGTGAACTCTGATGTGGAGTTTTGTAACATGTATTTTGTAATAAGTAACACCGTCGTGTAAACTTAAACTTAACTATGTGGATTTCTGTTGTGATGTATTTAATGTTGCGGTTTTATTATATAAGTCTTCCGCTGTGTTTTTAAAAAAAATGGTCGGTGTTACAAGTTTGTATCAGAGCCTAGTTTAGCAGCAAGTACGTGCGCGTATTTGTTCCTAAACCTTGAGTTAAGTCAAACATGTCTATGGGGTGAGGCTAAGTGAATGTAGGACGTTATGCATGTTAGTGTTTAGTAAACTAACAGTTATCCACTAAGCTTTTGTGCGAGTGTTTTGTAGCGCCAAATGGCAGATAATAGGGATACGAACGCTACAAACCCGATCCACCCCGAAACTTTCAGTGCTCCAGATGAGGAGGATGAGGTGGAGGTTTACTAGGCTGAATATGTGCATGAACTTGAAGGTAAACTCAAAGAAGCTCAGGAGAAGGTTGTTGAGCTTGAGTTAACTAGACAGTCGGGTAATGATGATACATCACCAGGTTTTACCACTGCTCAATCACACACCATACCGCAGATACACCAAAACCAGTACCAATACCCATTACAGAATCAATTCCCTCAATTTATCACGCCTCCACAGTATAACTACCAGTACCCAAATCTAATAATAAAGAACCAAGTCCAGCCACCCATATATCAAAAATTGTTCCCACAAAAACAATTCCAACAACAATACCTGCCACCAAAAAGATGTACCTTTAAACAATTCTGAGATTGTGGACCGTCTCCCTACTCAGGAAGTTCTGATCCAACCATGACTCTCAACTGGTTAAGGGAGGTTGATAAGGTATTCGAGGTATGTCATTGTGAGCCAGAATTGAAGGTGACTATGCAAGCAGATTGTTAAAAGATAGAGCAATGGTGTGGTGTGATTCTGTGATAGCTAGTGTTCCTCCAGAGCAAGTTAGAATGATAACTTGGGAGCAGTTTTACGCGAAGGTATATGAACAGTACTGTAATGTGTTCGACATGAACAGAATTAAGATGGAGTTCCTAGAAATGCAGATGATGCCGCAGATGACGATTGATGAGGTGCTGGAAAAGTACATGGATAAGTTAAGATTTGTGCAACAGTGGGTGCCGGATGAATCATCTCGGATTCAATATTTTGTGAACGTGATTTTACCGGAATACAGAACCTTTGTGAGAAAAGCTACATCATTATCCCAGGCTATTGTGCTAGCTAAGATGGTGGAAAGTGAAGTTAAGGCAGCTAGAAGTAGGATGTTTGGTAATGTGGTGAATCAGGATAGACATGCGTCTAGTCAGTCGGGATCTAAGTCCAAGAAGTTAGGCGTTTAGATCAAAGGGTAAAAGTGATCAGAGTAGTTCTGGGTCTGGATCTGGTAGAGGGGATTGGTACCGCAATTGTAAATCTTCACATAATGGTCAGTGTTCAGATGCGACTAGGCGGTGTATAAGATGTGGTGTAATTGGGCACGATTCACAAGCTTACTCATTCTCAAGTAGTGTGTGCTGGAATTGTCATCAATCTGGGCATCGTGCAGCAAGTTTTCTGTCCAAGAATGTTAGTTCCAGGGCAGGTTCAGGTGTGCGTTCGGCATCAGCCGGAGGGTCTACTACCTCGAGTGGTGATATCGGCTAAAAAGTCACATTTTCACCCCGGTATTAAGGCCCAAAAACAAGAAAGATTCAAACTTTATCGGCATAATACCCACTTCGTCGGTTAGAATTGAAGAACAAGTAATTACGAAGACGGTGCAAAAAGAATTAAGAGAATTTGAGCTAAAATGAAGATTCTAGAGCGAAGACGGTGAAAGACAAGAAATCAAGTTACGATCCAGGGTATCAGCAAGCCAAATGGAATGCCAAACGGCCTACCAAACTGCTTTCCAAACGGCCTTCCTGGCTAACAAAAGGCCTGCCACACACCCCAAGCTAAACGGCCCCTGCAAACGGCTTGGTCTGGCAAACAGCCCCTGTAAACGGCCTACCAAACGGCTTGCCAAAAGGCCTGCCAGCCGTTTGGAGGAAAATTTCTTGCTTATTTAAAGGGTCTTTGTCATTCATTCCAACACACACTTCAATTCACTTCTTTCTCTCTCTTATACAATATTAGTCATACTTTCAAGGTCTTCGACTCCGTGCGGGAAACCAAGTACCCGGAGAAGAACGCCGAAGATTGAATTAGGAGCAGTCTGGAGTTTGAAGTTGTCACTTTTGTATTCGGAACTCGTTTAATCTACTGGTACTTCTATCCTTTATCTTTATATAATGTCTTATATCATTATGATCTGTGATGTTGTTGTCATGATTAGCGAGTAGTTATCTTTAGTGTATGCTATGATGTAAGCAGTTATAATGCCGAAATAATGTTATGGTTTGTGTATGTTATTGAAATGCTTTCCGATTATGTTTAAATTCAATCGCTTTTTCAACTAATAGAACGTAGTTATTGGCTATGTTATTGGGAAGTCGCGAACCCCGATTCAAAGTACACTATCTGTGTCACCCCTTGGTAAGAGAAGTCTATCGGATACAACGTAAGATCGACTGAGGCACACCGGTTGTAGTAAGTCTATCAAGCTTTGGATTTCGACTGAGGACTCTTTCATAGTGAAACATCTGACTAAACCCTTAGTACATTATCGGTCCCAGACCATGCTAGTGTAGTCACCAAGCATATAAACTTCGTACGTGCATGCTGAAGCACAGTGGTTGTTGTAAGTTGTACCTCTGCTAATTAAGGTCATGGAGCACAGTCAGTGTTGATTAGTACACTGCACCATAACGCGGTCTCAAGCATTGCACCACGCTTGAGGGATTCTTAGTTAATTAAGGAACTGTTTGTTTAAACACATAAAGGATTGGACCGTTAGGATAACTGAACGTGTTCATCGAAGTCAACCTGACTTGGCCATGGTGTTCTTTATGGTTGAACTCTTTTTAAGGGCCTAACTATCTTTTAAAACCAATCATTAACGAAAGCATAGAAACACATCACGTCTCTCGGATAGGGTAAACCATGTATTCTATTATGCTTAAGAAAGTTAAGACCTTTGTGGAATATTAATACGTCACCCAAACGAGTCGCTCAATTGGATGAGCCGTCTGAACGTGTATGCCTGTAGTCAGACTGCATGGGCGTCGGGGGTAAGGGGCGTTGCTGTCTATTCAGAATCTTCAAGCCTATCACATTACCCAGTGACATGTCTTACGACAGGGGCGTTTAGGACCAGTGTAATGAATACAAGGTCTCTGCCTATTCATGAGCCAGCATCCCATAATCTCAGCAGAATAACTGGTGAAATCATAGTAAGCACTTGTTTTAACCTTATCTGAATTACGAATTTTATCGCATTTACTTTATCTGTCTTATAAACTAGAAAAGCCCAAAATTAGGTAACCACTACTCCTTCATAACTATCTTAAGCTTTAAAATAGGTTCGATTCTACTGATATCTTAAAAATACGACTCTAGGTCATACTTCCCTTACTCATAATAAGGAGTAGTACGATTTAGGCCCCGCTAAATATAAATTTAAAACAGTACCCCCTCTTGGTGGTTGATTCTGACGTGTTGCGACCTAACGACACCGCACAAATAAACTGTCCGTTTCGGCCATATCAAGTGGGCAGAAGAGGAAGAACCCTCCATCAGCAGAGGCCAGGGCTTTTCAGATGTAACTTGAGACAGCTACTGCAACTGACGATGTGATCACCGGTATGTTCTTGATAATGCTAAAAGCGAACATATATTTCATAGCATTATCCTTCAAGAAAGACAAGTTTTTAGTTGCAATTGTTCTATTTACAAGTAATATTCGTTTAAATAATAAAAGGTGAAGACAAAAGACAGATTCGACGATTTGAAGACGCAAATGACCAAAAAGCTAAAAAGCACAAATTACAATCCAAGTGGTTCAATTTATTGATGAGAACCATCTAAAAATGACAAGAGTACAAGCCGCAAAATGCAAAGTACAAGTTATTAAATTGTACGAAAGGACGTTCGAAAATCCAGAACCGGGTCATGAACCAACTATCAACGCACAACGCAATGGGCCTAAAATTACGAGTCAACTATGCACAAGAATATAATATATATATATATATATATATATATATATATATATATATATATATATATATATATATATATATATATATATATATATATATATATATATATATATATATATATATATATATATATATATATAATTATATAAAATTATATTATATTATATTATATATTAAATATATCACAGCAGCCCACGTTTTGGAATCAACTGAAACACGATTTGGCTGCATGCGATCGCATGGCCAGCATGCCTAAATTCCATGCGATCGCATGGCTTACTATACATGGCCAATTCCTATAAATTGGAACATTTTCTACCGAGTTTGAGTACACCATATTCACTGATCTCTCTCACTCTCTCAATATATATTTATATTTATATTTTAATTATAATTTTAATATTAAGTTAATAATAATAAGGTTATAGTAGCGAATGTTTTAAGTTTGTAAGTCGAAACTCTGTCCATGTAACACTACGCGATTAATACTCATTGTAAGTTATGTTCAACATTTTTAAATTAATGTCTCATAGCTAAGTTATTATTATGCTTATTTAAATAAAAGTAATCGTGATGTTGGACTAAATATTAAAGACGGGGTTATTGGGTTTTGGACCATAATTGGGGTTTGGACAAAAGACCGACACTTGTGGAAATTGGACTATAGGCTATTAATGGGCTTTGTATTAACTAAATGATATCTCATTAATTTAATATATAGATTTATAATTTGACGTATTTATATATAACCACATATGCTTGACTGGGTACGGTGGGCGAAATATCTATAAATACTAATAATTGTTCATTTGACCGGACACAGGGATGGATTAATAGTCAATGGACTCATTAAAACAGGGGTGGATTACATTCAAGGGTAATTGGTGTAATTTTTAACAAAGTATTAAGACCTTGGATTACATGCAGTCGATAACCTGGTGTATTCATTAAACAAAGTATTAAGACCTTGTTATAGTTTGAATTCCCAATTAGTTGGAATATTTGACTTCGGGTATAAAGGTAATTTGACGAGGACACTCGCACTTTATATTTATGACCGATGGACTTTTATGGACAAAAATCAGATGGACGTATCGAATAATCCAGGACAAAGGACAATTAACCCATGGTAATAAATTAAAATCAACAAGTCAAACATCATGATTACGGAAGTTTAAATAAGCATAATTCCTTTATTTTATATCTCATATCAATTTTATTTATCGTCATTTTATTTATCGTAATTTAAATTATCGCACTTTTATTTATCGTCATTTACTTTAAGCTTTAAATTAAGTTATTTTTAATATTTTGCATTAGGACTTAAAATTGACAAACCGGTCATTAAACAGTAAAACCCCCCTTTTATAACAATAATAATATTACTTATATATATATATTTTTATACAAAAATAGTTTAAAATAAATATAGCGTTAAACTTAGCTGTATCCCTGTGGAACGAACCGGACTTACTAAAAACTACACTACTCTACTATTAGGTACACTGCCTATAAGTGTTGTAGCAAGGTTTAGGTATATCCCATTCTATAAATAAATAAATAAATAACTTGTGTAAAATTGTATCGTATTTAATATTATTTCGTAATAAAATATAATAGTATTTCGTACTACCCCTCGAACACATCAGTTCTTAATCAACTCAATCCCTGCTAGAGTATTGTTTGATTCTGGTGCGAATAGGACATTTATGTCTTTAGATTTTTGTACTAAGCTAGGGTTACCTTCCACTGTGCTGCCTAAGCCTGTTAGAGTAGAGGCAGCTGATGGTAAGACGGTGCCAGTCACAACATATGTGTCTGGAGCTAGTATAGAAATTGATGGTAGACCATTTGTTATGTCCTGTTTAGTGCTGCCTATCCCTAGTTTTGACGTAGTGTTAGGGATTAACTGGATGAGCCTACATAAGGCCCACATTAAGTCTGATAAGAAGATTGTGACCTTCCGTTTGACCGATGGAACCCGTGTTGTGGCCCGTGGGGAACGCGATGGGTTCAGTTTTCCGTTGATTTCAATGATGAAGGAGAAGAAGTCACTTGTTAAGGGGTGTGAATCCTTCATGGCCTATGTTATCGATGCCAAGAAAGAGAAGAAAATGGTCTCTGATATTCCAATGGTTTGTGTTTCCAGATGAGTTACCAGGTCTACCTCCAGTGAGGGAAGTGGAATATAAGATTGAGTTAATGCCGGGAACTACTTTAATTACAAAAGCTCCATACCGTTTAGCTCCGTCTGAGATTCGCGAGATGATGTCTCAGATTCAAGAATTGTTAGATCGTGGGTTTATTCGATCGAATTCATCTCCGTGGGGTGCTCCTGTATTTTTTTTTGAAAAAGAAAGATGGTTCAATGCGTATGTGTATTGCTTATCGCGAGTTGAACAAAAGAACAGTGAAGAATAAGTATCTGTTACCTCGGATAGATGATTTATTCGATCAGTTGCAGGGTGTTTCATACTTTTCAAAGATAGACTTAAGGTCAGGGTATCATCAGGTTCGTGTTACAGAATCAGATATACCGAAAACAACGTTTAGAATAAGGTATGGTCATTACGAGTTTCTGGTCATGCCGTTTGGGTTGACGAATGCATCGGCAATTTTCATGGATTTGATGAATAGAGCGTGCCGTCCTTTTTTAGACAAGTTTGTGATTGTGTTTATTGACGACATATTGGTGTATTCGAAAACAGAGGTTGAGCATGCTGAGCATTTGAGACAGGTTTTGAATCTGTTAAAATGAGAGCAACTGTTTGCTAAGTTTTCAAAGTGTGAGTTCTGGTTATGAGAGGTACATTTTTTGGGTCATGTTATCTGTGCTGAGGGTATCAAAGTGGATCCGTCTAAAATAGAAGCGATAATGAATTGGAATTCTCCGAGGACCCCTACTGAGATTAAGAGTTTTCTGGGATTGGCCGATTATTATCGCAGATTTATCAAGGATTTCTCGAAAATAGCTGGTCCATTGACTAAGTTACCTCGAAAATACGTAGCCTTTCGATGGAATGATGAACAAGAAAAGGCTTTTAAGACGTTGAAACGATTGTTGTGTCATGCACCTGTGTTAGCTTTGCCAGAGGGTTCAGATGATTTTGTGGAATACTGTAATGCTTCATTTGCCGGATTGGGTTGTGTATTAATGCAGAGAGACAGAGTAATTGCATACGCCTCGCGTAAGTTGAAAATTCATGAGAAGAATTACCCAGTGCATGGTCTTGAAATGGCTGCAGTAGTGTTTGCTTTAAAATTGTGGAGACACTATATGTATGGAACCCATTGTGTTATATGTATAGATCACAAGAGTTTGCAGTATATTTTCTCACAGAAAGAAATGAATATGCGTCAAAGACGGTGGCAAGAGTTGATTAAAGATTATGATTGTAAAATTAAATACCATCCGGGTAAAGCCAACGTCGTTGCAGATGCTTTAAGTCTCAAAACGTCTAGTGAGAATGTTAAATTCCTGCGTTTGAGTATAACTTCAGATTTAATTAACCAATTGAAAATTGTTCAAACCGTTGTTTTGGAAGATGATCATGTTAAATCTGAACTTATGACTAAACGAAAATTTGACCTAGCCGATGACTCACGTTGACTTAAAACCTTTCATGGCCGTGTTTGGGTGCCTATGCTCAGAGACTTGAGGGATTTAATCTTGACAGAAGTACATAAATCCAGAGTGACAGTCTATCCAGGCAACAATAAAATGTATCATGATTTAGAATCTGTGTATTGGTGGCCTACTATGAAAACGGACATCGCTCGTTTTGTTGAAAATGTCATATTTGTGCACAAGTAAAGGCAGAACATCAAAAACCATATGGTTCATTACGTCAGTTAGAAATTCCGAGTGGAAATGGGAACATATTACGATGGATTTTGTGACAAAATTACCAAGAACTCAGAAATGACACGATATGATTTGGGTAATAGTTGATCGTTTGACCAAAAGTGCTTACTTTCTAGCTACTCGTTAAACAGCATCACTAAGTGAACTCGCCGAGTTGTATGTGAAAGAGATTATTAGTTGACATGGAGTGCCGTTATCTATTGTATCAGACAGAGATTCTAGATTTGCGTCAAACTTCTAGAACAGTCTACGACATGGAGGTCCTGAAATTGTTCAAATTACTGCCGAAAAAGTTGCTATTGCGCGAGAAAAGTTGAAAGCCACTAGAGACAGACAGAAAATGTATGCTAATCCCCGTAGATGTCTGGTAACCTTTAGTGTGGGTGATCGTGTGTATCTAAAAGTTTCACCATGGAAATGTGAAAGGATCCGAAACTAATCATCCGGACGTTGTCCATATTGATTACAAACGAATTACAATAGTTGATAACATTGCGAGGTACTTGCCCTCTATATGATACATCTTACAAACGTTGCATTTATTCTTAAAAGGCAATCTATAGTTACATCCATAATTGACATATTCGCCTGACATTTCATAATATTCAAATGACCTAAACCGCCATTTACTTAATAATAGTCTCTATGAACTTCAATGACTCGAATGCAACGCCTTATGATATAAGTCCTTAATGGCCTCAAGTAGTATCCTTAGTACGAGATAATGCACAGCGGAAGACTTAATTCATACCTGAGAATAACATGCTTTAAAATGTCAACATAAAGTTGGTGAGATATAGGTTTAATGTCGACAGCGATATAAATATAGACCACAAGATTTCATATATAAACATTTTAATAAAAATATTCTAAGTGGTTGAGCACTTGGTAACCATACTTAACAATTAATCACGTCGCATATTCCCTTTAATATGAAATCTTACTACACTGTACCAAGTGTAGTCACGAAACGAAGTACTGTGCAACCGTTGAATACTGGTCGTCCAGTCCGGTTGGGGTTGTCAGGCCCGATAGATCTATCAACAGGATTCGCGTTTACAATACCGCTGTAAATATTAGTTACCAAGCTACAGGGAAGTATGCCAGTGGTACAACTCAACGTAGAATATATTTTTCAGTTACTTGTGTCCATAACGTAAAACATAAAATACATGTATTCTCATCCCGAAATATTTAGAGTTTAAAAATGGGACTATATACTCACTCTTGTCTTGATGATATATATATTTTGACTCGGTCTTCCGGTTGATATCACGAACCTATCCATATATAATATATCAATATGTTTTCATTTTTAAACAAACGTTATAAATATATACTTGTTATACTTTTAATACTTTGAATAATTCCTTAGTCCGTAGTTAGCAGTCCGATGTTAGTAATTCAATTTTAATGGTTCATTTTTAGATGTTTAATATACCCGCAATGAAATAAATAAAACCCCCAACGAAATCAATAAAACCCCATCGTATATGTGTTGGTCGAGATTAATCTTGACCCATGGTACCGGTGTTGTCAAATGACGTGTTGCGTACATAAAGTACCGGTGTTGTCAAATGACGTGTTGCGTACAAACATGGGATCTTATGATTAATCTTCTCGTATTGTTTACGGGTGATCCTGAACCATATAAAATTGAATTATAAGTACATATATATAAAATATCATGTTATCTTAGAAATATGTGATTTATATCATTTTTTTCCAATTGATCCCGTAGTTGAAATGATCTAGGATAACCAATTTTGTTTCGGTCATAGTTTCTTCGTTACAAATCCGTTTTCGTTGATTCAAATTGCCATCTTCTTGGATCGAGTTCTTCTTTAAGACTATGAACTGTAAATACCTTGGTTTGTATTCAAAATCATACGGCATAAGTGAAACATTAGTGAAACTTATGAAGTTAAACATTTTTGTTACAAAAAAATAACACTTAATGACCATTTTTCTAAAAATACTTATACTTTGAATTAAATCATGAAATTTTTATGTGTTAACATATTTATAGTAAAAATCATTTTTCCAGAACATAAACCTCCAATTCAAAGTTTAAGATAGTTTTTAATTATCCAACCCAAAACAGTCCCCGGTTACACTCCGACGTCGTAAAAACAGTTTTTAAGATATTCTTTGAAAAACCAAGTTATACCTTGTTAAGTTAGCATATATTTAAGTTATATTACAGGTCTTGAAGTATTTTAAAAGTTAAGTTAGAAGGATCTATTTAGTTTGCAAACAAGTTTGAAAACTTTCAAACTATGTTCTTGTTGTTAAAATTGTATACCACAAAATATGATAGCTATATATATATGAATCGAATAAGGTTATGAACATAGATACTACCTCAAGTTCCTTGGACAAGGTTGCTGTAAAAGAGGAGTAAAAAGCTAGAACCAAAAGGGTGATGGAATTGGATGAAAGATTGGAAGTAAGTTTGTGTTCTTGGAAGGATTTCTTGAAGTGTTTTTGTATGGTTTTCTTATGGTGTTTAAGTAAGGTTTTTGAAGCTAGATCTTTATGGAACTTTGCTGGATTGTTATGGAGTTTAGAGAGTAAGAAAGAGTGTGTGTTTTTAGTTAAGAGATTGAAGTAAAAATGAATCAAAAATGATGATACATATATACTCCTAAAAATGTGATCTTTAAGGATAACATGACAAAATTTTAGTTTGTATTTTTGTAATTAGTCTTGCAATGATTCAAAAGTAATTACCTTATACATAAGGCATGAATAAGGGCTGGTTAGGTGGTGATTTGATGTGTATACACCAATAGTAAATACGTATAGAAGCTTGGTATGATACGAGTGCAAATACTCTAGGTATACGTATAGAAATTTTGTGAAAAATGGAATGAGGATTCAAATATAGCTATCTTTTGTGAATACACTTATATGATTTTATATATTTAAGTTCTTAAAAGTGATTAAATACATTACTTATACAATATATGTATAAACATTATATGTCTTAAGTATTTATGTCAAATAACGTTACGTATAGTTATCGTTTTGAAAACTTAAGTTAGTAGTTTCAAAATACACATATAACTTGTTGTTATTAATATAAAATGAGGTATTAAAACATTCCTTAATCATGTTAAATATGTATATATACATATATATACACAAACGTATAATTATCATATATTGTATGGTTCGTGATATCATCGGTCAAACTAGACGGTCAAACGTTGTGTAAAACTCTTTTCGGAAATATAAGTCTCGACAATTTGGATTGCTTATCATGTTGGCAAGGTTTAATTTATGTAAATATTAATCTTATAAGTATAGAACGATCGAAAAAGTGCGGGTCAACTTTAGGGTTTTTGCTTATCGTGTCGGAACCATATAGAGATTAGAGTTTAAATTTGGTCGGAAATTTCCGGGTCGTTACAAAATGGGTTATCAGATTTGGTAAACGGGGTAAGCTTGCGCCAAGGTTTATTGGGCCGTTTCCGATAAGTGGGATTTTGAATGATCAAACAGTGGTTTTAGATCTTCCATTAGAATTAGCTGGTATTCATAATACTTTTAATGTATGTTATCTACGTAAGTTTAAGGCAGAAGATGAGACGCAACTTTTACAGTTGAAAGATTTAAAGGTTGATTTGAGTAAGAAGTTGGTGGAAGATCCGATTCGTATAGTTGATCGTAAGATAACTAAGCTGAGAAAGAAACAGATTCCCATGGTGTTGATTGAGTGGAAACATAGTTTGGGGTCAAATCTTACGTGGGAGACAGAAAAGTTGATGAAGAATCGTTATCCTCATTTTTTTTACCTAGAACAGATTCCGAGGACAGAATCTCTTTAAAGAGTGTGGATTTGTCACAGACTGAAACCTGGGTTAGTTGTAAGTAGACTATTTTGCCCTTAGGATTTTATTATGTGTTTTATATGCTTTTATTTTAATAATTTGAATAATGATATTTTATTGTTTGGTTAAGACCAGTTTGTGACAAGGGTCACATAACAGGTTCGTTTATTTAATTTGGACTCCGTTAGGGCTGTCAAATTAAGTACGAAAGTTTTCAGATAACTGATAAATACCTGTGTGTTGTGGGGTATGGGGTTTTAACCCTAAATAAGTGTATAGGCTACTTTATTTCTCCCATGTTCTTCACTCTCTCTAGAAAATTCCCAAATCACTCTCGTGCCTAATTTCTTATTCCCCTTGAACCCTAATTCTCTAAATCTAGATTTGAAGTCTAATTTGTGTTAGAAATCGATTCTTTGTGTTTTACTGATTCAAACAAGGTAAGAATTACCCATTTTCATTACCTAAATTTGTGTCAAATTGGGCTTGAAGTTAGGTTTTTGTCAAAGTGGGTTTTGATGTCAAATTGGTGCAATTTGTTGTTGTTTTGATGTATTACTTGTGTGTTTACGTCCCAAAAGGTTTTATAAACAAGATGTGATAAGTTTTGAGGTCGAAAACGATTATATGGTCGATATTTGGTGATATTTGGCTCAAACCCGTCACTTTTTCAATTTCAGCAGCTCAAGAACACACTCGATAGTGTATCTTTTGGGAGTGGGTCGTGTGTCTACACACTCGACCGTGTGTCTTTTGAATTGGGCTGTGTGTCTACATACTCGGTAGTGTGTCTTTTGAAAAGAAATTCGGTCGAGTGTCTCTACTCATTCGGCCGTGTGTGTACACACTCGACCGAGTGTCTATGACGCACACTACCAAGTTGGGTAGTGTGTCTTTTGAGAAATTTGTTTTGGTCATAACTTTCAAACCATAACTCTGTTTTTGATGAATAAAATATTGTTGGAATCGTATTGAAGAGTACTTTCAAATGGTAAACTTTTAAGAAGATGGGTCAAACTATCTTTGGGGCGGAAAAATAGGTTTTGGCGTGTATGTCCCATTTTCCAAGTACTTGTTTGACGATATTGAATGGAGTTACGTTGTGGACTTATGAAATGATGTTATGATCAAGTTATAGTATGATTTGATTATACTATTGATTGAGATATGTATATTGACTTTGTTTGTGTTGTTCTCAAGTGATAATAACAAGGAAGAAGCTCAAAAGTAAGATAACTGAGCTGTAGCTGGTATTCGGTGAGTGGGTCTATCTTCGGATAGCGTTTAAGTAGCATGCCATGCTACTGTGATTTATTCTTTTACCATGCTTTAAATTAGTGATATTGTCATGTTTAAATAAGGATGGCCATGCTAGTTAAATGTGTGATGGCCCGTCCTAATCCATCTGGACGAAGTCATCAACATTTGGTCCCATTGCGAGGTGCTGTCCTAAATATGCCATTAACGACTCCATGTAATATCTTTAAAATGAGCAAATGTACAGCGGAAGATTTCTTTCATACCTGAGAATAAACATGCTTTAAAGTGTCAACCAAAAGGTTGGTGAGTTCATAGTTTTATTATAATCATTCATTTCCATAATTTTATTAGACCACAAGATTTCATTTTTATATTACACATAACCTGTGTAATAAAATAGTACGCATAACCTGCGAATTAAAATTCATTCATATGGTGAACACCTGGTAACCGACATTAACAAATGCATCTAGAATATCCCCAAATATACAGGTACACTGATATCGCGTATTTTATACACATTTTCATTGGCGATATCGGTTACATTTTGGTCCATTTGGATACGATTTGGCGGTTATATTGATAATATTGAGTTGTTCGAAGTTTGACGAGCTAATTATTAGAAAGTGGTGTTTTATGAAGTTTATGGGGCATTTTGTTGGATTGTTATTCCTAATGGTGCACCGAGGATGGAAACGTTAAGTAATTAGCAGGTATATTGGGTTTTTAGATGATTCAAGATAAGAAAGTGTGTAAAAGTCGAAGGAACCAGAAACAGTTAATTGCCGCGGCGCGAGAAAGGTCTCCGCGGCGCGGCCGTACACGTGTTTTCAAATCAGAACTTGAGTTAAGAAGATCAAAATTTCATGTATAATGTCGCGGCGCGACCATTAACTCCGCGGCGCGACAGGTCTGTCGGTTCAGCTATTTTGGCAAGTATTTAAGCCCGAATTTAACCCTAATCAAGAATAATCGTATCCTGACGAATTCCAGCCACTTTTTGACGAACTTAGGTGATTTTTGGAGATCTTCAAGGTCATTCTAAGGTATTAATCATTCCGGGAACAAGTCTCGATTCGTGTATCTTTCAGATTTCAATCTTTAATTAGTTTTATTCTTTTGTTATCAACAATGAATTATTCTATGTCTTTGATTGTTATTTTGATTTCAGCCATGATTGTAGGCTAAACCTTTAATGTTTGTCTAGATTGAATATTTGCAAGTGTTTGGATGATACTTTAATGTTTTATTGATTGATGCATGATTAATTATGAGTTTTGATTAAGAACCATTCTTGTGGGAGTTAATTATTGATACTAGGTTGATTAGTGAATCTTGTTTGAACAAAGGGAACCCTGTTTCAATTTAGTGATCTAATTTCCAATTGATTTGTCTTAACCGATTGGGTGCTTACTGGACCAAGGGGGTAAACCGGGTAACGTAATTGAACAAAATAGGGGTAAATTGTGTGGAGCGAACGCGTAACCAATTGAATCTTAATCTTATAATTAGCTAGTTACTAAGTCACAAACGAAAGATGGTATTTGGTAAAAGGGAACCCTAAGCCAATTAATCCTAGTTTGACGTGTTTGCTAAAAGAGAACTCTGGGTAAACCGACTCTGTAATTGCGTGCATTGATTAATATAACTAGTGCTTAATAACAAATCATCCAACACTGCGAATAGGATATCTAGGCGAACATTCTTTTATCCATTGAATTCAAATATCTTTATTTTACTGTCGAGTCTGCATTTCTTTTATTTAAACTTAAAAACCAAAAATATTGTCTTTTATTTTCAAAGCTATCTTGATTTGGCTAATCGTTAAATAGCCGCAAAACAAACTATCTCGTAATTTCAATTTTCATAGTTTAACTTAGTTTACTTTTATTAGTTTCAAACTTAATTCTCACGTTAATACTGTCCTTGGAACGATACTTGGAATTACCATTTTTATACTATTACACGATCGGGTACACTGCCCGTAAGTGTGTAGTAATCTTTAACCAGGCATATTTCCAGAGATAATTTATATACTAGATTTCACACATCAAGTTTTTTGGCGCCGCTGCCGGGGATCGAACCCGGATCACACATGAGTCGATTCGATTTAGCGCGAGCGTTGAATTTGTTTGAAGGGTGGACCGATAATCTTTTGAAACGGTATTTACAGGAGACAGAGTTTATTGGTAATCAGGAAGGCTATCTTGAGCTTGATTTTTGGGAGGAAATATCGGGTTTGGTGCCTTTTGTGTCAAATGAATCCAAGGGCTCTGATATTCAACGAAAAGACTTACGGTTGTTTCAAAAGCTTTTATCAAGTACTTTTTGTGCCCAACGAAATGGGAATGATAAAGTAAATTCCACCGAGCTATGGATTTTGTTTAGATATACGCGAGGTGCACATGTGGATTTGTGCAATCTTATTGGCACATATTTGTCTAATCATTCACGAGAGATTCGATCCACACGGCCAATTCTTGGTGGCCATTTTGTTACACGAATTGCAAAATGGTTCGATATTGATTTTAGTAGATGCACCAGATTGACTGATCAGCTGCAGATTATGAAACCTTTTAATCTAAGGTTTTATTTTAATGCCAATTTCGTTATGTGGAATGAGAGTAGAGATACAGCGGTGCCGTTTGTCGAGCCACAAGCACCCGAGGTTGGGGGTGCTAATCAGGGTGTGAATGAGCCGGAGCAGGTTGCTCCAAATGTGCAAGCTGGGGGTGAGCAGCAATGGGGAATTTCTCAAGAAATTTGGGATGGTTTGGTTTCATCGGTGGGTAATATACAGGTTGGTATGTCGAGTGGGTTTCGTGATTTCCGTAGTGATCAGCAGGAACATGATAACAGAATGTGGGCGAGCCAACAAAGAGTTGAGGCGAGTAATGTTAGGCAGGAGGAAAGGTTGGATGAAATAAACCATGATCAGCAGTGGATTGCCTATGGTCATGACTGGCAGCGCCACAACGATCGCCTCTATTACCACGATCCAGAGAATTATTTTGGTACCATCGCTCAGCAACCAGTATACTATCGGAGTGAGGTTAGGCCTCGAGTTGAGGCCCCGATTTATGATGAGAGGGAGAGATTTCAGGATGCCCAGCGCAGATATGAGCAGCAGTACCCGTACGGCAGCTGGCCGTATGACGGGTTTCAGTGATGAGGGCCTGCGTGCCCGTTGATCTTGTTGTATTGGTTTAAGACTATTTTCCGTTTCGATTTGGTTGTACTTGATATTTTTATTTTTCGTGTGATGTACTTTGAGACCTATTTGGGGCAAGGCGTTTCGGTACCGGGTGGTACCACCTTGCCCATTTATGTATTTGGTGTGTTTTTCTTTTTGTTAGGTGTGTTGGTGAAACGGTTTTTCAAGTCTGGCATTAAGTTCAGCAAAACTACTTTAATGATGGTATTGGTGTGAGGATCGGGAATGGACGATGTTCTTATGCTGGCAGTCAGTTCAGCGCCATCTGTCACTGTCATTCCACGATCTGTGGTTAAGCTCGATAAGTTTTTATTTTTCTTACCCTTTTGATTTTAATCCATTTTTGATCTCAAATAATGGGGACATTACTTGATCTCAAGTGTGGGGTGGGGGATGTAAAATCTCTCGGGTTGGTTATTAATAGAATCATCATTATTTTGGCTTTGATATTTAAAGGACTTGACGTTTCACGGGGTTTTGGTCGTAAAAAAAAATTGATTGAAAAATTTAGGGAAAAATAATAAAAAAAAAAAAATGAAAAAATTAGTTAGTTAAAAAGGAAAAAAAATATAAAAGTAGTTAAAAATTCGACCAAAACCCTTGTTTAAGTATGGCTTGGTATTTTTATTTCATGATGTTTAAAGAAGCCAAAGTTGTTCCACATGTTCATTACCATTGAACATGAAATCCTACGAGTTCGAAGAACTCAATAGTAGGTCACCTGTACCAAAACGGGTGTAAACCGTGAGAGAGCGGTGATTGCATAGCGTGATTGTGACCGAATCACGTGCCAGATCAAAAACTTTTGGTTACTTGGTATAGCATACTTCCGAAACTATACCATTTTATTATTACATCATTTAATGATGTAATACTGTGGGAAGAGGAGCCTTGAGCTTCACCAGTGCTGTCCTTTTCAGGAGCAATAGCTACGTGCTTGTGTTTGCTTAGACAACACAACCCATAGCCAAAAGCTATGGAACCCGAAGGTTTTCGGGATTTTTCAAAACCGGTGTCAAGTGAAATAGATTGGCACTTCCGAGTGACTCAGATCCACTCAATTAAGGAAGTAAAGTCTTCCGATTGTCTTACTTGGTACGTATACCTCTTACGCGTATCATTTCATTACCCATCATTTCACGATGAGGTACCGTTAGAGGAGAAAGTCTTGAACTTTCAAAACACGTTCATTATTTTGAATGTGAAATCCTACATGAACATTCAGTTCATACGTAGGTCACTTGTCCAAAAACGGGTGTCAACCGTATGAACGGTGATTGGATCGTGTGGTCGAAGCCGGGCCATACGCTAGATCGAAAACTCTATAGGGTGGTCTTCATTGTTTCTCCTAACAAGGACAATGTATGCGCTCGACCACCTTTTATGACCACACAGGATGTATCTATTCCATCCTAAAGGGAGTCAAGTCTCCCGAACGACACACTTGCTGATTTATTTCAGAAGTTGTAGTCCAGACCAGTTGTAGGGTGACGAAAAATCTTGAAAAGTCATTGCTAAAATCGACTGGAAATCTACCAGGCCTCAACATCAAACAGGGAAACTGGTAGTCGAAGCTTTTCTCAATGAGGGAGATTTGCTAGCTTAATGGGAAGCGCACCATGATACACAAAATGTCAGTGATTGATCAGATTCCCAGTGGATAACCTCCGGAAAGGTAAGATATCAGCTTTTAAGCCTGATGAACTTCAATCTTTATGGTTGACTTAACGGATTAGACGGTTACCTCATAACCATCGATGATATCCGGACGTAATGTGTATCCTCCTAAGCACATTATTTTCTACCGACATCTCGCGATGTTAGGTACTGTGGGAGGCTTGGCTTGACCAATTGCGGGGTAGCCCGTGCGTTCTCTTGGCACATGTGTTCGATTGCTTATTCTTTGGTGCTAGGTTCCCACTTGATTCCCGGTTCCATTGAAGATTATATTCGAGATTCTTTACTTCATCATTATGGTACGTTATCGAGATTATTTTTGGTTACTATATTGATTTATATTGATTGCGGTTTGGGAAGTTACATCGGGGGAATGCAAGTGGGAACCATGGTTGTTATTTTTGCCAAATCGTGCCCACGCTAGATGCTTGTTTGGTTTCTTTTTCATTGGTTCTACAATCATATTTGAAGACGTTATTATATTGTAGAAGATAATTTTCGAGTTCTATTGCTTGAGGGCAAGCAAAACTCTAGTGTGGGGTGGTTTGATATCGCGTATTTTATACACATTTTCATTGGCGATATCGGTTACATTTTGGTCCATTTGGATACGATTTGGCGGTTATATTGATAATATTGAGTTGTTCGAAGTTTGACGAGCTAATTATTAGAAAGTGGTGTTTTATGAAGTTTATGGGGCATTTTGTTGGATTGTTATTCCTAATGGTGCACCGAGGATGGAAACGTTAAGTAATTAGCAGGTATATTGGGTTTTTAGATGATTCAAGATAAGAAAGTGTGTAAAAGTCGAAGGAACCAGAAACAGTTAATTGCCGCGGCGCGAGAAAGGTCTCCGCGGCGCGGCCGTACACGTGTTTTCAAATCAGAACTTGAGTTAAGAAGATCAAAATTTCATGTATAATGTCGCGGCGCGACCATTAACTCCGCGGCGCGACAGGTCTGTCGGTTCAGCTATTTTGGCAAGTATTTAAGCCCGAATTTAACCCTAATCAAGAATAATCGTATCCTGACGAATTCCAGCCACTTTTTGACGAACTTAGGTGATTTTTGGAGATCTTCAAGGTCATTCTAAGGTATTAATCATTCCGGGAACAAGTCTCGATTCGTGTATCTTTCAGATTTCAATCTTTAATTAGTTTTATTCTTTTGTTATCAACAATGAATTATTCTATGTCTTTGATTGTTATTTTGATTTCAGCCATGATTGTAGGCTAAACCTTTAATGTTTGTCTAGATTGAATATTTGCAAGTGTTTGGATGATACTTTAATGTTTTATTGATTGATGCATGATTAATTATGAGTTTTGATTAAGAACCATTCTTGTGGGAGTTAATTATTGATACTAGGTTGATTAGTGAATCTTGTTTGAACAAAGGGAACCCTGTTTCAATTTAGTGATCTAATTTCCAATTGATTTGTCTTAACCGATTGGGTGCTTACTGGACCAAGGGGGTAAACCGGGTAACGTAATTGAACAAAATAGGGGTAAATTGTGTGGAGCGAACGCGTAACCAATTGAATCTTAATCTTATAATTAGCTAGTTACTAAGTCACAAACGAAAGATGGTATTTGGTAAAAGGGAACCCTAAGCCAATTAATCCTAGTTTGACGTGTTTGCTAAAAGAGAACTCTGGGTAAACCGACTCTGTAATTGCGTGCATTGATTAATATAACTAGTGCTTAATAACAAATCATCCAACACTGCGAATAGGATATCTAGGCGAACATTCTTTTATCCATTGAATTCAAATATCTTTATTTTACTGTCGAGTCTGCATTTCTTTTATTTAAACTTAAAAACCAAAAATATTGTCTTTTATTTTCAAAGCTATCTTGATTTGGCTAATCGTTAAATAGCCGCAAAACAAACTATCTCGTAATTTCAATTTTCATAGTTTAACTTAGTTTACTTTTATTAGTTTCAAACTTAATTCTCACGTTAATACTGTCCTTGGAACGATACTTGGAATTACCATTTTTATACTATTACACGATCGGGTACACTGCCCGTAAGTGTGTAGTAATCTTTAACCAGGCATATTTCCAGAGATAATTTATATACTAGATTTCACACATCATACACTCATCTGTATATAAAATCAAAGTACTAAAGCATCCATAACCTGGATGGGGTTTGTTAGGCCCATAGATCTATCTTCATGATTCGCGTCAATTTGAGGGTCTGTTCCCAAATTCTTAGGCAACCAAGCTATAAAGGGTGATATCCGGTATAATAATCCAACAATAGAATGTAGTTTCAAGTACTTGTGTCTATTTCATAAAACAGTTATAAAAGCAGCGCATGTATTCTCAGTCCCAAAAATATATATAAAAAGGGAGTAATGAAACTTACGATACGATATTTTGTAGTAAAAATATGCATACGACGGAACTGAACAATTGCAGAGTTGGCCTCGGATTCACGAACCTATATTAATTGTATATTTATTAACACATATAATGGAAATTACATAATTTCATTTATTAATATATATTACTTATATATTTGTAGTTATATAGAATTTATACTAAATTCCATTTAAAAACATATATTTATTTTACATCTTAAATTATATGTTATATATATATATATATATATATATATATATATATATATATATATATATATATATATATATATATATATATATATATATATTTATTTATTTATTTATTTTGTATATATATTTAAAATGATTAATATCTATACATTTAGTTACATTAATATATAAAATATCATTAGTTTGCTATATGTAAGTATTTATATAAATAATGTTATTATTTTTTATATATAGTTATATGAAATATTAATACAATTATAGTATATGAAATAAGTATATTTTATGTACAAAATATTTATCTGTTTTTGATAATAATGATTTGCTAATAATAATAATAATAATTTTAATAATAATGATAATACAAAAAAATGATATTATTAATAATGATACTTATGTTAATAATAATAATAATAATAATAATAATAATAATAATAATAATAAAAATAATAATAATAATAATAATAATAATAATAATAATAATAATAATAATAATAATAATAATCAAAATGATACTAATGCTAATGTTAATGAAAATAATAATAATTTATATTGTTTTCAAAATAATAATAATAATAATAATAATAATAATAATAATAATAATAATAATAATAATAATAATAATAATAATAATAATAATAATAATCGTAATCATAATAATGATCATATTACTTATATTAATAATAATAATAATAATAATAATAATAATAATAATAATAATAATAATAATAATAATAATAATAATAATATTGAGTAATAAGTAAACTACCTTAAAGAAGTAGCCCTTAAAAAAATGCCCAAGTCCGGGTTTGAACCTGCGACCTCCCGCTAACTCGATAACATCCTTAACTCATACGCTGCTTCTTCTTTTCTGATTCATTCCCTATTCTATTTGTATTTACCCCGTAAATATTTGTTGCTCTCTCAACCCCAAAAATTCCATCGTCATCATCATTCTACCCAATCATATATCATGGACCGAATCTCGGCCCAATAACCCCAAACTCATGGTCCAACTAGAAAAACACTCATAGGATCACGGCCCAAAACAGAATCAGGCCCAACAAGTATCTTCTAATACGGCCCAAATTATAAAACAGAAAAAAAAAATAACAAACCAGCTAGTATTTTTGTAACTGATTGATCTCTCTTTTTTTTTAATAACAACAACATATAATACTTCAAATTATATTTCGAATTATTATTTATATATACATACACACATATCTATTTACAATTAATTGTTCGTGAATCGTCGGAACTGGTCGAAGGTCAGATGATTTCATAAACTAGTTCAAAAATTTTGAAATTCAATTTAATAGACTTTGCTTATCATGTCGACACCATATAAAGATTAAGTTTAAATTTGGTCAAAAATTTTCGGGTCGTCACAGTACCTACCCGTTAAAGAAATTTCGTCCTGAAATTTGATCGAGGTTATCATGGCTAACAATAAAAATGTTTTCATGACAAATATGAGTTGATAAATAGAGTTTTATCATTAGTGGGTAATATGGATAAAACAATTTGTTTATGTAAAAAGTACGAATGAAGTTATCACAAAAGAGTGAAATGAATAAATGTAAGTTCGTCTTAACCGATGACGTAGTCACGGTTGATTTTAGAAAATAAGGTGCGTCTTGACTTTTGACGTTGTCTTGGTTGAATTCCGGAATTCAAGGGATTTAAAGAAAATCTTCGAAATCTATATAAGATTTGATTCTTCGATAATCAAGGAAGATAGGAACCTCTTTGGTTAAATGTGATAATCTATTTCAATTGCTCTGTCGGATATTTCACTATAAATCCACCCTCTTCGTTTCCTTTACATTTTGAAGTTCCATCCTTTTGTTTTCTCTTTCAGACTTTAAGTCAAGCGAATAATGGTCCAGAATTCATAGGTATGGAGTTTCAAATGAACGTGACTAATGTTCTAAGAGAGAAATTGTAATAGCACGATATTGATTGGTTAAATTACCAGAATTCTAAAGAAAAGATAGAACTATTATGAAGATATGTTCTCAATATGTTTGGAGATATGTAGAATGTAAGAGTCGTGTAATATGGCACATGATGACGTTATGGTCTGTGAATCATCACGTTTCATTAGAAACTCAGCATGACTTACTGTAATATAATCACGTTGATCAAGTGTCATTATATTATACTAACTCATGCTTCAGTTCCCAACACTACTTCAAAAACATTCATATTTTAAAATTGAATCTTTCAGAATTTAGAAACTAAAACAGTTTCCTTTCTGATGTAACACAGATAACGTGAAGAGATAAATAATTTCAGATACGAATAGTTATGAAAATATCTTCAGAAATATCGAGAATATTTATAATGAAAGATACGATGATATCTTAGAATTTCTGATTTCAAGAATGATGAGGAAGTTTTATCCGTAAAAGTGAAGAGTCAGAAGCAAGGTATTCGATAATAACTTCAGCAGATACTGAATCATTTGGATTCTTTGAATGCTAGTTTAGTCTTTGTGATTTGTCCACAGTCTCCTTCATGGTTTTCTCAATTTGTTTTCCAGTTTCAACTTTTCTGAATTTTGCCAACATACTATTCTTTATCATAAAACTTTTGGACTGTTAAAGTCGTTTACAGTTTTTGCTGCTTCATCAGTACTTTCCAAAATTCAGAGAACTGATTCGTAAACTGGGTGCTTTTCATAAATTCAGAATGGAAGATCATAATTCTAAGAGATAAATGTTATATGTATACATATAACTGTTGATGTAGAAACGCTGCGAGATTCAAAATACTGATTGCTGATTCCAGGTAATTGGTATGGCAATTCTTGCTACAAGATGTGGATGAGTATATGATAAGGTTTTAATGAACAGATATAATGGTTCTTCGGAGAGACTTAAGCCAATGAGTAATGAAATTGCTGGTGAGTTTTCTGCTAATGTGATGGGGTGTAACGGTTCCCCGGTAACGATGATGAAAGGCAAACTTATATATCGAGGTTATAATAAGGCTAATTCGAATGAAAGTTCGATGTTGATTTGGTGGAGCTGTGATAAAATTGGCTAATTTAAAAAGGGATTGCAAAGTTATTTTCGGTAATAACAATGCCAAAGGAGTTAGCACAGATACGCGTTAAACGTTTACTCAGGTTCCGAGTGTTTTCAGGTGAATAACTATAGGCATCAATCTTTTCTTCCGTAGATGAAGTGCGGTTGGTTCATCCTCTCGATTGAGGTGTTTTCAAGAATCATGAAAGGTTTGAACGTAGATTCTTGTGACGACCCAGAAAGTTTCGATCAAATTTAAACTTAATCTTTATATGTTTCCGACATGATAAGCAAAGTCTATAATGTTGAGTCTCGAAAATTTTGGAACTATGTTCATGTGTTCAATTACCTTCGACCAGTTTCGACGATTCACGAACCATTAATTGTAAATAGATATGTGTGTGTATATATATAAATGGTAATTGAAAATATAATTTGAAATATTATATGTTGTTTCTATTAAAATTTAATTATGTAAAATAAAATAAAAAGAGGATATTATAATAATTATTATTTAAAATATATCTATATATATATATATATAAATTAAGTATATTAAAAATAAATATTACTAATTGTAATACTCATTTGATGTCCCAATTGATATTAAGTAAGTTAAATTCAAACTTATATGATTTTAAAATAAACTATGATCCGAAAATGAGTTACATAAATTATAGGCATATTAAAAATGTATTTAGGAGCTATTTGTTAAATCTTAAAACTTTTTATAATTTACTTAGGGTTGGGAGTGAATTATTAATGTAATTTTTATTTAATAGTTAATGACCAAATTTTATACCATAATGACTAAAATAAATAAAGATAATTACTATAAAAATTTGAGATTTTTCCAAAGCCTTTTATCCGCCACTGTTTAACAACGGAACAATAAATAATACCCCTATTAATTATGTCGATAGTTAAAATACAAAAGAGTAATCATGAGAATTCAAATTATTAAAGTGATTGATATCGATACTGTTTTATGTATGTTATGATACATGCATTTGATTGTAAACACCATACATCCACTCATGATATCCATCACCTTCGAATTACATTTTTTTCTATTTCTATTTATCAAGCCGCCACTAGTTCTCTCTTTCTTTTTTCTTTCTTTCTTACAAATCACAATGAGATCACAAATAACCACCCATCATCGACCACCTTAAACCCGATCACCACCTTCACTAGTGTGTTGATTGCTATGTTTGTTTAAGTTTCAATCGAACCCCATTTCAAACCGAGAATAATCTGATCGCCTCTCTCCTTCAACCATCTCCATCACCTAGCTTGATAACCATCGAGATAACCACTACTTGTTTCTTTTCTGTCGAGTAAAGAACCAAACCGAACACGTTTTCTTTTGTGATGCTATACGAGACCCTACACAACCAAGAAACCACCACCAATGAACCACACTCCAAACTGCTACACTTCCGGTTCAATTAACGAGTTGAGCACACCACCATCTGTCATTGCTCCTGTTTAATTGAAAATGACGAGTATTAGACTGCTCCTGTTGCCTCTCTTTTCTGGTTTCGTGACAGTAACAATGATAAAGATGAGTGTTTCATTTTTTTTTATAATCGACAATACCTATAACTTCAAACCCCACTTGTTAATTAAATAAACATATGGTGATAAAGAGGAAACGTGGTCCTGCCCATTTGTTGTCTGCCATTAAGTTACACTTTATTTGGTATTTGTTAAACTGAACCCTACACCAATTAGGATTAGAACTTTAACCTCTTGAATCTGTTTTAATTATTTGAGGCGGACCAAGTACGTCGATTGGGCTAGTAAGCATGTTGGGTTTCATCAATTCAGTTGGACATACAAGAATTGGGCCGAGATTATTTTTGTTGGGCTCTTAATTTGATTGTATAGAAGTACTGCGGCAGCTTCTGTTACGAAGATGATGATAAATAAGGATGATGATCGCTACAGCTTAACTTTCGGTTTTTTTTTTACCGTTGCAAACAACCACCACAACCCACAAACTCCACCATAAATCACCATTAAAATGCTGCTGCTCAAGGTTGTTTCCTACTCACCGCCAAATACAACAACCTGCAACAGGAAGAGGACGAGTCTGTGATGAAGACGATTAAAGAGATTGATGATGATGATGATATTGATGCTATACGATCGAGATGATGATGATGTGTGTACGTAATCATGATGGAATGATGTATTGATTATGATAAAAGATGATGGGCGATGATCCATTAACATGACGATGATGATTATAATTATAATTATGATGATTATGATATCATGATAATCAAGATGATTAAGATTAGGATATGTGATGTATGATTATGATTATGATAATCGGAATGATTGATGATGATGAGATCGTATGATGATGATGATGATGATGAAAGCGTATTGTTTCCTGGTTCCACTTCTATTGGCGTTTGAGGGTTACCAGAAAAATCCCCTAAATGGCGTCTGGATCAAATTAATCATTTTGGAATCGGACTTAATTTGGGTTAGGTGATTTATGTTGGGCTGAAAAAGAAATGGGCCAAGCTTAACTGGAATATAAACGAATTATATATCTTTGGGTCCGGTATATTATAAGGAAAAATAAGATGGATTGGATGGTTAAGAGTGTTTGTGGGAAAGGAGTGGTCGCGGGTTCGACTCCCGTCGTGGGCAGTTTATTTTTTTGCCTATTTTGAGGTAGTTACTTATTATTGTTATTATCTTTATTATTATTGTTATTATTATTAATTATTGCTGTTATTATGTTAATATTAATTATATGATTAATATTTCTATCATTTGTGATTACTAAGAAATATTAAAAGTATTATTATCATCATTAACATTAGTATTAGTACCATTTTATAATTATTATTATTATTATTATTATTATTATTATTATTATTATTATTATTATTATTATTATTATTATTATTATTATTATTATTATTATTATTACTACTACTACTACTACTAACACAAGTATCATTATTAACAATATCATTTTTATTAGTATTATTATTATTAATAAAGTTATTATTATTATTATTTGTAAATCATTATTTTCAAAACTATTATTGATATTAAAAGTATCAATTTTATTATTATTATCATTATTAGAAAAATTATCATTTTTATCAAAATTATTATTTTTACCATCATTATTATTTTTTTGACATTAATATTATTATTTTTATATCATCAATATTATTATCATAATAAGTATTATTATTATTGTAAATAAAAACAACTTTTTATTTATTTTTATTATCAATATTATTCTATCAAATAACTATTAGCTATATAAAACCATATTTACTACATATAACATAATTATATTAATACTTTTATAATTAACTAGGTTATTAATGAAACACTTAATTAAAATAACAATTAAATCACTAATAATATACAAATTTGTTCGACTACCACTATATGTGTTAATATATATGTAAATGATATAGGTTCGTGAATCCGAGGCCAACCTTGCATTGTTCAGTGCCGTCGTATGCATATTTTTACTACAAAATATCGTATAGTGAGTTTCATTACTCCCTTTTTAAATGCTTTTGCAATATATATTTTTGGGACTGAGAATACATGCGCTGCTTTTATAACTATTTTACAAAATAGACACAAGTAATCGAAACTATATTATATGATTGAATGATCGAAGCCGAATATGCCCCTTTTTGCCTGGTAATCTAAGAATTAGGGAACATCACTAATTTTGAGAATTAGTGCACCCCTAATTGACGCGAATCCTAAAGATAGATCTATTGGGCCTAACAAACCCCATCCAAAGTACCGGATGCTTTAGTACTTCGAGTATTTATATCATGTCCGATGGATGTCCCGGAATGATGGGGATATTCTTATATGCATCTTGTTAATGTCGGTTACCAGGTGTTCAATCCATATGAATGATTTTTGTCTCTATGCATGGGACGTATATTTATGAGAAATGGAAATGAAATTCTTGTGGTCTATTAAAATGATGAAAATGATCGATTATGATAAACTAATGAACTCACCAACCTTTTGGTTGACACTTGAAAGCATGTTTATTCTCAGGTATTAAAGAAATCTTCCGCTGTGCATTTGCTCATTTTAAAGATATTACTTGGAGTCATTCATGGCATATTTCAAAAGACGTTGCATTCCAGTCGTTGAGTTCATCAAGATTATTATTAAGTCAATTATAGTTGAATGTATTATGAAATGGTATGCATGCTGTCAACTTTCGATGAAAAGACAGTTTGTCTTTTAGAAACGAATGCAATGTTTGTAAAATGTATCATACAGAGGTCAAATACCTCGCTATGTAATCATATGTTATTGTAATCTTCCTTATGGATTAGGACGGGTCATCTCATGTGGTATCAGAGCGGTGGTCTTAGCGAACCAGGTCTTGCATTAGTGTGTCTAATTGATAGTTGTTTAAATGCATTAGTAGGTCTGGACTTCGACCGTGTCTGCATGTCAAAAGTTTTGCTTATCATTTCGTGTCGAAAATTATTTGTTTATTATCCTTAAAGTCTAGACACGTCTTACTACCTCTATTGCATAGATAGTGTATAGATAAATTCATATCTTAGTGTATCTGTTATTGTTACCTTTGTCTGACAACTTCCGTAGATTCCTCCGTAACTTATGGGATTTTAGTATTATATATGCATATGTAAATTATGTATTGCAGGGTACTAATCTACATCCTATAATCTATTTCTTATCGAAAATCCTTCATCTGATCATACGAGATGAATCCCTTAACCAGTTCGAGTCCCTCAGATTCCGATAGCTATTCCGATAGTTATTCCGACAGCTATTCCGACATGGATATTCACCTAAGCTCCGAAAGCAGTGTAAACGAAATGGATCAACCAACTAGTCATCTTCAATTCTGGATGAATTGGGGATGAGTTCGTAGTCTACTTAATCATTGGAGACAAGAAGAAGCGATCCCTTTCATCCACCATATTGTCCTCTGGGCGAAGAACCTGAAGCATTCACCGGCGAACCAATCCGAAATACCATTTTCACTCTCATTTTTTGAATATCTCGCCCCGATTATATTCTATCTAAAACTCTAAACCTTATTCATCCGCTCGTTCCGA
Organism: Rutidosis leptorrhynchoides; assembly: GCF_046630445.1. NCBI lineage: Eukaryota > Viridiplantae > Streptophyta > Magnoliopsida > Asterales > Asteraceae > Rutidosis > Rutidosis leptorrhynchoides. Next base: position 604,590,895 of record NC_092334.1, read on the forward strand.
CCGACAATCATCCTGGAGTAATGGAAGAAGTTAACGAGCTTCGCACTCGAGTAATCAATTTGGAAAACATGGTGCAAAACCTACCAACTTCAGCAACGGCACCGGCAACACAAGTACCACCAACAACCCAAGTTTCAACATCACATGCCTCAACGTTTCATTCTGTACCTCGAGTATAATCATCATTCTACATGATGTTCTACATCATTTAGCTTCGTTCGACATGGCGATTATGTAATCTCTATTGTTTTAGAGATTATATATTATTGTTCTAACGGTAAATCAAATGAGTCTAATATCATATTGACTCATTAAATCCATAATTACACCTGAAGAAAATATATATGTATATATGTTTTCATAAAGATTGTAATTAAAAATCCTTTTGTACAAACTGTTAATGGTGAAAATATTTTAACGGGCAGGTAATACCCGAGGAATATTTAGATTTCACATTAATAAGTTACACTGTATATTCTTTCAAATCTGATTCAACAGTCATTTACTATCCTACTTACATCCACCGATGCACGTATCCGTTCACCACAGAATAACTATTTTCATACAATTTCATATTTGGATTTTGACCTATCAGAATCCAACAAGTGGCATAATGAAGAAAACATTTGACAAAATAAAATTTGTTAGAAACAAACAAATTAACTATGAAAAATTTTGTTAAGAATCCACGCTAACAAAATCCTAGCTAACTGTTCCTAGTTAACTGTTAATTCCTTATTACATATTAATTATCGCAATTTATTTTATCGCAATTTAATTCTCGTAATTTTATTTATCGTCATTTAATTTCTGTTATTTATTTTACGCACTTTATTTATCGTCATTTAAATACTGTTATTTACGCATTTAAATGTCAGGACACGTATACAATATTTTGACATATCATATCGACGCATCTATATATATTATTTGGAATAACCATAGACACTCTATATGCAGTAATGATCGAGTTAGCTATACAGGGTTGAGGTTGATTCTATAATAATATATATACCTTGAGTTGTAATCGAGTCTGAGACATGTATATAATGGGTCATGACACGTATTAATTAATTCGAATATTATATATCTAACTATATATGAATTGTTGAATTACTAACTGTGGACTACAAACATTGGACAAATAAAATGAATTAAAATATTAATTATAACATATGAAACTAGACATCTCTTCAAGCTTGCCACTTGATTTCATCTTAAACCTCGTTTGTATTTTGACGATTACAATTTGCGTTCAAACCTTTCATGATTCTTGAAAACACCTCAACCGAGAGGATGAACCAACCGCACTTCATCTACGAAAGAAAAGATTGATGCATATAGTTATGCACCTGAAAACACTCAGAACCTGAGTAAACGTTTAACACTTATCTGTGCTAGCTCCGTTGGCATTGTTATTACCGAAAATAACATTGCAAATCCTTTTTCAAATTAGCCAATTTTGTCACAGCTCCAACAAGTCAACTTCGACTTTTCGTTTGAAACAATCTTATTATGACCTTGATATATACGTTGTCTCTTCGCCTTCGTTACCGGGGAACCGTTTATATTCCACCACATTAGCAGTAAACTTACCAGCAACTTCATTACTCATTGGTTTAAATCTTTCCGAAGAACCATTATATTTGTTCATTAAAACTCTATCATGAACTCATCGGCATCTTGTAACGATAATTACCATACCAAATACCGGGAGGCATCAATTGATAATCTCGAATTTTTTCGCGATTCTACGACAATAATTTTATTTATATATATATATATATATATATATATATATATATATATATATATATATATATATATATATATATATATATATATATATATATATATATATATATATATATATATATATATATATATATATAACTTCTATCTCCTGGATTTACGAACTTCAATTCTAAATTTCTGAAAAGCGCTTTAGCTTATGAATCAGTTCCCTGAGTTTTGAAAAAGCTGATGAAGTAGTGAAAACTGAAGACTGCCTTAACAGTCAAAAGTTTGATGATAAAGAATGAAGTGTTGAAAAAGCTCAAAGATTTTGATACTGAAAAATGAATTGAGCCAATCATGAAAGAGACTCTGAACAAGGACTAAACGTGAACATAAAAGAATCCTGATGATTCTGTTTTTGATGAAATCTTTAGCGAATACATTGCTCCTTAATCACTCTAAATCATCGTGAATGAATTTATTCATCACAATTTGATTCAAAAAATCTAAGATATTATCGTATCTTTCATTATTAATATCCTCAATATTTCTGAAGGTACCTTCATAAATATTCTCGTCCAATATTAATTATCTCTCCGCGATATCAGTGTTACATCAGAAAGGAAACTGTTTTAGTTTCTAAAATTCTGAAAAATTTGAATTCAAAATTGAATGTTATTGAAGTAGTGTTGAAAACTGAAGCATGAGTTAGTATAATATAATGACACTTGATCAATATGATTATATTACAGTAAGTCATGCTGAGTTTCTAATGGGACGGGATGATTCACAGATCATAACGTCATCATGTGCCATGTTACATAACTCTTTCATTCTGTTTAACTTCTGAACATATCAAGAAAATATATTCTTGATAGTTCTATTCTCAGTAATTCTGATAATTTGACAAATCAAATCGTGCTATTACGTTCTTTCTTATTTAGAACATTAAGTGAAATGTCCCGTTCTTATTGATTAAAAACGTTCCATATTAATTGATTTCGTTGCGAGGTTTTGACCTCTATATGAGACGTTTTTCAAAGACTGCATTCATTTTTAAAACAAAACATAACCTTTATTTCATAAATAAAGGTTTAAAAAGCTTTACGTAGATTATCAAATAATGATAATCTAAAATATCCTGTTTACACACGACCATTACATAATGGTTTACAATACAAATATGTTACAACAAAATAAGTTTCTTGAATGCAGTTTTTACACAATATCATACAAGCATGGACTCCAAATCTCGTCCTTATTTAAGTATGCGACAGCGGAAGCTCTTAATAATCACCTGAGAATAAACATGCTTAAAACGTCAACAAAAATGTTGGTGAGTTATAGGTTTAACCTATATATATCAAATCATAATAATAGACCACAAGATTTCATATTTCAATACACATCCCATACATAGAGATAAAAATCATTCATATGGTGAACACCTGGTAACCGACATTAACAAGATGCATATTTAAGAATATCCCCATCATTCCGGGACACCCTTCGGATATGATATAAATTTCGAAGTACTAAAGCATCCGGTACTTTGGATGGGGTTTGTTAGGCCCAATAGATCTATCTTTAGGATTCGCGTCAATTAGGGTGTCTGTTCCCTAATTCTTAGATTACCAGACTTAATAAAAAGGGGCATATTCGATTTTGATAATTCAACCATAGAATGTAGTTTCACGTACTTGTGTCTATTTTGTAAATCATTTATAAAACCTGCATGTATTCTCATCCCAAAAATATTAGATTTTAAAAGTGGGACTATAACTCACTTTCACAGATTTTTACTTCGTCGAGAAGTAAGACTTGGCCACTGGTTGATTCACGAACCTATAACAATATATACATATATATCAAAGTATGTTCAAAATATATTTACAACACTTTTAATATATTTTGATGTTTTAAGTTTATTAAGTCAGCTGTCCTCGTTAGTAACCTACAACTAGTTGTCCACAATTAGATGTACAGAAATAAATCGATAAATATTATCTTGAATCAATCCACGACCCAGTGTATACGTATCTCAGTATTGATCACAACTCAAACTATATATATTTTGGAATCAACCTCAACCCTGTATAGCTAACTCCAACATTCACATATAGAGTGTCTATGGTTGTTCCGAAATATATATAGATGTGTCGACATGATAGGTCGAAACATTGTATACGTGTCTATGGTATCTCAAGATTACATAATATACAATACAAGTTTATTAAGTTATGGTTGGAATAGATTTGTTACCAATTTTCACGTAGCTAAAATGAGAAAAATTATCCAATCTTGTTTTACCCATAACTTCTTCATTTTAAATCCGTTTTGAGTGAATCCAATTGCTATGGTTTCATATTGAACTCTATTTTATGAATCTAAACAGAAAAAGTGTAGGTTTATAGTCAGAAAAATAAGTTACAAGTCGTTTTTGTAAAGGTAGTCATTTCAGTCGAAAGAACGACGTCTAGATGACCATTTTAGAAAACATACTTCCACTTTGAGTTTAACCATAATTTTTGGATATAGTTTCATGTTCATAATAAAAATCATCTTCTCAGAATAAAAACTTTTAAATCAAAGTTTATCATAGTTTTTAATTAACTAACCCAAAACAGCCCGCGGTGTTACTACGACGGCGTAAATCCGGTTTTACGGTGTTTTTCATGTTTTCAGGTTTTAAATCATTAAGTTAGCATATCATATAGATATAGAACATGTGTTTAGTTGATTTTAAAAGTCAAGTTAGAAGGATTAACTTTTGTTTGCGAACAAGTTTAGAATTAACTAAACTATGTTCTAGTGATTACAAGTTTAAACCTTCAAATAAGATAGCTTTATATATATGAATCGAATGATGTTATGAACATCATTACTACCTTAAGTTCCTTGGATAAACCTACTGGAAAATAGAAAAATGGATCTAGCTTCAACGGATCCTTGAATGGCTCGAAGTTCTTGAAGCAGAATCATGACACGAAAACAAGTTCAAGTAAGATCATCACTTGAAATAAGATTGTTATAGTTATAGAAATTGAACCAAAGTTTGAATATGATTATTACCTTGTATTAGAATGATAACCTACTGTAAGAAACAAAGATTTCTTGAGGTTGGATGATCACCTTACAAGATTGGAAGTGAGCTAGCAAACTTGAAAGTATTCTTGATTTTATGTAACTAGAACTTGTAAAATATATGAAGAACACTTAGAACTTGAAGATAGAACTTGAGAGAGATCAATTAGATGAAGAAAATTGAAGAATGAAAGTGTTTTTAGGTGTTTTTGGTCGTTGGTGTATGGATTAGATATAAAGGATAAGTAATTTTGTTTTCATGTAAATAAGTCATGAATTATTACTCATATTTTTGTAATTTTATGAGATATTTCATGCTAGTTGCCAAATGATGGTTCCCACATGTGTTAGGTGACTCACATGGGCTGCTAAGAGCTGATCATTGGAGTGTATATACCAATAGTACATACATCTAAAAGCTGTGTATTGTACGAGTACGAATACGGGTGCATACGAGTAGAATTGTTGATGAAACTGAACGAGGATGTAATTGTAAGCATTTTTGTTAAGTAGAAGTATTTTGATAAGTGTCTTGAAGTCTTTCAAAAGTGTATGAATACATATTAAAACACTACATGTATATACATTTTAACTGAGTCGTTAAGTCATCGTTAGTCGTTACATGTAAATGTTGTTTTGAAACCTTTAGGTTAACGATCTTGTTGAATGTTGTTAACCCATTGTTTATTATAACAAATGAGATGTTAAATTATTATATTATCATGATATTATGATATATAATATATCTTAGTATGATGTATATACAGTTAAATGTCGTTACAACGATAATCGTTACATATATGTCTCGTTTCGAAATCATTAAGTTAGTAGTCTTATTTTTACATATGTATTTCATTGTTAATACACTTAATAATATATTTACTTATCATTTAACATAATTAACCAAGTGTACCAATATCTTAATATGATTCATTTGTACCTAGTACGACGTTGTTATAACGATAATCGTTATATATATCGTTTTCGAGTTTCTTAAATTAATAGTTTCATTTTTATGTATATAACTCATTGTTAAAATACCTAATGAGATACATACTTATAATAAAAACATGTTAACTATATATATAACCATATATATGTCATTGTATAGTTTTTACAAGTTTTAACGTTCGTGAATCACCGGTCAACTTGGGTGGTCAATTGTCTATATGAAACATATTTCAATTAATCAAGTCTTAACAAGTTTGATTGCTTAACATGTTGGAAATATTTAATCATGTAAATATCAATCTCAATTAATATATATAAACATGGAAAAGTTCGGGTCACTACATTAAGTTCATTCGAAACTCCATACTTACGAATTCTGGACCATTACTCGCTTTACTAGAAGTCGAAAAGAGAATAAAAAGGCAAAGAACTCCAAAATATAAGAGAAAATATAAAGCCCAATAACAACACGGAGGTCACAAACCGTGGATATTAATACAAATAGCAATATAAAGACACGGTAGAATTAAGAATAGTATCACCTCAAGGTAATAGTAAAAGTAAACAGATTTTTCTGGTGGAAGATTGAAAAGAAGGGTGACAGAAATGATAATTAGGAAAATATCGGGGATTAGAACTGAATTAAGCATTTTCACAATCTTTTGGATGTATGAACTAAGAAATAAAGTATAGAAATTGTGAGAATAATGGAACGGAAGAGTTTAATTTATAAAGGAAATATCAGACGCAGTAATCGGGACAGATCATCGCATTTAATTAAAGAGATCCTAATTTCCTCAAGAATCAGATCTTATAGATTTCATAGATTTTCTTTAAATCCCTTAAATTCCGGAATTCAATCGTGACTACGTCAAAAGTTAAATCTCTATCTCAATCTTTTGTGACAGCTTCATGTGTACGCTTCACATAATCGAATTGTTTTATCCATATTACTCAATGATGATAAAACTTCATTTATCAACTCGTAAGAGTCATAAAACCATACTTATTGTCAGCCATGACCATCTCAATCAAATTTCTGGACGAAATTTCTTTAACGGGTAGGTACTGTGATGACCCAGAAAATTTCGATCAAATTTAAACTTAATCTTTATATGTTTTCGATACGATAAGCAAAGTCTATAATGTTGAGTCTCGAAAATTTTGGAACTATGTTCATGTATTCAATTACCTTCGACCAGTTTCGACGATTCACGAACCATTAATTGTAAATAGATATGTGTGTGTATATATATAAATGGTAATTGAAAATATAATTTGAAATATTATATGTTGTTTCTATTAAAATTTAATTATGTAAAATAAAATAAAAAGAGGATATTATAATAATTATTATTTAAAATATATCTATATATATATATATATAAATTAAGTATATTAAAAATAAATATTAATAATTGTAATACTCATTTGATGTCCCGATTGATATTAAGTAAGTTAAATTCAAACTTATATGATTTTAAAATAAACTGTGATCCGAAAATGAGTTACATAAATTATAGGCTTATTAAAAATGTATTTAGGAGCTATTTGCTAAATCTTAAAACTTTTTATAATTTACTTAGGGTTGGGAGTGAATAATTAATGTAATTTTTATTTAATAGTTAATGACCGAATTTTATACCATAATGACTAAAATAAATAAAGATAATTACTATAAAAATTTGAGATTTTTCCAAAGACTTTTATCCGCCACTGTTTACCAACGGAACACGAAATAATACCCCTATTAATTATGTCGATAGTTAAAATACAAAAGAGTAATCACGAGAATTCAAATTATTAAAGTGATTGATATCGATACTGTTTTTGTATGTTACGATACATGCATTTGATTGTAAACACCATATACCCACTCATGATATCCATCACCTACGCATTGCATTTTTTTTTCTGTTTCTATTTATCAAGCCGCCACTAGTTCTCTCTTTCTTTTTTCTTTCTTTCTTACAAATCACAACGAGATCACAAATAACCACCCATCATCGACCACCTTAAACCCGATCACCACCTTCACTAGTGTGTTGATTGCTATGTTTGTTTAAGTTTCAATCGAAACCCATTTCAAACCGAGAATAATTTGATCACCTCTCTCCTTCAACCATCTCCATCACCTAGCTTGATAACCATCGAGATAACCACTACTTGTTTCTTTTCTGTCAAGTAAAGAACCAAACCAAACACGTTTTCTTTTGTGATGCTATACGAGACCCTACACAACCAAGAAACCACCACCAATGAACCACACTCCAAACTGCTGCACTTCTGGTTCAATTAACGGGTTGAGCACACCACCATCTATCATTCCTGATGTTTAAGTGAAAATGATGAGGATTAGACTTCTCCTGCTGCCTCTCTTTTCTGGTTTCGTGACAGTAACAATGATAATGATGAGTGTTTCATTTTTTTTATAATCGACAATACCTAAAACTTCAAACCCCACTTGTTAATTAAATAAACATATGGTGATAAAGAGGAAACATGCTCCTGCTCATTGGTTGTCTGCCAGTAAGTTACACTTTATTTGGTATTTGTTAAACTGAACCCTACACCAATTAAGATTAGAACTTTAACCTCTTGAATCTGTTTTAATTATTTGAGGGGGAGCAAGTACGTCGATTGGGCTAGTAAGCATGTTGGGTTTCATCAATTCAGTTGGACATACAAGAATTGGGCTGAGATTATTTTTGTTGGGCTCTTAATTTGATTGTATAGAAGTACTGCGGCAACTTCTGTTACGAAGATGATGATAAATAAGGATGATGATAGCTACATCTTAACTTTCTGTTTTATTTATTATTATTTTTTTTTGTAACTGTTGCAAACAACCACCACAACCCATCAACTCCACCACAAATCACCATTAAAATGCTGCTGCTCAAGGTTGTTTCCTGCTCACCGCCAAATACAATAACCTGCAACAGGAAGAGGATGAGTCTGTGATGAAGATGATTAAAGAGATTGATGATGATGATATTGATGCTATACGATCGAGATGATGATGATGTGCGTACGTAATCATGATGGAATGATGTATTGATTATGATAAAAGATGATGGGCGATGATCCATTGACATGACGATGATGATTTTAATTATGATGATTATGATATCATGATAATCAAGATGATTTAGATTAGGATATGTGATGTATGATTATGATTATGATAATAGGAATGATTGATGATGATGAGATCGTATGATGATGATGATGATGATGAAGGCGTATTGTTTCCTGGTTCCACTTCTATTGGCGTTTGAGGGTTACCATAAAAATCCCCTAAATGGCGTCTGGATCAAATTAATCATTTTGGAATTGGACTTAATTTGGGTTAGGTGATTTATGTTGGGCTGAAAAAGAAATGGGCCAAGCTTAACTAGAATATAAACGAATTATATATCTTTGGGTCCGGTATATTATAAGGAAAAACATGATGGACTGGATGGTTAAGAGTGTTTGTGGGAAAGGAGTGGTCGCGGGTTCGACTCCCGTCGTGGGCAGTTTATTTTTTTTTTTGCCTATTTTGAGGTAGTTACTTATTATTGTTATTATGTTAATATTAATTATATGATTAATATTTCTATCATTTGTGATTACTAAGAAATATTAAAAGTATTATTATCATCATTAACATTAGTATTATTACCATTTTCTAATTATTAGTATTATTATTATTATTATTATTATTATTATTATTATTATTATTATTATTATTATTATTATTATTATTATTATTATTATTATTAACACAAGTATCATTATTAACAATATCATTTTTATTAGTATTATTATTATTAATAAAGTTATTATTATTATTATTATTATTATTTGTAAATCATTATTTTCAAAACTATTACTGATATTCAAAGTATCAATTTTATTATTATTATCATTATTAGAAAAATTATCATTTTTATCAAAATTATTATTATTACCATCATTATTATTATTTCGACATTAATATTATTATTTTTATATCATCAATATTATTATCATAATAACTATTATTATTATTATAAAATAAAACAACTTTTTATTTATTTTTATTATCAATATTATTCTATCAAATAACAATTAGCTATATAAAACCATATTTACTACATATAACATAATTATATTAATACTTTTATAATTAACTAGGTTATTAATGAAACACTTAAATAAAATAACAATTAAATCACTAATAATATACAAATTTTTTCGACTACCACTATATGTGTTAATATATATGTAACTGATATAGGTTCGTGAATCCGAGGCCAACCCTGCATTGTTCAGTGCCGTCGTATGCATATTTTTACTATAAAATATCGTATAGTGAGTTTCATTATTCCCTTTTTAAATGCTTTTGCAATATATATTTTTGGGACTGAGAATACATGCGCTGCTTTTATAACTGTTTTACGAAATAGACACAGGTAATCGAAACTACATTATATGCTTAAATGATCGAAGCTGAATATGCCCCTTTTTGCCTGGTAATCTAAGAATTAGGGAACATCACTAATTTTGAGAATTAGTGCACCCCTAATTAAAGTAAATCCTAAAGATGGATCTATTGGGCCTAACAAACCCCATCCAAAGTACCGGATGCTTTAGTACTTCGAGTTTTTATATCATGTCCGATGGATGTCCCGGAATGATGGGGATATTCTTATATGCATCTTGTTAATGTCGGTTACCAGGTGTTCAATCCATATGAATGATTTTTGTCTCAATGCATGGGACGTATATTTATGAGAAATGGAAATGAAATTCTTGTGGTCTATTAAAATGATGAAAATGATCGATTATGATAAACTAATGAACTCACCAACCTTTTGGTTGACACTTGAAAGCATGTTTATTCTCAAGTATTAAAGAAATCGTTCGCTGTGAATTTGCTCAATTTAAAGATATTACTTGGAGTCATTCATGGCATATTTCAAAAGACGTTGCATTCGAGTCGTTGAGTCCATCAAGATTATTATTAAGTCAATTATAGTTGAATGTATTATGAAATGGTATGCATGCCGTCAACTTTCGATGAAAAGAAAGTTTGTCTTTTAGAAACGAATGCAATGTTTGTTAAATGTATCATATAGAGGTCAAATACCTCGCGATGTAATCATATGTTATTGTATTTGTCCTTATGGATTAGGACGGGTCGTCTCAATTGTAATCGTCAAGATACAAACGAGGTTTAAGAAGAAATCAAGTGGCAAACTTGAAGAAATGTTTAGTTTCATATGTTATAATCAATATTTTAATTCATTTTAATTGTCAGATGTTAGTAGTTCACAGTTAGTAGTTCAATAATTCATATATAGTTAAATGTATAATATTCGAATTAATTAATACGTATCGTGACCCATTGTGTAAGAACCGGTTTTTTCCTGTTATGTTGGACGCCGTCCAACAGGGTGGGACGCCATCCCAGATTGAAGGGCTGGACGCCGTCCAGAATTCTGGACGCCGTCCAGATTGCCTGACGAGCCTGCTTTGGTGTTTTTGATATTTAAAAGGGGTAACTTGGTAATTTCACATTGTGGACGAATTTAAGGCCCTAGATCAGTTTGTGGAGCCTCATTTACGCCATTTACAACCACCAAACTTCATCTAATTCAATTCTAGAGAGAGAGTGTAATTCAAGTGTGAGAAAGCTCAAATCGAAGTAGAAGAAGCTTGTTTCGGGTTAGAGCTCGAGCATTAAAGTTGTTCATCTCCCCACTAGCTACATTTTGATTGTAGTGGTAAGTCTTAACCTTGATTTCCTTATTATTAATTGTTTAATGGTTAGGGTTTGGGTTAGTGATGTGTATAAAACCCATCTATTAGTGAGTTGGGGATTTTGAGTAAGTTTGAGTCATGAAGACTCAAAGGATGACTAACCTAGGGTTTTGAAATGATAAATGAGTTTATGAGTCTTAAATTGGTTAGTTAACCACTAGCACACCTAGATGTTATGTAAATGGGTGCTATTTGGGCATGTGGTGACCCGAATGGGTGTGAAAACCTCGAATGGGTAAAACGGGTCTTTGATGACCTAAGTTGTCTTGTTAGTGTGAAAATGAGTTAACATTGTGACTATATGTGTTTAAAGACCATAAATGGCTAGGGTTAGGGTTTTTGGCGAAGTTGACCCAATATTAGGGTTAAGTGTGCAAATGGGTCGAAATTTGCACCATGGGCCAAAACGACACTAGAATGGTGAGTGAGTTGGTTGACCAACTTAATCTTGTGATTGATTATGTGCACAATGTAATAGGTACGTTACATTGAAGTTTGCAAGCTCGGTTATCTTTCACAAAAGACTTTGAGGTGAGTGGAATAATTATATGCGTAGGTATATAATGTATTTATTTGTTGTAGCGTGAGATGTGAAGTGTCGATGTGCTAAGACACCACATTTCACGTGACGAGTGAAGTGTCGATGTGCTAAGACACCACTCAAAGTAATATGATGAGTGAAGTGTCGATGTGTTAAGACGCCACCTGGGGTGAAGTGTCGATGTGTTAAGACGCCACCCGGAGTGAAGTATCGATGTGCTAAGATGCCACTCCAAGAGATTAATGGATGAAGTGTCGATGTGTTAAGACGCCATCCGGGGTGAAGTATCGACGTGTTAAGATGCCACCCCAAGTAAGATGAAGGGTGAAGTGCCGATGTGTTAAGCCGCCACTCGAGGTGAAGTATCGACGTGTTAAGATGCCGCCTCGAGTAAAATGAAGAGTGAAGTGTCGAAGTGTTAAGACACCACTCCGGGTGAAGTGTCGACGTGTTAAGACGCCACCCAGGGTGAAGTATCGACGTGTTAAGATGCCACCCGTGGGGTTAGTGTACGACGTGTTAAGTGCACTAATGGATGTTATGAACTCCGACGGTCTTTTAAATACCGTTCCCTTGTTCAATTGGTTAACCATGGTTAATGTGTTGTAGTGTAGCCTATATATATGCCTTTGTTGTTGCTAGCTTGCGGTATTGGAGGTTACTAGCTTTATACTTAAAATTGTAAGCTAATTGTGTTGCTAGCATGTATGCGGTATGTGTGTAAGTGGTTGCAAGTAGGTATATTATATATGTATGTGTATAATTATTGTATTCACTAAGCGTTTTGCTTACCCTCTCGTTGTTTATCTTTTTATAGGCTCCGGCGTTGATAAGGGTGAGGGCATTCGATTGGATTAGAGATCCCGCTTGTTGTTTAGGGGACGCTTTTGGGATTTGATAGCTTTTGGAGTTTGACCGAGACTTGGGTAGTTTAACCCCCAAACACCATGCTCATAGTGTCGTTTGGAAATTAAACTAATGTGGTCGAAACTCATGATTTGTACGAAACTCGTAAAACGGCCGTTGTGGGCCCCATTTTGTAAAACTCGTTCGATGTTGGAAATCTATTAGCTTTACTTATTTTGATATGTTGTGATAATTGGTTTCATTGGAAATTGTCGGGAAGCGGGTTTTTCGTTCAAGCGTAATGTAAAACTGATCAGAACTTTTTAGCCCAATTGGACGCCGTCCAAAAATGTTGGACGCCGTCCAGGTCTTCAGTACTGGACGCCGTCCAGTTGTACAGGCCCAGAATTTTTTTTTTTTTGGGTCGTGTTTTTGTTATAACGAGGGTTGGGTCGTTACACATTATATACATGTCTTAGACTAGATCACAACTCAAAGTATATATATTATTTTAGAATCAACCTCGACCCTTTATATGCTAACTCGAGCATTACCGCGATATAGAGTTAGTTACGGTTATTACAAGTAATATATATAGATGACGTCGATATGATATGTCAAAACCTTGTATACGTGTCCCGATATTTAAAGTGCGTAAAATAAATAACAGAAATTAAATGACGATAAATAATATTGCGATAAATAAATTGCGATAAATAAAATGTAATCAGTTAGCTAGAAACAGTTAGCGTGGATTCTTAACAAAATTTCTCATAGTTAATTTGTTTGTTTCTAACAAATTTTATTTTTGTCCAATGTTTTCTTCTTTATGCCACTTGTTGGATTCTGATAAGTCAAAATCCAAATATGAAATTGAATAAAAATGGTTATTCTGTGGTGAATGGATTCGTATATCTGTGGATGTAAGTAGGATAGTAATTGACTGTTGAATCAGATTCCAAGAATGTACAGTGTAACTTATTAATGCGAAATCTAAATATTCCTCGGGTATTACCTACCCGTTAAAATATTTTCACCATTAATAGTTTGTACAAAAGAATTTTTAATTACAATCTTTATAAAAACATATATACATATATATTTTCTTCAGATGTAATCATAGATTTAATGAGTTAATATGATATTAATCTCATTTGCTTTTCGGTTTGAGCTAGAATAAATAATCTCTAAGACTTTAGAGATTACATAATCGCCATGTCGAACGAAAATAAATGAGGTAGAACGATACGTAAACGAAAATAATCGATGTAGAACGATATGTAGACGATGATTATGCTTGAGGCACAGATTGTGATGTTGAGGCGTGTGATGCAGATGTTGTTGTTGGTGGTACTGGTGTTGTCGGTACTGATGTTGGTGGTACTGTTGGTGTCGGTGATGCTGCTGGTGCTTGTAAGTTTTGAACCATATTCTCCAAAGTTGTTACTCGGACGCGAAGCTTGTTGACTTCTTCTATTATTCCGGGATGATTGGTGGTTTAAACAAGCGGATGAATAAGATTTAGAATATAAGATATTGTGTAATCGTTGCGAGCTATCCTGGAAATGAGAGTGAAAATGGTGTTTCAGATTGGTTCGCCGATGAGTGCTTCAGGTTCTTCGTCAAGAGTGCAGGTTGGTGGGTGGAAAGAATCTCCTTCTTCGCAATTTCCATTGATTAAGTCGACTACGAACTCATCCCCAATTCATCCAGAATTGATGATGGCTGATTGGTTGATCCATTCCGGTTACACTGTTTACGGAGCTCGAGTGGAAATCCATATCGGAATAGCTGTCGGAATCCGAGGAACTTGAACTGGTTGTGAGTTCCATCTTGTATGATTAGATAAAGGGTTTTCGATATGAAATGGTTTTCGGATTTCGGATGATATTCTAATTACATATAATATCTATGTATAGTACAGAAGATTCCGTAGATTACGGAGGGAATTAAGGAAACGTGTCAGACAAGGTTTAATGTGATGAGATATGAATTTGTCTGTACACCATCTATGCAATAATTTCAATAAGACGTGTCGAGACGGACAATGATAAGTAGATATTTTTCGACAAAGAACGATAAGCAAAACTTTTGACATGCAGACCAGGTTCAATTCCAGACTTATTAATATATCCTAACAACTATTAGGCCGAAGTCCAGACTCATTAATGCATCCTAACAACTACTAGGTCGAAGTCTAGACTCATTAATGCATCCTAACAACTACTAGTTAGACACACTAATGCAAGACCTGGTTCGCTAAGACCACCGCTCTGATACCACCTGTGATGGCCCGTCCTAATCCATCTGGACGAAGTCATCAACATTTGGTCCCATTGTGAGGTGCTATCCTAAATATGCCATGAACGACTCCATGTAATATCTTTAAAATGAGCAAATGCACAGCGGAAGATATCTTTCATACCTGAGAATAAACATGCTTTAAAGTGTCAACCAAAAGGTTGGTGAGTTCATAGGTTTATCATAATCATTCATTTCCATAATTTTAATAGACCATAAGATTTCATTTTTATATTACACATAACATGTGTAATAAAATAGTACGCATAACCTGCGAATTAAAATTCATTCATATGGTGAACACCTGGTAACCGACATTAACAAATGCATCTAGAATATCCCCAAATATACAGGTACACTCATCTATATATAAAATCAAAGTACTAAAGCATCCATAACCTGGATGGGGTTTGTTAGGCCCAGAGATCTATCTTCAGGATTCGCGTCAATTTGGGGGTCTATTCCCAAATTCTTAGGCTACCAAGCTATAAAGGGTGATATCCGGTATAATAATCTAACCATAGAATGTAGTTTCAAGTACTTGTGTCTATTTCGTAAAACAGTTATAAAAGCAGCGCATGTATTCTCAGTCCCAAAAATATATATAAAAAGGGATTAATGAAACTCACGATACGATATTTTGTAGTAAAAATATGCATACGACGGAACTGAACAATTGCAGGGTTGGCCTCGGATTCACGAACCTATATTAATTGTATATTTATTAACACATATAATGGAAATTACATAATTTCATTTATTAATATATATTACTTATATATTTGTAGTTATATAGAATTTATACTAAATTCCATTTAAAAACATATATTTATTTTACATCTTAAATTATATGTTATATATATTTATTTTGTATATATATTTAAAATGATTAATATCTATACATTTAGTTACATTAATATATATAAAATATCATTAGTTTGCTATATGTAAGTATTTATATAAATAATGTTATTATTTTTTATATATAATTATATGAAATATTAATACAATTATAGTATATGAAATAAGTATATTTTATGTACAAAATATTTATCTGTTTAAAAATGATAGTTTTGATAATAATGATTTGCTAATAATAATAATAATAATAATAATAATAATAATTTTAATAATAATGATAATACAAAAAAATGATATTGTTAATAATGATACTTATGTTAATAATAATAATAATAATAATAATAATAATAATAATAATAATAATAATAATAATAATAATAATAATAATAATAATAATAATAATAATAATAATAATGATACTAATACTAATGTTAATGAAAATAATAATAATTTGTATTGTTTTCAAAATAATAATAATAATAATAATAATAATAATAATAATAATAATAATAATAATAATAATAATAATAATAATAATAATCGTAATCATAATAATGATCATAATAATAATAATAATAATAATAATAATAATAATAATAATAATAATAATAATAATAATAATAATAATAATAATAATAATAATAATAATAATAATAATAATAATAATAATAATAATAATAATAATATTGAGTAATAAGTAAACTACCTTAAAGAAGTAGCCCTTAAAAAAATGCCCAAGTCCGGGTTTGAACCCGCGACCTCCTGCTAACTCGATAACATCCTTAACTCATACGCTGCTTCTTCTTTTCTGATTCATTCCCTATTCTATTTGTATTTACCCCGTAAATATTTGTTGCTCTCTCAACCCCAAAAATTCCATCGTCATCATCATTCTACCCAATCATATATCATGGACCGAATCTCAGCCCAATAACCCCAAACTCATGGTCCAACTAGAAAAACACTCACAGGATCACGGCCCAAAACAAAATCAGGCCCAACAAGTATCTTCTTATACGGCCCAAATTATAAAACAGAAGAAAAAAAATAACAAACCAGCTAGTATTTTCGTAACTGATTGATCTCTTTTTTTTTAATAACAACAACATATAATACTTCAAATTATATTTCGAATTATTATTTATATACATACACACATATCTATTTACAATTAATTGTTCGTGAATCGTCGGAACTCGTCGAAGGTCAGATGATTTCATAAACTAGTTCAAAAATTTTGAAATTCAATTTAATAGACTTTGCTTATCATGTCGAAACCACATAAAGATTAAGTTTAAATTTGGTCGAAAATTTCCGGGTCGTCACAAAATGATTGCATGCTTACTGTGATTCCGTGATATTATGTGCGCACTGTGTTTGACATCAGTCGGGCCGGAGGAGGCCGGGGACTCGTAACCAGGCCTGGGGAGGTTAGAGTCCGTATGAGGTCAACCAGGCCTGAGGAGGTTGGGTTCATTCATGTTGTCTGTGTACTGATTCAACAGGGAAGGACTATCGGTAGACACTAGCCCGATCATCTAAGTGTCGTGTGCCCGTACAAGCCGCTGATCCTCATATTGTCTTTATGTTATATGCTATTTGGTTGTTAGCATGTTAGTGATGTTGTTCGCATGTGTGGTGCTTATGCGATATCTGTTAGATAGATTCCATTCACTTAGCGTTATGCTAATCCCCCACATTTCCACCCTTGAAGGTTTAGGTACTGCTGGGTGCTAGTGTTGAAGACATGTTTGACGTGTGAACTCTGATGTAGAGTTTTATAACATGTATTTTGTAATAAGTAACACCGTCGTGTAAACTTAAACTTAATTATGTGAATTTCTGTTGTGATGTATTTAATGCTGTGATTTTAATATATAAATCTTTCGCTGTGTTTTAAAAAAAATGGTCAGTGTTACAAAACACATACAAACTTACATACGATTGTTGTTTCAATTAACCCATGTAATCCCTTAAAATACACCATAGATCCGATTGTTGTTTCAGTTGACGTAAATTACGGGGGTAGATTCCATAATCATTTTAATTTATGCTAATGGGATAAAAAATCATTTTATGATATTATGTTAATGAGTTTGATTTACCGAAGTTGTTTGAGTTTCTTAAAGAAAAATAATACCTTTCTTTCACACGGATATTTTGTATTTCCAAGAATACAAGAAAGAAATCGAATTTCTTATGTATAATAGAAAATTGTAATTGTATGATATAATACAAGGAGCCAAAATGTGCTCTCAAAGATTTGAGTTGTATCTTTTATATATAGATGAAAGTTTTGAACGTGATTACGATAGTGATAAGTTTTCAGAATTGTGTCAAAGTCGTTTTATTAATTATTCGAAGATTTTTTATGTAATCGTATTTTTAATTATGTTTTATTTAATGTATTGTTTTAAAAATTAGTGTAATTTGTACAGTTTAAAAATAGTGTAATTTTAATTTTTAATGTATATTTTAAATATGTTTAATTTAATGTATTGTTTTAAATAATAATAATAATAATAATAATAATAATAATAATAATAATAATAATAATAATAATAATATAAATAATGTTAAAGTAATATTTAATCAAAACAATACAATAAATAATATAAGAAATAAAGGTCACGTCAAACGCACCTTTTCAACCCCGTTTCCGCATCATTGTTATTGAAGAGTTCAAAAAAAATTCATCCATTTCACGTCACAATCACCATTATTCATGATCTAAGCCATCAAACCGTCTCTATAAAAAAAATGCACAATGTAGCCACCCCCCTTATCCTCTGATTTATCATAGCTTTACTATTGCATGATCAGGTTGTAACATCCTAAAATTTAAAAGTAAAAATACGTGCTATCAAATATAATATGATATATTTATGTATGTATGATTTTTATAACGTAAAACTCATGTTTTATAATATGTAAATTATATTTACACATTTACACATAATAACTAAAGAGTTGCTAGTCAACTTTTATAGTATAATATAGTTTGCATAATGTACAAGTTTAGTAGAACTATATGTTAATTAATATAGAGATGACCACTTAAGTAGGTATCTAAGTAAATTTCTTGTCCTAGACTAATGACAAGGATCATAGCAAGTAAATGTGGCATTACAAATTACGCGTGCTAATAAGAGAAATGCGCTTAGTGTACAAATTATGCGTGCTAATAAGAGAAATGCGCTTAGTGTACTTTTAATTACTATAACTTTATTGCTCTCTTACAAAAGAGGCGATCAATTATATGTCAAAATGAGATAGTAAGAGAGAAAAACAAGATCTCTTTTGTTTATTTCAACTACCACGTATATATACACACATGAGATAATAGAGGTTTCATCTTGTAAGAAAATGAATAATGATTATCTAGGAGTTAGATGGAAAATGAATTTCAAGTGTACAAGAGAAGAATGCTTTAGTACAAGTTTAAGAGGCATATCCTACAAGTTATGAAGGCTAGAGTACAAACCTGTTAAGCAAGAGATGCAACAAACTCAATTTAGCTCTTAATCAAGGTGAGTACAGTGTTATTTAGGAAAACTGAGATATATGTTATGTATATGTTTCATTTGTCCAAAATGATGCATTATTGTTATTAAAGATATTCATGATAATTTTTAGAGCATGAAGTTTATATGTATGTATTGTTAATGGTTAATGTGTGCCGACCGATACGATACAAAAGTATACATTTTAACACGTGTTCGTGTCAAGCTTCACGTTGTTCAGAGAATTAGATCCATATCATTAAGATTGGATCTAAATACAGAGAGATGATTACGGTTCGGTTACACATTAACAAAGAGATCTCAGTATTTAATTTCATATTGTAGATTATTGTCATTACATTATGTATGTGATATTTTTATAGCAAAACACGCGTGCTCACTAAACTTTAGGCTTACAGTTATTGCATATATCTCAAGTTAAATGTTCAAGGACTTAAGTCAAAGAGATGTCTTAAGGACAAGAAAGAAGAGTTTAGTAATTGTATATATGTAGAGATGCTTGTATAGAAATTGTAAATTGTACATATTATATGTATTGAGATAGAAAATGTAAAATGAATAGCTTCCGCTGTAAAATGAGCCATAGAAATATAGCAAAGGACGGGCGTTATAAATGGTATCCGAGCAATAATATAGGTGAATTAGGTTAGTTATAACTTATAACCTAGTCCTAAGCTTAAAATTGAGTAATAAACTTGAATGTAACATACGAAATAATTTGATAAATTAGCGAGTCTTGGTTGAGACCACATTTGTGAACATATGTGACGTGTTATAGATTTTATGCTAAATAATGGTTTTTTTTTTTTTTGAACAGCAAGGAAAATATATTGCATTTAGGAAGAGAAAATGATGTAAAAGAAAAAGAAAAAGAAGTTAGAGATATAAACTGTCTGAGTTACATGAAAAGTTCTATTATTATCGAAATAGATAATTTACGATAAATGGTCTAGAGACAATAAATATTACGTAAATGGTTCGACCATTGACACTAGTTGACACTAATATGAGAAAAGAAAAAAGAAAAGAGATATCTTGATATTTGAAATGAAGATATAAGAGATAATTGAAAGTGGCAATTAAAGTTTACTTTGTATAAAAAGGAATAGAAAAATGTATATTTTAAAGAGATGTTTATGTGATACATCGGTGGATATGTCACGACGCTGACTTAAAGTTACAGATTACAGATTTACAGGAACCAGTATAAGTGTGTATATACTATCATATACTTGGTTATATCGGGATGCCGAGTACAGATTTAAAGAACCAGTATAGGTGTTTATACACATTGTATACTTGGTTATGTCGGGACACCGAGCAGTCATGCTACAAGTATTAGTGCATTTACACTACTTGCTTGGTACGAAAAAAGAAATTTACAGTTCCAGTGCATTTACACTACTTGCTTGGTACGAAAAAAGAAATTTACAGTTCCATCCGATGTATTCACTAAAACATAATATCTCATTACAACACAGAAAGACCAAGAATCAAGTGTATGATTTAAGATTTAGATATCAAAAGTTCATACATGTATGAATATAAGAGTAAAAGAGGTGCTTGAATTATCTCAAAGAGTATTATATTTATTACAACCGTGTTAAATTTATTACAACAGTTGTAGAGAAGATAACGTACTTCAAGTTACATAATAATATTGGTATGTACACGCATATAAAATACATTGACAGTGACGTCTGGCCAACGCTATCGTAAATTTGTATTTATGCGTGTATGCACTTCTGATATTACCTCATTGTGTACAAAGATGGTAGGGATAATAATAAATTTCTGGAAAGACACCTCTAGAAAGAAAGTAATAAAGAAAAGAAAAGTTTGCATTATTGAAAAATATAAGTTTCGAGGACGAAACTTTTTGTGAATGATATATATGTAACATCCTAATATTTAAAAATAAAAATACATGCTATCAGACGCCTAGGAGATCATCCCATTTACATACAAATGTCAGAATACTTAGCAGCTATAGCAGACGCCTCACCACCAAATCATCCCATTTCTGTCGTCTTATAGCATCAGAATCAAGATTGACTAAAAAAGTCTTCTTCCCATCACCTAAAAGCCAGCAAAAAAGGTGGCAATTTTGACTCTGTAATTAAAAATGGGTCAATCAGGGTTGATTATTATCAGTGAATTAGAGCATTATGGTGATAATAATGTATTATTATACTTCACATGTAGTTTAGTTACTGATAACCAGCTTTTATTGAAAAGAAGCAAGACAAAGTGTTGGCAGATTTATTCAACCTGTCTTGGCCCGTTTAACTTGTGCCATAAATGACCAGTTTCAACTCAAAACATGTTTTGACCCGTCAAAATCAACCCGCCCATCTTTGTCACATCCGATATAAAAGTATTTATGTTTCCAAAGCATGCATATTATCCGTACTGTACCTTCTGGCATATGGATCATTTTCTACTAAAACTTCATGTTTTCCAATATCATTACTATGACAAAATTGATGCTAAATCACTCTAATGTCTTCACAAAAGTTTACTATAGATACCCGAAAAATAGTGCCAAACAGATACAAAGAATGTGAAATTTAAAAACAAAATGAAAATAAACCATGGTACAAACCCGTAAAATAAGCACCATAATATCATAAAATCTTACACTGACCAGTATCTTTCCTTTCAGAAGAAGGCCCTGTTGGGATCGAACCCGCACACATATCACTTTCAAGATCGATCCCCATCATATTAAGAATCACACAACCATGTATAAGTCAATAATAATACACGAACAACATTTTGCGTGGAAAACCTCTCAAGGGAGAGTAAAAACCACGGAACTCGTAAGCCACTTAAATTCCACTATATACGAACAATATTACAAGAATGAACGCTCCTTACAACACTCTTGAATATTATCACGTATCTCTCAACACCTCTCACAAACGGTAGATTACAATAACGGAATTCGCTCTCATCGTTATTGAATCACCGAGACCACCTCACGGAACTGAGTAAGAGGACTCTCATAAACTCTCTATTTTTTTCTCTAACTCCTCCACCTTTCTTCTTACACAATGACTACATATTTATAGCCAAACATTCCCACCAAAATCCCCTTCACAAAACTCCCTCCAAAACAATTCTCACCAAAAAACTCCCACCAAAAACTTCCCACCAAAAAACTCCCACCAATAACTTCCCACCAAAAAACTCTTACAATATTTAAATAATTTAATTCAATAAATAACATATCCTCCCTTGAATCAAATTCTTTAAATCTCGATTTCGAACGTGGATTGTTAATCTTCATCTTGATGCCGCCGACTTTATCTCAATCGGGACACGCCGCCAAACAATCTCATTGTTAGGAAGACTTTCGACATAAGGAACTCTCCATGATCAACTCTCCACCGAGCCTCTTCATCTTTAACCTCTCTTCACTATTTTCTTCATTTCGTACGATTTCAGTAGCAACTTCAGATACATGTATCTCCAAATCTATACTTCTGATCACCACAACAATCGGTCACAATACAAATCGAATTGTTTTGAACCCGCTATCCAAAAATCACGACGATCCAACGGTTAACGAATCTGCAGCACCCATTTTTTCTCAAATGTGCTGAAACCGACGAACCAAACAGCAGCAGACTTCAGACAACAATATATCTCGAACGACAACTCTAATCAAAGATCCCAACGGTCAGATCGTGTATATACCTCTTATGAACCTACAGTCCAAATTTTACACCGATCCAACGGTTAACGAACCCATACCGTCAATTCTCTTGTCACTGCGCAGAATATGACGAACCGAACTCTTTTTTTTCTTCACAAATTGACTTCCTCCCGGTTATGCGATTCTTCTCCACGAACCCCAAACCCCGCTCTGATACCAGTTGTTGGGATCGAACCCGCACACATATCACTTTCGAGATCGATCCCCATCATATTAAGAATCACACAACCATGTATAAGTCAATAATAATACACGAACAACATTTTGCGTGGAAAACCTCTCAAGGGAGAGTAAAAACCACGGAACTCGTAAGCCACTTAAATTCCACTATATACGAACAATATTACAAGAATAAACGCTCCTTACAACACTCTTGAATATTATCATGTATCTCTCAACACCTCTCACAAACGATAGATTACAATAACGGAATTCGCTCCCATCGTTATTGAATCACCGAGACCACCTCACGGGACTGAGTAAGAGGACTCTCATAAACTCTCTATTTTTCTCTCTAACTCCTCCACCTTTCTTCTTACACAATGACTACATATTTATAGCCAAACATTTCCACCAAAATTCCCTCCACAAAACTCCTTCCAAAACAATTCTCACCAAAAAAACTCCCACCAAAAACTTCCCACCAAAAAACTCCCACCAATAGCTTCCCACCAAAAAACTCTTACAATATTTAAATAATTTAATTCAATAAATAACAGGCCCACCCCCTAATTATTTGAACTGTAGCTAAAATCTAATTTGAAAATCGTAAGATAAAGAAAATCGTACGTGTTGAATCAGTCACCAGAATTATATGAGTCATGATCCGAAGACTTAGACCGTAGTATCTCATCTCTACAATGGAAAAAGGAACACCCTGCAAGTATTGATTCCACTAATTTTTATAAAAAACAATACAAACGGTTCAAAAGATCAAGGACAAGTACAAGGACAATGTCAACAAAGCAAAGAAACAACCCATACATTTTTTTCCTTCCCAGTTTTGTTTCTTTTACTTAAGCAAATTAGAGTCATTTAGAATATTCTTGTAATGTAATACTATTGTTTATGTTTATTATACTTTACTAGTAGTTACTTACTGATAACTAGGTTTTCTGAAAATGGGCAAGAAAAGTGTTGGCCGATTTATTCAACCTGACATGGCCCATTTAACTTGCGCCAAAAATGACCAGTTTTGATAATCAACCCACCCATCTTGTCACATCTGATTTAAAAGTGTTATATATTTCTAAGGCGCACAAAGTAAATGTAGCCTCTAGCATATGGATCATTTGATACACACATTCACTATACACCTTCCTATCTGCATAGTGTTGGGATGGTAGACAACTCTTTTCGGGGAGCAGTACTCATTTTCATCTACTCATAAAGTAAAGCATCCTGATGATGATTTGTATGTTGAGTTCAAAAACGAGTTTTCAATTGACATCATCAGCACATTAAAAAAGGAACAAAATTAACTTTATTTAAAAGCAAAGGTGGTGTCAAAGCATGGTATTTTAACTGTAGCAAAGCACACACGCATAACTGGACTCTAGAGGACCTTGTGCGTGTAATACAGGGCTTGTAAATGAGATATCAGTTGGACTTGCATTTACAACGAACACAATGTAAGAATAACTGTTATAGAACAAGTAAAAGCTTGAATAGATATCCGTGTTCTTAAAAACCGGTTCCCATACCTTTTCTGAACCGGTTTTTATCTCTTATTCACAAAACCGGTTTCAAAAAGGGGTTTGTATTCTCTCTTTTGTAGTAGTGGATGGCGAGCAAAAGAAAAAGTCGTGCCACTGATGCCATCGATGCCCTCAGGGTGAGCCCCGGGGCAAAGGTATGTGTTAGAAAGTATGTAAAGATACGATCATCGGAACTCATGGAAAAAGTATGTAAGTACTAGATAGGTGAAACTGTGGAGACTAAAGTGGTATATCCTTATAGGTTTTTAATCGTGTGCGTAAACGTTTGTTAACTTACGATATCTACATTAATATAAATCACCATGAAGATCACTACAAATGCGAAGCAACGTACAACCTAATGGGTTAAATGACACTCAAAAATTAAGGGATACATATAAAGATGAGTTTTTCATCACGTAGTTATGTTGTTTAGTTTTGTGTTTATTTTTGTTAAGAATTTCTTTTTTGTTTTTTTTTCTGTTTTTTTTAATTTTATTTTTCACTTTGGCACCTTTTAACTTTACTTAATTATTTTATATGCTATTATAAACCTTCAACCTCTTGGTCGATGGTCTAACCATGATATCGTTGATGGGAAAATAATCACAACGGGCAATCTACAAAGCGGAAACAAACCCGTTTGACAAGCATTTCCCGACCCGTATGAACCCGTGAGGAAACTAACAAACAAGCTATATCAAAACCAACCTAAATCAGTCCCAATTTAGTACCAAATCAGCTAATAACAATAATCGAGCACACACAATACACACGAGAATTTTTTACGTGGAAAACCTCTCAAAATCGAGAGTAAAAACCACGGGACTCGTAAGCCACTTAAATTCCACTATCATCAACAAAGAGAACAATACAATAGGTCTTCTATAGATCATATAGAGATATACAACATCATCATACTCTTGAACTACAACAATCAACAAGTATATGAACAACCTAAAAAGACAAAAGAGGAATTATCTCACCCAAAAATCTGCTCTCTGTTCCAGCAGCAAGAACACGACCTACAGACCTTATTAGACGAATTCAACGGTTGAAAATGTTGGCACTGATGTCAGGAAGACACAGTCCAAAAATTGTGAAGATTCAACGGTCGGATCTCCGGGGATCGAAGGTTATCTGGCCTGCTGTCACTGTAGACGGGAATTGGGGTTTTGACTCTTTTTCTTGATCTCTCTTGCACTCTTGATAATGAAAACAGCTGCAACTTGATGTTTTAAGATGCCCTCCTATGCTTGACCAAGTCAACCAAGCAATGGGCCTAATTTTGTTGGGCTTGGGCTTGTTAATACTTACTCATATTTGGAAACCCAATAACAAAACCCAACAAATCTCCCCCTTTCCAATTATGAGGAAGGAATCGCCATCCCAGCGATCGAGCAACATACCTTGAGCTTCTCACTTGCTAAAGCCTTTGTGAACATGTCGGAACCATTATCATCGGTGTGAACTTTATCAAGTTCAAACGAACCATCTTCAAGACGTTCTCTAATCCAATGATACCGCACATCTATATGTTTTGTCCGCTTATGATACATAGAATTTCTAGCCAAATGAATCGCACTCTCATTATCACAAAGAACCACATATCGTGATTGCTTAAACCCAAGGTCTTGTAGAAACCTTTTCATCCACAATAGTTCTTTGCACGCTTCTGTTGCTGCCATATACTCAGCCTCGGTTGTAGACAATGCAACACACTTTTGTAACCTTGATTGCCATGAAACTGCTCCCCCTGCGAAAGTCATCAAATATCCAGAAGTGGATTTCGTGTTATCTTTGTTTCCTGCCATATCTGAGTCTGTATAACCAACAAGCACCGGCTCTCCATTTCCGAATGTGATACCTAACTTTGAAGTACCTCGTAAGTATCTCATAATCCATTTAACCGCTTCCCAATGCTTCTTACCCGGATTTGACATAAACCGACTAACAACACTTACCGCATGAGCTATATCTGGCCTAGTACACACCATAGCATACATCAAGCTACCAACTACTGACGCATATGGAACTATATCCATCTCCTCAACATCCTCCTTTGAAGTAGGACAATCTCTTTCTGTTAGCTTAAAGTTGTTTGTAAGAGGGGAACTAACCACTTTAGCATTCTTCATGTTGAATCTACTTAGCACCTTTTCAATGTATTACTCTTGTGATATATGTAACGTCTTAGCACCTCTATCTCTAGAAATCCGAATGCCAAGAATCTGTTTTGCTGGCCCCAAGTCTTTCATAGCAAAAGACTTACTCAATTCTCGCTTCAACTGCGCAATTCTTTTAATATTTTTACCAACAATTAACATATCATCAACGTATAACAACAATATGATGAAATCATCATCACCAAACCTCTGAAAGAAAACACAATGATCTGAAGTTGTCTTTCGGTAGCCTTGCTTTCCTATAACCGACTCAAACTTCTTATACCACTGTCTCGGTGCTTGCTTCAACCCATATAAACTTTTCTGAAGTCTACAAACATAATTTTCTTTACCCTTAACCCGAAAACCTTCAGGTTGCATCATGTAGATTTCCTTATCCAAATCACCGTGAAGAAAAGCAGTCTTGACATCCATCTGTTCAACCTCAAGATCAAGACTAGCAGCTAACCCAAGAATCACTCGAATAGATCCCATCTTCACAACCGGTGAGAAAATCTCATCAAAATCAATACCCCTTTTCTGGCTGAATCCTTTAACGACTAACCTAGCTTTGTACCTTGGTTGTGAAGTAAGCTCATCTGTCTTCACTTTGAATACCCATTTGTTTCTCAAAGCTCTCTTGCCTTTAGGTAACTTCACCAGCTCATAAGTATTGTTCTCATGCAAAGAATTCATCTCATCTTACATAGCTTCACCCCACTCTTTCTTATGCGCATCTTTCATTGCTTCTGAATAACATTCTGGCTCTCCCCCATCAGTAACTAATACATACTCATCAGCAGAATATCTAACAGAAGGATGACGGTCTCGAGTAGACCGCCTAAGTGGGACAAATGGGGGCACATCTGGTACTGGAATCTCTACCTGCTCCGGAGCATAATCATCATCAGTACCATGTTCATCATTATGAACATCGTCTCCAACATGTTGTGGAGTAACTGGATCCAAATCAACAAGATCAGCACTAGTTTGAGGAACTGAATCTGTCTTCTCAACATCTTTTAACATCTGATCTTCTGTAAAAACAACATCTCGGCTTCGTACAAGTTTCTTCTGAACTGGATCATATAACCTGTACCCAAAATCATCTTCACCATAGCCGAGGAATACACATGGCTTAGTCTTCATATCAAGCTTTGACCTCTCATCTTTGGGAACATGAACAAAAGCTTTACATCCAAAAACTCGTAAATGACGGTAAGAAACATCTTTGCCGCTCCAAACCCTGTTAGGAACATCAAAACGCAAAGGAACACAAGGGGTTAGATTAATAATATGAACTGCCGTATTTAAAGCCTCACCTCAAAAGGAATCGGACAACCCTGCATGTGAAAGCAAACATCTAACTCTCTCAACCAAAGTTCTGTTCATCCTCTCTGCTAAGCCATTCAACTGAGGTGTCTTTGGTGGAGTCTTTTGATGCCGAATACCATTCTCCTTACAATAAGCATCAAATCTGCCAATGTATTCACCGCCATTATCAGTCCGAATACACTTGAGTTTCTTCCCCGTTTGCCTTTCAACTAGTGTATGAAATTCCTTAAACTTTTCAAATACTTGATCCTTTGACTTTAAGGTATAAACCCACACCTTCCTGGAATGATCATCGATGAATGTAACAAAGTAGGAACATCCACCAAGTGTCATAGTCTTCATAGGCCCACAAACATCCGAATGAACTAGATCAAGTATGTTCTCCATTCGAAAAGGAGAATGACTCTTAAACGCAACTCTGGTCTGTTTCCCTGCCAAACAGTGAGAACACTTACTCAAATCAATACCACTAACACCCGACAACACATTCTTCTTGAACAAGATAGACATCCCCTTTTCACTCATGTGGCCAAGTCTTTTATGCCACAACTCAGTAGAATCAACATTGTCCACTGCGTTAACAATGTTCTGGATGATCTTCGGACGCGTGATGTATAATCTTGAGTCTTTCTTGCCTCTTCCCACTATCATAGAACCAAGAGTTAGTTTCCAAATACCATTACCAAAACCGTTATAATAACCATCATCATCAAGAATGCCTGTTGATATAACATTAAGTCTCATATCCGGAACATGTTTTACATTATGCAAAACTAACTCCATTCCCGTGTCAAATTTCAAACAAACATCTCCAATACCAACGATCTTTGATAACCCGGCATTACCCATCCTAGCAAATCCATAGTCACCTGGAGTGTAAGATGAGAAGTGATCTCTACAAATTGCAACATGACATGTAGCACCACTATCAACAATCCAACTCGTGTCATCATGAGTAAGATTGATCATATCATAATCAATACAAACAAAGAACTCATCTGTGATAGCGTTAACTTCAACCTTATCATCATCACCACCATCACTTTTCTTTTGTTTATTCTTGTCATATGCTTTTTTCTTCTCGTTCTTTAACTTTGGACAATACCACTTTGTGTGCCCCTTTTCATGACAATTATAACACTCAACATTAGCAAATTTACCTTTGCGTGAGCTGCTACGATGATTGCCTCTTTTACCCTGACCTCTACTATGACTTCTCCCCCGCGTTTCTGTGACCAAGATATCTGACTGTGAAGAGGAACCTTGTGACTTTCTTCTCATCTCTTCATTCAAAATACTACCCTTAGCCAATTCCATGGTGATAGTACCATTCGGTGCAGAGTTGGACAAAGATGTCCTAAAAGTCTCCCAAGAGTCCGGTAATGTACCAAGTAACCAGAGACCCTGAATCTCATCCTCAAACTTGATACCCATACCTGCAAGCTGATTTATAATACCCTGATATGCATTTAGGTGATCTGTAATAGGAGTCCCATCATGATACTTCAAAGCCATCATCTGCTTAATTAAGAACAACTTGTTATTCCCAGTCTTTCGTTCATATAACTGCTCAAGCTTTTTCCATAAGGCTTTAGCATCAGTCTCCCCAGTAATATGATTCACAACATTATCATCAACCCACTGCCGAATATACCCACATACTTGTCTATGCAAAATTTTCCATTGAGCATCAGATTTTTCCTCAGGTTTATCCTCAGTAAAAACAGGCAAATAATAATCTTTCACATAAAGAAGATCCTCCATTTTACCTTTCCAAACATGATAATTTGAACCATTTAAACTAATCATTTTACTTGTATTAGCTTCCATCTTTCACACAAGTCAAATCAAATAACCTAGCTCTGATACCAATTTGATGGGAAAATAATCACAACGGGCAATCTACAAAGCGGAAACAAACCCGTTTGACAAGCATTTCCCGACCCGTATGAACCCGTGAGGAAACTAACAAACAAGCTATATCAAAACCAACCTAAATCAGTCCCAATTTAGTACCAAATCAGCTAATAACAATAATCGAGCACACACAATACACACGAGAATTTTTTACGTGGAAAACCTCTCAAAATCGAGAGTAAAAACCACGGGACTCGTAAGCCACTTAAATTCCACTATCATCAACAAAGAGAACAATACAATAGGTCTTCTCTAGATCATATAGAGGTATACAACATCATCATACTCTTGAACTACAACAATCAACAAGTATATGAACAACCTAAAAAGACAAAAGAGGAATTATCTCACCCAAAAATCTGCTCTCTGTTCCAGCAGCAAGAACACGACCTACAGACCTTATTAGACGAATTCAACGGTTGAAAATGTTGGCACTGATGTCAGGAAGACACAGTCCAAAAATTGTGAAGATTCAACGGTCGGATCTCCGGGGATCGAAGGTTTTCTGGCCTGCTGTCACTGTAGACGGGAATTGGGGTTTTGACTCTTTTTCTTGATCTCTCTTGCACTCTTGATAATGAAAACAGCTGCAACTTGATGTTTTAAGATGCCCTCCTATGCTTGACCAAGTCAACCAAGCAATGGGCCTAATTTTGTTGGGCTTGGGCTTGTTAATACTTACTCATATTTGGAAACCCAATAACAAAACTCAACAATCGTTAGACCAATGACTCTTTAATATTACAGTACTATTTACCATAAACCTTCATCTCGCCCCACGTGTCTCCGGGTTCAAGTTCCACCAGTACTTTTATCTCACAAGAAAATAATCTTCAATTTTTTTTTCAATGAAAGTTATGCTTCTACTTGATTATTGTTTCTTAATTATATATTTTAATTAGATATTTTACTTTTGTTTTGTGACATCATCGATCTAAATTTCTGACTTCGCCTAAATCAAATAAACATACTTAGGAAATAAAAAACAAGAACCATGAAATTCACTCTATTTTCTTTTTGTGGATCGGCCGATTAAAACGTATATATACCTTGGAAAAAATAAAGAGCAGTACGCAAAGCATTGCTAACATTCCTGGCAAAAGATGTGTGACAGTCGATCTTTACGATGCACTCACCCTTGGGAGCTTTAGCTTTGCCACCGTCGGTGTTATGAAAACGAGATGAAGAAGGTGCACCAGTGATCAAAGATGGAGGGATCGGGTTGACAACGAATCTGGTCACAAGTTTGGAACCGAGAAATTTGTTGAGAGTGAGGAAGAAAGCCATATTTGATTCAAGGAAGCGAACTTAGTATAAACAAGGCCTAAAAAGAAGTAAGGGTACACGTATACATTATTATTGAGTTATTATGGTTATTTGAACGAGAAAAACAATATTCACGAAATTAACGGGACAAGTATAAAAAAACATTGGCCCAGAAATGTTGATTTTACGAAATCATCTCCTAAATTGTTTGATTAAGAGTGCCTAATTTAATGATGAAATTCGTAATTGACAAATTTAGTTAGGAGCGACTGCATTGTTTCGCCACCATTTGATGTAGTTTTTACATTTATAGCTTTAGGCATATTAATAGAATTAATAATACTTTATGTATAATTCTACTTTTTTTTCTTTTCTTTCCTTTTTTCCTTTTTGCAAAAATACAAATATTATATATATGAAAAAGAAAAATTAGATTTAGTAGTGTTACATGTGATACAGATAACAATAATATTTAGCAACTAAACATGCGTTCAAATTATTGGTTTTCTAGAGAGTTTCTAGTTTAAGTTCGAGATCCGGGCGGGAAAGAAATTAGGACGAGAGACGGTTAACGGTAATTTTAAAAAGGTTCCTCCTTAATATGTTGTTTTCTTTGTTTAATAGTTTATTATGTTCTTTGGTATGCTTGTATGTTGTTTTTGTTTGAGATTGGGCTTAGCAGTTTTGAGTATTTGAAAATTTGTTATGGATTTTGCTAACGATAGTCACCACTAAATTAAAAAGTAACCATTATATACAACTTAACGACAACTTTAAAGGTTGTTGTTTATTTATTTGATCATAGAACTGATTGTTTACTTGGTCGTTTATTTATTTGATCATTAGGAAATAGTAGAATTATGATAATAATAATAATAATAATAAGATAGCAAAAGAAAATATAATGTTTCATTGTACTATTTTTACATGTTAAATGAGTTAACCAAAGTGTTTAATAACAACAATACTGATTGCTCGGTAATGATATTTACTTAGATATTAAATTAAATAGATACAAAAATTAATGGTAATAATATTTGATTATTACTCCGTATATACATTAAAGGAGGTCATCCTTACACACCATTTTTTGATCCATGTACACTTAATTATGTATTTTATCATTAATTATATTGCAATAATAATATAAGTTCTAACTCTCTAAATTAATCTAAAAGCATAACTAATAAAAATATACATGAATCAGTAGTTTAACCACATAGACAAACGGTAAGAGCACGGGGTGTCCCCGTCCCATGCTCGCCGTCCAGCCAAGATCGACGGTGAGGTCACCGTCGCCGACATTGTTTCGGTGTCGCCGGGGTCGATTCCCGGCGTCGATCTTCAGTTTAGGGATAAGGGCTGTGCAATTTTTGAACGTTTGACATTGGGAATCGAATATACCCGTTAAAATTTGAACGTTGCGTTTTTTTTTTCTTCCTATAAATACCTCACATTATTCTATCATTTTTTCACACCATTTTCTACAAACAATTCATTAATCTTCTCCAACTACACATTCTCAAACTACAAAAATCATGTCTTCCACCAAAGTTTCTCTCGACGTACACTACGGGGGCCGAGCGGTACGTTGACGGTGAAAAAAAAAACGT
Organism: Rutidosis leptorrhynchoides; assembly: GCF_046630445.1. NCBI lineage: Eukaryota > Viridiplantae > Streptophyta > Magnoliopsida > Asterales > Asteraceae > Rutidosis > Rutidosis leptorrhynchoides. The sequence continues at coordinate 604,624,244 of NC_092334.1, forward strand.
TTGAAGATGTCGAACTTTTCGAGGTTGAAGATTGGACAAAGTTGACCAAGTTTCTTCAAAAAGAAACACCGTATGTGTTTATGCAAATTGTGTTTTTTTCTGAAGAGGCGCAAGAGTTGAAGTTTCTATTTACGGATGAGCAATGAGATGCGCAAAAAGAAAGAGCCCAGACACAATCGTGTCGAATTGAGTTGTATCTTGTAAACATGGGTGTTTCTTCGGTTAACCCGGAGTACTCTGATTCGAGTAGCCTTGAATCAGGTTACGTGAGTCGGGATTCGATTTATTAGGACTTTTTTATTTAAATGTAATCGTATCGTATCCGTTTTATCTATGTGTAACCGTACTATTATTAATTTTAATTTTCTATTAGGACTTTTTTTATTAATTTTATTCTTTTAATTTAAAAAAAAAAAAAAATTGGACAAACTAGCACCTAATAGCCAGTCAGTCAATCTCAGTGTTCAAAATTGACACTGAAGAGGACCCATGGCACTTCGGTTCTCTAATAATCAATATCAATATTTGCTTATATATTAAGCAGAGATAAATACTTATCTATAAATGAACAAATCCCACACCCCTTGGAAAACAACCCCCTCTTCTAAAACATTCAAACGTAACCTTCCGCCTGTCTACTCTCTCTGCAATGTCGCCGGCTCCGGTACAAGCAACGGCGGTGATGGTTTCCGCCTTGAGTCTACTGATTGATAGGTTCCACTCCTCCCTTGCTTTTATTATTCTCTCCCTTCCTTGATCAAACCTATTAGGTAAATAATTCCCAATTCCGCCATCCTAACCTAATCCTGCAATGTTGTCGGCACCGGCACCAGAAAATGCATCGGAGAAGTTTCCATAATTAAGACTACGTTGTTAGGTTTCAATCTTTTTCTCTGATATAATCAATTCAAGCCATTTATTTCCTCCTTTCTTTAATTTCTAATCGTTATCATAATCATGGTCTTTAGGCAAAAATCATTACAACAATTTCATCAGGTGGTACGCTACTGATACACAAGAATTTAGGGTTTTGTTCGTTACAACAGTTTCATCAAGTACGTTGCTGATACACACGAAATTAGGGTTTTGTTTCTTTTTTTAATTCTTTGTATTTACGTATGGCATATTAATCTTTTTAGTGTTTCAGTGCTAAATTGTTAATCTTGAATCATCAGCAAGTTGTAGATGATTAGGGTTTCTGAGTTTTTTTTTTTTTTTTTTTTTTTTTTTTTTTTTGAAGAAATATTTCAAGAAACATTCTTTTCCATTAAGGTATTTGAGAATATTTTGTCCAGAAACTTTGGTTTTTTATTAGTTCAAATCTAATTTTTTATTCAAGAATTGAAGAAAACATTGTTATTCTTTATGGGTTCTGATAATCTTTTTCAAGAAACACGGCTATTAACAGGGGGCGTTTTCAAGAAAACCTCGTTAACTATCAATTAATTTTAATTAAATGGAATGAATATTTTTAGGAAAGCCTTGTTGTTTGATAATCCAAACTATTCAAACTTCTTGTAGCTTGCGGTTTGTGCTATAAGGTTTATCTGATTGCTGTGAATTTTTGATGTAGTGGGGTTGTTTTCTTGATATTGTAATTCTTTTTTACTCCACTTTCTTTTCTTTTATGATTTTTATTGGCTTATTTGTAATCATTTTTCTTCTTTTAATGGTATTTTGAAGCACAATTTACTGATCTTGACTTCATTTGTTTTTCCCTCCAATAATGAATTTTTACCTCACATTCAAGGACTTGAATTTATTTTATATTTTTAAATGTATTGTTTCACGTATTTACTTTCCTACTTTTTCATAGTTTTTAATTCTCAACTTTTACTTCGCATTGAGTTTCCATTTACTAGCACATATAAACACCAGTTTCAACCTTGTTGTACTTTGAGGCTTGTATTTTAAGGTTGATTGGGTGTATGTATGCTGTTCATGTAGTGGATGCTCGTTTGATATGGGTATCTCCAATTTCTTTTTATTTTTTATTTTATTATTTTAATAATTCTCACCTCACATTCAAGAAGTTGGAATCCCTAATATAGAACTCCTATTACCACCTGCTTCAATCTTCTTGTGCTTTGAGGCTTCTACATGGATGTTGAGCAGGTGTATGTAGGTAGGCTATGAAAGGAATACTTCTCGTGAAGTGTGTATCATTGTTTCTATCTTCAAATTTATTTTCTTGTATAGTCTTTACTTATTTACTTCGCTACTGTGTTTTTATTTTTTGATTTTCGGTTTTTACCTCACATTCGAGTTCCCATTTACTAGCACATATAAACACCCTTTTAACCGTGTTGTACTTTGAGGCTTGTACTATACGGTCGATCGTGTGTCTGTATGTTGTTTATGTAGTGGGTGCTCGTTTGTTATAGAAGTTGGAATCCCTTAACTAGAACACCTAACCACTTGTTTCAGTCTTCTTCTTGTACTTTGAAGCTTGTACTTTAAGATTTGATTCAGGGTGTATGTAGGCTGTTAAAGTTGCGGGGTTGCTTTATTGGCCTGGGTGGGTTCTCCTCTCTATTGATTTTGTTAGTTTTTTTAATCATGTTTATAATCGTTTTCATGGTTTTTCATTCTTGTTGATATTGCTTTCCTTTTAATTTGGTTTTAATTTAATTCAGATTCCTAGCTCATATATCTTGGTATATAATATTTTCATATGTATACTTTTATACTTTATATCCTTATTATATTTTGATTTTTAATAATGTTTTTTCATCTTAATTTCAAAAAGTCAAAATCCTATATTTATCGGTTTCACTTACTTTTTGTTCATTGTACTTTTTCTAGTTTTCATTTCTGGTTATCCTCGTCATTTTCTAATCTTTCTATAGTAATATAGTTTATAGTTTACTTATAGGTTTGAGGTTCTCTGTTATGCACAACTAAATTATCTTCATATCAAGTTAGTTGTATGATATTTTGATTCTATAGCTTCAGGCTTTGATATTATGATCATATATGCTTCAGTTTTATGAACTATATTTATACTAATTTATTTGGCATGGCATGAAAAATTATTTATGTTAGATATGGAGTTGCTACTGTTCATTAGCCATCAATTATATATGTATGAATATTTTGATTCTATAGCTTCAGGCTTTGATATTATGATCATATATGCTTCAGTTTTATGAACTATATTTATACTAATTTATTTGGCATGGCATGAAAAATTATTTATGTTAGATATGGAGTTGCTACTGTTCATTAGCCATCAATTATATATGTATGACAATTCAGAACTTCAAAAATGCTATGTTCCTAAACAACATCTATTGTTCATTACTGGCAAAACATTTATGTTTCTCATGTCAGGTTGATAGAGGTATGATTAGGTGCACACACCATGTATGATTGTATGAACATGATGTTTTTTAGTTATGTGTTTCACTTAAAATATCTGCGATCCACATTATAAAGTGTATACAGTTTCAATTTGTATGTATTCTATTCTACTGCTATTATCACTTGTTATTATTTGCATTGTTTTTTCTCTTGATATAGTATTCTAAATTTAGCTATACTTATTAGTAACAACTTATATTTTGGATCACCATTCACCTTTCATGCTTCCCTCTTTGAGGTTATGAGGTGTGTTTATTTCTATTGTTTCTTTAATGTTTTAACTTTAGTTTTACGGCAATTTTTTTGAAGAAATTTGGTACCAGATTATAAGACAGAATAGTAAAATTTAAGAACAATAACTTATTGGAAATCCTTCTCCAATTATAGAAAAACTCTTATTACAATCATTTTATTACATAAAACAACTATCCCTATTTATAGTTGATTAAACTTGTCCATTAAGCAAGTCTAGAATACTCTAGGATAATCAAGTCTAGAATACTCTAGGATAATCAAGTCTAGAATCTATTAGAACAAATCATGGAAGAAGCAAAATTGAAAACAATGACGGCTAGCCCACTTGTTATCCGTTCACACGTTCCACCTCCTCAAATCCATTTGAGATATAATTTTACAAAATAAACCTCTAACTATTACTTTATGTCAAGATTGGTCCAACAATCACCCCCCCAATCTTGACCTTGAGTCATCATTTATTTCTTTGAGTCTTCAATCCTTTGAACCCCAAGAATCTCTCTCATTTCAGCAAACTTTAACTTCGGCAATGCTTTTGTAAGAATATCAGCCCGTTGTTGATCTCCACTGATGTGTTCAACATTAATCTTCTTGTTTTCAACACACTCTCGTATGAAATGATACCGTGTGTCGATATGCTTACTTCTTTCATGAAATACCGGATTTTTCATCAATGATATTGCTGACTTATTATCAACTTTGATCACAACTTGTTCTTTTTTTCTTCCAGTTATTTCAGCTAAGAGTTCCCTTAACCATATTGCTTGACAAGCTGCTGCAGTAGCAGCCATAAATTCTGCTTCACAGGATGATAAGGCCACCGTTTGTTTTTTTGTGAATTCCAAGCAATTGGTCCATCATCAAAGTAGAACACTAATCCAGTAGTACTCTTTCCATCATCTGGGTCCACCGAGAAGCTGTTGTCTCTAAATCCAAGTAGGTTATTGCTACCATTCCTTCGATAGTGAATACCCAGGTCTACTGTACCTTTCAAGTACCTGAGAATTTGCTTAACAGCTTGAAGATGAGTAATTTTAGGAGTTTGCATATACCTACTTGCATATCCCACCGACTATGCAAGATTTGGCCGTGTATGAGTTAAATATCGAAGGCATCCAATTGTTTTTCGGTATTCAGTTGCATCAACACATTTGCTGCCATCATCTTTCATCAACTTCGGACCTGGTCCCATTGGATATTTGGTGGAATTGCACTCCCACATTCCTGCTTCCTCTAGGATTCTTTTAGCATATCTTGATTGATGAATTTTTATTCCATCTATGCCTTGTATTACTTCGAGTCCGAGATAGTAAGAAAGTAAGACCAGATCACACATCTCGAATTTATCTTCCATTTGCCTTTTGAATTGTTTAATTTTATCCAGGTTATTACCTGTTACAATCAAATCATTAACATAAATTCCTACCAAAAGTGATCCTTCTTGTGTTCTTTTTGTGTATACAGCTTGTTCAAACTTACACCTTTGAAATCCATATTCCTTTAGAACTCCATCTAATTTTGTATTCCAAGCACGTGGGGCTTGCTCCAGGCCATAGAGAGCCTTTGACAGTCTGTACACCTTTTGTTCCTTCCCCTTTATCACAAAACCTTCCGGTTGAGATACGAAGACTTCTTCCTTGAGGTCACCGTATAGAAATGCTGTTTTAACATCTAGGTGATGGACATCCCACCCTCTTTAGGCTGCCAAAGCTAGAATAAGTCTAACAGTCTTAAGTCTAGCTACGGGTGCGAATACCTCGTCAAAGTCTACACCATGTGTCTGGATGTAGCCTTTGGCAACTAGCCGTGCTTTATGTCATGTGACATTTCCTTTTGCATCCCTTTTAATTTTGTATACCCATTTTAGTCCAATAGGTCGGTGTCCTTGGGGTAGATCCATTAACTCCCAAGTATTATTCCTTTCAATGGAAACTATTTCACCTTCCATAGTTTGCTTCCATTCTTTATGTCTTGTAGCTTCCTTGAAATTTGTTGGTTCTCCTTCGGTAAGAAGAAGATCATATATATCACTTTGATTTTTTCAACCTCGAGGTAGTGTATCGTCATATGTCTCCTCTTCTGCCATAGATGGATCTGACTCATTGACTGTATCTGTCGGGAGACGAGACAGCATAGGTCCTCGTTGTTTTACTGTTGTTTCAGGACTGCTAGCATCAGAATGGGTTATGCTTTCCTCATTGGTCGATCTTCCTTGACTTGAGGAGTTGCTGCTTTGTGGGCTATATGAGCTACTTGGGCTGCCTGGTTCAGTAGGCCCATTTTCAGAATTTTGATCAGTCGAGACAACTTAACCGGGGTTTATATGTATCACGAATTCTCCTTTGTGATTAGGTTCTTGATTGTATTCTACTCCGAAATGCCAATCCCATTTGCGTGCTTCATCAAATTCCACATCTCGACTGATTACTATTTTCATCTTCTCGGGATCATACATACGATGTGCCTTAGTTCCTGGTTCAGTTCCTAAATAAACCATAGGAATACTTCTGTCATCGAGTTTTTTTACTTGATCTGAAGGCACTTTCACATATCCAACACATCCAAACACACGTAAATGATCAAGATTTGGTCTTCTTCCTTTTAAAGCCTCATATGGTGTTTGATTTTTCAGAATCTTTGTGGGCAACATGTTTAGAACATAAACCGAGTGACGTACTGCTTCAGCCCAAAAACCTTGTGGCATATCCATTGCTTTAAGCATACTCCTTGTTGTGCTCATCACTGTTCGATTTTGCCTTTCAACGATACCATTCTGCTGTGGCGTGTAAGGTTTAGTCAACTGTCTTGTGATTCCAGCATAATCACAATACTGATTGAACTCGTTGGATGTAAATTCTCCTCCCCGATCAGTTCTAAGGACCTTTATTTTTCTTCCATATTGATTTTTAGCAATCGCCTTGAATTTCTTGAATTGCGCAAATGCCTCTCCTTTGGTTTTTAACATGAAAGACCACATAAACCTGCCGTGATCATCAACAATCAGCAGAACGTACCTATTTTCAGCTTGGGTGGCAGGGGATATGGGTCCGCACAGATCTGCGTAAACCTGTTCCAGTGGATTTTGGGCTCTAAAAGTTATCTGAACAGGAAAACTTTGTCGTGACTGTTTCCCTGCTAAACATGCTTCACACATCTGTGTAGGGAGATCAATAGCCGGCACTCCATCAACTAGATTGTTGGTCCCTAGCCGCTTTATTGTATCAAAGTTCACATGACCGATACGGGCATGCCACAACCATGCTGGATCATCAATCTTGGCATGTAAACAGATTGGTGTCCCAACCTCGAGATTAATTTTATACAACCGATTAGGGGACCTTTGAACCTTCATTAGCAGCGATCCATCTACCTCAAACATATACAAGAAACCATGTTTGATCAAGATTACACAACCCCCTTCTTCAGCATGCCCAAGACTAAATATGTTAGTCTTTAAGTATGGGATATAAAGTATGTCGGTCAACAAACGTTGTTCACCATTCTTACATGTTAAAAGAATAGATCCTCTTCCTTCTATATCTACACACGAGTTATCCCCAAATCTCACTGTACCACCAATATCTGTATCAAGTTTTGAAAACAATCCTTTGTTTCCTGTCATGTGGTTTGTTGCTCCAGTATCTAAGTACCACATGTTTTCTCCACTATCATATGACTCATACTTTGATGGAAAAACCTTCTTTTCACTTAGATGAATTACTTCCTTCTCGCTTCTTTGATTGGCTACGGACATCAATAGTGCAGGTCTGTCATCATTAGTTCGGTTGATCTAGCTTGAGTCAAATTTACTTGTTCTCTTTTCTTTCGTGTTGGACAATCCGATGAGAAGTGTCCAAATGCATCACATTGAAAACACTGCAGCTTGGATCGATCTTTAGTTAAGTTTTCAGTTGTTTGTCTACCAGCAAAAAAGTTTTGTCCGCGGCCTGAACCCCTTCCTCGACCACCAAACTGTCCACGACCTCGGCCCCTACCTCGGGTGTCTTGGCCATTCCCTCGACCTCAACCAAAGCTGTTTTCCCTTTTCTTTCTTGAGTCCCATCCTTCATAGGACAACAGAAGTTGGTCATGGCTGTTATTTGTAGTCTTTAGACTGGTTCGTTCTTCATAAGCTTTTAGCATACCCACAACTTCCTGGAATTTCACCATTTTGAGATCAACCAGTTGTTCGATAGTGGCTACCATATTTAAGAATTTTTCTGGTATGGCAGTTAATATTTTTCTCACCAACGTGGTTTCCTCAATGACGGTTCCAAGTGCAGCTGATTTTGAGGCAATTCCAGAAAGTTTTGCTACAAAATCATCAATTTTTTCGTTATCTTTCATCCTTGCTGCTTCAAATTCAACTTTAAGAGTTTGAAGCCTAGTCTCCATTACTCGTTCAACTCCAAGGTGATGGGTCTTGATTGCATCCCAGATTTCCTTTGCATGGGTGCAACCTGCAACTTGAAGAATCGAGTCTTCAGGTAAAGACTGATACAGATAAGCGATTGCAGCATTATCCTTTTTCTGATCGACATCAGTTCCAGGTTCAATTGATTCCCAGATTCCATGTGCCTTAAAAATTGCTTTGATCCTAAGGGACCAGATGGGATAATTGGTCGCAGTTAGGATAGGGCACTGGAACGTAATATGGCTGGTATCCTTGATTGCATCCGAGGTATTGATAATATCCCCCATGGATCTGGTCTTTGATCGACGCTCGTATTTTTCTGTCTTAGAATCTGGTGATTGATCTAGTCCTTTTGATCAACAACACGATCCCTTTTGTAACTTAGCTCTGATACCAATTGAAGAAATTTGGTACTAGATTATAAGACAGAATAGTAAAATTTAAGAATAAGAACTTATTGAAAATCCTTCTCCAATTATAGAAAAACTCTTATTACAATCATTTTATTACATAAAACAACTATCCCTATTTATAGTTGATTAAACTTGTCCATTAAGCAAGTCTAGAATACTCTAGGATAATCAAGTCTAGAATCTATTAGAACAAATCAAGGAAGAAGCAAAATTGAAAACAATGACGGCTAGCCCACTTGTTATCCGTTCACACGTTCCACCTCCTCAAATCCATTTGAGATATAATTTTACAAAATAAACCTCTAACTATTACTTTATGTCAAGATTGGTCCAACATTTTTTGCTGTTAGATTTTAGTTTTATTTTGCTGACTCAAACCAATGTGCGCTAATTAATCACTGTTCTAGACTTACTTTAATCAGTAAATTTGAATTATTAATTGATTTATGTGATAATGTGATCAGCGATTGAGATTAAGTATTGAAAATATTCTAGTCTTGGATGGACTACCATTAACAAAATCACATAAAGAAAATTAGCAAGCTGACAACTTATTCTTCATCCTTATCCTACATGAACGCATCTCACAAAAATTAGACCACCTCATCTTCATCGATTTGCGACTGTAAAACTTTCATAGGTATGTTTATTTCTTCATCTCTTATATACACAATAAATGAATCTTTTTTCCTTCTGTCTTTTTATAACAAGTATATGTAGATGCGGGTGTAAAACTTTCATTGGTAAATTGTCTGTTTTACAGGTCATGCAGATATCTGCGTGATTGAGGAGCTGACTTAGTTCGAAGAACCGTGCAAGGGGAAAGATATACAAATGAATGCTCAAAAGAAGTAAGTCTGCTTCTCAAAGTTTTGGAAAAGTATATATTTCGGTCCTTTGGCATTTTAATATTTACACATTGTATACTTTTATACCTTATATCCTTCTTATCATATTTTGGCTTATTATACTTTTTCTAGTTTTCATTTTCTGGTTATCCTCGTCATTTTCGAGTCTTTCTATGCTAATATAGTTTATATTTTACTTCCTTGTATTATACTTTTTCTAGTTTTCAGGCTTCGATATTATGATCATATGTGCTCCAGTTGTATGAACTATTTTTTTTTAATTGGCATGTCACGAAAAATTATTAATGTTAGATATGGAGTTACTACTACTCATTAGCCATCAAACATATTTGTATGACTATTTAGAACTTCAAATTCGTTATGTTCCTGAACAATAGTTATTGTTCATTACTAGCGTAACATTTATGTATCTCATGTAAGGTTGGATAGAGATTGTCTATGTACTTCCTCAGATTAAATTAGCACATGACTACCTTTGTAGTAGGCAACCATCGATAAATTAGTAGTGTGTACTATCAAATGACTTGTAGATTATAGTTTTTACAAGAGACTGAAGCAATGCTTTTGTTGAAGTCATGGTTATATATTTGTTATTTATACACGGATCTAGAGTCGTGTAGCCTAATTATTTGTCCCCGCTATATGGACTCACACACATTAGTTCTTACTTGCAAGAATATGTTCAAATATTGCACATTTGCAGGGGAAATATTGGCAAGTTGTCCCAGTTTTGTACGTGGTTCCACCTATATACTTGCATCCCGTTTTCCATAACAAGGTATGATAATTTGGAGAAGTAACTCACACCAATGCAACTTCCTTTTTTCACATCAAAGCTCAATTTAAATCGATTTGCAGACAGTAAAACTACCTTAGGTATGTTTATTTTTTCATCCTTATCATACATGAATCTTTTTTCCTTATATATCACAAGTAGATGCAGATGCTGGTGTTAGGATTTTGGTTGCAGCCCACCTTAAAATTGTTAACTTCAATTTTGCTATGTTAATTTGGATATTATTATGTTTCGGGGTGTATTAACCGAGCCAGTTGGACCACTTTTAACAGAGCGTTAAAAATTTAAAATCTGACGATAGTTGGCAAACTAACGCCACTAACGGGGCGTCATGACTGGTCAGTCAGATTTGTGACGGAAACATTTGGGGCAATTATTTTTTTTTTTCAATCAACCTGAATATAACACCTCTTTATATATGTTAATTAATTTTTTCCCACCAAACTTCTAATCATATCTTCACACGTCACTCAAAACCTTTCCATAAAAATTTGACTCTTAAATTTGACACTAACCGCTATTAACCTTCAAATTTTGGTTAATTTCATTTTATTTATAATTTTATTTTTTAATTTGGCATTTGTGTGATTAAGATATTACGATTAATCTGTGTAATTTATTAACTTAAACCCTAATTTTGATGCTGCAAATTTGATTTTAAAAATTAGGATCCGGTGTTTGATTCATAGACCGTTTGGTGTTTTTTAAAGTTCGTAATTATAAGCTTATGATATGATATTAAAGGGATCAATATTATATAGATTTAATGTATGAAACCTTTTGTGTTACAGAAGATATATAATACTGTGATGACCCAGAAATTTCGACTAAATTTAAACTTAATCTTTGTATGATTAACATTTCCGACACGATAAGCAAAGTCTGTAAAACTGAATCTCAAAATTTTTGAATTACTTTTATATATTTAAATACCATTCGGTTGTTTTCGACGATTCGCGAATAATTATATGTAAATAGATACATATATACTATAACATGAAAAGGTAACAATGTATTAATTGTTTGATACCGTACATTAAACTTATTGGTTTAAATATCTATTTGAATGTATATGATAAGTTGAAATATTTATTATTAAAATTTATTTATAAATAACTTCCAATGTGTATTTAAAAACTGATTTATGTATATTAAAAAGATATATACATATATATAATAAACGATAGTAACATTCGTTTATTGATTCGATTGAAATTTAGATAAGTTAACTAAAGCGTTTAAGATGAACCAGTAAAACACTAAATTGCTACAGTGTTTTCAAATTGCCACATTACTCAAAATGCTACAGTGTTTTCGAAAATCACTATTTGCTACAGTGAAATTGACTTTGCTATTATAAAAATGTATTTTAACAAATAGCGAGACGATGATTTATAGAAGTAAATGACCAAAACACTCGAAAGTTTAAGATACACTTTGAGTGATATAATTAAGGGATAATTTAAGGCTATTGATAAGGCTAAAAAGGAACATATATTTCATAGCATTATCCCCCAAGAAAGACAGGATTTTAGTTGTAATTGTTCCATATTCAAGTAATATTCGTTTATATTTAATAAGTGCGAAGACAAAAGGCGAAAACGAAGAATTGAAGACGGAAAGGTCCAAAATGCTCAAATGTACAAGATACAATTAAAAAGGTTCAAATTATTGATGAAGAACGTCTAAAAATGACAAGAGTACAAGTTGCGGAACGCAAAGTACACGATATAAAATAGTACGCAAGGACGTCTGAAAATCCGGAACCGGGACCCGAGTCAAGAAGAAACGCCCGACGCAACGGACCAAAAATATCTAGTCTACTATGCACAAGAATAAAATATAATATATAAATAATTATATTAATTATTTATATATTTATATTTATTTTATATTATGTCGACAAGCTAGGAGCCAAAACAATGTGAGCTGTCCCTGGTCCTCATGCGAGTCGCATGGCCAGAAGGCCATTTCCATGCGAGTCGCATGACTCCAGATTTCAGGCCACATCTATAAATTCCAGTGTTTTCGCTCGATTTAAATCACACACATACACTAATATATATATACTCCGTAATATTATTTATTTATTATTATTATTATTATTATTATTATTAAGATTATTATTAATCTTATTATTTTTTATTATTAGTGTTATTTTTTTTGCGATACAAAAATAATAATGTACATAAAATATTACGACGGAGTGCTGTCCAAGTAATTTTCAAAATGAGTTTTCGAGCAAGCTAGAGCTAAGAAAATTATGGGTTATTGCCAAGGAGGTTATGGGTAATGTTCGGGGGTATTTTTTGTGAATCAAACCTCGTGTTTATCATCTCCGATGCGTCTACGTGCTTTCCTGCAATATTGTATATCAATATTAAACAGTGAGTTTCATATGATCCCTTTTACTCAATATATTTTTGGGCTGAGAATACATGCGCAGTTTTATAAACTGTTTTACTAAATGGATAAAAATACTAAAACTGATTTTGTGTGAGTTTCATTTGCTCCCTATTTAATTGCTTTTGCAATCTATATTTTTGGGCTGAGAATACATGCACTTTATTTTAAACGCAATGGATACAAGTACATACTAAATTCTACACCGAGTTTGAACCGAAAATCCCTTAGCTTTGGTAACTAGTAACTGCCGGTTATAAGAACTGGTGGGTGCGAGTAGTAGTATATGGATCCATAGGGCTTGATATCCCCGTCCGAGCTAGAGCACTAGCCTTTTAACGGACGTATGCTATTTGAGAAGCGTACACGTTGGTTTGCATGTATTATTAAGATGATTATACAAAGGGTACAAATTATATATACGTTAAAGTTTAGTTACCAGGGTGCTCAATTTCGTAGAATATTTTTGATAAACGTTTCTGGATGAAACAACTAAAATCTTGTGATCCATCTTTATATACAGATTATACGAAACATTAAAACTATGAACTCACCAACCTTTGTGTTGACACTTGTTAGCATGTTTATTCTCAGGTTTCCTAGAAGTCTTCCGCTGTTTGCTTAGATGTTAGACAAGCTATGTGCATGGAGTCTTATATGACACATTTTTCAAGGAAACGCTGCATTCACCAAATCATCACCATGTATTTTATTTTGACTGCATTGTCAACGGAAATAATGTTGTAAACTATTATTCATGGTGATTGTCTATATGTAGAAATCATCAGATGTCAAAAACCTTTGATTTAAATATTCATTTATGGTGTGCCTTTTCAAAAGAATGCAATGTTTACAAAATGTATCATATAGAGGTCAAATACCTCGCAATGAAATCAATGAATGACGTGTTCGTCCATATGGATTTGGAGCGATCGTCACAAATACTAATCAATTGTGTTTTGATTTCATCAGAGGTTGTTTTCTAAGGTTATGTAGCTTCATTGCTTAACTATATTTGCTTACTTCATATTTATACACCATAAAAGTTAATATATTTATTGTTAAATTGCACAGATTAGTCATATGAAGAAAGGTTTGTAACCACCACCATCAAACATGCTCTTTATTCATGGTGATTTTCTAGGTGTCGCTATTACAACCCGTATCATTACCGGTGAATACTATCGTTCACAGTAATTATCAAACGGGTCACTCCTGAAGTTTGGTAGAAAGGTGATCAAGCATAGAATAGATTCAACGAGTTCGGTCCATTCTTGCTAACAACAAATGGGGATTTAAGGGTCATTTGAGCTTAACTTTTCGGTCCGGTCTGCCGTGAATAACCCCTTGTGAGATGAAGATCTTGACAGGGGTGGTTAAACGTCGACCCACCATGATCGGGATAGCCGGCAATTGATGGCTCAGGGTAGGTGTTAGGATTTATGTTCATGAAACGTTACATTTAACCGTAAAGAGATCGTGTGATGTGCTGCAAGTCCGGTAGCGCGGGTAAGAGCTGCGCTATGCGTATAGCGTGTGTGGTGATTTTGTCGTATGTCTTGCTAATAATAGTATGGGTGCAAGTAGAGGTGAATCCTTTTATCCTTATGCCCCTTCGTATCGTGATTTGTGTAGTGACCCGAACTTTTCCATATTTATATATATTAATTGAGATTGATATTTACATGATTAAATGTTTCCAACATGTTAAGCAATCAAACTTGTTAAGACTTGATTAATTGAAATATGTTTCATATAGACAATTGACCACCCAAGTTGACCGGTGATTCACGAAAGTTAAAACTTGTAAAAACTATATGATGACATATATATGGATATATATATATAGTTAACATGATACTATGATAAGTAAACATATCATAAAGTATATTAACAATGAACTACATATGTAAAAACAAGACTACTAACTTAATGATTTTTAAACGAGACATATATGTAACGATTATCGTTGTAAAGACATTTAATGTATATATATCATATTAAGAGATATTTGATAATGCTAAAAACGAACATATATTTCATAGCATTATTCCTCAAGAAAGACAAGCTTTTAGTTGCAATTGTTCTATTTACAAGTAATATTCGTTTAAATAATAAAAGGTGAAGACAAAAGACAGATTCGACAAATTGAAGACAAAAAGGTCCAAAGAGCTAAAAAGTACAAGATACAATTAAAAAGGTTCAAAATATTGATGAGGAACGTCTCAAAATGACAAGAGTACAAGTTGCGGAACACAAAGTACGCGATTTAAAATAATACGCGAGGACGTCCGAAAATCCGGAACCGGGACCTGAGCCAAGAAGAAACGCCCGACGCAACGGACCAAAAATATCTAATCTACTATGCACAAGAATATAATATAATATATATATAATTATATATAATTATATATTATATATATTATTATTATTATATTACGTCGACAAAGAAGAAAACAAAAGTAGTTGGCTGAATCCAGGGTGGCCATGCGACTCGCATGGCCAGAGGCACAAAACCATGCGAGTCGCATGGTGTGAGATTGCTGGTCAGGTCCTATAAAAAGCCAGTTTTCTGACGAGTTTGATAATCCTTTTTCTCTTCCTCTTCATAAGTAATATATATTTATATTTATAATTTATATTTTAATTTTAATTATAATTCTAATAATAAGGGTATGTTAGCGAATGTTGTAAGGGTGTAAGTCGAAATTCTGTCCGTGTAACGCTACGCTATTTTTAATCATTGTAAGTTATGTTCAACCTTTTTACATTAATGTCTCGTAGCTAAGTTATTATTATGCTTGTTTAAAACGAAGTAATCATGATGTTGGGCTAATTACTAAAATTGGGTAATTGGGCTTTGTACCATAATTGGGGTTTGGACAAAAGAACGACACTTGTGGAAACTAGACTATGGGCTATTAATGGGCTTTATATTTGTTTAACTAAATGAAAGTTTGTTAATGTTAATATAAAGATTTACAATTGGGCGTCCCTATAAACTACCATATACACTCGATCGGACACGATGGGCGGGGTATTTATATGTACGAATAATCGTTCATTTAACCGGACACGGAAATGGATTAATAGCCACTAGAATAATTAAAACAGGGGTGAAATTACATTCAAGGGTAATTGGTGTAATTGTTAACAAAGTAGTAAAACCTTGGTTTACACGCAGTCGATAACCTGGTGTATTCATTAAACAAAGTATTAAAACCTTGTTACAATTCGAATCCCCAATTAGTTGGAATATTTATCTTCGGGTATAATAATAATTTGACAAGGACACTTGCAATTTATATTTATGACTGATGGACTGTTATGGACAAAAACCAGACGGACATATTGAATAATCCAGGACAAAGGACAATTAACCCAAGGGCATAAAACTAAAATCAACACGTCAAACATCATGATTACGGAAGTTTAAATAAGCATAATTCTTTTATTTCATATTTTATTTCTTTTATTTTATATTTAATTGCACTTCTAATTATCGCACTTTTACTTATTGTTATTTTATTTAATCGCACTTTTAATTATCGTACTTTTAATTATCGCAATTTAATTTTATCGCATTTTTATTATTCGCAATTTCATTATCGTTATTTACTTTACGCTTTAATTTAAAGTCTTGTATTTATTTTATATTTTACATTAGGTTTTAACTGCGACTAAAGTTTTAAAATCGACAAACCGGTCATTAAACGGTAAAAACCCCCCTTTATAATAATAATATTACTTATATATATATTTGTATTTTTATAAAATTAAACTAATATAGCGTTGAGCTTTGTTTAAAGATTTCCCTGTGGAACGAACCGGACTTACTAAAAACTACACTACTGTACGATTAGGTACACTGCCTACAAGTGTTGTAGCAAGGTTTAAGTATATCCATTCTATAAATAAATAAATATCTTGTGTAAAATTGTATCGTATTTAATAGTATTTTCTGCTAAAAATTAATAGTATTTTATACCCCTCTGCTTTGACATCAAGTATTTTTGGCGCCGCTGCCGGGGAGTATTTCGCCGAAGCGAAACGCCATATTTTTAATTTTTAAGTTATAATTAGTTTTTGTAAAATTTATATTTTTGTTTAAAAATTAAAAAAATATATATATAAAGAGAGCTTTTAAAATCGAAAGAAAAAAAAAAAAAATATTTTAAGTATATTTTTAAGTTTTTCTTTTATTTTTACAAAATTATAAAGTATTTTAAGTTTATTTTTAAGTTTTTATTCTAATTATATATATATATTTTATTTAAATTTAAAACAGAAAATAAAAGAAATTAAATATAAAATAATACGTGACCCGTCATTTGAACCAGTCCAGTTGAACCGGTCCAGTTCAGTCATGCGACTCGCATGACCCCCCGGCTTAAATCATGCGACTCGCATGAGGGGTCTGACAGGGCCACATCCAACCCTAATTTCGCATTAATTACGGGGTATATTATATTATTATTAACTAAACCCTAATACTATTATTATTATTATAATTAAGTTTAATTTATTTAGTTATTTTTACTTTTATTTACTTTTATTATTTATTACTTTTATTATAAAATATAAAAATAATATTTTTATAAAATCTAATATTTTTATAACTTTTTATAACTTTTAATATTTTGTCCCTTTTTAATCGTTGTAGCGTAATATTTGTATTTTTAGCTCATAATTAATTTTAAACTTAGTTTTTGCTATAGTCATTTTTACTCCTAGATTTTTAGGCTTTGCCGTAGAATTCCTTAAGTGCTTTTTCTTTAGACTAAGATTTAGGTGCTTTAGAATTTTGCGACGCCTTTTTACGTTTTAGTTTCTTTTTAAGTTATTTCCATTTGGGATTTAGTTTTTCCTGTAAGCTTTAATATTTTTAGACCGTTTACTATGTATCAATTATCATTCCAATTAGTAATTTCAATTTGCGATTATAATTTTAAGTTAGTTGTAGTAATAAGGTTAGGTTAGTTAAGTATTTTTAAGTATTTTTAAGTTTCTTTTATCCGTCACCTTTTATTTTTTAACCATTTTTCTTTTTCGACCTTTTGCGACGAACTCTTTTTCTCTCTTAATTCTCGCTATTCTAGTTTTTAGGACTTAGAATTTTTTCTACTTCTTATCTAAATTTCTTAAAATTACGAAAATTTATTTTAAGTGGTTAAATTGATAGACATCAAAATTTTCTGGTTCGTAGTAATAGTTGGATTTGTACGTGGACCGGGTTATTGGAGCCAAACAGTCCTCAATTATATTGAGACCAAACGAATCCTGCCCCTCTGCTGCATCTTTTGGCTATTCGAAACGTGGGCAAAATCAGAAAAGTCTATTGATTGGATAACTTATTATAATTTTTCTTTCCTTTTAAAAACTAATAGGATACTCAGTGAATGCACCGAGCAAGACGTTCACCACCTTTTGTACGTTCACCACCTGTAACTCGATCAAGACATCGTTTAACAAATATAACCGCCGTTGATTTTTCTTTAGAATCGTCATCCAGTCGACCAAGTACTTCAGTTCAAATTACCGATAATCCATTTTTTGAACCCAACCTCACAATTGAGAATCCAGAAAATATTCAGGAACGGTTCATAGATCCTGAACCATTAAACTTTCCTCCGGAACCACCAATCATTCAAACAGAGATTGTTGAGGAACGAACTATTAAATCAGAATCATCTAGTGATACCGAGTCAACAAATTCAATTATGGAGAATCTGGAACCTTTAAGTATGGAAGACCGAATGAGAGCTAAACGCACTGGCCAAGGTCACGCAATTACTCATCCAGACATTAATGCGCCAGATTATGAAATCAAAGGACAAATTCTACACATGGTGACTAATCAATGCCAATTTAGTGGTGCGCCAAAGGAAGATCCAAATGAACATCTACGTACCTTTAATAGGATCTGCACACTATTTAAAATACGAAAAGTGGAGGATGAACAGATATATCTCATGTTATTTCCCTGGACTTTAAAGGGAGAAGCCAAAGATTGGTTGGAATCGTTACCCGTAGGGGCGATTGATACATGGGATGTTTTAGTTGACAAATTTCTTAAACAATTTTTTCCTGCATCTAAAGCCGTAAGACTTCAAGCAGAAATTGTTACGTTCACACAAAAGCCAAATGAAACTCTATATGAGGCGTGGACAAGATATGGAAAGTTATTAAGAGGATGTCCGCAACATGGTTTAGACACCTGTCAAATAGTACAAATATTCTACCAAGGATGCGACATCACTACAAGAAAAGACATAGATATAGCAGCTGGTGGTTCTATTATGAAGAAAACCGAAACTGATGCTTACAAAATTATTGATAATACTGCTTCCCACTCACATGAGTGGCACCAAGAAAAAGATATCATTAGATCATCTAAAGCAGCTAGAGCCGATTCTAGCCATGACTTAGATTCCATTTCCGCAAAGATAGATGCTTTCGAGAGACGAATGGAAAAGATGACTAAGGATATTCATGCTATACGAATTAGTTGTGAGCAGTGTGGAGGACCACATTTGACAAAAGATTGTCTTAGTATTGAATTAACAATGGAACAAAGAGAGAATATTTCATACATAAACCAAAGGCCTGGAAATAATTATCAGAATAATTATCAACCGCCAAGACCGATTTACAATCAAAACCAGAATTATAACCGAAATATTCCATACAACAACCAACAAAGTCCTAGCAATCAACAAGTATCCAATAATACTTATAATCAGCAAAGACCGAATTTTCAAAACAAACCACCACAACAAACCGATGATAAAAAGCCAAATTTAGAAGATATGATGACGAAGCTAGTTGAAACTCAAACGCAGTTTTTCACATCTCAAAAACAAACAAATGAACAAAATGCTCAAGCATTTAGAAATCAACAAGCTTCTATTCAAAATCTGGAACAAGAAGTAAGTAACCTAGCAAGGTTAATAGGTGAAAGAAAACCGGGAAGTTTACCTAGTGATACAAATGCTAACCCCCGGAATGAAACAGCTAAAGCTATTACCACAAGAAGTGGTACAACACTTAAACCACCTGAAATACCTGTAACTTCTGATGAAACTATTCCTACTACACAAGAACCACAACCTGATCAAGATAAGGAAAAAGAACCGGTAGTTGAAAAGGTTAATGAAGATAACACAGTTAAGGATAAACCTTATGTTAAACCATACCAACCACCACTTCCTTACCCGAGTAAAATGAAGAAGGAAAAACTTGAAGCCGAGCAATCCAAATTCTTGGATATGTTTAAACAGATAAATGTAAATCTTCCTTTCATTGATGTGATTTCAGGAATGCCAAGATATGCTAAATTCTTGAAAGATCTAATCACGAATAGAAAGAAAATGGAAGAACTCTCGGCTGTTACTATGAATGCTAATTGTTCAGCAGTGCTGTTGAATAAGATACCAGAAAAACTATCTGATCCAGGAAGTTTCACAATTCCATGTTTTCTGGGTAGTCTTAGTTCAATAGAAGCATTGGCAGACTTAGGTGCTAGTATAAATCTAATGCCGTATTCACTATACGCTAAACTAGACCTTGGAGAATTGAAACCAACCAGAATAAGCATACAACTAGCCGATAGATCAATAAAATATCCTAGAGGGATAATGGAGAACATGCTAGTTAAAGTTGGTACTTTAGTATTCCCAGTAGATTTTGTTGTTTTGGACATGGAAGAAGATTCTCAAGTTCCTCTCATATTAGGAAGACCATTCTTAAACACGGCTAAAGCAATGATAGACGTGTTCGGTAAGAAACTGACCCTAAGTATAGAGGATGAGAGTGTTACCTTTTCAGTTGATAGAGCAATGCAACAACCACAATCTGCAGATGATACATGTTATTATATTCAAACTATAGATGCACATGCAGAATTATTAGAAGAATTTCCAGAATTACAAGGAACGGGAGAATGTTCTTTAGGAGAAGGTAATGAACCAATTGATGAAGCTGAAATGTTAGCTACACTTATAGCTAATGGATATGAACCAACAACAGAAGAAATTCAAATGCTAAAAGAAGAAGACAGATATCGATATAAATCATCGATAGAAGAACCTCCGAAATTAGAGTTAAAGCCACTTCCAAACCATTTGGAATACGCTTATTTACATGGTGAATCAGAATTACCTGTAATAATATCGTCTTCTCTTACTGAAAATGAGAAATCACAACTCATTTCTGTGTTGAAAGCTCATAAACCAGCCATTGCATGGAAGATTCATGATATTAAAGGAATAAGTCCTTCGTATTGCACACATAAAATCCTTATGGAAGAAGGTCATAAAACGTATGTGCAACGCCAACGAAGACTAAATCCTAATATGCAAGATGTAGTTAAGAAAGAGATTATTAAACTGCTAGATGCAGGTTTAATATATCCAATCTCTGATAGTCCATGGGTAAGCCCAGTTCAATGCGTACCTAAGAAGGGTGGCATGACTGTCATCACAAATGAGAAAAATGAGCTTATTCCTACTAGGACTGTAACAGGATGGCGTGTATGTATTGATTATAGAAAATTAAATGACGCCACCAGAAAAGATCACTTTCCCTTACCTTTCATAGATCAAATGTTGGAAAGATTAGCCGGAAATAGTTACTATTGTTTTCTAGATGGATTTTCCGGATATTTTCAAATTCCAATAGCACCCGAGGACCAAGAGAAAACCACATTCACGTGCCCTTATGGTACTTTTGCTTACAAACGCATGCCATTTGGACTTTGTAACGCCCCTGCAACCTTTCAAAGGTGTATGATGGCGATTTTTCACGACATGATAGAAGAATGCATGGAAGTATTCATGGATGACTTTTCAGTCTTCGGTGATACATTTAAATCATGTCTAGTTAATCTGGAACGAATGCTAATTAGATGCGAAAAATCAAATCTAGTACTTAATTGGGAGAAATGCCATTTCATGGTTAAAGAAGGCATCGTTCTTGGACATAAAATTTCAAAAGAAGGAATTGAAGTGGACAGAGCTAAAGTAGATGTAATTGCTAAACTTCCACATCCCACAAATGTTAGAGGAGTTAGGAGTTTTCTAGGGCATGCCGGTTTTTACCGACGTTTCATAAAAGATTTTTCTAAAATTGCCACTCCTATGAATAAACTCCTAGAAAAGGATGCGCCATTCATCTTTTCAGATGAATGTATCAAATCTTTTAATATTCTTAAAGAAAAACTCACTAATGCGCCGATCATGATAACACCAAATTGGAATCTACCATTTGAACTAATGTGCGATGCAAGTGATTTTGCAATGGGAGCCGTTTTAGGACAAAGGATTGAAAAACGATTTCAACCTATATATTATGCTAGTAAGACATTACAAGGAGCACAAACGAACTATACAACTACTGAAAAAGAACTCCTTGCTATTGTCTTTGCTTTTGACAAATTTCGATCATATCTCGTTCTAGCAAAAACGGTGGTCTATACCGACCATTCTGCTCTTAGATACCTATTTTCAAAACAAGATGCTAAACCAAGATTAATCCGTTGGATCTTACTCTTACAAGAGTTTGATATTGAAATCCGAGATAAAAAAGGAGCAGAAAATCTCGCCGCTGATCATCTTTCTCGTCTTGAAAATCCCGAATTAGAAGTTCTGAATGAATCGGCCATACAAGACAACTTTCCTGATGAATATCTATTGAAGATAGATTATAAAGAAATCCCATGGTTTGCAGACTATGCAAACTACTTAGTTTGTGGATTCCTTGAAAAAGGATTATCGTACCAAAGACGAAAGAAATTCTTCAGTGATATAAAACACTATTTCTGGGAAGATCCACATCTGTTTAAAAGTTGTCCCGATGGAATAATACGCCGATGTGTATTTGGAGATGAAGCTAGTAAAATTTTAAACCATTGTCACACAGGACCAACAGGAGGGCATTATGGGCCTCAACTAACAGCAAGAAAAGTTTATGAAGCTGGATTCTATTGGCCTACAATTTACAAAGACGCACACCTTCTTTGCAAATCCTGTGATGCATGTCAAAGGGCCGGAAAAATAAGTCAACGTGATGAAATGCCACAAAATGTCATCCAAGTATGTGAAGTATTTGACATTTGGGGTATTGACTTTATGGGTCCATTTCCAAAATCTCATAATAATCTATATATACTCGTAGCCATTGATTATGTATCTAAATGGGCAGAAGCACAAGCTCTCCCAACTAACGATGCACGAGTTGTAGTCAACTTTTTAAAACGTCTTTTTGCAAGGTTTGGAACACCGAAAGCTTTAATAAGTGATCGGGGTACTCATTTCTGTAATAATCAACTTGAGAAAGTTCTTAAAAGATATGGAGTAACTCATAAAATCTCCACCGCATATCATCCACAAACAAGTGGACAAGTTGAAAATACCAACCGAGCTTTAAAACGTATTCTAGAGAAAACCGTAGGATCAAATCCGAAGGAATGGTCCATTAAATTGGAGGATGCACTCTGGGCTTTTAGAACAGCCTACAAAACTCCAATTGGAACCACACCTTTTAGACTTGTTTATGGAAAAGCGTGTCATCTTCCAGTAGAAATTGAACACAAAGCATTTTGGGCTTTGAAGACATGTAATCTTGATTTACATGAAGCCGGACGTCTACGATTAAGTCAACTAAACGAATTAGAAGAATTAAGACATGAAGCATACGAAAATTCGTTAATCTATAAAGAAAGAACGAAGAAATGGCATGATAAAAGAATAAGAAGTTCAAAAGAATTTAAAGAAGGAGACAGAGTTCTTCTTTTCAATTCACGATTCAAGCTATTTCCTGGAAAATTGAAATCAAGATGGTCTGGACCATTCATAGTCAAAAGAGTTTTCCCATACGGAACGATAGAATTAATAAATTCAAATGGGATTGAATTTAAAGTTAATGGTCACAGAGTTAAACATTACATACAGGGTCCGATGGAAGTCGACAACGAAGTTAATCACAATTTCGACACCACAGCTAACTAAGTGTGGGGAGAATCAAGTCTTTAAAGGATAATATATATTTCTGTTAGAGTTAGATTGTCTGTTTTCGTGTAGTTCTCGAAAATGGAACACGTATGGTCTTTCCCTAGCAGACCCTAAAGAACTAGTCTTCTCCCCCCATTCTGAATTTTTATTTTTTTAGGTTTTTACGAAATGAAGACTGCCTGTGAACTAAACCATGGTCTAATGCTACACGCTTTGATCACTAAACGTAATAATGACATACTCCCGAGTGAAATAGTATCAGTAATCAGAGAAAGAATGGACGGAGTTAGAAAAGGATCCAGATGCGAAGATAATAAGTTACAATTTGGTAAAGGAAAATCAAAATCCGCAGCGAAAAGAAGAGCACGACACCTAGAACGATGTCACAAATGCGGAAAATGGTCACATGGAGGTAAATGTTCAAATAATCAAACCTATTCAAATACCGAATTTGTTACTTTATGCAGAGACGGACCGTTCATATGTTTAGAAGAAAAGACAATGAATGCTCGAGGTTACGCCTATGCAGCCATGGAAGACCAATTAAACCGACTATCTTATGAATATAATAGATCATATAACTAAGAAATCTATTTCACAGGTATGTCTGTACAGTTTTTATTTTTATTTTTATTTTTAACCTTTTGATAATAAACGCTAATTTGTTCGCTAAAAAGTATTAAATTGGTATTAAATAAAATTAGGTTTGGCGACCGAAATTATTGATATTGTTCAAAAATTTATTACATCACTGCGAAATTTAACGTTTATTCTTAAGGTATAAATATCTTTAATCAATCAACCCAAAATATTTTAAAAATTCGTCATGAGTTAAATTAGGTCTTGGAACCGAAATTACTTTACCGAAAAGAGGGGCGCATATTTTTGATAATATTTGATTGATTAAAGTGGGATAAAAAGACAAAAAGATTTTTAATTTTATTATGTTTTTAATCTTAATATTTAAACCTTAAATTAATATTGTAAACTTTATAAAAACAATATATTTAAAATTGTAAATATTTGAAAAATTAATATAAGTTTGATATGAATTTATAAATTTTTAAATTAAGTTTGGTGTGAATTTTTAATTTTTAAAATATGAAATTTAAATTTTATGCATTTCAAATTTTAAGTTTGGTGTGAATTTTTAATTTTAATTTTGAATTTTATATTTATGTTGTGTAAATTTAAAAACAAAAATTTACTTTATCTCATTAAGTTAAGAATATGATTTTTAAAATTCGTCGTAAGTTGAAGACTAGGTCTTTGAACCGAAATTGCTTTACCCGAGGGAGGGACGAGAACTTTTATTATCATTATTTTTAATCTTATTGATTTAAAGTATGCAAAAACATTAAAAAACCCAAAAATCTTAGCTTTTAAAACAATCGCTACAAAAAGACAAATTTTAAAATTTTGTCGAGGGACGGACTAGGGCATAGTCCCGAAACGACCTCGTCTTAAAAAGAAACAAAATTTTTAAAATTTTATTAAATTTTATGTTCTAAAAAGTTTAAGGTTTATATAAAAAAAAAAAAAAAAAAAAAAAAAAAAAAAAATACCTGGGAATTGACCCCCATGCGAGTCGCATGGGGATGGGCAGAAGGCCATGCGACTCGCATGGCCATAAAATACTGGACAGGATCAAAACTTCCAGCGAGCTGCTCTGTCTCTCACATTACACACACATATACACGAACCATCTTCAAAACCCTCTCAATTTTTCACCAATTTTCACCAAATTTCTTGCAAAACTTCACAATAATCATGCCTAGATTCAGTAGTCTCAACCCCTTCAGGAGAAAGGTAAAGATTTCACCCCTAATCTCTTTAAATTCGAATTTTTGTGTTCTTGAGCTAGAAAATTTATATTTTGATTTTGTTAAATTCAGGTGTAATTAGAGCTAAATTGTTGTTATATTATGCATGTATATCCTAGATAGAAGCTATTTAACATGAATTGAAGCTAAAAACTTCAAATTTTTAAGAATCTAGGGTTTGTGTTCTTGAGCAATTTGGGGCTTTTTGTTATAAACAGGTTATGGCCGATTTTTGTCATGAATTGTTGCTAAATTAAGTAGTGTAACATGTTTAGGTAGTTAATTGATCCAAACTTTGAGCCTAAACATGTTTTTGAGAATTAAAGTAGACTTTTTAAGTCTAAAAATTCATGAACTTGGATAATTTGATATAAAGGCCATTTGAAACTTGTTTCATTGCTAGTAGTGATTATTTTGGCATGTTATTTGAGATAAATGCTTATGAACTTGATGTACATTTTTCGTATATGCTTATTTGACAAAGTGTAGACTTGACAAAAATGTGAAAATGAGCACTAGTTTGATTTGAATGCCATGTAACAAGTGTTTAATTGCTATAATGATTATTGTTGACATGTTTAAGAGTTTAAATGTGATAAAACATTGTATACATTTTTCGTATGTAAAAATGTAGAATTGTTATTGTTAAGAAAATGTGTATAAAATGTGTTATGAATTGAACATGTCATCATAATTGTTTCAAGTTATTATTTTGTTAACACTAATGCATATTTGGATGCACAAATTTTGTGTTTAATGTGTTTTGCAGAAAGCCGATACTGGAGGTTCAGGAGCATCATCATCCAGGCAACCAGAGCCCGAACCGGAAATGTTTCATGAACAAGAACAGCATATGCAACAAGAAGAAGAAGAACAGGAGGAGCAACATATTCCATATCACGATCAAGATCAGTTATTCATGAATCAGTTTCGTCAATTCGCTCCACATCAAAGGATTCTGAGCTTAGACATTAATGAAGATCAGTTACACCCAAATCTGAGATTTGATCGGTGTTGGATAGAATATCCAGATTATCAAAAGAACATGCACATTCTCTACAATAAGGTTGTTGAAATGCCAAGGGCAATTGACTGGGTACCTTTGGAAACAGTTGACCTTGCCGAACCGATTCGGGGATTATTGGTGCAAAGGTATGGTAATTCTCAGTTTAACGATTGGATGCGCCTATTTTCCATTCGTAGAACAATATATAGGGAATGGTGTATAGAATTACTTAGTACTATTAAGTTAAACAGTGATGTTAGGAGGATAGATGATAGAAGCTTTATTAGATTTCTGTTAGGTGGACGCATGTACAGAATGTCCATGATAGATTTAGCCAGGGCCTTACAGATTTACACCCCTGCTGAACTTTTGAGCCCCGACTGTAATAGCCTGATTGCCCAAGGAGAAAGGGTAGATAGGGAATTTGATGTTAATGCTGTCTGGAGGCGTATGTCCCACTTTAATGAATTTCACGCCAGTGGAAATCATACATACTTAGATATAGACAGAGCTGAACTCCGGGTGATTCATAGATTCTTAGCAAACACAATTACACAAAGGGGTAGGAATAAGGAGAAATTGACCGTAAATGATTTGTTCTACCTCAAGTGCATTAGAGACCCGAGGAGTTTCGTTAACATTCCCTATTGTGTTGGTTATTATCTCGCTAATGTAGTTTCGGGGATGAAATCGGGGAGTATTATAGGTGGTGGTATTTTCATTACTCTCATTGGAGAGTATTTAGGTGTAGATAAGCACCAAGGGGGTCCAATGAACGAAATAGAGGACGGAGGTGAAACTATAAGTTCAAACCTTTATCACGGTGCAAGGGTATTATTGATGAGACGTGGTCGGGTATATCGATACGAGGGACCTCAGCGACAGGTAGAGAGAGGTTCGGATGACGAGATGGAGGAGGCGAACAACATTATAGGAGTTGTTCGGGAGACTGCTCTTGATTTAGGCGTTCGTATGGAGGATGAATACATGACGAACTATGATAGGCATATGCAGTATGAGGCATGGCAACGCCGGAATGACTACGAGCATTCCCGGCAACGAGAGCATGGCCGATGGGATTATCATCAGCGCCAAATTATAAGCCAGTTGCAGCCTGGTGAGATGTATTATCCGACCCGACCCGCATACTATCCCGCACATCAGCCAGAGATGAGACCACCCTATGATTCATATGATTATGACGCAGCATACCAGTACACCTATAATCAGCCATGGAACCCGGACGCGAACATGAATTGGGATCCATATCCTAATTATCCTCCTAACCCACCTCCTGATCAGTAGAGTAGAGATAAGTTGGTAATTTTTATTTTTATTATTTTAAACACTTAATATTTTATTACGTTTATGTAATGTTTGATATTCTTATTATTATTGTGTACTAATATTTTTCTTATAGTTTGAAAGTGGGATGCCAAAGTTCCATTTCAAATTTCATGTATGATTATATTTGTATTGTATGTATTCTATTTTATGCACAAAACAGGGTGAAACAACGCGTTTTCAAAGACTGGCATTAAGTTCAGCAAAAGCAAGTAATTTTGACGACAATGATGCAAAATGTATGTGAAATAACAACAAGACGGAATGAACAAATGACGTGCACCATTTATCATTCAGCAAACAAACGCCAATATATTAGGAAACTTTGGTAAAAATTTAATAATTTTCACACAAATCACCCTCAATAATTTAAATTGTTACTGATTTCTTGCAAATGAGGGCATTGCAAGATCTTAAGTGTGGGAAGGGGTTAAATTCTTTCGGATTTTAAAATTTTTATATTAAACACTTGGTTACCATTAAAAATACTAGTAAAGCAGTAGTTGTATTAGAATCTAGTGCTCTCTGATAAAAAAAGAACAGCCCTAGTCTTATATACTGACTACCCAATTCTAGTAAATTTTTTTTTAAATTTTCAATTAAATAAATTCAAATCATGTTTATACATATTTATGAACGATAAAACTAGGTTTTAACACCGAAATTATTGTTACCTCGGAAAGGACATAAATTGAGAAACAAATTAAAATGTTAAAATTCATTTAAAATGGAATAGAGGACGATAAAAAGGAAAATAAAAGCCAAGTGTGGGAAAATTTACCAAGTTATTTTAAACATATGTCACATATATCTGTAACAAATAACTAAAAATACTTTTGCTTTGGACTAAACTAAACTGTTTTACCCAATGAAAGAAAAGAAGAGATGGATCTACACGATGAATCAATTCCATCATTAAAAGGAAGTAAAGTCTTCCGAAAAAGACACGCGCTTCTTGATTTAGGTCATGAAGTTGTCGTTCAGACCAGCTGTAGGTTGACGAAAAATCTAGAAAAGTCATCACTAAAATCAGCAGGAAATCCACGGACCTCAGCATCAAACAGGGTCGCCAAGTGGTCAGATTTATCCTAACCATGAGAAGGATTTATCTCGTACAATGGGGGGGCACCATGCAAATTAGCTGGATAAGACTAATGAATCAGATCCCCAGAAAGGATAATCTCCTTAAAGATTAAAAATCAGCTTTTAAGACTGATATTACTCAATCCTAGAGATTGACCGTAAAGATTGAGAATTCAAACTCATGGAATTCAATGATATCTAAAAACTCGAGCTGAAACGAGAAAATATTTTGATCAAAAATACAAACCGATTTGTTTTCTGAAAACCCTATTTTCAATGCGTTCATTACCATTGAACGTAAAATCCTAGGAATTCACCTGGAATTCATTAGGTCACCTGAACTAAATCGGGTGTCAACCGTAAGAACGGTGGTTGCATAACATGGTCAAAGACAGGACTTTGTGCCAAACCGACAAATTATAAGGGTGAGCTTTACTATTGCTCCTACCAAGGATAGTAATTGCGTCCGACACGTTATAGACCATAATCAAAAGCATGTCACGGGACATTGCCTTAACAGTTGCTTGTTCAACGCTTTCCTTTACAACCGGACGGTAGTTTGCCGAAAGGTAATATACGGGACAAGTAAACTGGACGTGTTGCTTTCCAAATACAAGGTTAGCAAGTGGGTGACACAAAACCGCAAGATTTGAGCTAAAATTTTCAAATCTGAAACCCACCAAACCCACAAAAATATTTTGCAAACACCGGTAAAGGGTTATTCCGGAAAACTTATCTAGGGGAAAAACTAGATTTAATTTTCAAAAGATCAAATGTTTTCATAAAGATCCAATTTCCTTAATGGATCTAAATTTTTATAGTCATGTGAGACTGTAAACCATATCGTTACTACCATTGTTTATACCGCCGTATAGAAATCACTGATGTACAAAGTGTGAAGAATAAAGAAGTGATTCTAGTATTTCAAGACAATATTGCTTGAGGACAAGCAACGCTCAAGTGTGGGAATATTTGATAATGCTAAAAACGAACATATATTTCATAGCATTATTCCTCAAGAAAGACAAGCTTTTAGTTGCAATTGTTCTATTTACAAGTAATATTCGTTTAAATAATAAAAGGTGAAGACAAAAGACAGATTCGACAAATTGAAGACAAAAAGGTCCAAAGAGCTAAAAAGTACAAGATACAATTAAAAAGGTTCAAAATATTGATGAGGAACGTCTCAAAATGACAAGAGTACAAGTTGCGGAACACAAAGTACGCGATTTAAAATAATACGCGAGGACGTCCGAAAATCCGGAACCGGGACCTGAGCCAAGAAGAAACGCCCGACGCAACGGACCAAAAATATCTAATCTACTATGCACAAGAATATAATATAATATATATATAATTATATATAATTATATATTATATATATTATTATTATTATATTACGTCGACAAAGAAGAAAACAAAAGTAGTTGGCTGAATCCAGGGTGGCCATGCGACTCGCATGGCCAGAGGCACAAAACCATGCGAGTCGCATGGTGTGAGATTGCTGGTCAGGTCCTATAAAAAGCCAGTTTTCTGACGAGTTTGATAATCCTTTTTCTCTTCCTCTTCATAAGTAATATATATTTATATTTATAATTTATATTTTAATTTTAATTATAATTCTAATAATAAGGGTATGTTAGCGAATGTTGTAAGGGTGTAAGTCGAAATTCTGTCCGTGTAACGCTACGCTATTTTTAATCATTGTAAGTTATGTTCAACCTTTTTACATTAATGTCTCGTAGCTAAGTTATTATTATGCTTGTTTAAAACGAAGTAATCATGATGTTGGGCTAATTACTAAAATTGGGTAATTGGGCTTTGTACCATAATTGGGGTTTGGACAAAAGAACGACACTTGTGGAAACTAGACTATGGGCTATTAATGGGCTTTATATTTGTTTAACTAAATGAAAGTTTGTTAATGTTAATATAAAGATTTACAATTGGGCGTCCCTATAAACTACCATATACACTCGATCGGACACGATGGGCGGGGTATTTATATGTACGAATAATCGTTCATTTAACCGGACACGGAAATGGATTAATAGCCACTAGAATAATTAAAACAGGGGTGAAATTACATTCAAGGGTAATTGGTGTAATTGTTAACAAAGTAGTAAAACCTTGGTTTACACGCAGTCGATAACCTGGTGTATTCATTAAACAAAGTATTAAAACCTTGTTACAATTCGAATCCCCAATTAGTTGGAATATTTATCTTCGGGTATAATAATAATTTGACAAGGACACTTGCAATTTATATTTATGACTGATGGACTGTTATGGACAAAAACCAGACGGACATATTGAATAATCCAGGACAAAGGACAATTAACCCAAGGGCATAAAACTAAAATCAACACGTCAAACATCATGATTACGGAAGTTTAAATAAGCATAATTCTTTTATTTCATATTTTATTTCTTTTATTTTATATTTAATTGCACTTCTAATTATCGCACTTTTACTTATTGTTATTTTATTTAATCGCACTTTTAATTATCGTACTTTTAATTATCGCAATTTAATTTTATCGCATTTTTATTATTCGCAATTTCATTATCGTTATTTACTTTACGCTTTAATTTAAAGTCTTGTATTTATTTTATATTTTACATTAGGTTTTAACTGCGACTAAAGTTTTAAAATCGACAAACCGGTCATTAAACGGTAAAAACCCCCCTTTATAATAATAATATTACTTATATATATATTTGTATTTTTATAAAATTAAACTAATATAGCGTTGAGCTTTGTTTAAAGATTTCCCTGTGGAACGAACCGGACTTACTAAAAACTACACTACTGTACGATTAGGTACACTGCCTACAAGTGTTGTAGCAAGGTTTAAGTATATCCATTCTATAAATAAATAAATATCTTGTGTAAAATTGTATCGTATTTAATAGTATTTTCTGCTAAAAATTAATAGTATTTTATACCCCTCTGCTTTGACATCAATATTCATACATGATAATATCATGATAATATAATAATTTAAAATCTCATTTGATATTATAAACATTGGGTTAACAACATTTAACAAGATCGTTAACCTAAAGGTTTCAAAACAACACTTACATGTAACGACTAACGATGACTTAACGACTCAGTTAAAATGTATATACATGTAGTGTTTTAATATGTATTTATACACTTTTGAAAGACTTTAATACACTTATCAAAATACTTCTACTTAACAAAAATGCTTACAATTACATCCTCGTTCAGTTTCATCAACAATTCTACTCGTATGCACCTGTATTCGTACTCGTACAATACACAGCTTTTAGATGTATGTACTATTGGTATATACACTCCAATGATCAGCTTTTAGCAGCCCATGTGAGTCACCTAACACATGTGAGAACCATCATTTGGCAACTAGCATGAAATATCTCATAAAATTACAAAAATATGAGTAATCATTCATGACTTATTTACATGAAAATAAAATTACATATCCTTTATATCTAATCCATACACCAACGACCAAAAACACCTACAAACACTTTCATTCTTCAATTTTCTTCATCTAATTGATCTCTCTCAAGTTCTATCTTCAAGTTCTAAGTGTTCTTCATATATTCTACAAGTTCTAGTTACATAAAATCAAGAATACTTTCAAGTTTGCTAGCTCACTTCCAATCTTGTAAGGTGATCATCCAACCTCAAGAAATCTTTGTTTCTTACAGTAGGTTATCATTCTAATACAAGGTAATAATCATATTTAAACTTTGGTTCAATTTCTATAACTATAACAATCTTATTTCAAGTGATGATCTTACTTGAACTTGTTTTCGTGTCATTATTCTGCTTCAAGAACTTCGAGCCATCCAAGGATCCGTTGAAGCTAGATCCATTTTTCTCTTTTCTAGTAGGTTTATCCAAGGAACTTAAGGTAGTAATGATGTTCATAACATCATTCGATTCATACATATAAATCTATCTTATTCGAAGGTTTAAACTTGTAATCACTAGAACATAGTTTAGTTAATTCTAAACTTGTTCGCAAACAAAAGTTAATCCTTCTAACTTGACTTTTAAAATCAACTAAACACATGTTCTATATCTATATGATATGCTAACTTAATGATTTAAAACCTGGAAATACGAAAAACACCGTAAAACCGGATTTACGCCGTCGTAGTAACACCGCGGGCTGTTTTGGGTTAGTTAATTAAAAACTATGATAAACTTTGATTTAAAAGTTGTTATTATGAGGAAATGATTTTTATTATGAATATAAAACTATATCCAAAAATTATGGTTAAACTCAAAGTGGAAGTATGTTTTCTAAAATGGTCATCTAGACGTCGTTCTTTCGACTGAAATGACTACCTTTACAAAAACGACTTGTAACTTATTTTTCCAACTATAAACCTATACTTTTTCTGTTTATATTCATAAAATAGAGTTCAATATGAAACCATAGCAATTTGATTCACTCAAAACGGATTTAAAATGAAGAAGTTATGGGTAAAACAAGATTGGATAATTTTTCTCATTTTAGCTACGTGAAAATTGGTAACAAATCTATTCCAACCATAACTTAATCAACTTGTATTGTATATTATGTAATCTTTAGATACCATAGACACGTATACAATGTTTCGACCTATCATGTCGACACATCTATATATATTTCGGAACAACCATAGACACTCTATATGTGAATGTTGGAGTTAGCTATACAGGGTTGAGGTTGATTCCAAAATATATATAGTTTGAGTTGTGATCAATACTGAGATACGTATACACTGGGTCGTGGATTGATTCAAGATAATATTTATCGATTTATTTCTGTAAATCTAACTGTGGACAACTAGTTGTAGGTTTCTAACGAGGACAGCTGACTTAATAAACTTAAAACATCAAAATATATTAAAAGTGTTGTAAATATATTTTGAACATACTTTGATATATATGTATATATTGTTATAGGTTCGTGAATCAACCAGTGGCCAAGTCTTACTTCCCGACGAAGTAAAAATCTATGAAAGTGAGTTATAGTCCCACTTTTAAAATCTAATATTTTTGGGATGAGAATACATGCAGGTTTTATAAATGATTTACAAAATAGACACAAGTACGTGAAACTACATTCTATGGTTGAATTATCGAAATCGAATATGCCCCTTTTTATTAAGTCTGGTAACCTAAGAATTAGGGAACAGACACCCTAATTGACGCGGATCCTAAAGATAGATCTATTGGGCCTAACAAACCCCATCCAAAGTACCGGATGCTTTAGTACTTCGAAATTTATATCATATCCGAAGGGTGTTCCGGAATGATGGGGATATTCTTATATATGCATCTTGTTAATGTCGGTTACCAGGTGTTCACCATATGAATGATTTTTATCTCTATGTATGGGATGTGTATTGAAATATGAAATCTTGTGGTCTATTATTATGATTTGATATATATAGGTTAAACCTATAACTCACCAACATTTTTGTTGACGTTTTAAGCATGTTTATTCTCAGGTGATTATTAAGAGCTTCCGCTGTCGCATACTTAAATAAGGACGAGATTTGGAGTCCATGCTTGTATGATATTGTGTAAAAACTGCATTCAAGAAACGTATTTTGTTGTAACATATTTATATTGTAAACCATTATGTAATGGTCGTGTGTAAACAGGATATTTTAGATTATCATTATTTGGTAATCTACGTAAAGCTTTTTAAACCTTTATTGATGAAATAAAGGTTATGGTTTGTTTTAAAATGAATGCAGTCTTTGAAAAACGTCTCATATAGAGGTCAAAACCTCGCAACGAAATCAATTAATATGGAACGTTTTTAATCAATAAGAACGGGACATTTCAGTTGGTATCCGAGCGTTGGTTTTAGAGAACCAGAATTTTGTATTAGTGTGTCTTATCGAGTTTGTTAGGATGCATTAGTGAGTCTGGACTTCGACCGTGTTTACTTGAAAAATGATTTCTTAACAAATTTTGTTGGAAACTATATATTTTTAACATGTGAATATTATGTGATATATTAATCTCTTAACGCGTTTGATATTATGTGATAGATGTCTACCTCTAGAACAAGTCCCATTGACTCACCTAATAATAATGAAGAGTCAAATGTAAATTGGAATGATTCGTGGACTGATTCACAAGTTCCCGAAGAGGAACCGGAAGAAGAGTCGGAACCGGAAGAAGAATCGGAACCGGAAGAAGAATCGGAACGGGATGAAGAAATAGAACCGGTGGGGGAAATAATAAAACGGTTAAGTAAAAGAAAATCCTCAACCAACCGACCAAGGTTAATTATGGTCAATGGTGTTTCCGCCAAGGAAGCAAAATATTGGGAGGATTACCAATTCTCCGATGAATCGGATTCCGACGATAATTCCGATGATGTTATAGAAATTACCCCAACTGAATTTAAAAAGGCAAAAGAAAATAATAAGGGAAAGGGCATAAAAATAGAGAAATCTAATTCCAACCCGGATGAACTTTATATGTATCGTCAACCCCCGAAGTCCTTAAGTTGTAACAATGACCCGAGAACCTCTAAACCACCAGGTTTTTCTAAACCAATGTGGAAAACGACGGCTCGTATTAGGGGAACATCATATATCCCTAGAAACTTGGAAAAACGAACCAAAACTGAAGAAGAAGAAACAAGTGAGTCGGAATAAGATAGTTGTATTCGTGTGGTGTAATATATGTAATATAGTGTGCTTATGCTTTATGATATATGTAAAAATTGCTTGTATTAATAAGTATTTTTTTTTATGAATCTAACTCTTGTCTATTTTACAGTATAAAAACACAAAATGGATAGACAACCCAATATTTTAAGAGACCTACCCGGAGACATGATTGATGAAATCTTGTCTAGAGTCGGTCAGAATTCTTCGGCACAACTATTTAAGGCGAGATCAGTTTGTAAGACATTCGAAGAATGTTCCAAGAATGCCTTGGTTTATAAAAGGCTTTCGTTCGAAAGATGGGGGATATCACATTGGGAAATCCATAAGTTACGATGTGTTTACTTTCACGCATATATTGCGGGGAACCCAAATGCTATTTTACGCAATCGGTTAAGAAATTATTTTGACTCAATATATCCGAATATTGGACTTCGTGATTTAGAAAAAGCGGCTAACATGCAACATAAAGAAGCATGTTATGCTTACGGATTAGTAATGTTCGCTTCTCACCAAAGTGAGAACAAGAACATCGGGCTACAACTATTAAACAAAACGTTCCCACAAGTGACGGAGTCGGTAATTGGGGTAAGAAATGAGGTTTTTAGATTGTTACGGGACTGTTGGACATTACGTAACCCTCGTCCCTTTGACGACGTTACAACACGCTATCTTATCAACGGCCATAACGGTTATGTTCCACAAGACCAAGGATGGGAAGTAGTCCTAGTAAAACCAGAATGCATGACTTGTTTCTGGACGTATGAATTACGTGTCTTTATTGCCTTTGCTGAACGACTTGTGTACTAGCTAGAATTATCTTCACAACTATCTTGTATCAAAGTTATTGTGTGCTATATTTCATGCTTTATGTAAAATAAGCGGTATTGTAAGTTTGTAAAATATTGTATAAAAGTTTGAACGCGAAATATTATTATAATCAGTTTTTCATATAGAATTGTAGTTGAATTTTATATTAGCTACTAAGTATGAACTTAACGGGTAGGTACTACCCGAATTTAAACTTATAAAACGCTAATATGAAGAAAAAGCTTTTATAAATGAGTTCATATTATGCTACGAAATACTATTAACTACTCTTAATATTCTGTATGATTAACTTGTTCCATTTGACTATTTTGAAGGAAATGGCACCGACTACTCGACACACCGTGAATATGAGTGAAGAGGAATTCTGTACTTTTCTAGCTTCAAACATAGCCGCAGTACAGGCTGCGCTACATACCAACAATAACCTTGGATCTAGCAGTACAGGAAATCGTGTAGGATGCACCTACAAAGAATTCACTGCCTGCAAACCTTTGGAATTTGATGGAACCGAAGGACCGATCGGATTGAAACGGTGGACCGAGAAGGTCGAATCGGTGTTTGCCATAAGTAAGTGTACTGAAGAGGAAAAAGTGAAGTACGCTACGCATACCTTCACAGGTTCTGCGTTAACATGGTGGAATACCTATCTAGAGCAAGTGGGACAAGACGATGCGTACGCACTACCGTGGTCAGCATTCAAGCACTTGATGAACGAGAAGTACTTTCCCAGAACCGAGGTCAATAAGCTCAAGACAGAACTTAGAGGGTTACGAACCCAAGGATTTGATATTACCACGTACGAAAGACGATTCACAGAATTGTGCCTATTGTGTCCGGGAGCATTCGAAGATGAGGAAGAGAAGATCGACGCGTTTGTGAAAGGATTACCGGAAAGAATCCAAGAAGATATAAGTTCACACGAGCCCGCCTCCATACAACAGGCATGTAGAATGGCTCACAAACTAGTGAATCAGATTGAAGAAAGAATTAAAGAACAGACTGCTGAAGAGGCCAATGTGAAGCAAGTCAAAAGAAAGTGGGAGGAAAACGGTGATAAGAATCACCAATACAACAACAACAGCAATTACAACAATAATCGCAACAATTATCCCAACAATCGCAATATCAATCGCAACTACAACAAACGGCCCAACAACAACAACAACAACAACAACAACAACAACAACAACAACAGCAACTACAAGAATCATCCCAACAACAATAATAACCGCAACAACAACAACAATCAGAAGCAGCTATGCCAAAGGTGTGAAAAGTATCACTCGGGGTTCTGCACCAAATTTTGCAACAAGTGTAAAAGAAATGGTCATAGCGTGGCGAAGTGTGAGGTCTACGGACCAGGGGTTAATAGAACGAAAGGAACAAATGGTGTCGGAACGAGTAATGGCGGAGCAAGTAGTGTCGGAGCAAGTTATGCCAATGTAGTTTGTTATAAATGTGGAAAACCGAGCCACATTATTAGAAATTTCCCGAACCAGGAGAACACGAATGGACAAGGCCGCGGAAGAGTTTTCAATATTAATGTGGCAGAGGCACAGGAAGACCCGGAGCTTGTTACGGGTACGTTTCTTATTGACAATAAATCTGCTTACGTTTTATTTGATTCGGGTGCGGATAGAAGCTATATGAGTAGAGATTTTTGTGCTAAATTAAGTTGTCCATTGACGCCTTTGGATAGTAAATTTTTACTCGAATTAGCAAATGGTAAATTAATTTCAGCAGATAATATATGTCGGAATCGAGAAATTAAACTGGTTAGCGAAACATTTAAGATTGACTTGATACCAGTAGAGTTAGGGAGTTTTGATGTGATAATCGGTATGGACTGGTTGAAAGAAGTGAAAGCAGAGATCGTTTGTTACAAAAATGCAATTCGCATTATACGAGAAAAAGAAAAACCCTTAATGGTGTACGGAGAAAAGGGCAACACGAAGCTACATCTTATTAGTAATTTGAAGGCACAAAAACTAATAAGAAAAGGTTGCTATGCTGTTCTAGCACACGTCGAGAAAGTACAAACTGAAGAAAAGAGCATCAATGATGTTCCCGTCGCAAAAGAATTTCCCGATGTATTTCTGAAAGAATTACCGGGATTACCCCCACATCGATCCGTTGAATTTCAAATAGATCTTGTGCCAGGAGCTGCACCAATAGCTCGTGCTCCTTACAGACTCGCACCCAGCGAGATGAAAGAACTGCAAAGCCAATTACAAGAACTTTTAGAGCGTGGTTTCATTCGACCAAGCACATCACCGTGGGGAGCTCCTGTTTTGTTTGTCAAGAAGAAAGATGGTACATTCAGGTTGTGTATCGACTACCGAGAGTTGAACAAACTTACCATCAAGAACCGCTACCCACTACCGAGAATCGACGACTTATTTGATCAACTACAAGACTCGTCTGTTTATTCAAAGATTGACTTACGTTCCGGGTATCATCAAATGCGGGTGAAAGAAGATGATATTCCAAAGACTGCTTTCAGAACACGTTACGGTCATTACGAGTTTATGGTCATGCCGTTTGGTTTAACTAATGCACCAGCTGTGTTCATGGACCTTATGAACCGAGTGTGTGGACCATACCTTGACAAGTTTGTCATTGTTTTCATTGATGACATACTTATTTACTCAAAGAATGACCAAGAACACGGTGAACATTTGAGAAAGGTGTTAGAAGTATTGAGGAAGGAAGAATTGTACGCTAAATTTTCAAAGTGTGCATTTTGGTTGGAAGAAGTTCAATTCCTCGGACACATAGTCAACAAAAAAGGTATTAAGGTGGATCCGGCAAAGATAGAAACTGTTGAAAAGTGGGAAACCCCGAAAACTCCGAAACACATACGCCAGTTTTTAGGACTAGCTGGTTACTACAGAAGGTTCATCCAAGACTTTTCCAGAATTGCAAAACCCTTGACTGCATTAACGCATAAAGGGAAGAAATTTGAATGGAAGGATGAACAAGAGAAAGCGTTTCAGTTATTGAAGAAAAAGCTAACTACGGCACCTATATTGTCATTTCCTGAAGGGAATGATGATTTTGTGATTTATTGTGACGCATCAAAGCAAGGTCTCGGTTGTGTATTAATGCAACGAACGAAGGTGATTGCTTATGCGTCTAGACAATTGAAGATTCACGAGCAAAATTATACGACGCATGATTTGGAATTAGGCGCGGTTGTTTTTGCATTAAAGACTTGGAGGCACTACTTATATGGGGTCAAAAGTATTATATATACCGACCACAAAAGTCTTCAACACATATTTAATCAGAAACAACTGAATATGAGGCAGCGTAGGTGGATTGAATTGTTGAATGATTACGACTTTGAGATTCGTTACCACCCGGGGAAGGCAAATGTGGTAGCCGATGCCTTGAGCAGGAAGGACAGAGAACCCATTCGAGTAAAATCTATGAATATAATGATTCATAATAACCTTACTACTCAAATAAAGGAGGCACAACAAGGAGTTTTAAAAGAGGGAAATTTAAAGGATGAAATACCCAAAGGATCGGAGCAGCATCTTAATATTCGGGAAGACGGAACCCGGTATAGGGCTGAAAGGATTTGGGTACCAAAATTTGGAGATATGAGAGAAATGGTACTTAGAGAAGCTCATAAAACCATATACTCAATACATCCTGGAACGGGGAAGATCTACAAGGATCTCAAGAAACATTTTTGGTGGCCGGGTATGAAAGCCGATGTTGCTAAATACGTAGGAGAATGTTTGACGTGTTCTAAGGTCAAAGCTGAGCATCAAAAACCATCAGGTCTACTTCAACAACCCGAAATCCCGGAATGGAAATGGAAAAACATTACCATGGATTTCATCACTAAATTGCCAAGGACTGCAAGTGGTTTTGATACTATTTGGGTAATAGTTGATCGTCTCACCAAATCAGCACACTTCCTGCCAATAAG
This sequence comes from Rutidosis leptorrhynchoides, assembly GCF_046630445.1. NCBI lineage: Eukaryota > Viridiplantae > Streptophyta > Magnoliopsida > Asterales > Asteraceae > Rutidosis > Rutidosis leptorrhynchoides. The sequence continues at coordinate 604,664,474 of NC_092334.1, forward strand.
AGAAGATGACAAGATGGAGAAGTTAGCACGACTGTATTTGAAGGAAGTCGTCTCCAGACATGGAATACCAATCTCTATTATCTTTGATAGGGATGGCAGATTTATTTCAAGATTCTGGCAGACATTACAGCAAGCATTAGGAACTCGTCTAGACATGAGTACTGCCTATCATCCACAAACTGATGGGCAGAGCGAAAGGACGATACAAACGCTTGAAGACATGCTACGAGCATGTGTTATTGATTTCAGAAACAGTTGGGATCGACATCTACCGTTAGCAGAATTTTCCTACAACAACAGCTACCATTCAAGCATTGAGATGGCGCCGTTTGAAGCACTTTATGGTAGAAAGTGCAGGTCTCTGATTTGCTAGAGTGAAGTGGGGGATAGACAGATTACGGGTCCGGAGATTATACAAGAAACTACCGAGAAGATCATCCAAATTCAACAACGGTTGAAAACCGCCCAAAGTCAACAAAAGAGCTACGCTGACATTAAAAGAAAAGATATAGAATTTGAAATTGGAGAGATGGTCATGCTTAAAGTTGCACCTTGGAAAGGCGTTGTTCGATTTGGTAAACGAGGGAAATTAAATCTAAGGTATATTGGACCATTCAAGATTATTGATCGTGTCGGACCAGTAGCTTACCGACTTGAGTTACCTCAACAACTCGCGGCTGTACATAACACTTTCCACGTCTCGAATTTGAAGAAATGTTTTGCTAAAGAAGATCTCACTATTCCGTTAGATGAAATCCAAATCAACGAAAAACTCCAATTCATCGAAGAACCCGTCGAAATAATGGATCGTGAGGTTAAAAGACTTAAGCAAAACAAGATACCAATTGTTAAGGTTCGATGGAATGCTCGTAGAGAACCCGAGTTCACCTGGGAGCGTGAAGATCAGATGAAGAAGAAATACCCGCATCTAATAATATTAATCTCTTAACGCGTTTGATATTATGTGATAGATGTCTACCTCTAGAACAAGTCTCATTGACTCACCTAATAATAATGAAGAGTCAAATGTAAATTGGAATAATTCGTGGACTGATTCACAAGTTCCCGAAGAGGAACCGGAAGAAGAGTCGAAACCAGAAGAAGAATCGGAACCGGAAGAAGAATCGGAACCGGATGAAGAAATAGAACCGGTGGGGGAAATAATAAAACGATTAATTAAAAGAAAATCCTCAACCAACCGACCAAGGTTAATTATGGTCAATGGTGTTTCCGCCAAGGAAGCAAAATATTGGGAGGATTACCAATTCTCCGATGAATCGGATTCCGACGAGAATTCCGATGATGTTATAGAAATTACCCCAACTGAATTTAAAAAGGCAAAAGAAAATAATAAGGGAAAGGGCATAAAAATAGAGAAATCTAATTCTAACCCCGATGAACTTTATATGTATCGTCAACCCCCGAAGTCCTTAAGTTGTAATAATGACCCGGGAACCTCTAAACCACCAGGTTTTTCTAAACCAATGTGGATAACGACGGCTCGTATTAGGGGAACATCATATATCCCTAGAAACTTGGCAAAACGAACCAAAACCGAAGAAGAAGAAACAAGCGAGTCGGAATAAGGTAGTTGTATTCGTGTGGTGTAATATATGTAATATAGTGTGCTTATGCTTTATGATATATGTAAAAATTGCTTGTATTAATAAGTATTTTTTTTTATGAATCTAACTCTTGTCTATTTTACAGTATAAAAACACAAAATGCATAGACAACCCAATATTTTAAGAGACCTACCCGGAGACATGATTGATGAAATCTTGTCTAGAGTCGGTCAGAATTCTTCGGCACAACTATTTAAGGCGAGATCAGTTTGTAAGACATTCGAAGAACGTTCCAAGAATGCCTTGGTTTATAAAAGGCTTTCGTTCGAAAGATGGGGGATATCACATTGGGAAATCCATAAGTTACGATGTGTTTACTTTCACGCATATATTGCGGGGAACCCAAATGCTATTTTACGCAATGGGTTAAGAAATTATTTTGACTCAATATATCTGAATATTGGACTTCGTGATTTAGAAAAAGCGGCTAACATGCAACATAAAGAAGCATGTTATGCTTACGGATTAGTAATGTTCGCTTCTCACCAAAGTGAGAACAAGAACATCGGGCTACAACTATTAAACAAAACGTTCCCACAAGTGACGGAGTCGGTAATTGGGGTAAGAAATGAGGTTTTTAGATTGTTACGGGACTGTTGGACATTACGTAACCCTCGTCCCTTTGACGACGTTACAACACGCTGTCTTATCAACGGCCATAACGGTTATGTTCCACAAGACCAAGGATGGGAAGTAGTCCTAGTAAAACCAGAATGCATGACTTGTTTCTGGACGTATGAATTACGTGTCTTTATTGCCTTTGCTGAACGACTTGTGTACTAGCTAGAATTATCTTCACAACTATCTTGTATCAAAGTTATTGTGTGCTATATTTCATGCTTTATGTAAAATAAGCGGTATTGTAAGTTTGTAAAATATTGTATAAAAGTTTGAACGCGAAATATTATTATAATCAGTTTTTCATATAGAATTGTAGTAGTTGAATTGTATATTAGCTACTAAGTATGAACTTAACGGGTAGGTACTACCCGAATTTAAACTTATAAAACGCTAATATGAAGAAAAAGCTTTTATAAATGAGTTCATATTATGCTACGAAATACTATTAACTACTCTTAATATTCTGTATGATTAACTTGTTCCATTTGACTATTTTGAAGGAAATGGCACCGACTACTCGACACACCGTGAATATGAATGAAGAGGAATTCCGTACTTTTCTAGCTTCAAACATAGCCGCAGTACAGGCTGCGCTACATACCAACAATAACCTTGGATCTAGCAGTACAGGAAATCGTGTAGGATGCACCTACAAAGAATTCACTGCCTGCAAACCTTTGGAATTTGATGGAACCGAAGGACCGATCGGATTGAAACGGTGGACCGAGAAGGTCGAATCGGTGTTTGCCATAAGTAAGTGTACTGAAGAGGACAAAGTGAAGTACGCTACGCATACCTTCACAGGTTCTGCGTTAACATGGTGGAATACCAATCTAGATCAAGTGGGACAAGACGATGCGTACGCACTACCGTGGTCAGCATTCAAGCACTTGATGAACGAGAAGTACCGTCCCAGAACCGAGGTCAATAAGCTCAAGACAGAACTTAGAGGGTTACGAACCCAAGGATTTGATATTACCACGTACGAAAGACGATTCACAGAATTGTGCCTATTGTGTCCGGGAGCATTCGAAGATGAGAAAGAGAAGATCGACGCGTTGGTGAAAGGATTACCGGAAAGAATCCAAGAAGATATAAGTTCACACGAGCCCGCCTCCATACAACAGGCATGTAGAATGGCTCACAAACTAGTGAACCAGATTGAAGAAAGAATTAAAGAACAGACTGCTGAAGAGGCCAATGTGAAGCAAGTCAAATGAAATTGGGAGGAAAACAGTGATAAGAATCACCAATACAACAACAGCAGCAATTACAACAATAATCGCAACAATTATCCCAACAATCGCAACATCAATCGCAACTACAACAAACGGCCCAACAACAACAACAACAACAACAACAACAGCAACTACAACAATCATCCCAACAACAATAATAACCGCAACAACAACAACAATCAGAAGCAGCTATGCCAAAGGTGTGAAAAGTATCACTCGGGGTTCTGCACCAAATTTTGCAACAAGTGTAAAAGAAATGGTCATAGCGCGGCGAAGTGTGAGGTCTACGGATCAGGGGTTAATAGAACGAAAGGAACAAATGGTGTCGGAACGAGTAATGGCGGAGCAAGTAGTGTCGGAGCAAGTTATGCCAATGTAGTTTGTTATAAATGTGGAAAACCGGGCCACATTATTAGAAATTGCCCGGACCAGGAGAACACGAATGGACAAGGCCGCGGAAGAGTTTTCAATATTAATGCGGCAGAGGCACAGGAAGACCCGGAGCTTGTTACGGGTACGTTTCTTATTGACAATAAATCTGCTTACGTTTTATTTGATTCGGGTGCGGATAGAAGCTATATGAGTAGAGATTTTTGTGCTAAATTAAGTTATCCATTGACGCCTTTGGATAGTAAATTTTTACTCGAATTAGCAAATGGTAAATTAATTTCAGAAGATAATATATGTCGGAATCGAGAAATTAAACTGGTTAGCGAAACATTTAAGATTGATTTGATACCAGTAGAGTTAGGGAGTTTTGATGTGATAATCGGTATGGACTGGTTGAAAGAAGTGAAAGCAGAGATCGTTTGTTACAAAAATGCAATTCGCATTATACGAGAAAAAGGAATACCCTTAATGGTGTACGGAGAAAAGGGCAACACGAAGCTACATCTTATTAGTAATTTGAAGGCACAAAAACTAATAAGAAAAGGTTGCTATGCTGTTCTAGCACACGTCGAAAAAGTACAAACTGAAGAAAAGAGCATCAATGATGTTCCCATTGCAAAAGAATTTCCCGATGTATTTCCAAAAGAATTACCGGGATTACCCCCACATCGATCCGTTGAATTTCAAATAGATCTTGTACCAGGAGCTGCACCAATAGCTCGTGCTCCTTACAGACTCGCACCCAGCGAGATGAAAGAACTGCAAAGCCAATTACAAGAACTTTTAGAGCGTGGTTTCATTCGACCAAGCACATCACCGTGGGGAGCTCCTATTTTGTTTGTCAAGAATAAAGATGGTACATTCAGGTTGTGTATCGACTACCGAGAGTTGAACAAACTTACCATCAAGAACCGCTACCCACTACCGAGAATCGACGACTTATTTGATCAACTACAAGGCTCGTCTGTTTATTCAAAGATTGACTTACGTTCCGGGTATCATCAAATGCGGGTGAAAGAAGATGATATTCCAAAGACTGCTTTCAGAACACGTTACAGTCATTACGAGTTTATGGTCATGCCATTTGGTTTAACTAATGCACCAGCTGTGTTCATGGACCTTATGAACCGAGTGTGTGGACCATACCTTGACAAGTTTGTCATTGTTTTCATTGATGACATACTTATTTACTCAAAGAATGACCAAGAACACGGTGAACATTTGAGAAAGGTGTTAGAAGTATTGAGGAAGGAAGAATTGTACGCTAAATTTTCAAAGTGTGCATTTTGGTTGGAAGAAGTTCAATTCCTCGGTCACATAGTGAACAAAAAAAGGTATTAAGGTGGATCCGGCAAAGATAGAAACTGTTGAAAAGTGGGAAACCCCGAAAACTCCGAAACACATACGCCAGTTTTTAGGACTAGCTGGTTACTACAGAAGGTTCATCCAAGACTTTTCCAGAATAGCAAAACCCTTGACTGCATTAACGCATAAAGGGAAGAAATTTGAATGGAATGATGAACAAGAGAAAGCGTTTCAGTTATTGAAGAAAAAGCTAACTACAGCACCTATATTGTCATTGCCTGAAGGGAATGATGATTTTGTGATTTATTGTGACGCATCAAAGCAAGGTCTCGGTTGTGTATTAATGCAACGAACGAAGGTGATTGCTTATGCGTCTAGACAATTGAAGATTCACGAACAAAATTATACGACGCATGATTTGGAATTAGGCGCGGTTGTTTTTGCATTAAAGACTTGGAGGCACTACTTATATGGGGTCAAAAGTATTATATATACCGACCACAAAAGTCTTCAACACATATTTAATCAGAAATAACTGAATATGAGGCAGCGTAGGTGGATTGAATTGTTGAATGATTACGACTTTGAGATTCGTTACCACCTGGGGAAGGCAAATGTGGTAGCCGATGCCTTGAGCAGGAAGGACAGAGAACCCATTCGAGTAAAATCTATGAATATAATGATTCATAATAACCTTACTACTCAAATAAAGGAGGCGCAACAAGGAGTTTTAAAAGAAGGAAATTTAAAGGATGAAATACCCAAAGGATCGGAGCAGCATCTTAATATTCGGGAAGACGGAACCCGGTATAGGGCTGAAAGGATTTGGGTACCAAAATTTGGAGATATGAGAGAAATGGTACTTAGAGAAGCTCATAAAACCAGATACTCAATACATCCTGGAACGGGGAAGATGTACAAGGATCTCAAGAAACATTTTTGGTGGCCGGGTATGAAAGCCGATGTTGCTAAATACGTAGGAGAATGTTTGACGTGTTCTAAGTTCAAAGCTGAGCATCAGAAACCATCAGGTCTACTTCAACAACCCGAAATCTCAGAATGGAAATGGGAAAACATTACCATGGATTTCATCACTAAATTGCCAAGGACTGCAAGTGGTTTTGATACTATTTGGGTAATAGTTGATCGTCTCACCAAATCCGCACACTTCCTACCAATAATAGAAGATGACAAGATGGAGAAGTTAGCACGACTATATTTGAAGGAAGTCGTCTCCAGACATGGAATACCAATCTCTATTATCTCTGATAGGGATGGCAGATTTATTTCAAGATTCTGGCAGACATTACAGCAAGCATTAGGAACTCGTCTAGACATGAGTACTGCCTATCATCCACAAACTGATGGGCAGAGCGAAAGGACGATACAAACGCTTAAAGACATGCTACGAGCATGTGTTATTGATTTCGGAAACAGTTGGGATCGACATCTACCGTTAGCAGAATTTTCCTACAACAACAGCTACCATTCAAGCATTGAGATGGCGCCGTTTGAAGCACTTTATGGTAGAAAGTGCAAGTCTCCGATTTGTTGGAGTGAAGTGGGGGATAGACAGATTACGGGTCTGGAGATTATACAAGAAACTACCGAGAAGATCATCCAAATTCAACAACGGTTGAAAACTGTAAAGACCCGTCCTTATCCTCCCGGACGATATCATCAACAGTTGGTCCCATCGCGATGATCGACTCCAAGTAATGTCCTTAATATGAGCTAATGCACAGCGGAAGACTTAATTCGTACCTGAGAATAACATGCTTTAAGAAGTCAACATAAAGTTGGTGAGATATATAGGTTTGATGCTAGCAGCGTTATAACAATGGACCACAAGATTTCATATGTAAACATTTTAATAAAAATATTCTAAGTGGTTGAGCACTTGGTAACCATACTTAACATTTAATCACGTCGCATATTCCCTTTATTATGAAATCTTACTACACTGTACCATGTGTAGTCACGAAACGAAGTACTGTGCAACCGTTGAATACTGGTCGTCCAGTCCGGTTGGGGTTGTCAGGCCCGATAGATCTATCAACAGGATTCGCGTTTACAATACCGCTGTAAATATTAGTTACCAAGCTACAGGGAAGTATGCCAGTGGTACAACTCAACGTAGAATATATTTTTCAGTTACTTGTGTCCATAACGTAAAACATAAAATACATGTATTCTCATCCCGAAATATTTAGAGTTTAAAAGTGGGACTATATACTCACCTAATGTATTTTGTAGTAAAAATACATATAACATCATTGAACACATATAAGGTTGGTCTCGGATTCACGAACCTATATCATTAAAACATATACTCGTAATCAAATAAATCTATTTATTATTAGTATGATTTCGTTATATTAATAATTTATAAATTTCATTATTTATTTATATATTTTCAATAGAAACTTTAATATAGTTAAGTTATGTATTTTAAGTATATTTTTGTATATAAAATCTTTATTCTTACACTTACAATCTTAGTAATATTGTTAAAACTTTTATTTTCTTAATCAATATTATTTTAATAATAATGATATAGATGATACTTGATAATATTAATAACAATAGTTTTAATGAAATCAAAATAATAATTTTTGTAAAAATAATAATAATAACATTAATTTTTAAATAATTACAATTCTACTAGTGATAATCCCATTTATAATAATACTAATGATAATATTAGTAATAATATAATATTACTAATAACAAGAACAATAATAATAATCATAATTGTAATAATAATAATAATAACAATAATGATAATAGAAGTTAATGAAACTACCTTCCAAATGGTCTCATAAAAAAGATTTGTCCCGAACCGGGCTCGAACTCGAGACCACCCGTTTACCAAACACTCCTCTAACCATTGAACCGATTGTGTTTTTCTGAATTAAAATGGTTTTAACCAAATATAAACTGTATAACTACTATGCCTTCTTCTCCACTGATTCGATAACAATCCAGGTACCATAACAACAAATAATTCATGTGGCTTTAGGACACTCAAACGAAACAGGAACGACTACGATTTAATTGAATTGAGTTTTATAACAGAAAAAAATATATATAAAAGCTGTTTCAGTCTCGATGTCACGGTTTTAAACTCAAAATCGATTTCGAAATTAGAGGCCTTTATAGACCACGATCTCAACACGAAAAATGTTTCAAATACCTATTAGAAACTTTCTGTTATCTTAAATTAACCTAAAACATCGAATTAAGCTCGAATTTTACAATGAACGAGAAGTTTAACTTTTTAATTTAAAAACGTTGATTCCAAAATTCATACTCGTTTAAAAGAATTGAAGGTTGAGTTCGTGCAGATAGATTAAGTGAAATATTTCAGACAAAACTGCAATAAAGGATTTTAATATCGTACTCAAATTCGAAGTGTTTGATGTCATGGTGCACGAACAGGGCAGTTTACCAGATGTTCATCATTATTTGATTTAATTCTTCAATTACTAGTGCTAATCATGGTGAGAATTTGATAATGAGAGGATAAATAGATCGATGGCTTTGTGTGCAGAGGATATAAAGAGATAAATTCCTTACTGTATATCGATGTTGATAACAGGTATCACAAGCGTAATAGTATGACAGAAACAGATATGAAACAGATAACTGGCTTTTTTTTTTATATATATAATAAATTTACACGTATTATTTTTTTTATTATTTTTTTTATATCATATAGGATATTTATAATTTATAAATACATTAAATTTAATAATATGTTAGTTTTAATAAAAAAATATTTTTAGATAAAAATTACCTAATCTTTAGTCAATAAATTCGTAAATTTTGTAATTAATTTTAATAAGTAATATTCATAATATTAATGATATCCATAAAAATATTAGTAATAAAAATAATAATGATAAAAATTATACTTTTGATATTAGTGCTAAAGAAATATGTTAATTTTTTTAATAGTAACCATAATAATGGTAATTTTAATAACTCTTATATTACCAATCATAACGATAATAATATTAATATTAATAAGAATAATAATAATAATAACAATAATCAAATTTCATTTTATATAATAATTCTAATAATATTATTTACAATATTAATAATCTTAATAATAACTCAAATTATAATTTTTTTTTTACTAATTATAATAATAATGATGTTAATAATAATAACAATAACAATAGTAATAATACTATGCCAAATTAAATGTATCGTATTTTTTATATCTATATATTTTATTAAAATGATAATATTCTTAATAATGATATTACCATTAACATTAAAATTTATTTATATCAATAATTAATAACATTTATTATATAAATATATATATATATATATACATATCTATATACACATAATTGTTCGTGAATCATCAGGCTTGGTCAAAGGGTAACTAATTATCCAAATAAAGATTTCAGACTTTCTAGACTCAACATTAAGGCTTTTGCTTATCGTGTCGGAGACATATAGAGATTAAGGTTTAAATTTGGTCGGATATTTCCGGGTTGTTACAGTACCCACCCGTTAAAGAAATTTCGTCCCCGAAATTTGGTAGAGGTTGTCATAAATAACAATAGGAATGTTTTTATGACGAGTATGAGATAATAATAGAGTTTTATCATTATTGGAAGATATGGATAAAACGATTCGGTCATGTGAAGCGCACGAGTGAAGCTATCACAAAAGAATGAAATGAGTGAATATGGAATTGTTTTTAACAGATGACGCGATTAGGATTGATTTCCAAAATTTAAGGAATTTAAAGAAAATCTTATGTAATAAGATTTGGTTCTTTGATGATTTAGGAAACATGATCTCCTTTGATTTAATGCTGCAATCTATTTCGATTTCTCTATCGGATATTTTACTATAAATCTACTCCTTTGTTTCCTTATTTTCCGCCACTCTCATCTTCTACTCTTTCTCCTTAATTCCTACTTTAAAGTGTTCTTTATAATGCTCCATCCCGTTCTGATTCTTGTTGTACTTCTAACTTTCATATCTTTCGTTCTTCTCTTTCATCTACCGCCAGAAGAATCTATTCACTTTTATGATTTCCTTGGAATTATAATGTTTCTAATTCACCCGTGTCTTTACGTTGCAATACGTATTGATATACACGGTTTGTAAATTTCTGGGTGATTGTTGAGTTTGATATCTCCCCTTACACTTCAATTCTCTTGTTTCTGTTTTCTATAATCATTGTCATCCATAGTTAATACTTTCTCCTATTTGTTGTGATCTATACTCCAATTTCTATTTTGGGGCTTTGTTCCTTCGTTTCTTCTTCCCGTTCTCGGGTCAAGCGAGCAATGGTCCGGAATTCGTAGGTATGAACATAGCTAATGTTCTTAGAAAGAAATGGTAATGGCACGATTTTGATTTGTCAAATTACCAGAATATCCTGGAAAAGATTGAACTATCAAGAGAATATGTTCTTAATATGTTTGGAGATTGGATAGAATGTAAGAGTCGTGTAACATGGCACATGACGACGGTACTGTGAATCATCACATTCCATTAGAAACTCTACATGATTTACTGTAATATAATGAAGTTGATCAAGTTTCATTATGTTATACTAATTCATGCATCAGTTCCCAACACTGCTTCAGAACATTCCTATTTTAGACTTGAAGTTTTTAGTACTTAGAAACTAACACAGTTTCTTTTATATTATAACGCAGATATTACGGAGAGATACATGATCTCAGATAAGGATAGTTGTGAAAATATCTCCAGAAATATGGAGAATATGTATAACGGAAGATATGAAGATATCTTATAATATCTAAAATAAGATGATGATGATGAATATCATCTGGAAAGGTTTAGAATAAGGAGTAAGGTTCTTACTAACAGTTTCAGTAGGCACTGAATCGTTTGAATTCTTTGAAGGCAGGTTCCATTCTTTGATTTATTCACAACTTCTTCCATACTTTGCTCAATCCATTTTTCTTGAGTTTTACCAACTCACTGTACTTTATTGTCTCACTTTTGACTGTTAAAGTCGTTTACAGTTTTTGCTGCTTCATCAGCATTTCAAGAATTATCTGTAGTTCAAGATGTTTTTCAGAACTTCACATTTGAAGTATGAATTTCTTAGGGATAGACGTTGTAGGTATAACTGGAGAAGTTCTGCGAGATTTTCAAAATACCGATTGTTGATTCCGCCAAAGGGATGGCGAGCTGTTGGTACATCTGCTGATGATGTCGTGAAATATGAAAGATTCTTTGATAACGACGGCGAAAGGATGATGTATATATATCGAGATTATATTAAGGCTAGTCTTTCTGAGAAGTCGAAGTGGAGCTGTAACAAAATTTGGTTACTTTGAAAAGGAATTGCAAAGTTATTTTGGGTAATAATAACACTAAAGAAATTAACACTGCTGCGTGTTAAACGTTGACTCAGTCTCCGAGAGTCTTACAGGAGCATAAGTCTTTTCTTCCGTAGATGAAACGCGGTTGGTTCATCCTCTCGATTGAGGGGTTTTCAAGAATCATGAAAGATTTGAACACGCATTGTAATTGTCGAGATACAAATGAGGTTTAAGATGAAATCAAGTGGCAAGCTTGAAGAATTATTTAGTTTCATATGTTATAATCAATATTTTAATTTAATTCATTTTAATTGTCCAAAGTTAGCAGTCCAATAGTCCGATGGTTCAATGATTCATATATAATTTAATATATAATATTCGAATTAAATAATACGTATCGTGACCCGTGTACCGGTCTCGGTGTCGATCACAACTCAAAGTACATATATATTTTGGAATCAACTCCGACCCTGTATAGCCAACTCCCACCTTCACATATAGAGTGTCTACGGTTGTTCCGAAATATATATATAGATGGGTCGATATGATAAATCGAAACCTTGCATACGTGTCCCATTATTTATAGTGCGTAAAAGTAAATAACAGAAATTAAATGACGATAAATAAAATTGCGAGAATGTAAATTGCGATAAATTAAATGTTAACCAGTTAGCTGGGAATAGTTAGCCGGAACAGTTAGCGTGAAATCCTATCACAATTCCAATTAATTAATTCGTTTGTTTCTAACACTTTTTATTTTTGTCCAATGTTTTCTTCGTTATGCCACTTGTTGGATTCTGATAGGTCAAAATCCAAATATGAAATTTGAATAGAAATGGTTATTCTGTGGTGAACGGACACGGATATCGGTAGTTGTAAGTAGGATAGTAAATGATCGTTGAATCAGATTCGAAGAATGTACAGTGTAACTTATTAATGTGAATTCTAAATATTCCTCGGGTACTACCCACCCGTTAAAATATTTTCATCATTAACAGTTTGTACAAAAGAATTTTTAATTACAATCTTTATGAAAATATACTTGCATATATATTTTCATCGGATGTAATCATGGATTTAATGAGTCAAAAACTCATCTGATTTACCGTTAATACTAGATTACATAATCTCTAAAACTTTAGAAATTACATTTTCACCATGTCGAACGAGGAAAAATGAGGTAGAATGATACGTAAAGCGAAGATAGCCGATGTAGATCGATGTGTAGAACGAAGTTCATACTCGAAGTACAGATGGTGATATTGAGGCGTGTAATGTTGATATTCGAGGTACAGATTGTGATATTGAGAGTTACGGCGCGGTTATGGTTTAGAGATGATAAGGGTACTGTCGACGTCAATGATGGTGGTACTGATTATGCTGCTGGTGCTGCTGCTAGTGTTCGTAATCTTCGCACCAGGTTCTCCAAAGTCGTCACACGAGCTCGTAGTTTGTTAACTTCTTCTAGTACTACGGAATGATTGACGGTTGAAGCGAGCGGATGAATAAGATTCGAGATATGAGAAAGTATATCATCGGGACGAGATACCCTAGAAATGAGAGAGAAAATGATTGCTCGGACAGGTTCGCCGGTAGGTGCTTTCAAGTTCATCGCCAAGAGGGCAATTTGGTGGATGGAAGGGATCACCCTCTTCATGTCTCCAGTGACTTAGTATATTACGAACCCACCCCCAATTCATCCAGAATAGATGATGGGAGATTGGTTGATCCATTCCGGTGATGCTGCCTTCGGAGCTTGAATGAAAATCCATATCGGCATAGCTGTCATAATCTGAGGAATTCGAACTAGATGCGGAATCCATCTTGTATAATCGGAAATTGAATTTTTGGTATGAAATAGATTATAGAAGTTAGATTTGGTACTCTTCTATACATACTTTACATATGTATATATAATACCAAAATCCCGTAAATTACGGAGAATCTTTGAAAAGATGTCAACTAAAGTCCAAAGTAACAGATATGCTAAGATATGAATTTTGTCTATACACTATCGATGCACTAAATGCAGTAAGACGTGTCTAGACTTATGAATGATAGGCAGGCAATTTCCTAAGGATGATAAGCAGATGATTTCCGACTAGAAATGATAAGCAAAACTTTTGACAGGCAGACACGGTCAAAGTCCAGACTCACTAATGTATCCTAACAACTACCAGTTAGACACACTAATGCAAGGCCTGGTTCGCTAAGACCAACGCTCTGATACCACCTGTAAAGACCCGTCCTTATCCTCCCGGACGATATCATCAACAGTTGGTCCCATCGCGATGATCGACTCCAAGTAATGTCCTTAATATGAGCTAATGCACAGCGGAAGACTTAATTCGTACCTGAGAATAACATGCTTTAAGAAGTCAACATAAAGTTGGTGAGATATATAGGTTTGATGCTAGCAGCGTTATAACAATGGACCACAAGATTTCATATGTAAACATTTTAATAAAAATATTCTAAGTGGTTGAGCACTTGGTAACCATACTTAACATTTAATCACGTCGCATATTCCCTTTATTATGAAATCTTACTACACTGTACCATGTGTAGTCACGAAACGAAGTACTGTGCAACCGTTGAATACTGGTCGTCCAGTCCGGTTGGGGTTGTCAGGCCCGATAGATCTATCAACAGGATTCGCGTTTACAATACCGCTGTAAATATTAGTTACCAAGCTACAGGGAAGTATGCCAGTGGTACAACTCAACGTAGAATATATTTTTCAGTTACTTGTGTCCATAACGTAAAACATAAAATACATGTATTCTCATCCCGAAATATTTAGAGTTTAAAAGTGGGACTATATACTCACCTAATGTATTTTGTAGTAAAAATACATATAACATCATTGAACACATATAAGGTTGGTCTCGGATTCACGAACCTATATCATTAAAACATATACTCGTAATCAAATAAATCTATTTATTATTAGTATGATTTCGTTATATTAATAATTTATAAATTTCATTATTTATTTATATATTTTCAATAGAAACTTTAATATAGTTAAGTTATGTATTTTAAGTATATTTTTGTATATAAAATCTTTATTCTTACACTTACAATCTTAGTAATATTGTTAAAACTTTTATTTTCTTAATCAATATTATTTTAATAATAATGATATAGATGATACTTGATAATATTAATAACAATAGTTTTAATGAAATCAAAATAATAATTTTTGTAAAAATAATAATAATAACATTAATTTTTAAATAATTACAATTCTACTAGTGATAATCCCATTTATAATAATACTAATGATAATATTAGTAATAATATAATATTACTAATAACAAGAACAATAATAATAATCATAATTGTAATAATAATAATAATAACAATAATGATAATAGAAGTTAATGAAACTACCTTCCAAATGGTCTCATAAAAAAGATTTGTCCCGAACCGGGCTCGAACTCAAGACCACCCGTTTACCAAACACTCCTCTAACCATTGAACCGATTGTGTTTTTCTGAATTAAAATGGTTTTAACCAAATATAAACTGTATAACTACTATGCCTTCTTCTCCACTGATTCGATAACAATCCAGGTACCATAACAACAAATAATTCATGTGGCTTTAGGACACTCAAACGAAACAGGAACGACTACGATTTAATTGAATTGAGTTTTATAACAGAAAAAAATATATATAAAAGCTGTTTCAGTCTCGATGTCACGGTTTTAAACTCAAAATCGATTTCGAAATTAGAGGCCTTTATAGACCACGATCTCAACACGAAAAATGTTTCAAATACCTATTAGAAACTTTCTGTTATCTTAAATTAACCTAAAACATCGAATTAAGCTCGAATTTTACAATGAACGAGAAGTTTAACTTTTTAATTTAAAAACGTTGATTCCAAAATTCATACTCGTTTAAAAGAATTGAAGGTTGAGTTCGTGCAGATAGATTAAGTGAAATATTTCAGACAAAACTGCAATAAAGGATTTTAATATCGTACTCAAATTCGAAGTGTTTGATGTCATGGTGCACGAACAGGGCAGTTTACCAGATGTTCATCATTATTTGATTTAATTCTTCAATTACTAGTGCTAATCATGGTGAGAATTTGATAATGAGAGGATAAATAGATCGATGGCTTTGTGTGCAGAGGATATAAAGAGATAAATTCCTTACTGTATATCGATGTTGATAACAGGTATCACAAGCGTAATAGTATGACAGAAACAGATATGAAACAGATAACTGGCTTTTTTTTTTATATATATAATAAATTTACACGTATTATTTTTTTTATTATTTTTTTTATATCATATAGGATATTTATAATTTATAAATACATTAAATTTAATAATATGTTAGTTTTAATAAAAAAATATTTTTAGATAAAAATTACCTAATCTTTAGTCAATAAATTCGTAAATTTTGTAATTAATTTTAATAAGTAATATTCATAATATTAATGATATCCATAAAAATATTAGTAATAAAAATAATAATGATAAAAATTATACTTTTGATATTAGTGCTAAAGAAATATGTTAATTTTTTTAATAGTAACCATAATAATGGTAATTTTAATAACTCTTATATTACCAATCATAACGATAATAATATTAATATTAATAAGAATAATAATAATAATAACAATAATCAAATTTCATTTTATATAATAATTCTAATAATATTATTTACAATATTAATAATCTTAATAATAACTCAAATTATAATTTTTTTTTTACTAATTATAATAATAATGATGTTAATAATAATAACAATAACAATAGTAATAATACTATGCCAAATTAAATGTATCGTATTTTTTATATCTATATATTTTATTAAAATGATAATATTCTTAATAATGATATTACCATTAACATTAAAATTTATTTATATCAATAATTAATAACATTTATTATATAAATATATATATATATATATATATATACATATCTATATACACATAATTGTTCGTGAATCATCAGGCTTGGTCAAAGGGTAACTAATTATCCAAATAAAGATTTCAGACTTTCTAGACTCAACATTAAGGCTTTTGCTTATCGTGTCGGAGACATATAGAGATTAAGGTTTAAATTTGGTCGGATATTTCCGGGTTGTTACAAAAACCGCCCAAAGTCGACAAAAGAGCTACGCTGACATTAAAAGAAAAGATATAGAATTTGAAATTGGAGAGATGGTCATGCTTAAAGTTGCACCTTGGAAAGGCGTTGTTCGATTTGGTAAACGAGGGAAATTAAATCCAAGGTATATTGGACCATTCAAGATTATTGATCGTGTCGAACCAGTAGCTTACCGACTTGAGTTACCTCAACAACTTGCGGCTGTACATAACACTTTCCACGTCTCGAATTTGAAGAAATGTTTTGCTAAAGAAGATCTCACTATTCCGTTAGATGAAATCCAAATCAACGAAAAACTTCAATTCATCGAAGAACCCGTCGAAATAATGGATCGTGAGGTTAAAAGACTTAAGCAAAACAAGATACCAATTGTTAAGGTTCGATGGAATGCTCGTAGAGGACCCGAGTTCACCTGGGAGTGTGAAGATTAGATGAAGAAGAAATACCCGCATCTATTTCCAGAAGATTCGTCAACACCTTCAACAGCTTAAAATTTCGGGACGAAATTTATTTAACGGGTAGGTACTGTAGTGACCCGAAATTTTCCATGTTTATATATATTAATTGAGATTGATATTTACATGATTAAATGTTTCCAACATGTTAAGCAATCAAACTTGTTAAGGCTTGATTAATTGAAATATGTTTCATATAGACAATTGACCACCCAAGTTGACCGGCGATTCACGAACGTTAAAACTTGTAAAAACGACATGACGATATATATATGGATATACATATGGTTAACATGAGATAATGATAAGTAAGTATCTCCATATGTATATTAACAATGAGTTATATACATATAAACAAGACTACTAACTTAAGGATTTTGAAACGAGACATATATGTAACGATTATCGTTGTAACGACATTTAAATGTATATATATCATATTAAGATATATTAATATATCATAATATCATGATAATATAATAATTTAACATCTCATTAGATATAATAAACAATGGGTTAACAACATTAATTGAGATCGTTAACTTAAAGGTTTCAAAACAACACTTACATGTAACGACTAACGATGACTTAACGACTCAGTTAAAATGTATATACATGTAGTGTATTTAGATGTATTAAAATAATTTTGGAAGACTTCAAGACATATATCAAAACACTCATACTTAACGAAAATGGTTACAGTTACTTTCTCATTCTTTTCTTTCATCAAGAATTCTAGTCGTATTCTTACCCGTATTATACACAGCTTCAAAACGTACTTACTATGGGTATATACCAATAGGAACTAGCATGGGATTCCACTCTTGATTATGTCATGTATGACTAATCAATTTTAACTTCTACCATGAGCTAGTCAACTAACTAGAACTCCTTTTAACCCCACTCACCACTCACCAATTACCACTCATCATTCACTCCATTTCACTTCCAATTCTCTTTCTAATTCTCTCTCAACACACACACACTATTATGAACGTATTTTTCCAGTAGTTAATCATCATCTTCATCAAAAATCACTTCAAGAATCAAGCTATAATCATCATAGGAAGAACACTTCAAGAACACTTCAAAAATCCCTTCAAGTTTACTAATTTACTTCCAAGCTTTCTAATCCATTCCAAGTAATCATCTAAGATCAAGAAACCTTTGTTATATACAGTAGGTTATCTTTCTTATTCAAGGTAATATTCATATTCAAACTTTGATTCAATTTCTATAACTATAAACTATCTTAATTCGAGTAAAAATCTTACTTGAACTTGTTTTTGTGTCATGATCCTACTTCAAGAACTTTCAAGCCATCCAAGATCCTTTGAAGCTAGATCATTTCTTGTCACTTCCAGTAGGTTTACCTACTAAACTTGAGGTAGTAATGATGTTCATAACATCATTCGATTCATATATATAAAACTATCTTATTCAAAGGTTTAAACTCGTAATCACTAGAACATAGTTTAGTTAATTCTAAACTTGTTCGCAAACAAAAGTTAATCCTTCTAACTTGACTTTTAAAATTAACTAAACACATGTTCTATATCTATATGATATGCTAACTTAATGATTTAAAATCTGGAAACACGAAAAACACCGTAAAACCGGATTTACGCCGTCGTAGTAACACCGCGGGCTGTTTTGGGTTAGTTAATTAATAACTATGATAAACTTTGATTTAAAAGTTGTTATTCTGAGAAAATGATTTTTATTATGAACATGAAACTATATCCAAAAATTATGGTTAAACTCAAAGTGGAAGTATGTTTTCTAAAATGGTCATCTAGACGTCGTTCTTTCGACTGAAATGACTACCTTTACAAAAAATGACTTGTAACTTATTTTTCTGACTATAAACCTATAATTTTTCTATTTAGATTCATAAAATAGAGTTCAATATGAAACCATAGCAATTTGATTCACTCAAAACAGATTTAAAATGAAGAAGTTATGGGTAAAACAAGATTGGATAATTTTTCTCATTTTAGCTACGTGAAAATTGGTAACAAATATATTCCAACCATAACTTAATCAACTTGTATTGTATATTATGTAATCTTGAGATACCATAGACATGTATACAATGTTTCAACCTATCGTGTCGACACATCTATATATATTTCGGAACAACCATAGACACTCTATATGTGAATGTTGAAGTTAGCTATACAGGGTTGAGGTTGATTTCAAAATATGTATAGTTTGAGTTGTGATCAATACTGAGATACGTATACACTGGGTCGTGGATTGATTCAAGATAATATTTATCGATTTATTTCTGTATATCTAACTGTGGACAACTAGTTGTAGGTTACTAACGAGGACAGCTGACTTAATAAACTTAAAACATCAAAATATATTAAAAGTGTTGTAAATATATTTTGAACATACTTTGATATATATGTATATATTGTTATAGGTTCGTGAATCAACCAGTGGCCAAGTCTTACTTCCCGACGAAGTAAAAATCTGTGAAAGTGAGTTATAGTCCCACTTTTAAAATCTAATATTTTTGGGATGAGAATACATGCAGGTTTTATAAATGATTTACAAAATAGACACAAGTACGTGAAACTACATTCTATGGTTGAATTATCGAAATTGAATATGCCCCTTTTTATTAAGTCTGGTAATCTAAGAATTAGGGAACAGACACCTTAATTGACGCGAATCCTAAAGATAGATCTATTGGGTCTAACAAACCCCATCCAAAGTACCGAATGCTTTAGTACTTCGAAATTTATTTCATATCCGAAGGGTGTCCCGGAATGATGGGGATATTCTTATATATGCATCTTGTTAATGTCGGTTACCAGGTGTTCACCATATGAATGATTTTTATCTCTATGTATGGGATGTGTATTGAAATATGAAATCTTGTGGTCTATTGTTACGATTTGATATATATAGGTTAAACCTATAACTCACCAACATTTTTGTTGACGTTTAAAGCATGTTTATTCTCAGGTGAATATTAAGAGCTTCCGCTGTTGCATACTAAAATAAGGACAAGATTTGGAGTCCATGTTTGTATGATAATGTGTAAAAACTGCATTCAAGAAACTGATTTCGATGTAACATATTTGTATTGTAAACCATTATGTAATGGTCGTGTGTAAACAGGATATTTTAGATTATCATTATTTGATAATCTACGTAAAATCTTTTTAAACCTTTATTTATGAAATAAAGGTTATGGTTTGTTTTAAAAATGAATGCAGTCTTTGAAAAACGTCTCATATAAAGGTCAAAACCTCGCAACGAAATCAATTAATATGGAACGTTTTTAATCAATAAGAACGGGACATTTCATTAATATGTATTTATACACTTTTGAAAGACTTCAATACACTTATCAAAATACTTCTACTTAACAAAAATGTTTACAATTACATCCTCGTTCAGTTTCATCAATAATTCTACTCGTATGCACCCGTATTCGTACTCGTACAATACACAGCTTTTAGATGTATGTACTATTGGTAAATACACTCCAATGATCAGCTTTTAGCAACCCATGTGAGTCATCTAACACATGTGGGAACCATCATTTGGCAACTAGCATGAAATATCTCATAAAATTACAAAAATATGAGTAATCATTCATGACTTATTTACATGAAAACAAAATTACATATCATTTATATCTAATCCATACACCAACGACCAAAAACACCTACAAACACTTTCATTCTTCAATTTTCTTCATCTAATTGATCTCTCTCAAGTTCTATCTTCAAGTTCTAAGTGTTCTTCATATATTCTACAAGTTCTAGTTACATAAAATCAAGAATACTTTCAAGTTTGCTAGCTCACTTCCAATCTTGTAAGGTGATCATCCAACCTCAAGAAATCTTTGTTTCTTACAGTAGGTTATCATTCTAATACAAGGTAATAATCATATTCAAACTTTGGTTCAATTTCTATAACTATAACAATCTTATTTCAAGTAATGATCTTACTTGAACTTGTTTTCGTGTCATGATTCTGCTTCAAGAACTTCGAGCCATCCAAGGATCCGTTGAAGCTAGATCCATTTTTCTCTTTTCCAGTAGGTTTATCCAAGGAACTTAAGGTAGTAATGATGTTCATAACATCATTCGATTCATACATATAAAGCTATCTTATTCGAAGGTTTAAACTTGTAATCACTAGAACATAGTTTAGTTAATTCTAAACTTGTTCGCAAACAAAAGTTAATCCTTCTAACTTGACTTTTAAAATCAACTAAACACATGTTCTATATCTATATGATATGCTAACTTAATGATTTAAAACCTGGAAATACGAAAAACACCGTAAAACCGGATTTACGCCGTCGTAGTAACACCTCGGGCTGTTTTGGGTTAGTTAATTAAAAACTATGATAAACTTTGATTTAAAAGTTGTTATTCTGAGAAAATGATTTTTATTATGAACATGAAACTATATCCAAAAATTATGGTTAAACTCAAAGTGGAAGTATGTTTTCTAAAATGGTCATCTAGACGTCGTTCTTTCGACTGAAATGACTACCTTTACAAAAACGACTTGTAACTTATTTTTCCGACTATAAACCTATACTTTATCTATTTAGATTCATAAAATAGAGTTCAATATGAAACCATAGCAATTTGATTCACTCAAAACGGATTTAAAATGAAGAAGTTATGGGTAAAACAAGATTGGATAATTTTTCTCATTTTAGCTACGTGAAAATTGGTAACAAATCTATTCCAACCATAACTTAATCAACTTGTATTGTATATTATGTAATATTGAGATACCATAGACACATATACAATGTTTCGACCTATCATGTCGACACATCTATATATATTTCGGAACAACCATAGACACTCTATATGTGAATGTTGGAGTTAGCTATACAGGGTTGAGGTTGATTCCAAAATATATATAGTTTGAGTTGTGATCAATACTGAGATACGTATACACTGGGTCGTGGATTGATTCAAGATAATATTTATCGATTTATTTCTGTAAATCTAACTGTGGACAACTAGTTGTAGGTTTCTAACGAGGACAGCTGACTTAATAAACTTAAAACATCAAAATATATTAAAAGTGTTGTAAATATATTTTGAACATACTTTGATATATATGTATATATTGTTATAGGTTCGTGAATCAACCAGTGGCCAAGTCTTACTTCCCGGCGAAGTAAAAATCTATGAAAGTGAGTTATAGTCCCACTTTTAAAATCTAATATTTTTGGGATGAGAATACATGCAGGTTTTATAAATGATTTACAAAATAGACACAAGTACGTGAAACTACATTCTATGGTTGAATTATCGAAATCGAATATGCCCCTTTTTATTAAGTCTGGTAATCTAAGAATTAGGGAACAGACACCCTAATTGACGCGAATCCTAAAGATAGATCTATTGGGCCTAACAAACCCCATCCAAAGTACCGGATGTTTTAGTACTTCAAAATTTATATCATATCCGAAGGGTGTCCCAGAATGATGGGGATATTCTTATATATGCATCTTGTTAATGTCGGTTACCAGGTGTTCACCATATGAATGATTTTTATCTCTATGTATGGGATGTGTATTGAAATATGAAATCTTGTCGTCTATTATTATGATTTGATATATATAGGTTAAACCTATAACTCACCAACATTTTTGTTGACGTTTTAAGCATGTTTATTCTCAGGTGATTATTAAGAGCTTCCGCTGTCGCATACTTAAATAAGGACGAGATTTGGAGTCCATGCTTGTATGATATTGTGTAAAAACTGCATTCAAGAAACGTATTTTGTTGTAACATATTTGTATTGTAAACCATTATGTAATGGTCGTGTGTAAACAGGATATTTTAGATTATCATTATTTGGTAATCTACGTAAAGCTTTTTAAACCTTTATTGATGAAATAAAGGTTATGGTTTGTTTTAAAATGAATGCAGTCTTTGAAAAACGTCTCATATAGAGGTCAAAACCTCGCAACGAAATCAATTAATATGGAATGTTTTTAATCAATAAGAACGGGACATTTCAATTTGGACATCTTATTTATAGTGTAATCTAGCTTTGTCCATTAGTGCCACGTAATAGGAAAAGGACGTAATAGGAAAAGGAGATCATGATCTGTCCTAACAGTACCAATTTGCTTAAAGGGCTGTAAAAAGCATCTTGTTGGACCTGCTTCTTGTCTGCCACATCCATCCTGCAAGCTACAACGCCTTCTGGCCGGTCGTACATTGACAAGACGCGATCCTTTTACAGGCTTTGTGTCGTTACACGTCCGTCGTTGCCTGCGCGCTAGCATGCATGTGTGCGCTACATATTAGCACGTGAGAGTCACGTGTGATGCGCTATACGAGTTGATTGAGTATGCATATCGTTAAGTCCCCCACAGTTCAATATTATGCGCAAGTATTGCACATGGTGTTGAACTCAACTGTTCAATCATCTATTTCACGCATCAATATAATTTGTGTTTTATACTCTTCAAAGGTTGGAAGATATAAAAAACGATGGCTAGTGACAAGGTGCATTTAATACGAAATGGCTTTTCCGACGTCTTTCAATTTGTTGCATAGGTCAATGGGTCACGTCAAGAGTTGCTTGTCATATCGCTGTTTCCCACTCCACTTTCCTTTGCACACTATGCGACAAGTGTTTCTTTCGTGGCCTTTCCTTTTTTTAATCGCCTTTTTTCAACTTCTTGGGGAGGTTTTTTGATTTTGACCTCCTCTATAAATACCCCATAATTGCACTAATAAAGTTTTTTTTTTTTTTTTTTTTTTTTTTGCTTCACTCAAGCGCGAACTTCCATCTGCTACGTTTAGTGTTCTTCGCTTGACCTTAAGAATTCGGGTTAACGTGTACTCTGCTTCTTTTCTTTTATTGCTAAATAATTTCATTAATTTGTTATAAATGGCTTCTACTTCTATCGCTGAGCCCGATGGTTCCGAAGCTATTCCTTCCATTGTTACGGGGAAGGAACACATGACACTTCGAGATTGGTATCCTCCACCAGGGGCGCTGAACCCTGTTGCGCCTTTAGCTGACCAACACACTAATCATTCAATTCCAAATAAGGTTAACGTGTATCGTGAGGTTATGCAGCAAGGGAACTTGCGCTACCCTCCTACTCCCCTTTTCATGAGTGTTCTTCATAACTATGGCATTGGGATTGGCCAATTGAATACTTACCGCACTTGTCGCATTACGTATTTTGAGATGTGTAATCATTTTCGATTTGCGCCAACCTTGAACTTGTTTAAGAACGTATTTTCTTATAAGAAGAGTGTATGCTTTTAACGATATGGTTAATTTTATGGCGCAAGTAAAAGCTGGTGTTCACGCGGAATGGAAGAATACTTTCTCTTATATATCGGCAATTCTTTATTTCCGTATGTTAACTTGTTGTAACTTTTCTTTTTGTAGTTATGTTGCTTGATAATATTCTGGAGAGCCGCCGTATTTTAGGCTTATACTCTGAGGTTGAGGAGTCTGTAAATGAAGGGGAACACAATCCTGACGCGGAGCCCACGGTCGAATGTGGTGGCTCTGGCGAAGCTGATGGTGATCGCGATGTTGAGGCTGACAATGGCCATGTTTGTGGCGATTCCTAAAATTTTATTGATGAAGGGCGTGAGCGGACTAGTGACATACGAAGAATATGGCGCTGAGACGGACGTCACCCTTTCGCCATGCGGTAGGACTGGACTCCCTGAGGGTACTCAAGATGATCGCCCACCGGTGTCTGGCACCGAGGGTGAAATCTGGCAAAAAGCCAAAGGGTACCTTGTTTTATTTACCTTGTATGTTTATCTTCTTTTTTCTGAGGCTTACTGTAGCTAGCTGACTTGCTCTTTTGTTTGTTTATCCATAGATAACACACTGACCTTCAATGGTTTGAACGATTTGTTGGCGGTTCCTGAGGAAGCAGCGGCTTCCCAATTTGGTTTCTTGGAGAAGATTTGACTTCCTTCATACTTCTCCAAGTTGTATGAAGAGGAAAGGGTGACCTCCCTTCTTTAGTTGCTCATGCATGTAATTTTGAGCATGTAGCTTGTTGTTTGGAGAGGTCCTTGTGGTCGTATAGGCCAAGGAAAGACTCAATTTCTAGCCTGAATCTTATTCAAAGAAGGCTATTGATCCGGAGGCTGTCGAGAAGAGGAAGCGTTACACTGAAGTTGGCTGAAATCATGGTTCCCAGCTTGGTTGCCTTATCTTAAGACCCTGATGAGCGCCTGATCTCCGAGAAATGCCGTCTTTGATTCATCTTGTACAGTGATCTATGTATTCTGCTATTCGTATGTGTGAATTTCTATGTACCGATGCTATGCAACGCTCTAAAGATTGGTGAGTTGGTGCTTTGCTTAACTAAATCTTACTTAGTTTTCAAAGATCATGCTCAAAGCACGTCGGCGTTTAACTTATCGCATACATGTAATGCTCGAGCATGGGTTACGTAAATATGCGGATCTTTAAACATCATCACTTAATACTTCCCCCAGTTCGGTATTATGCACGAAGTATCGAACTCGACTAAGGTTTGACATAGAGTGGCATAGGCTACGCTACCATGAGCTCAAGAAAAGATGTCATGGGCTAGGCGCGGCCATGGACTTGTAATTGTTTGAGTATTTCATACGTGTAATAATTATAAGCTTTAGTGCCGTAATACAAAATTATTTAACATCAAGTTTTATTACTTGTTGAACGATCTTTGTTTTCTGATTATAGTAATTTTAATGATCAAATGCGTAAGATCGTTAATGAGAATGTCAACATGTTGGGCATGCCATCGCGTAATCTCCGTGTATACTGTTGTGCACACGGTATACATTTTGATTATACACTCGTGTGTGCGTACTAGAGTCTTCTAAGTGCGCCAACACTTAGGATTGAGGTCAGGCATGACCAACGCCGTCGTTTATAGTCATGACTTGCAGATCTCAAGTCTGCTCGAGCGGGCTAAGTCAACCCAATGACTCTTAACCATCTGATTGTAATAAACTAGCTTGTTGCCAAACAAGCTTCTGCCGCACGGGAGTCGGAGAAAACATCCTTTCAAAGGCAGAAGTGCGTCGGGTATGCAACCGTGCGTACCTTATATCAAGTTAAAGAACTACTTTGGTATAAAGATTATGGTAAACTATAACTTTATTAGAAAGTACAAATGGAGTAGCTTTGCACTCAGAGCGCTTACAGACCAAATACTTGGGGCCTGTTAACAACCAATGACTGCGCTAAACAGTTGCGCTTGATTCAAATATAGAGAAATTTAATAATAATGGTGGCCTAATCGATATGTTGGCATGACCACACTTTCCATTAACTTCTCGTCCTTGTATTCTCAGAACTCGTAGTCCACGCTGCAGATTTCGTCTCCCTCGTCTATTGCTGGCTCTGAAGAACCGCCCTCATCTACCTTCCCTTTACCAGCGACTTGAATACTCGGGGCCTGTTAACAACCAATTAGTTGGTTTGTAAAATCAACGAATGCGCGAGCTTATGCGTTTGATGCATTTTTATATGCGTCTTATGTTTCGAATTCTATAAGATTGTGCTCATTATATGGGGTAAGCGCGCAAACTGTTTGCATATATTTAGCTTATTGGCATTGGAGTATCAAGAAGTGGTTCTTATTTTGCTGTTACCGAGTGCTAGACCTATAATTTGTAATTCATTGAGTTATGTTTTATTGTCAGTTTCAGGGTTTTCCTCTGTTGTCTTTGACCCCATGGTGGCGAGCCCTGGCGGGGTTGGAAATACTATGACACCATGAGCGATAGAGGGCGCGATGCCGAACTGGGATATCGCTGACTGTCCTAAGAGAGCGTCGTATTATGAGGAAGCGCGTATCTCGCTGAATTCTACCACCAACGTTTGTGCCTTCCCCCGGTCATATTATCATCTCGCAGCATTAGCTCTACTTCCAAGGATCCCATTGACTAAGTGGACTCTCCTGCCAACCCTTGAACTTTTGCCGAGGTTCCTTCATGTTGCATTACACCTTGTACGATAATATGTCAAAACAACGCTCGAACATGACATTAGCGCAACTCTTAGTATCAATAAGGTGTTCATCGATTAACTGTCCACATTCGGGCAAGTAACCTTCCACCACCAATGGTGCGCTCTTCCTTCCCTTGCCCGTTTTGTTGGGGAACACATGTCGAATCGATTCCCAAGGCAGAAGCGGTTTGTTTTCAAACTTCTCCCTTTTACCCATGAAAACATGTAGATCACTTTGTCGGTCCTTTTGGCCTCATCATCCTTCTTGTAGTCATTCTGCCTATCCTTTTGGGTTTCAAATGCTCCAGCTTCCCGCGTTTCAAGCAACCAACCACTTCGTCGACCAGTGCCTTGCACCAATTGGTCTCGTGCCCATAGTCGTCATGGAAGTCACAAAACTTTGATTTGTTCCTTTACGCATATTCAGACATACGCGCCGGTTTCTCAAACATTTTGGAGATAGATTCCGTGACGTGATTTCTTTAAGGCTCTTGTTTTAGGCTCCTGATCAGCGTCTCTTTGTTTTCACGCGTTTTATTGTCTCTATCCTTGTGTTGTTGTTCGTTGTTGCTTCCTTGATTCCCTCGTTGGTGCCTTCTATCATTATGTCATTATGACTACTTTATTGTGATGGCGGTATGGGCTTGATTCATGTTGGCTCCTTTCGAAACTTTCTGAATGGCGACCGCCTCGGGGAGAACCATACCCATCACGCTGCCCATTATTTGAGTTTCCATGGCTGGAATACCCGGTAGTGTCTTCCTCCGCGCACATATGCTTATGTGCTTTTTAGATAGCTTCCGCGAGCGTGTCTGGGAGGGGGTTTCTCTGCCATAGCGTCAGGTGGCGATTGGCGATCCCTGCAGATTTCATGAATGAATCTCGACACCTTTTTGGGATTCTGCCAGGTTTGGGATTCTGGCAACCTCTCGGCAGTACCTATCAATGAATTGTCCAAATAATTTGACGCGCTCGTGTTTGATGTCGTGACACTCCACGGGGGTCCTTCGGGACACGTGTTGTGAAAGTCGAGCAGGAAGCGTGTCCTAAGATAGTCATACATGTTTTTAATCATGTTTCCAGCCATTCCAGGCTGCTCAAATTCGTGCACCATCTCGTCAGGGGCAGCGTTCATTAGCATGTAGATCAGATTTGCTTGGCTTCTTGCGCGCTACTCCCGTGTTTGCGCAGGAGATGCGCCACGAGATTCTTTGCTTGCGGACGCCGTCCCTGGCATGAAGGTCGGTAGGCTGGACCTAGGCACGGATGGACGGGCGTCTTGAAGGGGCGCTCACCCTGAAAGCTAATGGGACTGCTGTTGTTGCTGACACTTTTACGACTGCCCTCCGATACTAGGTAAGTCGCCTTGAACCCTGCATTAGTGGTGTTCGAGGCCTAAGGTATCGGGCGAACCGCCTTTGGTGTCTTAAAAGGGGACGCTTGAGTGTTAATAGGATATGCGGGAGCGCTTCTTGGGGGCGTATACGCTCCTGTGGGACCCTTAGTCACGGGATTTTGTCCCACATGTGAGGTGGCTCGTGTTGGCACTGGCTTTGGTGCTTCTCGCTTGCTTGTCATCTTGATATATGTAACCATATTCAAAGAAAAACAAGCGAATGTTAACGGACATATAGAGAAAAAATTAATCGAAACCTTTTAACTTATTTGTCCCACGGATGGCGTCATTTGATCAAGCATACAATAGATCCAACGGGTTCGCTCCATAATTGACAACAACAAAGGGGGATTTAAGGGTCATTTGAGTTTAACTCTGCGGTCCCGTATACCGTGAATAACGCCTGTGAGATGAAGATCTCGATAGGAGTGGTTAAACGTCGACCCACCATCATCGAAATAGCCTGCAATTGATGTGCTGGAAGTCCGGTAGCGCGGGTAAGAGCCGCGTTATGCGTAAGCGCGTTTGGTGAGATTGTTGTATGTCTTACTAATAATAATATAGGTGTAAGTAGAGGTGAATCATTTTATCCTTCTGCCCCTTTGTATCGTGATTTGGACCTCCTATTTATAGTGTAATCTAACTTTGTCCATTAGTGTCACCTAATAGGACAAGGAGATCATGATCTGTCCTATACCAATTTGCTTAAAGGGCCGACAAAAGTAAAAAGCATTATGTCGGACCTGCTTCCTGTCTGCAGCATCCATCCTGCTACAGCGTCTTCTGGCAGGTCGTACATCGACAAGGCGATCCTTTTGCAGGCTTTGTGTCGTTACACGCCCGTCGTTGCATGCGTGCGCTACATATTAGCACGTGAGAGGCACGTGTGATGCGATATACGAGTTGATCGAGTATGAGTATCATTAAAAGGCAAATGGGTGATTATATGTTTCTAGCGTGATGATGCTGATTGGTAAATTGTCTATTTTACATGTCATGCAGGTTTTAAATGTTATTGGAATCTAAAAAAAGTTGAAGATAGTATTTGCGGTATAACCCAACCAGGTTTTTCAGTATGATTCGAGTCGTTTGAGTTTTGACCAAACTGGTCGGTTCTTTGGCATTTTAATTCCCATAAACTTTGATTGGCCGCACCGCTGCAGTCATCCGTGGGAATCTTCATGTAATGTATTCTAATCTTCTTTCTATTGGGAATTGGAAATTTATCACCCGTCAAAGTGGAAATTCAGGAAGTTCATTTGTATTGAACAGGAGACAAGTTAAACAGTCTCCAGAGTGATTTTATGCTCATTCCTACGAAAGGTATGTTTTTAGCATCTATAGGTCGAAGGTGGGTTAGGAAACGGGTGAAAATCTGTTCGATTAAAATTTGTATGTTTTGAACTAGGTCCAGCTAGGTTGGGTTCACCTGTAATTACTTGTCAGTTTCTCAGAAATTTATTACTCCCGCAAAAGGTATTGTTTTTAATATGATCACAAATTTATCCAAATTTTAATGGCAAGTGACTTGGGAGGATTGTGTATATAAAAATTCACTTTAGCCGACATTCAGCCTATTCAGACGCCTTTTCCGTCAATCATATTGGCACTTCGGTCAAATTTTCCTACACGTAATTTGAACGTCTGGCTTATTGCAAAAGCATTTGAAATATTTAATATTTTATTTTATTGCACCCTCACATGCAATGCATATATCAGGATTTAATGAATTTTTTTAAACTGAAGTTAGCCAAAGGGACCATTCACGTAACATTTGTAAAATTGTATGATTAAGTTTGCAAAAAAAAAAATATATAGTAACGCTGCATGCAAAATGGGGTATGAGTAAAGGATCTACATAGCAAAAAAGTCTAAATATAAATATAAACATAAACATAAACCAGGTTATAAGGGTGTTCATCTTGTGCAACACCACAAGGCCCAACTTCTTTTGAGGTCCAAGTTTATCCAATCTGCTGCAATATATTATATTAGGTGAATGTGAATAGTTATTTTTTGTTATTTTTCTTTATTTAGAATGGCAGTATTGTCATCATCCAAAGGGGCTTAATAACCTTCACGATTATATGCCATTACTCACACGTTTGAAGAAATTCCTCACACACCATCGCACGATGCATACCCGGTGTGCTTTGGGTTAAATCGAGTGCCTTACGGCATGCACCTTGTCACTACAACAGAACTCTAGAGAAAAACTCTTCCTCAAGGATTCGAACGTGCTCCCATTTTTTACAGATATAGACCCGCAAACAATATGATCCTTTTTGCCGCTTAGCTAGTATCTCGATGGCGGTGAATGTGAATAGTTGTAGGTCACGTAGTTTATAACTATAGATAGATTAACAACATATTTATTAATGGTCCTAAAAGCCAATTCGTATGTAACTAGAATTTTAAAAACGACATGAATAGTTGTAGGTCACGTAGTTTATAACTATAGATAGATTAACAACATATTTATTAATGGTCCTAAAAGCCAATTCGTATGTAACTAGAATTTTAAAAACGACATTTAAATAGCCATGTAGCGGTGGCCGAATGAGTTGGCGTGGGCACCTGCAAGCCAGTGGTCACTTGTTCGAGTTATTTTAGGGGCTTTTATTTTTGTTTTTTTCTTCAAATGCGAATTTGACTAGATATATACTATTAGGGTATAGAACATATGTGAAAGATTGGCTGGGTGATTTGGCTGCGTATCTTCTTCTAGGTGGTTGCGGGTTTGAAACCCGATAACTTCTTTTTTTTTTAGAAACTTAAAAATTGATTTTTTTGAATCATAAATAAACAATGTCGTATTTAAATCACAAAAAAATCAATGGATGGATGGTTATGTGCCTTGCATTAGTATATGATGGTCGTTAGTTTGAGTCATGGGAGCCCTGTTTTTTCAGATTCTTTTTTTTTTTTATCACAAAAATCGACGAGTTCTTACATAGTCTACCGCACTTCGACTGCAGCGGCATATTTTACTCGTATTGTATTTATTAATAACAAGTGTATTGTGAGCATAAGCTGCTATGTACATTTGATAATTATTAAACTTATTCGCCAACGAAACATTGCTTCAATGGCATCCCCTCCACCTTGTGTGTTGGGGTTGGGGGGTTAGGTAATGGGTTTGAGCCCATCCTATTAATTAATCTGCCTGAAATATGGATATCCAGATTGACCTCAAAGGGCTTTTCTCCCGGATCCATTTAGGACTCAAACCCGGTCCGCTTGCCCCTCGGAATGGTTAAACGATAACGATCCATAAAATTTACAAAGTCTAGAAACAGTTTTGTGAGTAGAATATACTAATTAATTATCATATTAAACAACAAAATTCAATCTTAGTTACAATGGAATTGTAGATTTTTAATAAAATAATAATAAGATGATAAATATCAAATGTTTAGGTGGTTAATAAAATACAACGCATTACTACTAAGCCTTGCAATACTCACCATACTAGTCATGATCTTCTTCATTACAACTGGACTTATTTCTTCATCTGAAAGTCCATCAGTGCATGAGTACTCGTCAGTAATAGCTGCACTTGTCCACGTTTGTGCGTTAGAAAGTACAAATTTCTTGTCTTTAGACGATTTAAGGCTCGATATCGCTTTCAACGAGTCCTTAATTTCACCTATAGAGTCTTGAATATCACCAATGCAATCTTTAAGGACTGCAGCATCACCTTTTGTTATGTTTTTCGCTTTAACTAGTTTTAAAATAATGGTTCGAGTGGTGGAGGCAGATTTAAGGGTGGCGGAAAGGGATTGTTTGACGAGTCTAAGTGGGGTTGATTTGATGGCCAATGCGTATGGTAATAGAGATGTTGTGCAGACTGATGGGTAAGTGGTGTAGTTACATGAGGTTTTGATGTAATTTGTGTATGTTTCGGTGGTGGCGGATGATGATGGTGTTACGAATTCGAAGATCGAAATGGTTATGAATGTGAGAAAGATTGATGAGAAGAATGTTGATTGTTGATCCATAGCTGGTTGTTTGTTTTGAGTATTAATTGATGATGAGATTAAGAAAAATCTTTCTCAATTTATAGAGGAATGACTAAGGGATTTTCAATATGTATACAACTAATTTTCCTTGATTGATCATTTTTTAATTCTACATATAAAACTGTCATGATAATTTGTCAAACAAATATACATGTGATTCATGTGATATAATGGAATGTTTAATGCATGTTTGATCTGTTGAAATCAAAAGAATATCCATTTTATAATTAATGTTGATCTTACATTTCCTCGGCACCTATAAAGTAAAACTACAAGCAACGTTTATAGTTTTCATGAAATTATACCAATCACTTTTTTTTTTTTTTTTTTAATCTCGGGATATATACAACCAATTGATTCTAACACTATATATTCCGAAAGTCGCTTCTTGGTACACTTATGAATAAAGTGGTGAAAATTTAAAATTTAAATTCTGACTAACGATTAACTAAAATCTTAATAATGTTTATACATGTTTTAAGGAATGATTGTTATTACATTATGCAAATAATACTAATAATTTTAATCTATAACATGATATTTAAAAAAATTCCGATGATCACCTCATATCATCATATGGTTAACCACGAGTATTGGGTTGCCAGCTGGGCACATGTATCCGGTATGAATACCAAATTATTTTTAAAATGGGAGAGTACGACCCTTTGACCATCGAAGGTCTTGTTTCAAGCCGAGATGAATCACAACATATGATAAAGTTGCCTACACTATTTATAGTGGTGGGGGGGCGTAGGTTGTTGGTGTGAGTTGCTTTTTGTACTTTTTTATGACTATAATGTGTGAGTTTTTTTATGTGGAGTAGTGGTGGTGTTGGTTTTTGATGTGGGTCAAGAATATTGTGATGATGTGTTAAATATTATTGAGTTAAGTATTAAAAATGGATAAAAATAATATTTTAAAATAATAAAAAATTAAGAAAACAAAAACAACGCTCGTTGCTTGATCCGTTGCTTGACAACGCACAGCTCAAATCTTGGCCCATCTCACTCATTGATACACCACAAAGTGGTGTTGGTTGCTTGCCATCTAGGCAGCCCACGGTGTTGGCATTGACCAATACATATGGTCTTAACAGTTGAATTGTTACATTAATATTATGCCAGTTTATGTTTAAATTTAAAATGCCTGAACACTTTCAATCCAGAACAGAATACTGAACTTAGATCTCACATTTACAAATATTACACTTTTTATATACCCCATAATTTATTTAGAAAACAAAACAAAAAGAAAAAACGTCGTTGGTACCTGTGATTTGTTTACATTATCATGATAACACCTAAACTCTTTTTTTTGCGTAATTGGTACATATATTTTGTGTAACTTGTATGGTTGGTACCTCTAACTAACTCCACTTAAATTTAAATGGTTAACATTGGTCCATTTATTTTTCATTCATTAAACAACAATTGGCTTAAAAATCGGATCTAAACACGTCTCTTTCTCTCTCATCACAAAAAAATCCTTCCAGATCCATTTTGTTCATCTATGTATCCATTACCAATTTGTTCAACTTTGAAACTTTTAATGATGAAAATATTCGAGCTAAATTCGTTACAATAAATGAAATCAGTTCATCTAATCAAATATAAGAATTTGTTTAAATAAAATGGAGAAAGGTATTTAAACTTCTGACGATTAGTAATGATCATCGTATGCCTTATATACACTCATCATCTTTCCGATATATCCTCATGTTGTTGCAGGATGGGTTTTTATTTATTCGGAGTTAGCAGTTGTAGAATATGATAGGGAGCAAATGGTGTCTTTCACCATTCTGAAATTATTGACAAGATTGAGATTTTCCAGTTCACTGATGTTTTAAGCTTCTGAATCTGCCTCACATGATTCAATTTATGGTTTATTTATCATGATTCATGTTCTTGCAGTACGAACT
Organism: Rutidosis leptorrhynchoides; assembly: GCF_046630445.1. Taxonomy (NCBI): domain Eukaryota; kingdom Viridiplantae; phylum Streptophyta; class Magnoliopsida; order Asterales; family Asteraceae; genus Rutidosis; species Rutidosis leptorrhynchoides. The sequence goes on from NC_092334.1 coordinate 604,698,909, forward strand.
TCTGAAGATGATAACTTTTAAAAGGTTAGTAGTGAGCTGAAGATAATATTTTAATAAAAATTTAATATTCTAATAATTGAAGTTTTTAATGTAAAGGGATGAATTTGCCCTCACATGCATGGCACATGTGAGGGGTTAATTTTTAAACCTTGACTAAAGTTAGGCTAGGTACTAAATACGATAGTTAACCAAAACTGAGGTACCAACTACACAATAAAAAAAGTTTAGGTGTTATGATCACGGATGGCAATGGATACCCGGTCTAGTGGATATCCATCCGATCAACCCGATTATTCGTGGATATGGACGATCTAAATGGATATGGATATGGATATGGATATGGACGAAAAAATTTCATCCATGGATGAACCCGCTTCCACCCGAAATAACTAAATATATAAATTTATCACTCAAATTAGTATCATTTATGTAGTGATATTTCATTAATTATATTCATATTCATCTTTCGTTATATTTTCTCAAAAATATAACTTTATTCTTATATTTTGTTTTGTTTAATTTAAATGTATTTATCGTACTTTGGTGATTTAAATGTGTAACGACCCAACTTCGTTTTACCAAAAACACGATTTGAAATTTTTTTTTATAACATACCATCTGGACGGCGTCCAGTTGCACTAAAAAGTTCTGTGACAGAACACACCCAACCCACGTTATACTGGACGGCGTCCAACCAATCTGGACGGCGTCCAGGATACCTGATCAGTCCCATTTCATTTAAAAATATACTAAACACTTCGAATCAATACCAAAACGATTTGTAACAACCCAATCAAGTTTTACATCAACAAAACGTTAAATAAAAGTGTCTACGCCACCAATACGGGTTAAGACTCAATAACCCAACCCAATACCAAGAGCATAATCCCGGGGACTACCAAATCTCCCATCCGCGTCCAAATATCCAAAAGCTACCCCATCGAGCCCAAGCGCTCATACGCGTCTAGTCTAACAACTAGCTAGCTTCATAACACAATACCTGTAAAAAGGTAAACAACGAGAGGGGTAAGTTAACGCTTAGTGAATGCAATAATTATACATATACATATATAATCTACTTACTTGCAATCACTTACACAATACCGCATACAAGCTAGCAATTCAATAACCATGCAACATCATGCATAAACTAATATCCACAATTCACAATAAGCTAGCAACACCAATAGCATATAGTTCACAATTTAACATGCTAATACAAAATTCACACAACCATGGTTAACCAATCGTACAAGGGAACGGTACTCGCGAAAGACCGTCGGAGTTCATAACATCCATTAGTGTACTTAACACCGCGTAATCACTAATCCCCCGGGTGATGTCTTGAACACCGCGTCTAACTCACCCCCATGACAATGTGGTGTCTTAAACACCGCGACTATCCCACGTGTCAATCAAACCCATGAGTGGTGTCTTGAACACCGCGACAATCCCACTACCATGACGATGTGGTGTCTTAAACATTGCGACTATCCCACATGTCAATCAATACCAATGAGTGGTGTCTTAAACACCGCGACAATCCCACTCCCATGACGATGTGGTGTCTTAAATGTCATACCCCGTCCTAATCCATCTGGACGAAGTCACCAACATCTGGTCCCATTGCGATGATCGACTCCAAGTAATGTCTCTAAAATGAGCAAATGCACAGCGGAAGATTTCTTTCATACCTGAGAATAAACATGCTTTAAAGTGTCAACCAAAAGGTTGGTGAGTTCATAAGTTTATCGTAAACAATAAAATTTATCATTTTGATAGACCACAAGATTTAAATGCTGCATGGTACAAATGGACCCGAATCCTACACCCACCTGTAATGTACATGCGATATCTTTTAAATACAGTACACCTTTCTCGTGTACGCAATCCATTTTTCATAAATCTTAGAAACCGTACACATATCTCGTGCACAAAAACTAATATACATAACCTGTGTATAAAAATCATTCTCTCGATACATAACATTCACATCAATTGGTCCCAATTATCATGTCCACATAATTCAATGGTGGCAATTATCATGTCCACATAATTCAATGGTGGCAATTATTATGTCCACATAATTCAATGGTGGCAATTATCATGTCCACATAATTCAATGGTGGCAATTATCATGTCCACATATGTGACACCGCAAATTTTTTTTTTTAAATACGTGGCGGAAGCATTTATTTTAAACAAACCATTTCAATAACATAAACATATTTAATTACATATCTCAAAGTATTTGTCAGCTGGCAATCAACTAATACATCTGGTGTCACGTGACATAATAACAAATCAGTTTTAACGAAAAAGACACATCAGAGTTTCTCCATAGTCAAACATAACATCTTCATGCCCGGCTTCTCCCCAAAATGCGACACTTACAAAAGCTAACAACCTGCGGGGAGGAGATGGAGGGGAATTAGCACGAAGCTAAGTGAGTACGACTAACTACAGACGATAGCATACATAAATGTTATACTACTCATGTCACATAGTCTAACACACAATCATCACCCAGTAGTGCAGTCTACAGAGACTCCGGCGGTTCGGCCAAACCATTAACCACCAGTTGATCGGGCTGAGGTTTACCGGAAGTTCCTCTTACATACCGTGCTGCATAAATCATCCACACGCGACGAATGCGTCATTCAAACATATACCACACGGATGCAAATAGGCTACCACATGAGGAACCCAACCCGCAGGTTGATCTCTCCTATCGAATTAGGCTACCACAAGATAGGGACGCACTGGGTTCCAACAGACAAGCATCAACCAACATGCAGTCATCACAAGGTATTAACTAATCACAACAATAAATATATCTAACAAGCATGACAATTAAAATATAACATGCTACTATATACTATATTCTCCAGTTAGTCCCACTCACCGATTACCAGCAAATGAGAAGGTGTTCAGCTGTCTAATCACTGAACCTTCTCTTTCTCATTTTCTCCTGAGAAAGACATATACACAAGTTAGTTATAATGTCTCGATAACAACCTGACAATAAAACAATAACACCAAATATCAACTGTAACGACCCGTCAAAATCGCTATTGACGCAGCACGTTAATCATTGATTCCACAGTGAGGTTTTGACCTCTATATGATACGTTTTGATAAAATATTGCATTCATTAAAATAAGTGACTTTCTAAACATAGAAAGTTATAAACATGTGGGCGAGTGCTTAGGTATAAGCAAAACCCCAAAATACATAAGTCTTTAATTTACAGGTTGACTTCACAGTCCAATTATTTATTACACAACGCAGTTTTATTTTGAATGCAATAAACTTTGTACAAAGCATGAGAGACTCCATGCAGGCAACAAGCACATCACAGCGGAAGCATTCTAAGGACCTGAGAATAAAACATGCTAAAAAGTCAACACGAATGTTGGTGAGTTATAGGTTTAATTGCTCGAGTCATAAACATATATAAAGATAGACCACAAGATTTCATCAAAAGTTTATCAATAGATTCTACGTAACAGAGCACCCTGGTAACTAAACTTAACGCTATAGTGATAATTACCCCATTCGTTTTAATACACGCAAACCAACGTGTCTTAAACTCAAATAACATACGTCCGTTAAAAGGCTAGCGCTCTAGCTCGGACGGGGATGTCAAGCCCTATGGATCCATATACAATTATTCGCGCCCACCAGTCCATATCCTATGTACTGGCAGCTACTAGTTACCAAAGCTAAGGGATTTCCGGTTTAACTCAGTGTAGAATTTAGTATGTACTTGTGTCTTATCGCGTTTAAAATAAATTGCATGTATTCTCAGCCCAAAAATATTTAAAGTATTTAAAAAGGGAGACTATAACTCACAGTTCAATATTACGATTCAATATTGTAAGCAAATTGCGTAGACATAATGATGGTAGACGACTGTATGGTTGGCCTTGGATTCAAGAACAATACCCCGAATAATACCCAATATTTCCTTAGCTTAAAGCGGTTTGAAACCCGAATTAAAAACACCCTCGTATATACCTTATTATTATTAAACTTAAAATTATAATTATAATTATAATTATAAATTTAATTACAGAAGAGATAAATGATGTGTGATACATCGTCGAGAAAACTGGCATATTTATATTACTATTCGATTTACTGTAGCTCATGCGATCGCATGAGTTTTCAGTGTTTTTGCCATGCGATCGCATGGCCGCCTTTCCCGTTTTGTTTGCTAGTTCGTCGACATCAAATAGTATTTACTGTAGCAAATAGTGTTTACTGTAGCAATAGTGTTTACTGTACCAAATAGTGTTTTACTGTAGCAAATCAATGTAGCAAAGTCGTTTTCACTGTAGCACGGTAGCAAAATACGGTTTCACTGTAGCAAATAGTGTTTTACTGTAGCAAATAGTGTTTTACTATAGGAAAGTCGTTTTTACTTGTACATATATATATACATACATATAATTGTTCATGAATCGTCGAGAGTAATCAAAGGTAATTGTATATATGAAACAGTTCTAAAATTTTGAGACTCAATCTAACAGACTTTGTTTAGCGTGTTAAAATAATAAATCGTATAGAGAATTGGTTTAAATAAGTCAAAAATTTTAGGGTCATCCTTAAGCACATAACAACTGATCCATCAACCGTACGAGTAACACTCTCACTCGTACGTTTGAGAACACTCAACCGTACGAGTGACAACTTACTCGTACGTTTGATCTATGATTAAACACCCATCAATGGATTAAATGATCCGTACGGTTCATCACACGTGTGACCAGTGACTCGTACGAGTCACGTCTCAACCGTACGTATCATCATAATCAAATCGTAAGTTTCCATCACGGTTCACCGCACGGTTCACCACACGGTTGACTACCTCAACCATACGAGTGAAGGCTCACTCGTGCGAGTGATGAAGAACAGTAGCAGCAACTGTTTAATCGGATTTCAACTCCAAATGTACAACATAATCATCAATTCATACATTAAGTTAACCTATATCATCATATATTCACTATATTATAAGCCCACATCATAAACTCAGTCAATAACGACACCAAACGAGTACAGAACAGGACATACACAATAAAATTCCTTTTTATGACGTAAATAAAATTTGACATAGTTTCTTAAAACCTTATCATTGGATAGTAAACTTCAAGACGAGTCCAACGATAGTTTATTCATCGAAAACGGAGTTACGGTTTGAAAGTTACAGCCTTTTTAAGTTTACCAAAAACTGACCAGTGCTCACTCGCGCGGGAGAGACCTCACTCGTGCGAGCTGTTAGAACATTCCAGCTAGCTGATTTTTGCCATTTTGCCCCAAAAACTCGATTTTTGCAAGATCTAACACTAAAACCACTCCCAAAACATCATATAAACTATATAAAACATATTTCTAACAACAATAGAACATATCAAACACTTTAGATCAAGAATCAAGCATCAAAACCTAACTTTTACTCAAGAACACTAAAACCCAATTTAAGCAAGAATCACTACATGAATCTATGAGAAGCTTACCTTAAAATGATCACCAAATCACAGAGAACAAGATGATATGATTAATTTGAGCTCTAGATCAAAGATTCAAGATTAGGGTTTTGGTTAGGTGAAAATATGAAGTACGGTGTGTGTTTGGGAAAAGTCTAGAAAATGGAAGAAAGAACACCCACTAGTCTTTTAAGTGAGGTTAAGTCCCACACTGTGCAACACACGGGTATTTATCAGTTATCTGATATCTTTCGTACATCATTTGGAAACCCAAACGAAGTCCAAATTAAATAAACAAACCTGTTCTGTGACCCTTGTCACAAACTGGTCCTAACCACATCATCAAATAATAATAAATATTAAATTAAAATAAAAGTATATAATAACACAACATATACTTAAGGGCAAACTAGTAATCTTACAGCTAGGCCCGGTTGAGGATGTTACAAATCTTCCCCCCTTAAGAAGATTCCGTCCTCGAAATCTGGTCAAGGTCAAACAACTGGGGATAGCGCGCCCTCATTAACTCCTCGGTTTTCCATGTCAGGTTGGAACCTAAACTGTGTCGCCATTCCACTAACACCATAGGAATCTGTTTCTTTCTTAGCTTGGTGACCTTCTTGTCCACTATTCTAATCGGCTCTTCAACTAACTTCTTGTTCAAATCCACTTTCAAATCCTTCAGCGGAAGAATCAAACTTTCGTCGTCTACTGTACACTTCCTTAAATAACACACATTGTACGTGTTGTGAATTCCTGCTAACTCTGAAGGAAGATCTAAAACAACAGTCTGGTCATTCAAAATTTCTATGATCGGAAATGGCCCAATAAACCTCGGAGCTAGTTTACCACGTTTACCAAACCTGATCACTCCTTTTCACGGTGAAACTTTCAAGTATACACGATCACCTACATTAAATGTTACCGAACGTCTGCGCGGATCAGCATACATCTTTTGTCTATCTCTAGCTGCTTTTAACTTCTCACGTGCAATTTCGAACTTTTCTGCGGTTATCTGAACAATTTCAGGACCTGCAAATTGTTTCTCACCTGCTTCTAACCAACACGTAGGAGTTCTGCACTTGCGACCATACAACATTTCGTACGGCGGCATTCCAATACTCGAATGATACGAATTGTTGTAAGCAAACTCTATCAATGGAAGATGTGAATCCCAAGAACCACCATATTCTAAGACACACGCTCTCAACATATCTTCTAACATTTGAATCGTTCGTTCACTCTGACCGTCTGTTTGTGGATGATAAGCTGTACTTAGATTTACACGCGTACCCAGATTCCGTTGTAAACTGTTCCAGAAGTTTGACACGAACCTAGTATCTCTGTCGGAAACTATTGACAACGGTACACCGTGTCGACTAACAATCTCTTTTAAGTACAACTCGGCTAAATCACTCAACGAAGCTGTTTCACGAGTAGCTAAGAAGTGAGCACTCTTTGTTAAACGATCCACTATCACCCAGATCATGTCGTGACCTTTCTGGTTTCGGGGTAACTTGGTTACAAAATCCATCGTTATATGATCTCATTTCCACTGAGGAATTTCTAACTGTCGTAGAGACCCATACGGCTTCTGATGTTCTACTTTAACTTGCGCACAAATATGACATTTTTCAACGAAACCTGCCACATCTGTCTTCATTGTCGGCCACCAATACAACGTTTTCAAATCTCAATACATCTTTGTACTGCCTGGATGCACTGTCAATCTAGATTTATGTGTTTCTGTAAGGATTAAATCCCTCAAATCTTCAAGCAAAGGCACCCAAATACGGTCATTATAGGTCTTTAATCTTCTAGAATCATTGCATAGGTCAAATTTTCTTTTGGTCATTTGCTCAGTCTTTAAGTTTTCATCATTCAAAGCTACTAACTGAACGGTTTTCAATCGATCAATCAAGTCTGAAACTATCTCAATTCTCATAAATCTAACGTTTTCGACTGTTTTCTTACGACCCAGAGCATCTGCGACCACATTTGCTTTACTCGGATGGTACTTAATCTCACAATTGTAGTCTTTAATCAATTCTAAACATCGACGTTGACGCATATTTAATTCTTTCTGCGAAAAGATATATTGAAGACTCTGATGATCTGTATATATTTCACAATGTGTACCATACAAATAGTGTCTCCAGAGCTTTAAGGCAAACACAACTGCAGTTAACTCTAAATCATGAGTAGGGTAATTTCGTTCATGATTCTCCAATTGTCGCGAAGCATACGCTATGACTTTATTTCTTTGCATCAAAACGCAACCCAGACCTGCACGTGACGCATCATAGTAAACCACAAAATCTTCTGTTCCCTCTGGTAAAGCTAAAACTGGCGCTTGACATAACAACTGTTTAAGAGTCTGAAAAGCCTTTTCTTGTTCAGCAGTCCATCGAAAGGCTACATCTTTTCTGGTTAACTTATTTAATGGACCTGCTATTTTAGAAAAGTCTTTGATAAACCGGCGGTAATAACCTGCTAAACCCAGAAAACTCTTGATTTCTGTCGGCGTTTTCGGTGAATTCCAATTCATTACGGCCTCTATCTTAGACTGATCCACTTTAATACCCTGTTCACAAATTACATGACCCATAAACTGTACTTCCCGCAACAAAAATTCACACTTAGAAAACTTAGCGTACAACTGTTCCTGTTTTAGAAGTTCTAACACCAATCTCAAATGTGTAGCATGATCTTTCTCGGTTTTCGAATATATCAAGATATCATCTATGAAGACAATCACAAACTTGTCAAGATACTGACGACACACTCTATTCATTAGATCCATAAACACTGTCGACGCGTTTGTTAACCCAAATGGCATAACTAGAAATTCTTAATGACCATATCTAGTTCTAAACGATGTTTTCGGTATGTCGGTCTCTGCAACACGTACCTGATGATACCCTGAACGTAAATCAATCTTTGAAAAGTAGCAAGCCCCCTGTAACTGATCAAATAAATCATCTTATTCAGATCACGATAATCTATACACATACGAAGCGACCCATCTTTCTTTTTCACAAACAAAACTGGAGCACCCCACGGTGAAGAACTTGGTCGAATAATCCCCTTTATCTAATAGTTCCTGAATCTGAGACATCATTTCTCGGATTTCTGATGGAGCTAATCTGTAAGGAGCTTTTGCAACTGGCGTAGCACCTGGAACTAAATCGATTTTATACTCTACTTCACGTACTGGAGGTAACCCTGGTAGATCATCTGGAAACACTTCGGAAAATTCTGACACAACGGGAATATCGGTCACCTGCTTCTTTTCTTTCTTAACATCAATCACATAAGCTAAGAACGAATCACACCCTTTCGATATCGCCTTTCGAGCTTTCATTAGGGAAACCATAGGGAAGTTAAATCCACTGCGCTCTCCCCTAGCTATCACTCGGGATCCATCGGCCAAACGGAAAGAAATCATCTTCTTATCACACTTAATATTAGCCCTATTAGCTCTTAACCAATTCATGCCTATGACTACATCAAAGCTAGGTATAGGCATCAACAAACAGGTTAAAGGAAAGGAATGGCCGTCAATTTCGATGGTAAGTCCAGACACAGATGATGTGCATGGAACCATCTTACCATCAGCTACTTCTATTCCCAAAGGCGCATCTAACATCCTAACAGGCAACTTCAACTTATCACAGAAGCCTAAGGACATAAAAGAACGATTCGCTCCTGAATCAAACAACACATGAGCTGGCAAGGAATTAACCAAGAACATATCGGTAATGACGTCATCGGTAGCGGTTGCAGCGTCTACCGTCATCTGAAATGCCCTTGCCTCTGATGTTGGAGGATTCTTTCTCTTCTGCCCGGCAGTAGAAGCAGAAGATCCCCAGAAGTAATCGACCTCGCTCCTGACCCTGCCTCAGAACCAGTTCTTGACGCAGATGGACAATCCGCCGATCTATGACCTTCCTGATGACAACTCCAACAAACATTTGACTTAAAAGAATAGGTTGTTGCTTCATGACCTTTCACTCCACATTTCAAACATCTTCAGGTCATTGGAGAACACGGACCAGCATGAGTCGACTTACAAACATTACACCAATCAGGCTGACTTGAACCCGAGCCACTTATACCAGACTTACACTTCTGTTTAAACCCACCTGACTTCTTACCACAAAATCCTGATTGCTTACTGGATTGCTGACCAGACTGACCACCTGCTTGACCTCCTGATTTCCCCCCAAAAGATCCACCTTTTGAAATTTCTCTTTTTGCTGCCATTATATCACCTTCAGTAACTTTAGCCATCTCATGAGCCTGTGCCAAGGTTGTTGCAAATCTCGCAACAGTTCTGTACTCCGGCTTAATCACCCGCATGAAATGCTAAATTTTATCCTTTTCAGTCGGTACCCATTGTTGAACGAACCTCAACTTAGATGTAAAGTCTCTGAAAACCTCATCAATCGTCATACTTTCGGTCATCTTCATACTCAGAAACTCAGTTTTCAATCTTTCCATCTCATATTCAGAACAATACTGCTCACGAACCTTAGCAGCAAATTGTTCCCAGGTAATCTGACTGATCTGTTCCCTAGGCAAATACGCTGTAATAGAATCCAACCACTCCATCGCTTCACCCTTGAGAAGCCTGCTAGCAAACAATACCATAGATTCAGGCTCACAAAAACATGCTTTTAACGCCATCTCCACTTCTCTTAGCCAATTAAGGGTCATTGTAGGGTTTGTGTGACCATGATATTCTGGAGCTTTGCAATCAAGAAACTGTTTATATGTACACTTCTTTTTCGTCTCGGGAACTTGAAATGGGTACATCATTTGGTTTGAAAATGCCTGGTTAAACGGGAATGGCATTTGGAGGTTTTGATAGGTGGTTTGAGGAAACTGTGATTGGGAACTGCCACCGGCTTAAGTATAAAAGTTAGGAGGAAAAGTTGTGTTCAACGCAGTGGTATTAGGGTTCCATTGCGCCCGTTCTTGTTCTAATTCTTTGATTTTCTCCTGAGCTTCTAATGATCGGCTTTGAAGGTTTATAACTTCTTGTGAGGTTTCCTCTTCCGATGACACGTGTCCATCTTCATCGGGAGCTCGGAAGGTTCTAGTTCCAGGGGCGGTAGGGCCAGTAGCATTTGCTTCATTATCTGCCATTACTGCACTACCACAACACTCACACCAAGGCTTAGTATAAACTCAGTTAGTATTAACAACCAACACATAACCTGTCCTAATACTCACTTAACCCATCCCCAGCATGTTATGTTTGACATGACTCTACTAAGTTTGGGAACATGACATTTAGATCACAATGCACATGCTGCCAAACTAAGCTCTGATACCAACTTGTGACACCGCAAATTTTTTTTTTTTAAATACGTGGCGGAAGCATTTATTTTAAACAAACCATTTCAATAACATAAACATATTTAATTACATATCCCAAAGTATTTGTCAGCTGGCAATCAACTAATACATCTAGTGTCATGTGACATAATAACAAATCAGTTTTAACGGAAAAGACACATCAGAGTTTCTTCATAGTCAAACATAACATCTTCATGCCCGTCTTCTCCCCAAAATGCGACACTTACAAAAGATAACAACCTGCAGGGAGGAGATGGAGGGGAATTAGTACGAAGATAAGTGAGTACGACTAACTACAGGCGATATCATACATAAATGTTATACTACTCATGTCACATAGTCTAACACACAATCATCACCCAGTAGTACAGTCTACAGAGACTCCGGTGGTTCAGCCAAACTATTAACCACCAGTTGATCGGGCTGGGGTTTACCGGAAGTTCCTCCTACATACCGTGCTGCATAAATCATCCACACGCGACGAACGCGTCATTCAAACATATACCACACGGATGCAAATAGGCTACCACATGAGGAACCCAACCCGCAGGTTGATCTCTCCTATCGAATTAGGCTACCACAAGATAGGGACGCACCGGGTTCCATCAGACAAGCATCAACCAACATGCAGTCATCACAAGGTACTAACTAATCACAACAATAAGTATATCTAACAAGCATGGCAATCATAATATAACATGCTACTATATACTATATTCTCCAGTTAGTCCCACTCACCGATTACCAGCAAATGAGAAGGTGTTCAGCTGTCTAATCACTGAACCTTCTCTTTCTCCTTTTCTCCTGAGAAAGACATAGACACAAGTTAGTTATAATGTCTCGATAACAACCTGACAATAAAACAATAACACCAAATATCAACACTTAAGCACATAACAACTGATCCATCAACCGTACGAGTAACACTCTCACTCGTACATTTGAGAACACTCAACCGTACGAGTGACAACTTACTCGTACGTTTGATCTATGATTAAACACCCATCAATGGATTAAATGATCCGTACGGTTCATCACACGCGTGACCAGTGACTCGTACGAGTCACGTCTCAACCGTACGTATCATCATAATCAAATCATAAGTTTTCATCACCACTCACTCGCACGGTTCACCACACGGTTGACTACCTCAACCGTACGAGTGAAGGCTCACTCGTGCGAGTGATGAAGAACAGTAGCAGCAACTGTTTAATCGGGTTTCAACTCCAAATGTACAACATAATCATCAATTCATACATTAAGTTAACATATATCATCATATATTCACTATATGATAAGCCCACATCATAAACTCAGTCAATAACGACACCAAACGAGTACAGAACAGGACATACACAATAAAATCCCTTTTTCTGACCAAAATAAAGTTTGATATAGTTTCTTAAAACCTTATCATTAGATAGTAAACTTCAAGACGAGTCCAACGATAGTTTATTCATCGAAAATGGAGTTACGGTTTGAAAGTTACAGCCTTTTTAAGTTTACCAAAAACTGACCAGTGCTCACTCGCGCGGGAGAGACCTCACTCGTGCGAGTGAGTCATCAACCGCTTGGTTGAGCCTCAAACGCGTGGTCACACGTACGGGTGACCTGTTAGAAGTGTGGGAGCTGTTAGAACATTCCAGCTCGCTGAATTTTGCCATTTTGGCCCAAAAACTCGATTTTTGCCATTTTTGCCCAAAAACTCGATTTTTGCAAGATCTAACACTAAAACCACTCCCAAAACATCATATAAACTATATAAAACATATTTCTAATAACAATAGAACGTATCAAACACTTTAGATCAATAATCAAGCATCAAAACCTAACTTTTACTCAAGAACACTAAAACCCAATTTAAGCAAGAATCACTACATGAATCTATGAGAAGCTTACCTTAAAATGATCACGAAATCACAGAGAACAAGACGATATGATTAATTTGAGCTCTAGATCAAAGATTCAAGATTAGGGTTTTGGTTAGGTGAAAAGATAAAGTACGGTGTGTGTTTGGGAAAATTCTAGAAAATGGAAGAAAGAACACCCACTAGTCTTTTAAGTGAGGTTAAGCCCCAAACTGTGCAACACACGGGTATTTATCAGTTATCTGATATCTTTCGTACAACATTTGGAAACCCAAACGAAGTCCAAATTAAATAAACAAACCTGTTCTGTGACCCTTGTCACAAACTGGTCCTAACCACATTATCAAATAATAATAAATATTAAATTAAAATAAAAGCATATAATAACACAACATATACCTAAGGGCAAACTAGTAATCTTACAGCTAGGCCCGGTTGAGGATGTTACAACATAATTCATTCGAGGAATGTTTTGCTTGTGTCTATCTCGTCAAACATTTATAAAAGCATCTCATGTATTCGCAGTTCAAAATATATTTCAAAAGCATTTAATAAAGCAGTTGTAAAAACAGCGCATGTATTCTCAGTTCCAAAAATATAAAGAGTAAAAAGGAGCAAATGAACTCACCATATTGTATTTTGTAGTAAAAATACATATGACGACATTAAACAAGTGTAGGGTTGGCCTTGGATTCACGAACCTATATCATTTATATATATATATTAACACATATAATAGTAATCGAACAAATTTATATATTATATCTTAGATTATATGTCTTATATATTTAATTTGTATATATAATTAAAATAATTAATATATATATATATATATATATATATATATATATATATATATATATATATATATATATATATATATATATATATATGATTAATATTATTTTAAAAATCAATAATTTGTTATATGTAAATCTTTATATAAATAATTTTAATATGTATAATTACATGTAATATTATGGTAGTTGTAATAAATATATTCTTATATAGAAAATATTTATTTGTAATAATAATATTGTTAATATGAAAATAATAATAATAATGATAATAATAATAATATTGATAACAAAAATAATAATCTTAATGATAATCTTATTAATAATGATAACTTTAATACAAATGATACACCTTAATATTTATTATACTCTAAATAAAAATCATAATGATAATAATAATAATAACTATAATATCTATAATATTAATAATACTTTTACTAACAATGATAATAAGGATGATATTAATAATAATAATAATAATAATAATGCTTATAATAATGATAATAATAGTGTTAATAATAATAATAATAATAATAATAATAATAACTAATACTTAATACTTTAATAATACCAATACTTAATATTTAATACCATTACTAATGATAATAATAATAATAATAATAATAAAAGAAAATGAGACTACCTTAGAAGAAGCTTTTTAAAATAAAATAAAAAATACTGTCCACGCCTAGAATCGAACCCGAGGCCTCTCGCTCACCCTGACAACACCCCAACCATTCTGCTGATACTTACTTTCCTGACTTAATTTACAACTTAAATTTATTTAAACCGAAATTCCTTATCTGTATCTAGTCCTACCACTGGCCCAACGTAATTTTCGGCCCAACAGCACAATAAGTCTTTATACGGCCCAGCGAGCATTTAGTAGTTTACATGATGGAGTTGGGCTGCTACAGTAACATGAACCAAAAATAATCATAAAAATAATTCGCCGTTGCCTGGGATCGAACTCAGAACCAAGCGTAACCCAACTAAAACCCTGAACCATCCGACCAATTATATTTTTCTGAATTAATACCATACTTAATTTTTTTATTTATCCCGATTTATGTATTCATCTTCCTCTTCAACTAACAAATCATCATCACCTAACCCGTTTACTATTCTCACCATCTAACATAAACATAATCATTACAGCATCATCGTGATCATTTTATCCATCACCGTATCACTGTATCGTATCATCTTCATCATCATTCATCATTTAATCATCATCATCGTTGCCACTGTTCATTGTCCTCTCCATATGTCATCATCATCGTTACCATCATATCAAATCATTCATTACTTATCATCAACCTTTACTTATCATCAACCTTGTATCACTATTAACATGTTCATTGAACATAAACACGCAGCAACAGCAACGAAGAGAAAGAGAGATAGAAAGAAAGAGAAAAGGAAAAAAAAATATTTAGAAGGTGATTGTTATGGAGGTTAGCTGCGGTGGTGATGACACTTGTATGGTGGAAGTGATTGTGAATTGACCGGTGATCAAAAGTTGCAGGATTTCGTTATGTTTTGTTAGTAATGTACCGGTTATTAACAGCAGAAAACATTAAAAAAAACTGTAATGTACTAGTGACCGAAAAAAAGTGATGGTTTGATGGTGGTTTTGGAATCGGTGATCGTATGTAGTCATAGACATGAGGAAGTAGTCTAATCATTGTAAGCCCGATGAAATACGATTTTTGTAATAGTTTGCAGTTGATCTATCATATTAAGTTATCGATAACTTAAGGAAATAGAAACAAATCTTGAACTAAATCAACGTATTCTTCGAGTTCAACTAGCCATGATTGTAGTTTGTGAATCATGAGGACACATACGAACCTTAGTACATGAACTCTCCCAGTTACGAGAAGAACCCACTTATCAGCCGGTACATGGTTCGATTAGATATAGAAAAGAAGAAGAAAAACGCAGCTACTCTATTGATTGTGATGGTTACAAACATAAAACATAAAATATGATGTTCAAATGGTGGTTGTTGGTCTCGGTTGCATACGGGTGTTGGTGTTGATGATTGTAAAGGTGTTGAAGGTTAAGGGTGGTGTAGGAGTTGTAGGGTGGCTCTTGGTGCGGTTTATGATGGAAAGGTGTTTGGTTGATGGCCGTTTGGATTGATGAAAAGAGAGAAGAAGAAGGTAAAAGTTTTCCTAAATTTTTTTCGTGCATAACTATATGTATAGGTATATTTATATAATGCGGAGAACGAGATGGTGGATATAATGAAGCAAAAACAGTGACTTAATAGTAAACCCATCATAACTTAATAATTAATAATAATATATAGTATTAATAATCAACAACGTGCAAATGAAAAGGAAATATCTAATTCCTATTCTGTCGACAGTTTTTAAGGAGTGGGTATATCGTGGTCCGTTGTTAATCAGTGGCGGATAAAAGTCTTCGAAAAAATCCCAAATTTTTAGATTAACTATATTTATTTATTTTGGTCATTATGGTATAAAATTCGATCATTAACTATTAAATAAAAATTACATTAATTATTCACCCCTAACCCCAAGTAAAATATAAAAAGTTTTAAAAATCAACAAATAGTTCCTAAATACATTTTTGAGAAGCCTAAAATTTATATTACACACTTTCGGATCACGGTTTATTTTAAAATCACATAAGTTCTTTTTAACTCGTTTATTATAAATCGAATTACAATCTAGCGTTATCATCTTTTACTAAATAATTTTGAAATCACAAAATATATATTCTATATATTTTATTTATATATATGTGTTTTAAATAATGATTTTCATAATATCATATTTTTTTATTTTTATTTTTATTTTTATTTTACATAATTTATTTTAATATCAACAACATCTAATATATTTCAAATTATATTTTCAATTATTATTTATATCTATATATATGTATCTACACACACATATCTATTTATAAATAGTTGTTCGTGAATCGTCGGAAATAGTTAAAGGTCAAATGAATATATGAAACAGTTCAAACTTTTTAAGACTCAACCTTACAGACTTTGCTTATCGTGTCGAAATCATATAAAGATTTAGTTTAAATTTGGTCGGAAATTTCCGGGTCATCACAGTACCTACCCGTTAAAGAAATTTCGTCCCGAAATTTGATTGGGGTGATCATGATGGACAATAAATATGTTTTCATGACGAATATGAGTTGATAGGTAAAGTTTTATTACCATAGAGTAATATGGATAAAACAATTCGATTACTCGAAGAGTTTGGGTGAAGCTATCACAAAATAGTGAGATGAAGAAAATACGATTCGTCTTGACTTTGACGTAGTCACGGTTGATTTTCCGGAATTCAAGGGGTTTAGAGAAAATCTTTGTAATAAGATTTGATTCTCCGGTAATTAAAGAAATAGGATCTGCTTTGGTTAAATGCGATAATCTGTTTTGATTTCTCTGTTGGATATTTCACTATAAATCCATCCTCTTCGTTTCCTTTATATTTTGGAGTTCCATACTTTTGTTTTCTCTTCCCACCTTTAAGTCAAGCGAATAATGATCCAGAATTTCGTAGATATGAAGTTTCAAATGAACATGACTAATGTTCTATGAGAGAGATTGAAATTGCACGATCTTGATTGGTTAAATTACCAGAGTTCAAGAGAAAAGATAGAACTATCAAGAAAATATGTTCTTGACATGTTTAGGGATTAGATCGAATGTAAGAGTCGTGTAACATGGCACATGATGACGTTATATTCTGTGAATCATCACGTTCCATTTAGAAACTCAACATGACTTACTGTAATATAATAACGTTGATCAAGTGTCATTATATTATACTAACTCATGCTTCAGTTCCCAACACTAATTCAAAAACATTCATATTTTAAGTTTGGAATTTTTCAGAATTCAAAAACAAAACAGTTTCCTTTCTGATGTAATATAGATAGCATGAAGAGATAAAAAAAAAAATTGGACAAGAATACTTATGAAAATATCCTCAGAAATATTGAAGATATTTATGATGATATTTTGGAATTTCTAAGATTGAAGGTTCATGAAGAAAGATTTTCCACAAGATTTTAACATGAGTACGGAGCTAGATTTTCGTTGAAGGTTTCATCGAATCCAGAATTACCTGGTTTCTTTTGAATATATGGTATGGTTCTTGTATTTGGCCTTGGTCTCCTTCATGGTTTGCTCAATCTGTTATTCAGTACCAAATTTTCTATCGAGCGTTCCTAACACTCCTTTCCTTATCATCAAACTTTTGGCCGTTTAGACCATCTACAATTTTTCCGTTTCCTCTGCATTTAATGCTACGATATCTGAATCATCGGTTATCAATCCGAGGTGGTTTCAGGAGAATTGTGTTTTTAGATGATTAAACGCTGATGGTAACATGGTGGAATATAAAAGGTTCTCCGGTAACAATAAAAGAGCACACATATATATCAAAGTGTTAATAAGGTTGTTTCGAACGAAAAGTCGAAGTTGACTTGCTGGAGCTGTGACAAAATTGGCTACTTTGGAAATGGATTGCAAGTTACTTTCGGTAATAACAACGCCAAAGGAGCTAGCACGGATACGTGTTAAACGTTTACTCAGGTTCCAGGAGTTTTTTTTCCCAGGTGCATAACTATATGCATGTGATGACCCGGAAATTTCTGACTAAATTTAAACTTAATCTTTGTATGATTAACATTTCCGACACGATAAGCAAAGTCTGTAAAATTGAATCTCAAAATTTTTGAACTTCTTTTATATATTTAAATACCCTTCAGTTGTTTTCGACGATTCGCGAACAATTATATGTAAATAGATACATATATACTATAACTTGAAAAGGTAACAATGTATTAATTATTTGATACCGTACACTAAACTTATTGGTTTAAATATCTATTTGAATATATATGATAAGTTGAAATATTTATTATTAAAATTTATTTATAAATAACTTCCAATGTGTATTTAAAAACTGATTTATGTATATTAAAAAGATATATACATATATATAATTTCAAGTTATTTAGTAAACGATAGTAACATTTTCAAATTGCTACAGTACCCAAAATGCTACAGTGTTTTCGAAAATTACTATTTGCTACAGTGAAATTGACTTTGCTACAGTAACTTTGCTACAGTGGTATAGTTTATGGATGATTTAAGACTATATTTTGACAAAGGTACGATTCACGTAACGTAAAGTACAAGTTTTCTCAGTATACGATAGGACATTCGAAAAACCGGAACCGAGACATAAGTCGAGTGATGACGTACGACTTATCGGAGCAAAAGTTACAAGTCCACTAAACACGGGAATAAAATATAATATATAATTAATTAATTTAAATTATATATAATATATATTATTTTTAAAATATGTCGACAAGCTTGATGACAAACAATATGTGAGCTGGAAGGGGAGGCCATGCGATTGCATGGCCACAGGCCTTCAAACCCATGCGATCGCATGGCAGTGTTTGTCAGGCCACATCTATAAATTCCAGTGTTTTCGCTCGATTTAAATCACACACATACACAAATATATATATACTCCGTAATATTATTTATTATTTATTATTATTATTATTATTATTATTATTATTATTAAGATTATTATTAATCTTATTATTTTTTTATTATTAGTGTTATTATTTTTGCGATACAAAAATAATAATGTACATAAAATATTACGACGGAGTGCTGTCCAAGTAATTTTCAAAACGAGTTTCCGAGCGAGCTAGAGCTAAGGAAAATATGGGTTATTGCCAAGGAAATTATGGGTAATGTTCGGGGGTATTTTTGTGAATCAAACCTCGTGTTTATCATCTCCGATGCGTCTACGTGCTTTCCTGCAATATTGTATATCAATATTAAACTGTGAGTTTCATAAGATCCCTTTTACTCTCTACATTTTTGGGCTGAGAATACATGCAAATGCTTTATTAACCGATATACAATATTTATATGCGTGAGTTTCATTTGCTCCCTTTTTAATTGCTTTTGCAATATATATTTTTGGGCTGAGAATACATGCACTTTATTTTAAACGCAATGGATACAAGTACATACTAAATTCTACACCGAGTTTGAACCGAAAATCCCTTAGCTTTGGTAATTGTTAACTGCCAGTTATAAGAACTGGTGGGCACGAGTAGTAGTATATGGATCCATAGGGCTTGATATCCCCGTCCGAGCTAGAGCGCTAGCCTTTTAACGGACGTATGCTATTTGATAAGCGTACACGTTGGTTTGCGTGTATTATTAAGATGATTATACAAAGGGTACAAATTATATATACGTTAAGTTTAGTTATCAGGGTGCTCTGTTATGTAGAATCTATTGATAAACGTTTCTGGATGAAACAACTGAAATCTTGTGATCCATTTTTATATAATCTATTGATAAACGTTTCTGGATGAAACAACTGAAATCTTGTGATCCACTTTTATATACAGATTATGTGAAACACTAAAACTATGAACTCACCAACCTTTGTGTTGACACTTGTTAGCATGTTTATTCTCAGGTTTCCTAGAAGTCTTCCGCTGTTTGCTTATATGTTAGACAAGCTATGTGCATGGAGTCATACATGGCATATTTTTCAAAGAAACGTTGCATTCACCAAATCATCACCATGTATCTTATTTTGACTGCATTGTCAATGGAAGTACTATTGTAAACTATTATTTACAGTGATTGTCTATATGTAGAAATCATCAGATGTCAAAAACCTTTGATTTAAATATTCATTTATGGTGTGCCTTTTCAAAAGAATGCAATGTTTACAAAACGTATCATATAGAGGTCAAATACCTCGCAATGAAATCAATGAATGACGTATTGTCCATATGGATTTGGAGCGATCGTCACAATGCATAAATCTTTCCTTTCGTAGATGAAGTGCGGTTGGTTCATCCTCTCAATTAAGGTGTTTTCAAGAATCATGAAAGGTTTGAACGCATATTGTAATCGTCAAGATACAAATGAGGTTTAAGATGAAATCAAGTGGCAAACTTGAAGAATTGTTTAGTTTCATATGTTATAATCAATATTTTAATTTATTTTAATTGTCCAATATTGGTAGGTCCACAGTTGATAGTCCACAGTTAGCGGTTCAATAATTTAATATATAATATTTGAATTAATTAATATGTATCGTGACCCGTATACATGACTCAGACTCGATCACAACTCAAAGTATATATATATATATTATTGTAGAATCAACATCAACCCTGTATAGCTAACTCGATCATTACTGCATATAGAGTGTCTATGGTTATTCCAAATAATATATATAGATGCGTCGATATGATATGTCAAAACCTTGTATACGTGTCCCGATATTTAAAGTGCGTAAAATAAATAACAGAAATTAAATAATGATAAATAAAGTGCGTAAAGTAAATAACAGAAATTAAATGACGATAAATAAAATTGCGATAATTAAATTGTGATAAATAAAATGTAATCAGTTAGCTAGGAACCGTTAGCTGGAAACAGTTAGCGTGGATTCTTAACAAAAATTTTCTCATAGTTAATTCGTTTGTTTCTAACAAATTTTATTTTGTCCAATGTTTTTCTTCATTATGCCACTTGTTGGATTCAGATAAGTCAAAATCCAAATATAAAATTGAACAAAAATGGTTATTCTGAGGTGTACGGATGCGTATATCGGTGGATGTAAATAGGATAGTAAGTGACTGTTGAATCAGATTCGAAGAATGTACAGTGTAACTTATTAATGTGAAATCTAAATATTCCTCGGGTATTACCTACCCGTTAAAATATTTTCATCATTAACAGTTTGTACGAAAGAATTTTAATTACAATCTTTATGAAAATATATATACATATATATTTTCTTCAGATGTAATCATGGATTTAATGAGTATGTATAATATTAAACTCATTTGATTTACCGTTAGAACTAGAATACATAATCTCTAAAACATTAGAGATTACATAATCACCATGTCGAACGAAGATAAATGATGTAGAACGTCACGTAGAACGATGATTATACTCGAGGAACAGATTGTGATGTTGAGGCGTGTAGTGTTGAGGCTTGTGCTGTGGATGTTGTTGTTGGTGGTACTGATGTTTCCGGTGATGTTGCTGAAGCTGGTACATTTTGCACCATATTTTTCAAGGCTACAACTCGGGCGCGTAGTTCGTTGACTTATTACTCCGGGATGATTGTCGGTAAGAACGGGCGAATGAATAAGGTTTAGAATCTGAGTTATGATATAATCGTGGCGAGATATTCGGGAAATGAGGGTGAAAATGGTATTTCGGACTGGTTCACCGGTAACTGCTTCAGGTTCTTCGCCAAGAGGTGAATTCGGTTGGTGGAAGGGATCGACTTCTTCGCGTCTCCATTGATTAAGTAGACTACGAACCCATCAGATGAATTGGGGATGGCTGATTGATTGATTCATTCTGGTGACACTACTTTCGGAGCTTAGGTGAAACTCCGTATCGGAATAGCTGTCGGAATCCGAGGAATTCGAACTGATTGAGGGATTCATCTCGTACGATCAGATGAAGGATTTTCGATAAGAAATAGATTATAGGATGTAGATTAGTACCCTGTAATACATAATTTACATATGCATATATAATACTAAAATCCCATAAGTTACGGAGGAATCTACGGAAGCTGTTAGGCAAAAGTCTACAGTAACAGATATGCTAAGATATGGATTAGTAGATACGCTAAGATATGAATTTTTATCTATACATTATTCATGTAATCAATGCAGTAAGATGTGTCTAGACTAAGAATGATAAGCAAATGATTCCCTAAGAATGATAAGCAGGTAATTTTCGACACGAAATGATAAGCAAAACCTTTGACATGCAGACACGGTCGAAGTCCAGACTCACTAATGCATCTAAGCAACTATCAGTTAGACACACTAATGCAAGACCTGGTTCGCTAAGACCACCGCTCTGATACCACATGTCATACCCCGTCCTAATCCATCTAGACGAAGTCACCAACATCTGGTCTCATTGCGATGATCGACTCCAAGTAATGTCTCTAAAATGAGCAAATGCACAACGGAAGATTTCTTTCATACCTGAGAATAAACATGCTTTAAAGTGTCAACCAAAAGGTTGGTGAGTTCATAAGTTTATCGTAAACAATAAAATTTATCATTTTGATAGACCACAAGATTTAAATGTTGCATGGTACAAATGGGCCCGAATCCTACACCCACCTGTAATGTACATGCGATATCTTTTAAATACAGTACACATTTCTCGTGTACGCAATCCATTTTTCATAAATCTTAGTAACCGTACACATATCTCATGCACAAAAATTAATATACATAACCTGTGTATAAAAATCATTCTCTCGATACATAACATTCACATCAATTGATGGCAATTATCATGTCCACATAATTCAATGGTGGCAATTATCATGTCCACATAATTCAATGGTGGCAATTATTATGTCCACATAATTCAATGGTAGCAATTATCATGTCCACATAATTCAATGGTGGCAATTATCATGTCCACATAATTCAATGGTGGCAATTATCATGTCCACATAATTCATTCGAGGAATGTTTTGCTTGTGTCTATCTCGTCAAACATTTATAAAAGCATCTCATGTATTCGCAGTTCAAAATATATTTCAAAAGCATTTAATAAAGCAGTTGTAAAAACAGCGCATGTATTCTTAGTCCCAAAAATATAAAGAGTAAGATGGAGCAAATGAACTCACCATATTGTATTTTGTAGTAAAAATACATATGACGACATTAAACAAGTGTAGGGTTGGCCTTGGATTCACGAACCTATATCATTTATATATATATATATATATATATATATATATATATATATATATATATATATATATATATATATATATATATATATATATATATATTAACACATATAATGGTAATCGAACAAATTTATATATTATATCTTAGATTATATGTCTTATATATTTAATTTGTATATATAATTAAAATAATTAATATTTATATAGTTATATATATATATATATATATATATATATATATATATATATATATATATATATATATATATATATATATATATATATATATATATATATATATATATATATATATATATATATATATATATATGATTAGTATTATTTTAAAAATCAATAATTTGTTATATGTAAATCTTTATATAAATAATTTTAATAAGTATAATTACATGTAATATTATGGTAGTTGTAATAAATATATTCTTATATAGAAAATATTTATTTGTAATAATAATATTGTTAATATGAAAATAATAATAAATATAATGATAATAATAATAATATTGATAACAAAAATAATAATCTTAATGATAATCTTATTAATAATGATAACTTTAATACAAATGATACACCTTAATATTAATTATACTCTAAATAAAAATGATAATGATAATAATAATAATAACTATAATATCTATAATATTAATAATACTTTTACTAACAATGATAATAAGGATGATATTAATAATAATAATAATGCTTATAATAATGATAATAATAGTGTTATTAATAATAATAATAACAACTAATACTTAATACTTTAATAATACTAATACTTAATATTTAATACCATTACTAATAATGATAATAATAACAATAATAATAAAAGAAAATGAGACTACCTTAGAAGAAGCTTTTTTTTTTAAAAAAAATACTGTCCACGCCTAGAATCGAATCCGAGACCTCTCGCTCACCCTGACAACACCCCAACCATTCCGCTGATACTTACTTTCCTGACTTAATTTACAACTTAAATTTATTTAAACCGAAATTCCTTATCTGTATCTAGTCCTACCACTGGCCCAACATAATTTTCGGCCCAACAGCACAATAAGTCTTTATACGGCCCAGCGAGCATTTAGTAGTTTACATGATGGAGTTGGGCTGCTACAGTAACATGAACCAAAAATAATCATAAAAATAATTCGCCGTTGCCTGGGATCGAACTCAGAACCAAGGGTAACCCAACTAAAACCCTGAACCATCCGACCAAATATATTTTTCTGAATTAATACCATACTTAATTTTTTTATTTATCCCGATTTATGTATTCATCTTCCTCTTCAACTAACAAATCATCATCACCTAACCCGTTTACTATTCTCATCATCTAACATAAACATAATCATTACAGCATCATCGTGATCATTTTATCCATCACCGTATCACTTTATCGTATCATCTTCATCATCATTCATCATTTAATCATCATCATCGTTGCCACTATTCATTGTCCTCTCCATATGTCATCATCATCATTACCATCATATCAAATCATTCATTACTTATCATCAACCTTTACTTATCATCAACCTTGTATCACTATTAACATGTTCATTGAACATAAACACGCAGCAACAGCAACGAAGAGAAAGAGAGATAGAAAGAAAGAGAAAAGGAAAAAAAAATTTAGAAGGTGATTGTTATGGAGGTTAGCTGCGGTGGTGATGACAGTTGTATGGTGGAAGTGATTGTGAATTGACCGGTGATCAAAAGTTGCAGGATTTCGTTATGTTTTGTTAGTAATGTACCGGTTATTAACAGCAGAAAACATTAAAAAAACTGCAGTGTACTAGTGACCCAAAAAAAAAGTGATGGTTTGATGGTGGTTTTGGAATCGGTGATCGTATGTAGTCATAGACATGAGGAAGTAGTCTAATCACTGTAAGCCCGATGAAATACAATTTTTGTAATAGTTTGCAGTTGATCTATCATATTAAGTTATCGATAACTTAAGGAAATAGAAACAAATCTTGAACTAAATCAACGTATTCTTTAAGTTCAACTAGCCATGATTGTAGTTTGTGAATCATGAGGACACATACGAACCTTAGTACATGAACTCTCCCAGTTACGAGAAGAACCCACTTATCAGCCGGTACATGGTTCGATTAGATATAGAAAAGAAGAAGAAAAACGCAGCTACTCTATTGATTGTGATGGTTACAAACATAAAACATAAAATATGATGTTCAAATGGTAGTTGTTGGTCTCGGTTGCATACGGGTGTTGGTGTTGATGATTGTAAAGGTGTTGAAGGTTAAGGGTGGTGTAGGAGTTGTAGGGTGGCTCTTGGTGCGGTTTATGATGGAAAGGTGTTTGGTTGATGGCCGTTTGGATTGATGAAAAGAGAGAAGAAGAAGGTGAAAGTTTTCCTAAATTTTTTTCGTGCATAACTATAAGTATAGGTATATTTATATAATGCGGAGAACGAGATGGTGGATATAATGAAGCAAAAACATTGACTTAATAGTAAACCCATCATAACTTAATAATTAATAATAATATATAGTATTAATAATCAACAACGTGCAAATGAAAAGGAAATATCTAATTCCTATTCTGCCGACAGTTTTTAAGGAGTGGGTATATCGTGGTCCGTTGTTAATCAGTGGCGGATAAAAGTCTTCGGAAAAATTCTAAATTTTTAGATTAACTATATTTATTTATTTTGGTCATTACGGTATAAAATTCGATCATTAACTATTAAATAAAAATTACATTAATTATTCACCCCTAACCCCAAGTAAAATATAAAAAGTTTTAAAAATCAATAAATAGTTCCTAAATACATTTTTGATAAGCCTAAAATTTATATTACACACTTTCGGATCACCGTTTATTTTAAAATCACATAAGTTCTTTTTAACTCGTTTATTATAAATCGAATTACAATCTAGCGTTATCATCTTTTACTAAATAATTTCGAAATCACAAAATATATATTCTATATATTTTATTTATATATATGTGTTTTAAATAATGATTTTCATAATATCATATATTTTTTTTTACATAATTTATTTTAATATCAACAACATATAATATATTTCAAATTATATTTTTAATTATTATTTATATCTATATATATGTATCTACACACACATATCTATTTACAAATAGTTGTTCGTGAATCGTCGGGAATAGTTAAAGGTCAAATGAATACATGAAACAGTTTAAACTTTTTAAGACTCAACCTTACAGACTTTGCTTATCGTGTCGAAATCATATAAAGATTTAGTTTAAATTTGGTCAGAAATTTCCGGGTCATCACATTAAACACCGCGACTATCCCACATGTCAATCAATACCAATGAGTGGTGTCTTAAACATCACGACTATCCCACTCGTTACGTAGAATGTGGTGTCTTAAAAATCGCGACTATCCCACATTTCACGCTACACAAATAAATACATTATATACGTACACGCATAATTATTCCACTCACCTCGAACTCGAGCAATACCAACCATGCGTGAAATCTTCACCAAACGCAACCGAGCAAGCTTTTACCTATAATACGCATATAGGTATATAAACAATCAACATACATTCTCTACGAGAGAATTCAACTCCAACACCCTTTACCAAGTGATTCTATCTAACTCAACAACCCGCCCATTTAGGCACCTAAAATGGACTTCACCAATCATATACATACATTCTCTACCACACATATATATATATACACCCAATCATATACATGTATATAACTAAACAATACGAGGATTTTGAAGCATACCTGTATTCACATCATATTCAACATCTGCATCTGCAACCATCTGATAAGCTCTTGCTATTTCCGTAGGTGGATTCTTTCTTTTCTGCCCAACTGGAGAACCAGAAGATCCACCTACTGTTCCCGACTGCGCTCCTGGCCCCGCCCCAGAACTCGATCCTCTTACATACGGACACTGAGCTGACCTATGCCCTACTTGATGACATCTCTAACATACATCCTCTTGGAACGAACACATCCGAATCTCGTGTCCCACAATACCACATCTCAAATATCTTTTGGTTGAATCTGAACAAAGACCACTGTGAGATGATCTACAACTATAACACCAAGAATTCTGACTTGATGCTGACCCACACTGTTCTGACCTGCTAGTCCGTTTCAACTTAACAGACTTCTTTGACCTAGAGTCCGAATGACTCATCACCTGATCTTGTTGTGGCATAACATAACCTTCCATTCTGTTTCTTGCTGCTCTGACATCATCTTCCACCATCTTGGCCATAACAAACGCTTGCGATAACGTCGTCGCCATCCTAACCATTGTTCTATACTCTGGTAAAATTATATCAACAAAATGCTGAATTCTGGACTGTTCATCTGGAACCCACTGATGAACAAACCTAAATTTATCCATATACTGCTCAATCACCTCATCTATCGTCATTCGAGGCATCATTTTCATTTCCAAAAATTCTGTCTTAATTCGATTGAGATCATAGGCTGAGCAATACTGTTCGCAAACTTTACTATAAAATTGTTCCCAAGTAATCATGCTCACTTGCTCTTTTGGGATACTAGAAGTAACCGTATCCCACCAAACCATTGCCCTATTTTTCAACATACGACTAGCATAAATAACCTTTAATTCTGGTTCGCACTGACAGGCCTCAAAAACCTTTTCTATCTCTCTTAACCAGTTAAGGGTTACCGTTGGGTTAGAACTTCCTGAGTACTCTGGTGGATTACAATTCAGAAACTGTTTAAACGTACATTTCTTCTGTTGTTGAAACGTCGGCATCTGATAAGGACCCCACATCTGATTTAGGAACTGTTGATTAAACTGAGGTGGCACCTGATACTGTTGAGAAAACTGATACTGAGATGGTATCCATTGCTGTTGTTGGAAAGCACTTCCGGTTTGCTGATGAATATTTGACTGCACCGGATACCCACTAATCATCTGATTCGGTACACTACCACTTGGATTCACGGTTACCTGACGTTGTTCTAATTCCCGTATTCGACCACGTGCTTCCTTTAACTTACTTTGCAAATCTATTATTTGTTCCTGTAGATCCTCTTCTGACACGTACCCGTCTTCATCTGGGGCTCTGAATGTTCCGGGGGCTGACGGACCAGTTGCGTTTCCTGTATTATCTGCCATATCTGCACTACCACAACATCTCACACAAACTCTTAGTGGAAAACAGGTTAGTACCTATCCACTAACGTATGTAATCCCTACATTCACTTAACCCGTTCCCTCATATATGTTTGACACAACACAAGGTTTAGGAACATGACATTCAACACAATGGACATGCGGCCAAACCTATGCTCTGATACCAAGTTGTAACACCCTGATTTTTTTTTTAAAACACAGCGGAAGACTTAATTCACATAAATACCCTTAGTTAATTACAAACATGATTATCACAAATCATTATCTAGTTACTTATTACAAACCACCGGTGTTACGTTAAACAACTAGTTACATATTTATAAAAGTTAAGACATCAGAGTTCGTCTTGTCAAACATATCGTCAACCCGACGCCCGTCCCTACCAGCACTAATATCCAAAACCTGCAAGGGAGGAGGTGAGGGGGGTTAGCACGAGGCTAAGTGAATGGAATCATCTAACAGATCTAGCATACAGTACCAACTTGTACAACTACAGCAACTACAACAATCAATAACAGGCAGCTGACAACTAATAACTAGTAACTATCAACTGGCAACAATCAACTTGCAACTATGCTCCAACTAGAGACTCGGCGGCTTGTACGAGCACACGAACACTAGCTGATCAGTCTAGCGTCTATCGAAAGTCCTTACTACTGAATCCCAAGTATAGTAAATCCACACGCAGGTGATGCGTCATTCAGCACTATACTCAACAAACAGTAGCCAACTAGACCCAACCACAACAAGGTTGACCTCCCTGAGCTGAACCTAACAACAATAGGTTCCAACAGGCAACTACAATTTGTGCACACAACTGTTAAGCAACTACCACTATGAACAACTGTTCCTACGACTAGCATGGCAACTCTACGATGATCATTATTACAACATATCTACTAAGCATAGCAACTATAACAGTATAACATAGTAGCACAACTTGCTACTCTATACTACACCCGGAGATAATCCCACTCACCGATTACCAGCAACAGAAGGCACTCAGAATTCTAATCTTACTGAGCCTTCTCTTCGTCCTTATCACCTGAGAATAGACATAACACAGTCAATATACATATCTCAATCAATAGTATAATCAAATCATACTATAAACTAGGTCATAACACCATATATTCATAATTTTATGAGTCTACATCATGACTCCATTCAATAATGGTATACAGGTGCGTGCAAAACACGACATACACACTAAAACTCCTTTTCTGACCCAAAAACAGTTTGATCTAGTTTCTTAAAAGTTCACCATTGAAAAGTATTCTTTATTACGGTTCTAACGATAGTTTATTCATCAAAAACGGAGTTACGTTTTGAAAGTTACGCCCGTTTCAATTTCATAAAAGGCACTGTAGCAAATAGTGGTACTGTAGCAAATAGTGACACTGTAGCAACTCGGTACTGTAGCAAATAGTAACATTGTAGCAACTCGTACTGTAGCAACTCGTACTGTAGCAACTCGGGCACTGTAGCAAATAGTGACACTGTATCAACTCGGTACTGTAGCACTCGGTACTGTAGCAAATACTGTAGCAAAATACTGTAGCAACTGGGTTACGAACAAGAGTTGCTGATTTCGAATATTTTTTGCCCAAAACTCGATTTTTGAGCGATTTTGATCAAATTTTAAGCACATGGAAGCTACTAAACATATATACAACCTATTTCTAACATCAATTAAGCATAACTAACATATTTCATGAAAATTCAAGCTCAAAAACCACACTTTTTACTCAAGAACATAAAAACCCATTTAATCAAGAATCAAAGCAAGGATTCAACAAGACAAACCTGAGATGATGCTCACAATGATGCTAGAAATCAGTTTCTAAAGTCTCTTAATCCAATTTCAAGTTTAGATCAACTAGGGTTTGTGAAGGAGATAGAGATTAGGTACGGTGTTTGTTTAGAAGCTTCAAGAAAATAAGAGAAGTAGCTTAATTCTAGCTTTTATATTTAGGTTAAATACAATATCCCATCACACACGGGTATTTACCAGTTATCTGATATCTTTCGTACTTCGTTAGGAGGCCCTAACGGAGTCCAAATTCAACAAACGAACCTGTTCTGTGACCCTTGTCACAAACTGGTCTCAACTAAACAACCAAATAATTATAAACATATAATTATAAAAATCACTAATTACGCCCTACCCCAGGGTACAATGGTCATTTCATCTAGGCCCAAAATGCGGGTGTTATAAATCTACCCTCCTTAAAAGAGATTCCGTCCTCGGAATCGGGTCAACTATGGTCAATAAACCCAAAAATTGTTACTCGCACCGTCAAAACACACGGTTAACTTTATCGATCTTATCCCCGATACCGACAATATCCACCACAATTGCATAGGGAAATGAGATTCCTGACGTCAATACACTCCCGATACCAAATAACTTGTCACAATCTCCGTCGATCAACGTCCATTAATCCACTTAAGCCCACAAATTACACGATCAAGTCAAATAATCAGAGTCAAATTCGTGTTTCTTCGCCATTCCGTATCATAAATTTCACGATCTGCCATCCAATTCAACTCTTTATACAGTCCACTTTTCCCAATTATCCAAAGCTTAGGCAATAGAATTAGTCATCATGCTAAAATCTATACCTAGGTCCACGAAATTGTCTCGTAAGTCATCAGAACTTCACAGGTTATTCGTCTCATATCCAGTCACATCACAATCCAATATAGCACAGACCGCCTAATTTTCCTTCAGCTTCCCAGAAATTCCGTATGATTTATCACAATATACTTCTGTTGGCCAGACACAAGCATATTATCCTAATTCATACCTTCATTCTGAGTTGCTCGTAACGGAAAAATTCTACTTGTCTCATTCACTAACTTATGTCCAATCAATTTCCTCAATAAGCATCGGTAATTAATTTAACTACTTTATAACTAATCAATCACAACATCTGTCCAATCATAGTTACTTAAACCTTGTCTATCAATCATCCAAATATAATCTATCAACCAGATCATATATCCAACAAGCTTAGGAAATACGTCATAACAATCATACTCATGCCACTATCCAACAACTTCCCTTCATCCCAAAAATCCACCGCATAAAGATACCCAACACATCTTTATCCAAGTCACGGTTTTTAATCCCAAAAAGTCAACCTAAGGGTCACCCTTACCCCACATGGCACAGAAGGGTCGCAACCAAAACATAAACAACATAATGCAACAAAATAAATCTTACACTACTATCAAGATCTACTAATCTACCACACATATATATACACCCAATCATATACATGTATATAACTAAACAATACGAGGATTTTGAAGCATACCTGTATTCACATCATATTCAACATCTGCATCTGCAACCATCTGATAAGCTCTTGCTATTTCCGTAGGTGGATTCTTTCTTTTCTGCCCAACTGGAGAACCAGAAGATCCACCTACTGTTCCCGACTGCGCTCTTGGCCCCGCCCCAGAACTCGATCCTCTTACATACGGACACTGAGCTGACCTATGCCCCGCTTGATGACATCTCCAACATACATCCTCTTGGAACGAACACATCCGAATCTCGTGTCCCACAATACCACATCTCAAACATCTTTTGGTTGAATCTGAACAAAGACCACTGTGAGATGATCTACAACTATAACACCAAGAATTCTGACTTGATGCTGACCCACACTGTTCTGACCCGCTAGTCCGTTTCAACTTAACAGACTTCTTTGACCTAGAGTCCGAATGACTCATCACCTGATCTTGTTGTGGCATAACATAACCTTCCATTCTGTTTCTTGCTGCTCTGACATCATCTTCCACCATCTTGGCCATAACAAACGCTTGCGATAACGTCGTCGCCATCCTAACCATTGTTCTATACTCTGGTAAAATTATATTAACAAAATGCTGAATTCTGGACTGTTCATCTGGAACCCACTGATGAACGAACCTTAATTTATCCATATACTGCTCAAACACCTCATCTATCGTCATTCGAGGTGTCATTTTCATTTCTAAAAATTCTGTCTTAATTCGATTGAGATCATAGGCTGAGCAATACTGTTCGCAAACTTTACTATAAAATTGTTCCCAAGTAATCATGCTCACTTGCTCTTTTGGGATACTAGAAGTAACCGTATCCCACCAAACCATTACCCTATTTTTCAACATACGACTAGCATAAATAACCTTTAATTCTGGTTCGCACTGACAGGCCTCAAAAACCTTTTCTATCTCTCTTAACCAGTTAAGGGTTACCGTTGGGTTAGAACTTCCTGAGTACTCTGGTGGATTACAATTCAGAAACTGTTTAAACGTACATTTCTTCTGTTGTTGAAACGTCAGCATCTGATAAGGACCCCACATCTGATTTAGGAACTGTTGATTAAACTGAGATGGCACATGATACTGTTGAGAAAACTGATACTGAGATGGTATCCATTGCTGTTGTTGGAAAGCACTTCCAGTTTGCTGATGAATATTTGACTGCACCGGATACCCACTAATCATCTGATTCGGTACACTACCACTTGGATTCACGGTTACCTGACGTTGTTCTAATTCCCGTATTCGATCACGTGCTTCCTTTAACTTACTTTGCAAATCTATTATTTGTTCCTGTGGATCCTCTTCTGACACGTACCCGTCTTCATCTGGGGCTCTGAATGTTCCGGGGGCTGACGGACCAGTTGCGTTTCCTGTATTATCTGCCATATCTGCACTACCACAACATCTCACACAAACTCTTAGTGGAAAACAGGTTAGTACCTATCCACTAACGCATGTAATCCCTACATTCACTTAACCCGTTCCCTCATATATGTTTAACACAACACAAGGTTTGGGAACATGACATTCAACACAATGTACATGCGGCCAAACCTATGCTCTGATACCAAGTTGCAACACCCTGATTTTTTTTTTTTAAAACACAGCGGAAGACTTAATTCACATAAATACCCTTAGTTAATTACAAACATGATTATCACAAATCATTATCTAGTTATTTATTACAAACCACCGGTGTTACGTTAAACAACTAGTTACATATTTATAAAAGTTAAGACATCAGAGTTCGTCTTGTCAAACATATCGTCAACCCGACGCCCGTCCCTACCAGCACTAATATCCAAAACCTGCAAGGGAGGAGGTGAGGGGGGTTAGCACGAGGCTAAGTGAATGGAATCATCTAACAGATCTAGCATACAGTACCAACTTGTACAACTACAGCAACTACAACAATCAATAACAGGCAGCTGACAACTAATAACTAGTAACTATCAACTGGCAACAATCAACTAGCAACTATGCTCCAACTAGAGACTCAGCGGCTTGTACGAGCACACGAACACTAGCTGATCAGTCTAGCGTCTACCGAATGTCCTTACTACTGAATCCCTAGTATAGTAAATCCACACGCAGGTGATGCGTCATTCAGCACTATACTCAACAAACAGTAGCCAACTGGACCCAACCACAACAAGGTTGACCTCCCTGAGCTGAACCTAACAACAATAGGTTCCAACAGGCAACTACAATTTGTGCACACAACTGTTAAGCAACTACCACTATGAACAACTGTTCCTACGACTAGCATGGCAACTCTACGATGATCATTATTACAACATATCTACTAAGCATAGCAACTATAACAGTATAACATAGTAGCACAACTTGCTACTCTATACTACACCCGGAGATAATCCCACTCACCGATTACCAGCAACAGAAGGCACTCAGAATTCTAATCTTACTGAGCCTTCTCTTCGTCCTTATCACCTGAGAATAGACATAACACAGTCAATATACAT
The DNA here is from genome assembly GCF_046630445.1 of Rutidosis leptorrhynchoides. Taxonomy (NCBI): domain Eukaryota; kingdom Viridiplantae; phylum Streptophyta; class Magnoliopsida; order Asterales; family Asteraceae; genus Rutidosis; species Rutidosis leptorrhynchoides. Next base: position 604,733,200 of record NC_092334.1, read on the forward strand.
ATCTCAATCAATAGTATAATCAAATCATACTATAAACTAGGTCATAACACCATATATTCATAATTTTATGAGTCTACATCATGACTCCATTCAATAATGGTATACAGGTGCGTGCAAAACACGACATACACACTAAAACTCCTTTTCTGACCTAAAAACAGTTTGATCTAGTTTCTTAAAAGTTCACCATTGAAAAGTATTCTTTATTACGATTCTAACGATAGTTTATTCATCAAAAACGGAGTTACGTTTTGAAAGTTACGCCCGTTTCAATTTCATAAAAGGTACTGTAGCAATAGTGGTACTGTAGCAACTCGGTACTGTAGCAAATAATGACACTGTAGCGACTCGGTACTGTAGCAAAATAGTAACACTGTAGCAACACGGACTGCAGCAAATAGTGACACTGTAGCAACTCGGGCACTGTAGCAAATAGTGACACTGTATCAACTCGGTACTGTAGCAACTCGGTACTGTAGCAATACTGTAGCAACTGGGTTACGAACAAGAGTTGCTGATTTCGAATATTTTTTGCCCAAAAACTCGATTTTTGAGCGATTTTGATCAAATTTTAAGCACATGGAAGCTACTAAACATATATACAACCTATTTCTAACATCAATTAAGCATAACTAACATATTTCATGAAGATTCAAGCTCAAAAACCACACTTTTTACTCAAGAACATAAAAACCCATTTAATCAAGAATCAAAGCAAGGATTCAACAAGACAAACCTGAGATGATGCTCACAATGATGCTAGAAATCAGTTTCTAAAGTCTCTTAATCCAATTTCAAGTTTAGATCAACTAGGGTTTGTGAAGGAGATAGAGATTAGGTACGGTGTTTGTTTAGAAGCTTCAAGAAAATAAGAGAAGTAGCTTAATTCTAGCTTTTATATTTAGGTTAAATACAATATCCCATCACACACGGGTATTTACCAGTTATCTGATATCTTTCGTACTTCGTTAGGAGGCCCTAACGGAGTCTAAATTCAACAAACGAACCTGTTCTGTGACGCTTGTCACAAACTGGTCTCAACTAAATAACCAAATAATTATAAACATATAATTATAAAAATCACTAATTACGCCCTACCCCAGGGTACAATGGTCATTTCATCTAGGCCCAAAATGCGGGTGCTACATCTTACACTTAATTCGATCCCATCATTACAATCTTCACGCATCACATTCCAGAATTGTAACTCTCGATCGTAATGCACGATCTCGAGTCGACATCAAAACCCGTCACTCTTCCTCGTTAGAAACTCCGAGTACCTATTGAGGCTTAGCACGGTACACTCTGACATTTCACTATACATAACACCACTGGAGTTCCCTCGGGAGGTAGTAAAAACTCCCCCACTTAGGATTTATCTCCCTGTTCTCACCGCCAAGATGATAACATCCCGCGGAATTGTATTTTCACGTCACCCCTGACCATTCTCACCGTTGGTCATAAACACCAAATCACCGCAAATTCACTTTAGGCTCTCCGAGCCGACATGAAAAAAATTTACTTGAGACGTCGTACACGCGACAACATCCCACCTTCATACCACATATCACAATTAACAGTCCTTCGTCGTTCGCACGGTGAATTCTACCAAGGTCATACACACGTCTCTAAGCCTAGGCATAGGCCACTCCGCTTAATTAGTCGTGCTTCTCAGTCGAGATCACCCGACCTTTCACTCAACGGACCTTTATCAACAATTGCTCACTCTCATGGAGAAGAGTGACCAATCCGACACAATAATTGTGTCAACCGCAATATCAACACTTCATCATGACCTTCGGCCTAACCGACCATTAAGTACATCACCGGCTCGCCGGTCATCTTTACCCGTCCATCACTTAAGAGCAGCAAGATTCGCTCATCCATCAATTCATAAGAAGTATTCACTATAATGCTCTTAAACTTCGACTTTCGCAACCATCGAATTACTATCACCCGTCGATCACTATTGTAATCGCCGCTGCTTCCAAGGATATCTCACAGACACCCTAAGTACAAAGTGATCACACCATCACCGGAGTTGAACATTACACTAGCAGGTATAAGAAGGCACCTGACGCAGTGTCATGCATACTCCCGCCACAACCTACCGAATTTAAAAACTCGATCTTTGGGTTTCCTACACCCGATATTGGCCATCTCTCCACAATAATGACCCGAAGTCATACCCACCCGACAAATCTTACGGTTTATTGTCTTATGAAATTTACTAGCGATCACACACTGCCCGCAACTCCACAAGGCCAAACAATATAGCCTAATGAAGCCCTGCATCTAACACTAAGAGGTGCTTGGAACCACCAAGTCTTACACCCTTCCACATATCGACACAACCACTACAACAAGGGGTATTCCATTAGGAATGTTACCCTATAATCCACAATTCACTATCACAATCATCGCCATACGGGTCTCACTCACATGAGTTGAACGACCCGAGGACTCCTCGACTTGCCAATTCTAAGGCGACTTACAACAAGAATCCCTACACGATTCTCTAACCGCACACTCTTCCGAGTATAACCCAATACCACAATCATTAGACTTGTTGCATCCCAATACGGAATTCAAGTCCTCGACGCACACACACGCACACATTAATCGGTCATCCTAGTTACGATGGGTAACTACAACCAATGACGGTCTTAAATAATGCACCCACTACGTAGGGTGACTAATTATGCGCCGAACTCGTGAGTTGGCTCACTCACTTAACTAACCGAATCCACCGTAACAATTTCTGACTCACAACAAATTCGATGTGACAACAAGCACATCACCCGAGACGACCATATCCTAGGAACCAATAAAAGATTCCTTATTTATCCCGAATCTACCCCAACCATGTCACGTTTCCTCCGTTCGGTACTCGTCATGTCATGCTTGATGTCAAGATACACTTTTGTAATAATGGTGATCAGTCACTATTACAATTGCGTACCTTACCATTTCCACATGGTCACGCAAAGTACTTTACCCGGACTGACGCAACATTCACACAAGATAACACGCGATAACTCCTAGTGCCCGAATGACCAAAGTCCTTACAGCGAACTTGATCACTCAAAACTGCCAAACATTCGAATCTCTCCAATGGATTCGTCTCTAGGACACCGCACCAATAGATACCTGTATATATACACCTATATACAATATAATAATAAATATACACAAGTACACCGCAACAACAAGTCAACCTACAACCTAGGTGACTATCACTAAAACAAAGTTCAAGTTCGCCTACTTACATTAGGCACTAGCAATCTAAGGCACTAATTTACACACGAAATAAGGCCCCACATAATCATGCTTTAGACAATCACAAGTCCTAATTAGTCACCTACTCTAAGGCACTAACAAATCTCAAACCGACCCGTATTCCTACAAGTCCCTCAAATAACGCACAACCGTCAATAAGTCTAAGACTAGGCACCTATTCCAAGGTCACCTAATTCCCTTAGACTATGCTCTGATACCACTTGTAACGACCCAACTTCGTTTTACCAAAAACACGAATTGAATTTTTTTTTATAACAGACCATATAGACGGCGTCCAGGCCTCTGGACGGCGTCCAGTTTCAAAGGACAGGACAGCGTCCAACAATCAGTACGGCGTCCAGTTGCACTAAAAAGTTCTGTGACAGAACACACCCAACCCACGTTATACTGGATGGCGTCCAACCAATCTGGACGGCGTCCAGGATACCTTATGAGTCCCATTTCATTTCAAAATATACTAAACACTTCGAATCAATACCAAAACGATTTGTAACAACCCAATCAAGTTTTACATCAACAAAACGTTAAATAAAAGTGTTTACGCCACCAATACGGGTTAAAACTCAATAACCCAACCCAATACCAAGAGCATAATCCCAGGGACTACCAAATCCCCCATCCGCGTCCAAATATCCAAAAGCTACCCCATCGAGCCCAAGCGCTCCTACGCGTCTAGTCTAACAACTAGCTAGCTTCATAACACAATACCTGTAAAAAGGTAAACAACGAGAGGGGTATGCTAACGCTTAGTGAATGCAATAAGTATACATATACATATATAATTTACTTACTTGCAATCACTTACACATTACCGCATACAAGCTAGCAATTCAACAACCATGCAACATCATGCATAAACTAATATCCGCATTTCACAATAAGCTAGCAACACCAATAGCATATAGTTCACAATTTAACATGCTAATACAAAATTCACACAACCATGGTTAACCAATCGTACAAGGGAACGGTACTCGCGAAAGACCGTCGGAGTTCATAACATCCATTAGTCTACTTAACACCACGTAATCACTAACTCCCGGGTGATGTCTTGAACACCGCGACTAACTCACCCCCATGACAATGTGGTGTCTTAAACACCGCGACTATCTCACATGTCAATCAAACCCATGAGTGGTGTCTTAAACACCGCGAAAATCCCACTCCCATGACGATGTGGTGTCTTAAACACCGCGACTCTCCAACATGTCAATCAATACCAATGAGTGGTGTCTTAAACACCGCGAAAATCCCACTCCCATGACGATGTGGTGTCTTAAACACCGCGACTATCCCACATGTCAATCAATACCAATGAGTGGTGTCTTAAACACCGCGACTATCCCACTCGTTACATAGAATGTGGTGTCTTAAACACCGCGACTATCCCACATTTCACGCTACACAAATAAATACATTATATACGTACACGCATAATTATTCCACTCACCTCGAACTCGAGCAATACAAACCATGCGTGAAATCTCCACCAAACGCAACCGAGCAAGCTTTTACTTATAATACGCATATAGGTATACAAACAATCAACATACATTCTCTACGAGAGAATTCGACTCCAACACCCTTTACCAAGTGATTCTATCTAACTCAACAACCCGCCCATTTAGGCACCTAAAATGGAGTTCACCAATTACCACTACGGGTGGTAATTCCAACCCATTCAAACAAGTACACACTAACACTTAATGCACTTGATCTTGCAAAATCAACCCATAAGTGCAACTCGACCCAAATTGCACTTAACCACTAAAACAAGTCAAGTTTGACCCATAAGCACCATTACTAGTGATTATGTCATAAAATTACCAATTTAACACTTAACACCAAAGTTTGACTTCCATTGACCAAATTAGGTTTAACTCACTTTGACTTGTCAAATTACACCCAAAGTACCTACAATCACTAACAACTAGTGATTGTATCTCAAAATCATCATTTGACACCAAAAAAAATCAAGAACACTTAACCCATTTCAACATAAAACCCATTTTGACCCATATTAGGGTTTACACCCCAAAATCAAGTCAACACAAACTAAAATCACTAGTACACAAGTGTTCTAAGGTTTAACCAACACATGCGAGATCTAAACTTACAATTTCATCAATCGAACCCCTAAGTCACCCATTTAGGATTACTTACATGAATCTTACCCAAAACCCCCAAATTTCACAATAAATGGGTTTATAACTCTAACTAACACAAACCCTAACTCAAACAAGAATCAAACACTACAATTCGGATTAGGGTTTACCTCAAGCACCAAAACGAGCTCTAGTAGCTAGAAACACCAACAAGAACCAAGAACCACTCCAATTTGGGCAAAAATCACCACTTTCATCTCCATTTGAAGCTTCCTCTCTCTATAACTCTCCTCTCTCTCTCTCTCTAAGATGCGATGAGAGAGTTGTGGATGTGAAAATGATCCAAAAGTTGATCTAAAACTGATATTAAAGCCACCAATCAGTCCACAAGTGAAAAGACCAAAGTACCCCTTTTAATTTAAGTAAAATACAGCTGCTGGCCAGTCAGGCCTTTTGGACGGCGTCCAAAAAGGTTGGACGGCGTCCAAATCAACTGGATCAGTTTTGTGAACTTGTTTTGATCGTAACTTTCAAACCGTAACTCCGTTTTTGATGAATCAAATATCGTTAGAAACGTAATAAGATTTACTTTTCAATGGTAAGGTTTTAGAACACTAACTCAAACTTTATTTGGGGTCCAAATATACGCTTACATGCCTCGTAATTCGAATGACGTCCAAAATAACGCATAACAGAAAAACGGGGTGTTACAAAATGTGATTCCATGTAACTAAAAGTAAGCAACTTACATGTCGATATCTTTACACATTTAATAGGCTATTTATTGAATATTTGTTATATAGATTAGTAAAAATGTGACTTTCGGTTGCATAAACTATTAAAAAATATTACTTTTGATCGTATATAATGAACCACCGCTTATAATTGTTAAAAATAAGATAAATTTAAACGGATATGGATAATTATCCATTAACCCGCTTCACCCGACGGATATTGATATGGAAGGATGAAAACTAAAAAAAAAATAGATATGGATATGGATATGGATACGGCCTCACCCGATCCATATCCGATCCATTGTCATCCCTAGTTATGATGCAAATATGAACAAACCACAGGTACCAACGGCGTAATTATTTCAAACAAAAAATATACCGTATATATCTTGGTCAAGGTTGAATAAATCGGAACTCGGGGAGTTCTCGGCGGAACCATTTCTAGGAGTTCTCGGAGAACTCGGGGAGTTCTCAGTGGTTGACTTTCGTTGACTTTTGAGATAATTTTTATGATACCCGAGATTTGAACGAGATTTGACCGGTTTGACGGATATTTGACCGATTTTTGACCGGGAAACTCAGTTTATTGGTCGTTGACCGATTAAACTGGTCGTTGACCGATTTTTAGCCGATTTCAAAATGGGAACTCGGCAGCAACTCCAAAACGATTTCTCGGAGAGAACTCAGCCGATTTTTCCGATTTTTACAACCTTGATCTTGGTTCAACTCCCTCCTGTATATGTCTCTCTCCGTCTTTCATTGATTTTATTTAAATCTAATATTTATTTTAATCTATATTTCTATTAAAATGCTATAATGATGATGTCATTATTATGTTAATTCCTTTGTTAGGAAAAAATCAAAAATAAAAAGAAAAAAAATCTAAACAAGGTGGGTGATGTCATTAATATAATAATTTTGATTTAAAATTAAATCTTATTAATTAATTATTATTATTAAATCTTATTAATAATTATTTTAATTATTAAAATTAAATAATTTTAAATTTTTTAATTAATTATTTTGAATTGAGTACGAGAAGATATAAAAGCTAGGAGAAGGAAACAAATTCTAAATTTATATTTTAATTTACACTTTTAAAATAAAATGACAATCAATATTATCTTTTATGATTGGACGTGGATTGTTTAATATGCATTTTAGGTGTTTGAAGAAATGTTCAGCTGGCGAGTTTCTTAGTCGGACTCTGTGGTTTCATGGGTCATTAAACTAAATGACTTTAGCATTTACGTTCACTTAATACCTAAAACATATCATTAAACTATTTCGTTTAAACAACCCGTGGTTTCACGGGTCATTTTACTAGTTTAATATAAATGACTAAAACATTGGGAAATTTCTTGTTACAACCGATTAATTTGAAAAACATATATTGTTTGAGCATTTTGTTAGACCATGTACCATCCTCATTGAATATTTAAATCGATTAAATTTCCATAAAAATAACTTTGACCGTACGTGATATATAAAAGGAATAGTACTTTTTACCATTTTGTTATGTAGTACTGATACGATACGATATATACCAAATTACAGCTTTAAATACCCAACACTGGAGTATTTATGTAATCGTAAATTGTAGCTTTTTTATATTTTTGAACTTGATTTGAAGAGTTAGCAAGATAGTTTCGTTATATAATATTTCATACATTAGCATTGTTAACGATACACCAATAAACGTACATTAAAGTGTTGTATAATTCAATTCCAAGGGGTGACTTGATGGTAAGATGCTTGAAAAAGTTTCAAAAGGACAGGGGCGGAACATTTAAGGGACCAAAGGGGGTATCCGCCCCCCTCGATTTCGGGGAAAAAAAAATTTTACACTAAAAAAAAAATATATTTACGAAAAAATAAGGTTTTTTTTTAGTGTTTACCCCCCTTCGATTAGTTTCGCCCCCTCCCGAGTCGGGGTCAAGTTCCGCCACTGCAAAAGGACTCATGTTCAATCCCCACCTGTACACTTTGGAGAGCTTGCTTTTCAAAAGAAAAAAAAAACAAAATGTGTTGTATAATTCAATCTTTTAAAGTATATTTAATGGTGTATGGCTAAAATAAATAGTGTACAGATTCATCACCATATACTCTATTTGTACATTGAAATGATTTTATTGCTAGTTTGACTTTGTATTTTGGTTTTTACTTATTATATTCTGGTAGGCCTCAATCCGAAAGATATTTTGTAATCTTTCCGATAACATTCATTTCTTTGCTAAATTAATAAATTTATCTCAAGAGCATACAGATTATGTTAGCCGATATTGAACTTAGCCCATTTATTATATGAATTGGGCTTAGCCCCTTCGTCACTATTTCATGTTAGGGATTGTCTATACATTGTATTTATATCTCAGTATTATGTATGATACATTCAATCAATAATACACAATTCATATTCATTATAACATGGTATCAGAGTCATCCCCAAATAAACCCTAAAACACCAAAAAATATCATCTGGCCGTTCCTGCACAAAAGCATCATAGTTCCGTTCAATTTTCAGCCATCATTATCAGTTACGGAGTATATGGTATTATCTTTTTTTTTTATATGATCAAATCGCTTAGTTGCTATTCTCAAAAAGTCAAATAAATCAATTGAAAGCTCCAAGAAATCTCGTGTAAGCTATTTATCATCTCACATTCACTCAGTTAGTTTAAACAATTATTTAAGATTCTCTAGAAATCATCATCTTTTATTCTTTACAACCTTCTACCAACAACACCAACAATTCATATAATAAATGGGCTAAGTTCAATATCGGCTAACAGATTAATCATTGATCTACCCTTTTTCGGAAATCCAAATTTCCATCATCTTAAAGACGATTTGATTTAGACATGGAGAAAATTTCCAACATATCCTAGTAACGGGCCAGGAAGTGACCCAAAAGCCCAGGCCCAGAACACAATTATTTATTGGGCCTTGCTTGAAGATTCATGGGCCGGAAAAATTGATAAGTACGGACTAGAATATTAACCATCGTTGAGAATTACATGTGAAATTAGGCCAATTTATTTTGCCTATACCTATTTTTTCTCAAATTTGATGGCTCATGAGTCATGATTATGACCAACATAAAACAAGATGAAACATGAATCTTTCAATCAAGTCAGGATTATTATGCCACGGAGAAATGTTTTACAAAGACTTCCGATTAAGGTTAACTTGAGTCGATGACGCATAGCTCACTTGCCAATGGTAAAGCAATTGTGTCATTAAAAAGCAAAAGGTTGGGGGTTCGATTTCTGACACCCTATGTTCACAACCATTGAGTAAGATATGCCCCGGCTTATGAAATTGATAGCCGATTCTGAATCGGCCTGAATTGTCAGTTATCAACCTTTTGTGTTAACTTGGACAAACGGGATATTGATATTAATTCTAGAAGCTATTATATTTGCCACGATGATCAGGAAATTTCAAATAATTAAGAAGTATGAATGATTTAAAAGAAATACTGGTGGAGGTTTTACTTGTAGCTTGGTCCTACATGTACATTACATCACATTATAGTACATCAAGAAGAAAAATTAAATCTGAATTCTTGGTTGATTAGAATATCGAAATACCTACAAGATTTTTACAAAAATCTGTGCGTTGCAATATATTGGCAAATATCATTTTCCAACACGCTACAACAAATGAACTATGGACTATGCATGTATCTATTTTATTGTTCAAGTGGATTTTTATTTAGCCCCACCGGTCCTAATTGCAATCTTTGTGTTTTTTCAACATGATACATATCTTGCAAGTTAGAAATTGTTAATTTTCGTTATGCCGGTTGAATAATAAAATAAAATAAAATAAAAGATATCCGAAATAATTTGTAGTTTATCATTTACGAATACGACGATTGCAATAACGAATGTTGGCTCAGTAAATACATTTTTTTTTAAAGCAAACAAAATTTTATATATATACCGAAGATTTACATATACAAAAACAAAAATACTCAATATGGAGAAGTAACATGCAAACAACCAGTGGCGAAGCCAAGATTTCGAATCGATGGTGTTAAAAAGTAATATCAAAATGTGTCAAGTCTCAAAAATTTACTTTTGAACTAAACACATGTATGTGAATCCTACATTTTTGCCTTGTCTACTTTATAATCTATACTCTAAGCAACGAAATACTACAAACCATGTTGAAATAAACAGTTTGTTTCATGGCCCTAGCTTTTTTGCCAAAAATAAATGACCGTGTGGTTGACTAGGGTCATAATGTAATACGGAGTATATTGATAAATTCCTCAAATAAAGTTAACGATTTAACAATTGTATGATGAGTTACGCTTCACAGCTCTTTGCGACAGTGCCACTCTACTTTGAATAAAGAAGATGAATGAAAAATATTATAAAAAACCTATATTACAATTATGTCAAGTGACGGAGTATTATTTATTATAAATGACTCCAATTCTAATGGAGGGATGATTCTAACACACACTTTTTTTATCCTCACACACCAATTTAAAGAAATGGGGTATTATTAGAAGAGTAAAAGGTTAAAATAGGTGTGTGAGGATCAAAAAATGGTGTGTTAGAATCATCCCCCATTCTAATGAGGCTGTTTCTTTAAATAAAACTATTTAATAAATAATTGGGACATATATATACTTATATACAGAGTTATATAATTTGCGCTTTATTTTTTTTGTACCGCATTTCCAACTCTTCTTCACTTTTACGGCTGTCCTTATTAAGGGTTGGGGTCATTATTCTAAAAACCTAAAACTTAGACTGTAATACTACTACTAGTACAGGTTCTCCAAAAATTTCATTGGTGTCAATTGACACCCCTATGTAAGCAGTGGCGGAACAACCCTTCCTCTAACTTAGAGTTAAAGAAAAGTTGTTTCTCCACTAGCAATTCTACAAAATCAATTCTTCACCCTCCGTTAGAAAAAGTCATCTCCCCATCTACTTTATAACAGTTTACACATACAAGAACAATACCCAATCTCATGAATATTCTGAATATTTACATATGTATAGGGTTATTGTATAAGAGCTATAATTTTTAGGTTTATTAGGAACCAAACAACACAAGTGATTCCAAAATCACTCACCCACAAACAATAAACGAAAGTACATTGCGAAAAAGTAAACCGCCACAAGCAAATTAATGTGGTTATATGCGATCGGTGTGATTGCTTTAGCCCACGATCAACTAGAGAATTTTATAGACAAATTTTATGATCTTACATACATATTACAATAGGGTTTTATTTATAATGCCAACGTAACAACAGAACAAAAGCGAATAAGGAATCTTAAACCGAAACCAATTCATGCGTCAAGACGAATTCCGCGACCTTAATATATTTCTTGCGACCGTAATTCCAGGTCTGGAACTACAAAACTGTTGTTACGACTTCGCGACCATAATTCCATTTTCGTGATCGTGAGCTTCCAACTTCGAATTTCTTCTTGTTTAAACTACTTCACGTAGGATTGTTTTCATGTCCACCAACATGTACGACATATAAACTCATGAGTTCTACATTACTCTAAAATCAATTGGTGATAGAGTGAGGTTCTCATAAGCTTATATACATACATTTCTTTCTATCAGTTTCTGATGTGGGACCATTGTGCATTTCCTTAACCGATTATCTCCAACAATCACCCCCGTAATCGGTTAATCCATGCTGCTTGACGAGCATCGGTGATCATCCTTGCTCGTACTTTCTGCATGCTACTTGCTACATGCTATCGATCACCGAATTTCATCATCTTGCGTCCCGTTTGCTTTCTCCCTGCTCTGGCTCTGATACCAAGTGTAGGATCGTTTTCAGGTCCACCAACATGTATGATATATAAACTCTAGAGTTCCACATTACTCTAAAATCAATTGGTGATAGAGTGAGGTTCTCATAAGCTTATATACATACATTTTTTTCTATCAGTTTCCGATGTGGGACCATTGTGCATTTCCTTAACCGATTATCTCCAACACTTCACACCTTTAACAATAATCAATCATCCATACATACATAGATCAATGGAAGCCTATATGTACTAACACGATCAGCTGTTTATGTATGTGATTATATGTTACATATTTTTACGTCTCTACGATCCAAATGACTCCTAATTATTGTTGATCAACCCGGAGTTTTTTTTATATCCTATTTCTATCAGATATTACATATGTTCAGTGTTGTAAATCTCGTTATTTCTCTCCGAGATCTCCATAAGATCTCGTTTTGGAAGGCAGCTGAGAGGAGATGTCGATCTCCCGAGATTTCTTGGTCAACGGGGTTAAACTTGGTCAAAGACACAATATTTCGGATTTCTTCGCTCATTTCTCGAATTTTTCCGTAAAATCTCGGATTTTCTCGTTCATTTCAAGGATTTTCTTTTTAAATCTCGTAAAAATGTATATAAATATACATATATTTATATATTTTTGTATATTTATATTAAAAAAACTAAAAAGTCAATGTAAGTCAACGTCTGAGATCTCTTCGAGATTTTTCCAATATGCCGAGATCTCTCCAAAAATGTCCAAACGAGATTTTCCCGAGATCCGAGTTCTCCAACCTTGGATATGTTGCATTTACAATATTTAAAATTGTTGTTATGACTAGGCGACAATCTCCTTTGTTGGAGATCTAGTCCAGATCTGAGGGTAGATCGGGTCTTTTGCAACTTGTTATGTTGTGGTGGCGGTCGGCGTTCTCCAAACCTTCGTCGTCGTTTTGTTATGTTTTGTTGTGTTTATTTATGCTTTCTAGTGCAATCGTTCGTTTTAGGTTTCTTTTGTTTGACACGTTTATAATAGTTTGCTTTAGTTTCTTTTTCTAAAAAGGGGTTTAGACTAGTTTTGTTTAGAGGCAAAGTACGGGTGGAAACGTGTTCCACCATGATGGTGGGATATTGGACCGTTTGCTATAGGTCTTGATGTTTAGTCGCTTGTTGTTGCCTATGTTTGAATTTCATATTGTATTGGTTGTAGTTGTTGATCTTCGAATCTGTAATATGTTATTATGTTTTTTTGGGAAAAAATTGTTATGATCACTACGAATTATTGTGTATTTTGTCATCATGGTCTATAAGTTCTAATCGGAAATCTAGGATGAAAACATTGTTCTAAGTTCTAATAATGGTATTTGGATTCTTTAGCTTTAGGTATGGGACCAGAAACATAGAGCACACGATACGTCCTCTAAAACATCATTAAATTCTCGTCCCATGAATTTTATGTTGTAGCAATGTAGGCCCTTTCAAAAATACAATTGAATGATTGAAAAGGAATGGGTAGTTTCAGGTCCACAAGATAAAGTTTGATTGGAGGGAAGTTAATAAAGAACATTGAGTGTGACTTGAACCATTCAAAGAGATTCAAATTAGAACCACATAAAAAGTTGAGAACTTATAAAGCTATAGGATCGATTATCTGTTTTTAAATACTGATAGACGATGTTAATGAGAATTAACAAAACCTAGGATATGATATTATGTATTAAATCACATTTTATGTTTACATATCAGCAAATGTGTTTTTACATGTAATGTAGCCATGTAGGGTATTTACTATTTAACTTTGTTTTTGGTTCAGATGAACCTAAACCAATGTTCACATTTGAAGTAACATGCAATCTTGTAGTTCTTAAGATGATTCATAACATAAGTTGATGATCTTTGTATTGAAGGTGAGGCCACCCAAAATAACCTGCATCTCTCTTACTTCATCCAGTAACAAAGATTTAGTAAAAGAGCTTAGGGTTTGTTTATTTGGAGATTAATGAGCTTAATTTCCTCCAAAGATTTTTTATTTTTTTTTTATTTTTCTTTTTTGTGAAAAACTAAAAAGCTTTATTGAAACCAACAAATCATATAAACCATACAAATACTGCAGCTAAAAAAAAAACAAATTGACTTTGAAGATCCAGTCATCAAATTAGGTTGTTTTTTTAGGAATCAATCATTAATCCCAACTAAATAATGAGCTTTTTCAGTCATTGTTAAATCCTCTCCACGTACAACCCTTAATATTTCAAAAATACCCCTTATACCGTTGTTTTATTTTTACACCTCTTTTGTTCTTATACTACTGTAATCAATTAGTAACTGAGCTGGATTACTGTTCATTTTGGACACTATTGTCATTTCATTTTTTTAATAAAAAATTGAAAGCATACAGTGAGCTTATGGTGATGATCAGGGACGAAAATTAGAAGGGGCAGAGGGGGCAGCCGCCCCAGTGGATTTTCAATTTTTAGTGCAAAAATTTTGGATTTTTCGATTATGCCCCCGGTGGAATTTTTTTTGCCCCAAAATTTCCATATTTTGCCCCAAAACCTCCACTTTTTGCCCCAAAACCTCCATATTTTGCCCCAAGATCTTCACATGTTGCCCAAAAACTCCAAATTTTGCCCAAAAACTCCAAATTTTACCCAAAAACCTTCATACTTTGGCCAAAAAAATTTGCTACGCTTAAAAAAAAAAAATCGCCCCCGGTGAAAAAAATTCGTGCTTCCGCCACTGGTGACGATTAATTGGAGATTGGTGGGATATATCATATATGCTTTCATTTACCCGAGATATTTACACGAAATCAATCAGTTATTTCGGGAGCCAGTTTATATGTTTATTGCCAGGTCAAGTGAGCATATTCCCGTATATCAAATCAATTTGAGTTATTCATATTCATATTCATATAAAAGCTAAAGCAAATAAAAAATATAGAAACAAAACACAGATATTCTGTTTGAATCCAAGACCCAGTATTCTTTGCCCCTAAAGTATCATGATCTCGCATGTTGAAGTGACAAATCTCTCACAGAGTCACAGATCTGGTGTAAATATGTAAGCCGATAAGTACTAAGACATGCATACAACTATGTTTGCAAACGGGTCGGGTTAGGTCGAGACCCAAATGGGTTTGGGTCGAAACGGGTCATGGGTCAAAATGGGTAAGAATTTAAATGGGTCAAACGGGTTGGGTTGAGGCCTGGGTTGGGTTGGGTCTAAATTGGTCGAGACCCAAACGGGTCGGGTCGAGAACCATTTTGTTCAATAAAAATTTTAGTTATAAATTTTATTTTATCATTTTTATTATTTTTTATTTTTATTATTTCATTATTTTATATTAAAAAATAAGATCGTGCAACTAAAATTCAAAATTTTACAGCTCGACCCATTGGACCCATATGCAAGACTCGTTAAACCCGTCTCTATTTGTTGGACTTGGTGGATTTAAACCCGATCGACCCATTTCTTATTATTTGTCTAGACCCAATATGTCTAAAAAAACTCATTGGACCAACTTTTAGGGATGCGAATCTCAAAAACTGAAAACTTTACAACTCGACCTGTTTGACCCATATGCAAGACCCATTAAACCCAAATTGAGCACTTTGGGTTTGGTTTGCCAGGTATAATACAACACATACATCTAGATGCAGACATCTGTTAAGACAAAAGCGAGCAAAATGCATTTTTGGTTTCAAAACAGAATCAAAAGTCGACGAGATATTTAACAATCTAAAATTTCCGTTCACCATAGCCAAGCGTATCTCAGTTCCACAACACACATTTTATATAAAATATTAGTAAAAGAAATAAAGAAGGATAGGCCCCTACATCTAAATGATACTTTGTTAATCATATGATCACGGAGAATGATTTATATAAGGACTATTAGAAAATATCAAGTAACTTATTTAGAAGCCACCTTATTTTGCAATATTGGTATCTGTCTAATAAAGAGCACCCTTTAATCTGAGTACCAAGTGGTCCAAACTTGAACAAATTGCAATCTTCCTTCAGCTTTATGGCCCTTCCAACTTGATACATATCTCACTAGTTAACGCTACCGAATTTCACTAAGTCGGCTTAAATATTTCAGATAACAGATTTAAAGTTTGGTCATATCGTTCAATGTAACAAGTTATTCATAATTGCAAGTTGTTCTTAACTACTTGGAAGATATTTGGGCATATTATCATTAGCTAAAAACAAAAACTTAAGTTCCTTTCAGTAGTTATTAACTCTTATCGTCCGAGATAATACACCTAATGCATATCCACATTTTGTATCCTATAAATATGGAGCTTATTTGCATGCTTTTTATAACCTACTTAGCTTTAAACCTTATAGTATTAAACACAGTTTTTAGTAAATAAGACTTCCTTAATACCACTTGAAAACAGAATATGGCAATCTCAAATTCCCTTAACTTTGTAGCACATAATATTATCGCAATAATCCTCATCTTCACTTCCTCCATCACTTTTATCGCTGCCATCGAGAAAACGAGTGTCGAATTCATCAGATCATCATGTAGTATGACAACTTATCCTACACTCTGTTTCAACTCACTGTCAACTAAATCAGGTGCTATCCAAACAAGCCCAAAACAACTAGCCCAAACAGCTCTATCTGTCACTCTTGACACGGCCCGTTCCACCTCTTCATCGATGGTAAAACTGGCCCAAGTTCATGGCATGACCCATCTGGAGGTTGCTGCTATGAAAGACTGTATTGAGTTGCTGAGTGATTCGGTGTACGAATTGAAGAAATCACTTGACGAGATGAAGCAACCGGGTTCGAAAGATCACAGATTAGTAATGAGCGATATACAAACATGGGTCAGTTCAGCGCTGACGGACGAAGATACGTGCTCCGAAGGGTTTGTGAATGACCCAAAAATGAAAAATGTGGTGAGAGGAAAAATTGTGAACGTGGCGCACTTAACAAGCAATGCTTTGGCTTTGATCAACAATTATGCTTCTACACACGGCTAGTTTAAGGGAATTTGGGATGTAATGCTTAAATAGAGTATTCATATTACAGTGAAAAAAGTTTCAAAACCTAAGCAGAAGGTAGAATTTAGTCTAGCATGAAGATGCATAATTATTAATGGTTCCCTATAGTGGTGATGTGTGATTGTTATTGTATGATATATTGTTATTTGGCATTAGCCTTAGAATTAAAACTTTAATGTGTTATTGAGTTTCATTAAAACATTAGCTAGACGCTACGGATTACAACGCCTATAAAACACCAAGTCACAAAACCAAACTACCCCTAACAAACGAAAAATCCTCCCAAAACTATTCAAATATGCATTAATACAAACATGGCATTCAACGGTTAAGATTATCTTAACTGCAAGAATTAGGATCTACCAAATACCAAATGAGCCACTTGCAACTGAATTATAGAATTGGGGATGCCAAGAAAAGTCCCACAAGTCTTTTCAGTAATTAACGTGTGTGGTCATGCTACTACCGTTTCAACCCTTTTTCTTGATACTAAAGGTTTTAACCCAAGACCTCAAGCAACAAGGTAGCTATATCCGACTTCCCGTGATTGGGTTATTTGAGAGGACGAGTATTCAAACCCCATACTCTAATGTATGCGGCCCATCTGGATTACTCAGTGGCCGTTTCCGATCCATCCCTGACCAACACAACATTCAAACTTGAGACCTCTTTCAAGGATAACATGGCCCTAATCAATAGGCTATTTTATGATAGTTCAAACCTCATAACTTACAACTAACCTCGAGCAACAAGGGAAAGTTACAAAAGATAAAGCCTCATGTATAATATATATGACTATATCGGACTACCTATAAATTAGGAGTGCATTTTCTCGACTTTCATTCTGTGTCATTAGCATAAAAGTTGAGACACAAAGTCCACCAACTTAATCGCCACCCTTGAGAAAACAAATGCATCATGTAGTTTGACAACTTACTGAACACTCACTATCAACTCACTATCAACTAAACCAGGTACAATCCACAAAAGACTTAAAAGCTACTAGTCGAAACAACTCTGACTCTTGACACAACCCTATCTACCTCGTAATCAATGGTAAAGTTGTCACATTGTGGATGGCATGAATCTACGAGAGGTTGCAGCCATGAAAGACTGCACTGAATTCCTACGTGTATGAGCTAAAATCACTAGTAGAGATGAATCAATATACCAAGGAAGAAAGTGAATCATTTTTTACAAGTCTAAACAATATCCCAGCATGAAATCACTAGCAAAATCGAAGAATTTAAGGGAGATGGGCTCGGCAATTGGGCCTATCCACCGATGGGCCGAACGAATAGTGAACTAAATGAGTTGCGTGATACTGTTCGGAACTTGCAGCTGACCGGAGGTAAAAAAGACTGTTGGAGCTGGAATCTTAATTCGAAGGGCATTTATACGGTCAAGGACTGTTCGGTTCTTGTCGACAAAGTCATTCTACCACGTGCGGTTAATTCTATTGAGTCGTTGCGAAATGGTTTGGTTTCAAAAAAAGTGGAGGTGTTTATTTGGCGGGCGAGATTAGGACGTATACCGGTAAGATTCGAGTTACATAAACGGGGCATCGACTTAAATAGTGTGAGATGCCCGATTTGTAATGGTGACATTGAGACGGTGGAGCATATACTTTTTTCCTGTCAAGTGGCAAAAGACATTTGGGCTAAAGTTCTTAAATGGTGGGGGTATAATTCGGCTATATTCGGGTTTGAGGATATTTTTAATGGAACTTTCGGTTGTGTAGCACAGGATCATAAAAAGAATCAATGGCAAGCGGTTTGTTGGGTGGTTTGTTACATTCTATGGAAGAATAGAAATGCAAAGGTGTTCAAGAATAAGCTCGAGACGGTCCCATCCTTATTTAGCGAGGTTCAAGTTCTTTCATATGATTGGATTTCACGACGTTGCAAGGGTCATATTATGGATTGGCTACAATGGTTTTCACACCCTTAGTTTTAACTCCTTTTGTTAGTTGCAATCTTTGCAATTAGCTTAGGGCGATGTAATTTGTTTTCCTTATTTCTTTCGTGATGTATCGTGCTGTTAAGGGTGCCCAGTCATCCATGTACTATTCGTGATTGTTTAATATAAGTCCTTCTTGCTTTTCAAAAAAAAAAAAAATATATCCCAGCATGAAAAGGCTCTTTCTGCTGCAATTATGAAGAAATCTAGATGTGGATAATCTGCTTTGAGAGGAAATGGATCCCATCTCCTTGGGGCTCAATCGGGACAAAATCTCAAAAATTATTGCAACAGGACTGCCATAATAAATGTATATGAGACTATGAGAGTGACTTTAATTAATCGAAGTTACTCCATACATACTCATCAATATACCAATGAAGACTGTGAATGATTTTTTATGAATCCAAACAAAATCCTGGAGATTAATAATGCATGAGATATAGAGAACAAGCTTGAAGCACAAAAGAGATTGTTTCTCATGTAAGATAGAAAAAGGGGAAGAGATAATGAGTAATACTGACGATTGTAGTGCATTAAGAAGCTCTTTTTGGAGGAGACATATTCCCAATCAGTGAAATTGTTGTAGCGGCCGAAAATATTTGTACAAACAGCCCTGTTAAAATAAAGCCCACTGTTAGAGGGACCAAGAACAATAAGCTGTATAAGGAATGATAAAATGGCACCAAATTTGAACTAACCAAGAGAAACACAAGCAATCTTCAATAGAGTAATTTTCTCTGTCTCCCAGATACTCGGATCATTGAAAACCTAATGCAAGTACATTATACAATGTTTAAAAATACGACATTGAAGGTTTTCATTGCAAAGTATATGCAGGTTTCAAGTTTCTAGCCATTGCAGTGTTTCCCTTTTTTGACATAGTTACAAGATACTCCGTAGATAGCTACAAATTATTTAGGGTGTTGATTTTGATCCAGAATATCCCCTTTTTGGTACTCCATCCCAATACAACACAGATGTTTAAAAAGATAATATTGTAATATTTCAAATTTGCACATCAACATTAACAAAATAGTGTTTTCACGAAAAGTCAAAAGCCGTTAACTGTGGCAATGGATTAAGTAGATCATCAGAATAACTAGGTATATTTATCATATAGAGTATTATTATCAACATATGGTAGTTCAATTCAATATTATTATCATCAAAATTGTTTATATAACAACAATAATCATAATACGAAAGCAGATATATACTACAAGAAATTACGTCTGCTAACCTTTAGTTGAATATTGCTTAGAAAGACGGCTACAATCGATCCAAGTACTCCTATAGTTGACGCAGCCACATACAACTTCAAAAGGTTCGCTTTGCTACGCTTTCGACCTTTAACATAACACACAACAATCACAATAAGTTCATATAACTAGTAACTAGGTATATTAATCAAAGAGTGCTAAAATTAACAATAGTGCATTACCTAATTCTCCAATTATGATTGAAATGAAAGTTATAGAAGTAGATGCAACAGCTAATGTATCATAAGGCTGTTTTGTTAACAATGTAAATAGCATATCAAGTACTCCTACAAATAGTACTACTGCCTGCAGCCAAATTGACATGAAATTAGTCTCATCACATTTTAGCAATTAACGAGATTAAATTTCTAAATAGTTTATTTATATGTGTATGTATGTGTATATATATACCTGAATGATGAGAATTTTGGAGAGACTTGATTTTCCATTGGCTACCTTTGTATAACCTAAAATTAAGATCCAACTTTTATTAGCAGAAATACATATGTATAAATATATAATAATTAATTAAAATAATGTAGAGAAGCATACGGTTATCGACGACCATTCTGTATGAGAAATCGGAGCCATCGGTTCCCGATGGCCGCCGGTTACCGGAATTTCTCTGCTGCATCTCTTCTGTTTGCTGTGTCTCTCAGGTACTTTCTTTGGGGGGTTAACCGTGTTTCAACTTTTAACCTAGTCGTCTGCATTAACACTAATATGTAATTATATTTAAAACTTAGAGATTAGTAAGTAACAAGTTGCCGTTCTAGCTCAGTTGGTAGAGCGCGTGGCTTTTAACCACGTGGTCGTGGGTTCGAGTCCCACGGATGGCGTTTTTCTTTTTTTTATCACAAATCGGTAGGCGAGCTAATTTGTTTCCATAATACCATAGTTATTATAAGGAATGTCCCTCCGCAATTGTGACATGATACCAAGCTTCTGACCTCATTCCATTTGTATATGAAAATGTATATCGATGGTTTTATTAATACAAAAGGATTTACTTAAGGGAATACTGGTTTTGCTTTCACAACTTCGTGCTATGGCAATTACGGTCATTTTTTTTTAACGGTTCAGCCACACAGAACAGTCTCCATTGGCTCGGATATTATGCTATTAACAGTTTCAGGTAAGCACAAGACTTCACAGTTAAACAGCTAATTCCTGGGATGATGTGGTTACCAGCTACAGGTGAGCCATTAATTGCGGAAACATGATGTTATATTTATTACTTATTAGTATTAGTATTACATTAATCGAATCTATCATTCATCTTGGAATAAATACATCTGTAGTATATTTCCCCTGCTTGTGAATCTCAAGTACACAAGCTTACAAAAAACAGTATCCTAGAGCTTACACTTGGTCGAACACCAATCGGATCTATCTATATGGTATACGTTACAATGTATGTATATGTGTCTGTGGAGGTTGTATTGATCCAACCTTATAAAGAATCACTTGTATAAATAAATCCATGTAAGCAGCTAAGAATGTTGAGTACAACAGCTCCAAAACGGCTCCATAATCTCTTATTTGGTCCGTGGTCCAGGTCCTGTTTTAGGAGTACATATTCGAGGCCTCAAATTTCAACTGAAAAGTCTTTGCAAGAACAAATTCTCCATCCTCAATTTCCTTTTTAAAGTTAACAAAAGCATCTGAGTTAGAAGTTGATTAGTCAAGCCACAATATTTGTTTACTCATTGCAAACAAACTATTGTTATAAGCAAAATGAAATAAAACATTACATGCAATAAGGATCAATTTTGGAAACAACCAATGTTTGATAGATTTGCTAAGTTGACTTGTTGCAGGCATGTAATCATTCTTTAGAGAAAGTTAGAAAACTAGTGAGTTTGTAGAAATGTGTGTAGCAGCAGGTAGTTTGCCAACTATATTCAACATAGTAATTATTTAATAACTTCAACATTTATAACGATCTTGAACAAATCATTCTACTGACAACATAGTTTAACCTGCTGGAGTTGAAGTAAAACACAACATACGAAACGGGTTATTCAAAATTAAGTAGTGGTTTCAGTAAATCATTACCCAGTGAGCTATCAAAATTGCATCAACACGCCGGTGGCAATATATTACCCCCACAATTGTGGATACCAACCCTTCTAAATAAGCCTTACAAATTATTTATTTAATTTAATTTAATAGCCTTCCAAAATACAATTACAATTTACAATATATTATTATATTGAGGTTGTAAAGTTGTCTTATAATTATTAATTTCATTTAATTTAATAGCCTTACAAATTACAATATTTTGACCATGGCGGGCTTTAAAACAGTTATTTGTCAGTTGTCACATATGTATATGCATGTATATCAAGTCTCAATGAAGATTGTTTACGTCCACCACTATTCCTAGAATTTGTCATGCACATAAAACTATTTCCAGTTTCTCACGTAAGGTTCATACAACATATTGGAGATTTCAGCCAGGATATATTCGGTTATTTGAGTAGTAAAGTAATAACTGTTAAGTTTGAAGTTTAATAGGAACAAGAGCTGCCACCTATAATATGAATATGACACTTACACAGATACCAAACATAGCAGCAAAGTGTCGTTAAAATAGAAAGTAATACTCTTTTCATACCTCGTACAATCATAGTTACGAAATGAACGCGAGTACTTCAGTCTGTCCTGCAGCAATGAAATATACATCACATCCGAGTACACAATTGAGCGTATCTGAAAGAAAAAAAAATAAAAACAATATGCTCGTCAACAATATGCTTTGATAAGAAACAGCCATTACTTTCATATTCAGCCCATGAAGTGAACAAGCCAGGCCCAAATGAAGAGAGTATAACAAAAAAAATAATCTCGTCAACAATATTTTTTTATCAAATTGTTCATCTTCCATAATTTATCAATAGAAATTTTACTCTTTCAAAATACTTCCTCTCTTTCATTTAATGTTATTAATCTGCTACTGTTAATCTGCAAATATGTTATTTCCCTATTGCTGCTAATCTATTTCTATCATGCTTACTTTCAGGTCTGATACTAATAAAGCACAAAGCAAGGAGCCAATAGCGTATTTTGATAAAGAGAAAACATTAGATTGGAGTCTCATAAAACTATAAAAGAGATGACAATTTTGACCCAATCTGTTGATTTGGGTTAGTTTTTTCTCTAGCAGATCAAACGGGTAAATTAACAACAACAAAAAATTAGCTAAATGTTAACATCACCTGGAATGAAGTTTTTTGTCATCATAATTAGCACACTACTATGAGCAACAGTTTTTCTGTAATCATATAGAAAGTAACCATTTATATACAGAAACTAAAGAGATAGAAGTGTGTCAGACTGTTTGACCCGACTCAAACTCCATTCCCTTAGAGAGATGGTGTAAGTAGGCATCTACAGTAAATTAATAATTGATTTATCATAGAGTTATATAAAGATTACACTATGAAGAACAAAAGACAATATATATAAAATAGAAATATTATATCTTAAGGTTTTTAAGCATTGTAAAACATGAGGATACTCCCCGGTTAAAACCTTAGTCAACCTTAGTCGTTTACCCGTTTACCAAGCCAAACATAACCATGTCAATGTATGATCTAGATATTTACAGACCAAAAAAGTTATTGGGCAAATTAAGGCTTATACTCAAGAGATGAGTCAACTATCCTATGATAACGATTTACTTTTGAGATGTAGACCAATCCGCAAATGTACATCTAGTTTTGATACCAAACCGTACTATTATATTAAAGACAAAAAATGGTTCTCCTAAAACTTTTTTTTTTTTTTTTTTTTTTTTTTTTTTTTTTTTGAAAGGCAAGGTTAGTTGTTAGTTGTTAGACTCGAACCTGGGTCACTCTCGAATCCATGAAACATGGATACCAATGAAGCAAGGCCTCATTGGCATGGTTCTCCTAAAACTATTCATGGATCTACTTGCAATATTTTATAAAAAGTACTAATCCGAATCCTTATCCAAGTTATTAGAGTTTAAATATTATCTCAAGTCTAACAGATTCTGCTACAGTAGAATGCAGATAGCACAATAGCATAACATGATCTATTAAACTAATAGAACAGAAAAAACCTGAAACACATGGATACGGACATCATTTTCTCGATAATTGGAACAATTATCCTCCTGCATAACAGAATGATATATTAGATACTCCCACACAACACGAAATATACATATAAGTTAAAGCCAAGGAATTAAATCAAAGTTTAGAGAATTACCCAACGAAGACCCTTTGATTATGACCATACGTTCCAGCATCATACAACCGAGATGTTTTTCCAATCTAAGTGTCAACAACTTTGTACCGAATTTTAAATCTTTCATGACCCCATCAAAACCCTTTGTCTCATCGGATTCGGGAACTTTTTTCCCTTTAACATCAAATTACGTACCAGTTGAGCTTCATGCAATTTGTTTTCTTCATGTAACATGTGAAGCAACCAGTTAC
This sequence comes from Rutidosis leptorrhynchoides, assembly GCF_046630445.1. Classification (NCBI taxonomy): domain Eukaryota; kingdom Viridiplantae; phylum Streptophyta; class Magnoliopsida; order Asterales; family Asteraceae; genus Rutidosis; species Rutidosis leptorrhynchoides. The sequence goes on from NC_092334.1 coordinate 604,757,836, forward strand.
GATTGTATTGACATGGTAAATAATTATGAGCAACCATATCTTTACATATACTCAACGCTTCACTAATCAAACGAGAAGCACAAAGACTAATTAGCATATATTCATAAGCAATTTTGCTCGGAGCAAACCCTCGTTTACCCATTGCATGTGAAAGAGATAAAGCATCAACCAACCTATTGTTCTTACACAATCCCTTTATCAAATTATTATATACAATCCTATCTGGAACGCACCCATCGCCATTCATTTTGTTAAACAACTGAACAGCAATATCAATTTCACCAACATGAATATGCCCGTTAATTAAAATGGTAAACGTTACCTGATTGGGACCCACACCCTGTTTTTCCATTATATCAAGTTGGTCATACGCTTGTTCAAACTTGCCCATCCGGCAAAATCCAGATAAAATCCCATTGTACAAATATAAATTAGGCATATACTCAGATTCCTTAATGCCTCTTATTAATTTCATTGCTACTAACTCGAGATCTTCACGAGTTGTTATGGAAATTTTAACACCGTTCTCCTTAGGCAACAATGAGCTCTGATGAAGTAGATTATACAATAATTCCCTTTCCTTTAAAGACTTTATATGTGTGTCATGATTTTTTCCATTGTAACGTTGAATATTCCTACACATGCCACTGAGCAAGGTGATGTAAGTTATTTTATCACACTCGATATCACTTCTTTGCATTAAAGAAATTAGTCTAAATGCAAATTCAACCTCCCCTTTACTTAAAAATTGATCAATAATGGAGGTATACAAAACTTTATCTGGCAAATAACCATCCTTAAACATATTTATAAGATACTTAACACCCTTCTCCACCATATTTTTCTTTATGAATCCACTAATTAGTGATGTGTAAGCATTTGCATTTGGTTGCATACCAACCTTCATCATTCGGTTAAATAATCGATTAGCTTCAATTGCTTGCCCATTCTTGGAATATACATTTATCATTCTAACATACAGTAACTCATCAGGATCAACACCATTTTCAAGCATCTTTTTGAACATTACATGTGCATCAAACACTCTTTTTTCTCTATTCATACAACCAATAATGCAATCATATATAGCAGCACTATAATTCACTTTCTTAACATCCATTAGTCGAAGAACATCAAGGGCAGATGTTATGTCACCACGCTTACAATGTTCATTAACCATAACTAAAAAAGTTGTTGAATTTGGAACCGTACCCATGCCCTCCATTAATTCAACTAAAGCAATAGCATGTTCAACAAATCCCTCTTGGCAAAAGCACTTAATCAAAGAATTATAAGCTGATAACAAAGGCTGAAATCCAAGAGTAATCATGAAAACCATAGAACGCAATGCATCATCACTATTTCCTCCGAGGCACAACGCAACAATGTATATGCTATAAGCCATATTAACTAAATTAGGGCTGTTTTCCATTATTCTGCCTAAAATATGGTCACTTTCATATTGAATGTTCATGGAAGGCCAAAAAGCATTAGATGTAGTAGGGTCAATCCCACATCCGTGTTTAGCGATTGCATGTAAAATCTTCAGAGTAAGAAAAAGCTCGTCCCCTTTTGGGCACTCCTTAATCAGTGTAAACAACAACACTTGATCAGGAATTATTCCAGAATCTAGCATATTCTGGTATACCTCATCAAGCTCCATTCTGTTTCCTTTGTAAAGAGCAACGATAATGGGCGTGTAACAATGCACATTGGGTAATAGGTCCCTGTCACACATGCTATTCAGCAACGCTAAAGCACTATCAACTTTATTATCCTTACAGTACTTATTAATCATAACCTGGTAAGTCAACACGTCAGGTTCAAGTCCGATTTCAATCAAGTGTGTGTGTAAAACCCACACATTATCAAATAATCCTGATCTAACGAACCCTTGTAGCAACGTATTGTAAGTATAAGTATCTGGCTGACAACCCATCTTAAGCATCTTATAAAACAACCTCATCCCCATTTTCACTTTCCTATTCTTACAGTAACCATTAATTAGACTCGTATACATAACCTTATCGACATAAAATCCGTACGATTCCATCTCCACACTCAACAGCTCAGCTTCTTCAACTCTATCCATCTTACAAAAACCAAAAACAAGTGACTTGTACAAATGAGATACAGGTGGCACACCTCTCTCAAGCATTTTATCAAACACTTGGAGGGCTTCATCAACATGCCCTCTAGACGACAACCCAGCAATCAACATCTTATAACACGAAACATCAAGTTGAATCCCAGCATCACTAATCCTAACAAAGTAATCATACACATCAAAGAATCTATTTTGTGCGAACACCTCCCGAAGAAATTCGGATAAAACTCTTCCACCGGAATTCGAATTTAACCTAACAAGCTTCAGTAAATGGTCATTTTCCTCGTTTAATTTCCCCAATTTACTAAAACAAATCGTCATAGAACCTAATAATGATGCATCAGGGTTAAGCCCCTGTTTTAATACCCTATCAATATACAAACTTTCAGCCACCTTAACTTCACCTGCATTCACAAGTCTACAAATTATGGCAGAGTAAGTGGACAAATCAAGTTGAAGACCTCGAGAAACAGCAAAATTAACAACTGCAATATCGTCAACGGCGGTAGGGGACTGCAAAACAAGACGTTGAATGACTCGTCGAGCAGATGATAAAAGTCCGCGATTAATTAGGTTTTCAGCTAGGGAAAAACACAAGGATTTATGGTCTGATTGTTCACACGGGGAAACAGTTGAAAATGAAGGTGAAATTAAGGGGCTGGTAGCGAATGATTTGGTTATAGAGTTGAAGAAGGATATGAATTGATGAGGTTTATGGTTGCTTTTAATCATGCTTCCATTTGGTAGTAATTGAAGTGATTGTATGCTGATATGTACTTCCTGAATTCAATTAGAATCGAGGAGCACTCAGTTACAACCTTAGCTGTATAATTAATTATTACTCCGTATTATACTAATAGTAATAAGGAGTATATTTAGGAAATTGTCTACGAAGAGACGAAGCAGAAGAACCGTGGTGTTGTTGTGGCGATAAAGAAGGGGTTAAACCCGGCGCCTGAGTGTAAAACCCTAATTATTGAAGTAAGTGGTGCGTAATGTCCTTAAACTCCATGTACAAAACCTGCTGGACTATTTTTAGCTGTGGTGGTAACGTTAGACACGGATGGCAATGGATGTCCACCCGATCCGATTCATTTATAATGGATATGGATGATGTAAATGGACGATTAACGGATATGGATATGAATATGGATGATTTAAATATTTCGTGGATCGGATATGGATGACAATTTATCATCCATGGATATATCCATTATCACCCGAAATACATCTATATATATATATATATATACATGCTAAAATATATGCATATACATCTACATATTGATATTCATATACATATAACCTACAAATTGTTAAATTATTAACGAAAATAAGAGTTGTGATAGTCACAATTATTAAATTGTTACTAACAATAATCAAAGTTACATATTTAGATTAGTTTAAAAGTATATTTACTTATATTATAATGTATTTTGCTGAATTAAATTCACAATCGGCGACAAATTACAATCAAAACATGTTTAACAAATCAAAATTTGTAATAATCTATATTAAATTGATAAAATCGTCGTTAGATTAACATTTCATTTGATATCCACCGGATATCCATTAACCCGATTAATCCATCAGATATGGATATGGACGGATGAACTGAGATTAAACGGATATGGATATGGATATAGATGAGCAAAAACTAAATGGAGATGTGGATATGGCATCATCCGATCCATTGTCATCCCTAGTTAGACTACGAGATGTCCGTATCTATTTTTCGGGTGTTAGCTGGAAAATTAATCTTGAAATTGATTAAAGTTGGGATGTCGATCGGTGTCTATTTCGATGTCCATTTTGAGGTAGAATATGACTGGATCATTAAGAAAATATATCACATAAAAAAAAAGAAAAAAAAAATTAACCCACCGTTGGAGGAGAGACAGTGAAAAGCGACGGTGGAATCGTTGGCGGGGAGGTATCCATTTTTGTATAAAATGAAGAAAAAAAAAAAAACCAAGTTAAACCATCGTGACGATGAGAGACGATGATAAGCGATGGTGAAATCGACGGCGAAACGGTATCCATTATTGTCCGGCGTCACTGTGAGATCGACCATATGCAAGGTTGAATAAGACGTGAGACGGGGCCGAAACGTTAGCGACCTCAAAATGTCGCAACGAAAAAAACGGGAGGATCAATGGGTAAGTAACCAATCGGGGGAAGCAAATTTTTTGTTTTTTTTCGTTTTTTTGGAATTTTTTTTTTCAGGCATCAAGATCACACAAAAATATGAACATTTAGAAAAGACACTTCGTGATGAATGTTACTATATTATTTAGGCGGGAAAACGATCGACAAAAATAACATTCAAGATAATATTGTTCGTGAAGAATGTTAACGTTTTTTCCCATGTTTTGTGAAGTAAAATTTAGCCCGATTTAGAGTTTAGGGTTTAGGGCTTAGAAATAAACCCAAAACACCAAACCCTAAAACCTAAATCCTAAACTCTAAACTCTAAACTGTTTGTGTTAAAAACTCAATCTAAATCCAAACCCTAAATCTAAACCCTAAACCCTAAATTTCTAAACCTTAATATCTAAACCCTATAAACCCTAATATCTAAACCCTAATCTCTAAAACCTCAACGTACGCTCGAAAAACACGATAATTGTTATATATTAGTTCTTCGATCGTTTTTCCGCCAAAATTAAAACATTTATCACAAAGTGTCTTTATTAAATATTCATATTTTCATCCAATCTATAATATCTGTGAACAAAGTTTTTTCAAAAACGAAAAAAACAAAATAAGATTTTGCTTCCCCCCGCTTCTTCCGATTGGTTAATTCTCTCTTGATCCTACCACTATATATATATATATATATATATATATATATATATATATATATATATATATATATATATATATATATATATATATATATATATATATATATATACTAGGTTTTTAAGCCCGTACGTTGCACGGGTGTGTAAAAAACTGTGCAAAAAATGTAATTTTTAGTTCATATTGGTATGTAAATAGCAATACTAAAAATATAGAATATGTATAAGAATTATTTAAGATCCCGTTATGTTGACAAAATTTATAAGATCTTTTGAGTTTAAGAGCTCGTGGTGTTGGACAAATTTCAAAAATTCTTTTTGAGTTTAAGAGCCCGTGATGTTGACGAATTTTAAAAGTTCTTTTGAGTTTAAGAGTATGTGGTGTTGACAAATTTTAAAAGTGATTTTGGGTGGTGTTAATAACTTAATGTCTACAATTTTTTTTCTCACCATTAATATTTTTTTATTATATAAATTATATAATACGTAATATTTAGAGTACAATGAAAATTGTCGTGGAACATAACATTAGTAAAGTATAAGTTATATTGTTTTATACAATTATTTTTTTAAATAAAAGTGTAACCCGTGAGTTTAATTTTTAATTTTTTTAATTATTTTAGCAAAATAATATTACTTGTAAATTCAAATCATTTGTGTAATAAACTAGTGAAATGACCAGTGGAACCACGAGTTTGTTTAAACGAAACAGTTTAATGATATGTTTTAGGTATTAAGTGAACGTAAATGCTAAAGTTATTTAGTTTAACGACCCGTGGAATCACATAGTCCGACTAAAAAACTCGTCAGTTGAACATTTCATCAAACACCTAAAATGCATATTAAACAATCCTCATCCAATCATAAGATATAATATTGGTTGTCATTTTATTTTAAAAGTGTAAATTAAAAATATAAATATAAAATTGTTTTATTTCTACCTACCTTTTATACCTTCTCGTACTCAATTCAAAATAATTAATTACAATAATTTAAAATTATTTAATTTTAATAATTAAAATAATTATTAATAAGATTTAATAATAATAATTAATTAATAAGATTTAATTTAATTCAAAATTATTTAGATTAATGACATCATCCACCATGCTTAGATTTTTTCTTTTTCTTTTTAATTTTTTCTTAACAAAAGAATTAGTCTAATAATGATATCATCATTTTAGCAATATAATAGAAACTATAGATTAAAATAAAAATTCAAAATATTGATTAGGTATAATATTCATAAATTTTCAAGTTATAGTTAAGTTTAGAATTTGCTGGTTGTACGGACGTACACCCCATCAATTTACATATACGCAACATCCCCGTGAATTATACCCCGTATCACATAGAAAATATCTTCTTCTTTTTTTCTTTTTTTGGAAAGGCAACATATATATCTTCCTATTTTGATTTCACATCATAAATTTCTTCAATTGACCAATTATTAAGCATTCTTACTCATATAATATACGGGCTGAAATTGTTGTAGGAAATTCTCCTATTGTGACTTTCTACGGAGTATTTTTTTATTTATAATTAATAATTAAGATCATAGTATATTTATCTATCTTTTAAAAGGTAACAATCGTCCAATATTTATTATTAAATAATATCATTATTATATATTTTATCTTTATCTTTTAAAAGGTAACAATCGACCATATTTTATTAATAATTAATTTAATATTTAATTTGCTTTAATAATAAAATGACACGTAGGATTATGCAATTTAGATTAATTGAGGAGATGACACGTAAGCATACTGGCACGTGCTTTATAATAATGTATAGATAGATAGATTTATATATACATAAAGTTGACTGTTTTTTTCCGTCTTTGACCGTTTTTTCCGTCTTTAACCGTTTTTTAGCGTTGTTGACCGTTTTTTAAGCGTTGACCATCTTTTTTGCCGTTTCAAGGCCCGTTGCAACGATACTAAGGCAAATCCGTTGCGGCGCCCGTTTCAACCGTTTTTTACAACACTGACCACAGATACCTTGTGCTCTTAAAGGGGCATATTTGTCGCGAGATTTTTTAAAACTTTTAGTAGTTTTTAGCTTCTATGAAAAAGAGTTTAATTAATAAAAGGTTCCGTTTAATTAAATGAGCTTTCATTTATAGGGATGGGTAAAAGCTCTAAATTTAAACGCTAGCGTTTCATGCTAGCAAAAAAGCCTTTGGAAAATAATTTACTCAAATACCCTTTAAATACCTTACAAACCCTTGCACGTATAACCCAATACATGCTACTTTACAAATCGTGTTCCACGTATAACCCAAAACATGCTAGTATCTGGAATGTTTAAAATACGCTAGTCCATCAATCCTAATCTTTAGTTTTAGCTTGATTTTTATATCATTAAATGTTAGTATCTGGAATGTTTATAAATATAGAGGGAGTGTTTGGAATTTGGATGTATTTTAAGTAAATCGATTATCATCTGAGTAAACCCAAAACAAATAGTTGTTTTAGGGATGAGTAAAAATCTCAAAAAATCAAAACTGAATTGATACCGGTACCGAAAACCAAACGGTAAGAGATTCGTTTTCAGTTCTTGATCTTGAGACTTTTCGGTTTTGGTATTTACCCGTATGGGAAAATCAATTAATTAAGAAACAAAAGTAAGGAGTACATAAATTTTTTTATTAAGTGATGCTCTATATTGTACAAGTTTGGAATGTTTACATGTTTTCAGACTAGCTTACACCTTGAATGTTGGGAATGTTGAATGATCAGGATATATGTTTATATTTCTCAATGGTCTTATGCTATGTTGATTTATGCTTGTGTTGTAGTCATGGTTGCTTCAGTCTTGCCCACTTAATAGTTGATTACAACGCACGTAGCTTTTTTGACTTTAGATGTGGGCAAATTCAATGTAGAGTTTCTATTTAATAACACTTTTATCATTTAAGTTATAACAGTGAAAATGGTTATATAAGTACAAATAAGTTCTTACTTAAGACATATAAGTTCTTATTTATTTAATTAGTATATATTAATTTGGCATGAAATGTTTTTTTTTTCGTGTTCATTTTTATCATTTTAGTATTTTTTTAACAGCTCCAGTTATTTTGTTAAACACTTAAATATATTTAAAAAATTTCAATTGTTAGTTACCATCTTTCAGTTACTAGCTAATTTTTATAAACATACAAAAAAATGATTAGATTTTTTTAAAGAATAGTACGACGTGGCAAAAGGAGATCATAGAAATGAAGATAGTGGCCTAGGGATGGCAATGGCCACCCGATTCAGTGGATATCCACCCGATCCACCCGCTTCGTGATGGATATGGAAGAACCTAAATGGATATGGATACGGATATGGATGTAGTGACCCGGACTTTTCCATGATTATATATTAAATGAAATTGATATTTACATGATTAAATGTTTCCAACATGTTAAGCAATCAAACTTGTTAAGACTTGATTATTTGAAATGAGTTTCATGTAGACAATTGACCACCCAGTTTGCCTGATGATTCACGAACGTCATAACTTGTGTTAATTATATAATCGTTTTATTTTTTTTATGATGTAAGTTTTTATTTTATATATATATATATATATAAGAAGAAATACAATTAAATCAAAGATGTATAAGTAAAACACTATTTGCTACAGTAAAATACTATTTGCTACAGTAAAGCACTATTTGCTACAGTAAATTTTCGCTTTGCTTCAGTAAAATACTATTTGCGAGAGTAAAATACTATTTGCTACAGTAAACACAATTTACTCGTATTCAATCCGTATTCGTACTCGTACAATACGCAGCCTCTAGACGTATATACTATTGGTATATACACTCCAATGATCAGCTCTTAGCAGCCTTAATGAGTCACCTAAACATGTGGGAACCATTATTTGGCAACTAGCATGAAATATCTAACAAAAATACAAACTAATGGAACCTTATATTCAAGGGTAGGATCACGTTTTTCTTCACCAACCATAACACTTTCATTTTTCAACTTTCATGCATCAAACTTATCTCTCTCTTGTTCTCTCTTGATGTTCTAAGTGTTCTTCATCACCTTCATCAAAATCTAGCTCATAAATCCTAACCTAGATCAACTTACAAAACAACTACTCAAGAACACACCAAAAACACTTTCAAGTTTACTAGCTTACTTCCAATCTTGCAAATCCATTTCAAGTGATCATATAATCTCAAGAAATCTTTCTTATTTACAGTAAGATATCTTTCTAAATCAAGGTAATACTCATATTCAAACTTTGATTCAATTTCTATAACTATAACAATCTTATTTCGAGTGGAAAGCTTACTTGAACTTGTTTTCGTGTCATGATTCTGCTTCAAGAACTTTCAAGCCATCCAAGGATCCTTTGAAGCTAGATCTATATTTCTCATTTCCAGTAGGTTTACCTACTAAAATTAAGGTAGTAATGATGTTCATAACATCATTCGATTCATACGTATAAAACCATCTTATTCGAAGATTTAAACTTGTAATCACTAGAACATAGTTTAGTTAATTCTAAACTTGTTCGCAAATAAAGTTAATCCCTCTAACTTGACTTTTAAAATCAACTAAACACATGTTCTATATCTATATGATATGCTAACTTAATGATTTAAAACCTGGAAACACGATGAACACCGTAAAACCGGACATACGCCGTCGTAGTGAAACCGGGGGCTGTTTTGGGTTAGAAAAATAAAAACTATCTTAATCTTTGAATTAGAAGTTTGTTTTCTGGAAAAATGATATTTCATATGAACATAATACTATATCCAAAAATCATGGTTAAACTTAAATTGGAAGTATGTTTTTCAAAATGGTCATCAAGATGTCGTTCTTTCGACGAAAATGACTACCTCTTTAGTAAATGACTTGTAACATGTATTTTCGACTATAAACTTATACTTTTTCTGTTTAGTTTCATAAATTATAGTTCATTATGAAACCATGGCAACTTGAATCACTCAAAACGGATTTAAAACAAAGAAATTATGGGTAAAACAAAATTGGAAAATTTTACTTGTTGTAGCTACGAAAATTTTATAACAAATCTACACTAATCATATCCTAGCTAACTTAAATTGTATTATACATGTATTCTAACATATATTATGTAATTTTGGGATACCATAGACACGTATACAATGTTTTGACATATCATATCAACTCATCTATATATATTATTTGGAACAACCATAGACACTCTATATGCTGTAATGTTCGAGTTCGCTATACAGGGTTGAGGTTGATTCCAAAAATATATACACTTTGAGTTGTGATCTAGCATGAGACGTGTATACACTGGGTCGTGGATTGATTCAAGATAATATATATTGATTTATTTATGTACATCTAACTGTGGACAACTAGTTGTAGGTTACTAACGAGGACTGCTAACTTAACAAACTTAAATCATAAAAACGTAATAAAAAATGTTGTGAATATGTTTCAATCATACTTTGATATATATATGTACACATTTGTTATAGGTTCGTGAATCGACCAGTGGCCAAGTCTTATTTTCCAACGAAGAAAAAATCTGTGAAAGTGAGTTATAGTCCCATTTTTTTACTATCCAATATTTTTGGGATGAGAATACATGCAGTTTTATAAATGTTTTACAAAATAGACACAAGTACTTGAAACTACATTCTATGTTGGATTATGAATACCGAATATCGCCCTTTTTAGCTTGGTAACCTAAGAATTAGGGAACAGTACCCCTAATTGACGTGAATCCTAAAGATAGATCTATGGGCCTAACAAACCCCATCCGAGGCACGGATGCTTTAGTACTTCAATTTTTATACAGACGAGAGGATTCTGTTATACAGACGAGAGGATTCTGTTTTGGAGATATTCTATATGCATCTTGTTAATGTCGTTTACCAGGTGTTCATCATATGAATGATTTTACCTTAATGTAGACGAGAGGATTCTGCTTGAGGATTATGTTTATAAAATGAAATCTTGTGGTCTATTATTATTACAATTTGATATATATAGATTAAACCTATAACTCACCAACATTTTGTTGACGTTTTAAGCATGTTTATTCTCAGGTGATTATTAAGAGCCTCCGCTGTTGCATGCTAAATTAAGGACAATAATTGGAGTCAGCATGCTTGTATAATATTTTTTAAAAACTGCATTCGAAGACTTAAGTTATTGTGTAATATTATTGTAATACATTATGTAATGGTCGAGTGAAAACGCTATATTTTAGATTATCATTATTTGATAATCTTCGTAATGTTTTAAACCTTTATCGATGAAATAAAGGTTATGGTTTGTTTTAAGAACGAATGCAGTCTTTGAAAAACGTCTCATATAGAGGTCAAAACCTCACAACGAAACCAATTAATATGAAACGTTTATAATTGATATGAACGGGACATTTCAGTTGGTATCCGAACGTTGGTCTTAGAGAACCAGAAATTTGCATTAGTGTGTCTTATCGAGTTTGTTAGGATACATTAGTGAGTCTGGACTTAGACCGTTGTTACTTGAAAAACGATTGCTTAACATTTTTTTTTTGGGAAACTATATATTGTTAACATGTAAATATTATGTGATATATTAATCTCTTAACGTGTTTGATATTGTGTGATAGATGTCTACCTCTAGTACAAATCCTATCGACTCACCTAATAATAATGAAGAGTCGAATATATATTGGAAAGATTCACAAATTCCCGAAGAGGAACCGGAAGAAGAGGAACCGGAAGAAGAGGAACCGGAAGAGGAGGAACCGGAAGAAGAGGAACTGGAAGAAGAGATTCCGGAGGGGGAAATATTAGGAAGCACAGAAAAATAGATAAATAAAAGAAAATCCTCAACTAATGGACCAAAGTTAATAATGGTTAATGGTGTTTCCGCCAAGGAAGCAAAATATTGGGAAAATTACCAATTTTCTGATGAATCGAATTCCGATGGGGATTCCGATGATGTTATAGAAATTACCTCGACCCAATTTGAAAAAGCAAAAGAAAATAATAGGGGAAAGGACATCAAAATAGAGAAACCTGATTCCAACCCCGATGAATTTTATATGTATCGTCAACACCCGTATTTCTTAAGTTGTAACAATAACCCGAGAACCTCTAAGCCACCAGGTTTTTCTAAACCATTTGTGAAAACAACGGCTTGTACCTAGGAAATTAGCGAAACGAACCAAGTCCGAAGAGGAAGAAACGAGTGAGTCGGAATAAAGAGTTGTAATCATGTATTTAACAAATGCATTTAGATATATGCTTACATCTTTACTATTACAAATGCATTTATCGTTAGATTTACATTTGACTTTCAACTTTATAACGAAATAACTATGGTATATTACAATAAAACACATATATTTAACAAAATAAACATACAAATTACATATTAATTTTTTCAAAATCTATGTTTAACACTGAATTTAACAAGTCGTGTTATATCTTCGACAAATATTACACTTTCTTGTGGATAAATTTTAATTATGTCATGTTATATTTATTTTTTCTATACTTCGTATTTCTTTTCATCGCATATTAGGAAATTACATAGCATTTTTTAACATCCAACGGATATCCATTAATCCGCTTAATCCAGTGGATATGGATATGGATGGATGAACGGAACCTAAATGGATATGAATATGGATATGGATGAACAAAAACTAAATGGATATGGATATGGATACGGCGTCACCCGATCCATATCCGATCCATTGCCATCCCTAATAGTAGGAAAGTGTGAAGGAGGTTGTTTAATGTTATGTTAAATTAACCCTTATATACTAAAAGTGGTGGTGTTTTACGTAGTTTCAGTTATAACGGATTGTAGTTTTGAGTTTGCGTTCACACTAAAGTGGTGGTGTTTTACGTAGTATCAGTTATAACGGATTGTAGTTTTGAGTTTGCGTTCACACTACAAACGGTCCTTCAACTTCGGCTATATTTACACAACAACCTCTCAAGTTTACACTCTCTCAAGGGTACAAAGTGTAAATATATAATTTTATTTAAATAAAAGAAACTAATTTTCCACCCGAATTTATAACGGGCTCATTCTTCTCGCTCGATGCGAATTAAATTTTTTCGAGACCACCGTTAAACTTGAAAAAGTCTTACGAACCCAACGGGACTAACTATATGCGAAACGGCCAAATCTCTGTCGTACCCCGTCCAAAATCTTCCTGAACGAATACAATAACATCTGGTACCATTGCGATGAACGGACCTCTATATGCCATGAACGACTCCTTGTAATATGAGCAAATGCACAGCGGAAGATTTCTTTAATACCTGAGAATAAATATGCTTTCAAGTGTCAACCAAAAGGTTGGTGAGTTCATAGGTTTATCATAAAACAATAAAATTCATCATTTTAATATACCACAAGATTTAAATCCTACATGGTACAAATGGGCCCGAATCCTATACCCACATGTAATGTACATGCGATATCCTTTAAATACAGTACACCTTTTTCGTGTACGAAACCATTTTCACAAATCTTAGTAAACGTACACATATCTCGTGCACAAAAACTAATACACATAACCTGTGTATAAAAATCATTCTCTCGATACATAACATTCACTTTGCTTTCATAGCTTGGCTTGGTAACCGACCTTAACATATAATGCGCATAAATAATATCCCCAAAACAGAACCTCTCGTCTGTATAATATATAAACTTCAAAGTACTAAAGCAGTTCAAATTCTCTGACTGGAGCTTGTCAAGGCCCATAGATCTATCTTTAGGATTCGAGTGAATTAGGGCCATACCCGATTCTAGTTCTTAGGTTACCAAGCAATAATAAACAGGGGAAAAATATTCATAACAATTGTGGCAATTATCACGTCCACATAATTCAATGGTGGCAATTATCACGTTCACATAATTCAATGGTGGCAATTATCACGTCCACATAATTCATTCGAGGAATGTTTTGCTTGTGTCTATCTCGTCAAACATTTATAAAAGCATTTCATGTATTCGCAGTTCAAAAATATATTTCAAAAGCATTTAATAAAGCAGTTATAAAAATAGCGCATGTATTCTCAGTCCCAAAAATGTAAAGAGTAAAAGGAAATCAAATGAACTCAGTATACTGTATTTTGTAGTAAAAATACTTATGATGATATTGAACAATGCAGGGTTGGCCTCGGATTCATGAACCTATATCATGTATATATATTAACATACATAATTGTAATCGAATAATTTATATATATAAGAATTTATTAGTTATATTATTTTTATATTAATAACCTATATGTTTCATATATTTATTTTATATATAAAAATATTAATTTTGTTATGTTATATGTATTTAATACATTTTTATATATATATGTATATATATCTTTTGTTTATTAAAATTATATTAATACTAAAGTAATATTAGAAATGATAAAAATAATAATAATGATAATAGAGTTAAAAATGATACTTTTAATATTAATGATAAAATGATAACTTTAATAAAAATAATACTTTTAATAAAAATGATATTTTTAATAATAATGTATACTAACAATAATAATTCTAAAAATAATGATTTTACTAATAATAATAATAATGATATTATTATTTATGTTAATAACTGTAATGATAATAATACTACCAATAATAATAATACTACTAATAATAATAATAATAATAATAATAATAATAATAATAATAATAATAATAATAATAATAATAATAATAATTTTAATATTTGGTGTTAGTTTAATAATAATAATAATAACAATAACGATAAGATAATAATAATAATAATAATAATAATAATAATAATAATAATAATAATAATAATAATAAGATAATAATATTAATAAATAAATGAATAGATGAGTAACTACCTCAAAGGAGTAACCCTAAAAAAATGCTCAAGTCCGGGTTTGAACCCGCGACGTCCCGCTAACCCGATATCACTCCTAACCTATGAACCATTACTTCGTTTCTTTTATTACTCGCGCGAACCAATATTTAGTATCAACCGAGCAGTCTAACACTTTTATCCAAAAATTCATCATCATCATCCTTTTGATTATCATTCTTTATAACCATTCTCTTTTATTCACATCTTCATTAACTCATCTCCCGTTTATCATAACCTTAATCTAACATCGTCATAATTAACATCTATACGTTTGTCATTATCACCACACCGTCTCATCATCAATATCATTAGCTTTTTATGTCATGAATCCATATCATCATAATATTATTATTCATTTTCTATACTTAATCTCGTTATTTTACCTAGCCTCCGTAATATTAAAATTCTCGGATCAAACCATCCCTACATACGTTATCCTGTATCATCACATTCTCATACCCACCCATGTATCATCTCCATCGTAATAGAAACAAAAGGTGGGCTGGGTTTTCGGTTCAATAATACAACTTAAACCCAACATCAAAATCTGCAAAATCCCTTGACTAAGAATCGGCCCAAATGGAATTAGTGTTCAACCTTGTGAGTAAAAAAATAATGTCGACAGAAAACAAAATTGTAGGTGGGGTCTTCGTCGTTTAGTAGTTCTTGAGAAACAGAATTGTTACTTTGTTTTTGTGGTACCCATACTCCACTCAAATTCCATGATCTCATTTAGGAGGCAATTTGGTGATCAACTTAGAGTTAATTGTCACTATCATTTTAATATACTTCGAACCTCATCATAATCAAAATCACTATATCTTTATTATATAAGCCCATGATCCTAATCATATACTTCCCATAATTTAAAAAAAAAAGCGTGTTTATAAGTGGCCATATCTCCTTTATTTTGTCGGCCAGAATATGCTCCACTAGGGTATTAGTACACGCCATATGCCATAATTTTATAAACAAGTTTGGCAAAAAAAAAAAAATTCTAAATTGTAACTGTACATGGTAGGCCTTTATTTGATTGATTACTTTGGAAAAAATTTTAATTACGCACTCTATTCCCATAATGTTCCACTTGGTCGGTTAATGGTGATAATGGGACCTCTCAACTTGTTACATTTGAGGATTGTTTTATATCTTCGTTCTTGGTTTTGGTAGTGAAATAGAAATAACTTTACAGCTCGATAGCAGGTTGGTTTCATTAAGTACTAGTTTAAATCTCGAGTGAAATAGAAAAGAAAAGAAGAATGGTTACCTGTTCACTAGGTAAATAGGTTGTTCATGAAGTAAGAGTGGGGTTTGGTTTAATCAAGAAAGCAATAACATACCATCTTTATGCTATGCTTTACATATTTTAATGTAATTAGACATCATTCCAATTCCATTGGTCGGCCATCAATAACAAGAAATATATGCAGCATCTTTCTTAAATAAGTCGTGATTTATAGCCTACAAAACTCAATTCCATCTGTGTCTATAGACATCATTCTATATCATCCTTTATCATCTTACCCTCCTCTAACATTATTATTGTTTCAAACAGAAAAACAATCAGGAGCAAGGGTGCGGCAATATGTAATTATGTATGTATATCGAATGGGGTGGCTGTAAAACATTAGCAAAAGATTCGTTTACAGATAGTAACGTGATGGCGGATTTTAAAGTGATAATGGTTGTGGGTTAAATGGTTGTTTAAGGTGGCGAAAAGATTGTGATAGAAAGTGGTGAAGAAGACGGTCGTCAGAGGAAAGAATATATGTGCTCGTGTGTCTATATAGAGAAAGAGTGATACCTCTGTTGATTTAGGCAGGAAAGAGGTCGACAAGGGGAATCAACCCAAGAAGAAAAATACAAATAAAGAAAAGAAAAGAAAGCGATGGGAAACTGAATTTGTTTGCATTGTAATGAGATCAAAGACAAGAATCAATTCGTAAGAGAAGAAACAAAAAATGGAAAATAGATAGTGATGTTGACTTGTAACAGAAAGCAGTCAGGGTTCTTCGACAAGAAGAAGAAAACAAGAAAGAAAAGAAAATCAAATTATGATCTGTAACAAAATCGTACATTTCTCTGTTACTGATTTCTATCCAATTTTTTTTGTTCTTGTGATTGAATCTTTGATTCGTACAAATTTGAGATAGGAGTAACAAATTAAACACAGTATGATTGTAACGTGAAATTGATTTTGATTCTGTGTTTACATAATTTCTGTATTTAATTAATCTAAATATAATAATACTGATTCATATAATGTATCTATATATATCAGTGTATATATATCTGTTTTTATTTATCTGTATATACATATATCTGTAGTTATATTTCATTAATATATATAATTTGTATTAACAAATAATTAGGTATATTAATAATAATAATAATATTAATAATATCCAAATAATACTAATGATAATAAGAATAATGATTAAAAGTAATAGAAATAATAATAATAATTTTGGAATAAAAATGATAATTTTTAGTAATAATAATAATATAACAAATTACATGTGTTAACCTTCATATATTTTATATTGATAATAATAAAATAACTAATACTGATTTTTATATTAATAATGAAATTAATACTAATATTAGTATAACAATTATATTTTAACTCATAACTACATTTAATATATTAATATTACAATCTATTAATTATGTAATTATATCATTGATTATATGATAACATTATTTAAATATTTAATACTGATACATTATATATATATATATATATATATATATATATATATATATATATATATATATATATATATATATATATATATATATATATATATATATACATATATATATATATATATATATATACATATTTATTTACAAGTACAAGTTCGTGAATCGTCGAGAATGGTCGAAGATCAATTAGATATATGAAACGGTTCAAAATTTTTGAGACTCAACATTACAGACTTTGCTTATCGTGTCGAAATCATATAAAGATTAAGTTTAAATTTGGTCAAAAATTTCCGGGTCGTCACAGTACCTTCCCGTTAAAGAAATTTCGTCCTGAAATTTGAGTGTAGTAGTCATGGCTAACAATAAAAATATTTTCATGACGAAAATGAGTTGATAAATAGGGTTTTATTATCATTGATAAATATAGATTAAACGATTCGATTATGTTGAGCGTTCGAATGAAGCTGTCACAAAAGATTGAAATAGAGATTTAACTTTTGATGTAGTCACGGTGGATTTCCAGAATTCAAGGAATTTAAAAGAAAATCTTGGAAATCTATAAGATCTGATTTTTTGGAATTTATGGAAATTAAGATCTCTTTAATTAAATGCGATCATCTGTCTCGATTGCTTTTTCTGATTTTTCATTATAACTTGGTCTCTTCCGTTCCATTATTTTCACCAATCTTATACTTTCTTCTATTTTGAAGCTTCATGTTTTTGTTTTCTTCCTAACTTAAAGTGATCAAGACGTCTCGAATTCGTAGATCAAATCTTTGGATTTCAATTGATCATGGCTAACGTTCTAAGAAAGAAATGGTAATAGTACGATTTGACTTGTTAAATTACCAGAATCACGGAAAAGACCGAATCATCAAGAGAAATATTTTCTTGATGTTTTTAAAGGTTAAGTAGAATGAAAGAGTTATGTAACAAGGCACATGATGATGGTATGATCTGTGAATCATCATGTTCCAATAGAACTATCAGCATGACTTACTGTAATATAATCACGTTAGCCAAGTGTCATTATATTATACTAACTCATGCTCTAATTCTTAACACTTCTCCAAAATTCATTCATAATTTATACTTAGATTTTACAGAAGTTTTCAATATAATGGAATACATAAAGCACGAAGAGATAGATAATTTCGGATGAGAATGTTTATGAAAATATCTTCAGAAATATCGAAAATATTTATGATGATATTTTGGAATTCCTAAGTTCGAAAGTTGATGAAGGAAAATTTTCCGCAAAATTTTTACATGACTTCGGAGCAAGATATTCTCTAAAGATTTCATCGGATCCAGAATTACCTGGATTCTTTGAATACAGGGTTTGGTCCTTGTATTTGTCCTTGGTCTCCTTCATAGTTTCGTATAATTCACTTCACGGTATCAAATTTTCTATTGAGCATTTCCAACACTTCATTCTTTATCATCAAACTTTTGGCCATTAAGACCATCTTACAGTTTTGCTGCTTCATCAGCATTCAAAGTTATCATAACTGAATCATTGATTATCAATCAGAGATGTTTCAAGAATTTCGAAGGATTTGAACGGAGATGGTAATCGTCAAAATATAAAGGATGGTTTAAGATAGAATCAAGTGGCAAACTTGAGGAAATATTTAACTGTAGTAGATGAAATTTATTTACGATCTTTTAAGTCAAAAAGTATTGTAATTAATATTTCCTACTCTTTTAATACTTTTTAATTGTCCAATGATAGTAGTCCAATAGTCCAATAGTTCAACCAAAACTAGTATATTATAAGGAAATAGTCATATAGGAACAGTTAGCTTGGATTTGGTTAGTATAGGTTTAAAGTTTTACGTAGTTAATTAATTGGTGACTAATCAATTTTATTTTATTCATTATTTTCTTCATTATGCCACTTGTCAAATCTTGACTTGGATTCTGATCGGTCAAAATCCGAATATGAAATTAAATTGAAATGAAAATGGTTATTCTTTGGTGAACGAATACGTATATCTGTGGTTGTATGTAGAATAGTAAATGACTGTTGAATCGGATTTGAAGAATGTACAGTGTAACCTGTTAATGTGAAAACTAAATATTTCTCGGGTATTACCTACCCGTTAAAATATTTTCACTATTAACAGTTTGTACACAAGAATCTTTAATTACAATCTTTATGAAAATATACTTACATATATATTTTCTTCAGGTGTAGTCATGGATTTAATGAGTTAATATGATATTAAACTCATATGATTTACGGTTAGAACGGGAGTACATAATCTCTAAAACATTAGGGATTACATAATTGCCGTGTCGAATGAAGATAAATGAGGTAGAACGATACATGGAACGAAAATAATCGATGTAGAACGATATGTAGAACGAAGATCATACTCGAAGTACAGATGGTGATATTGAGGCGTGTGATGTTAAGGCTTGTGTTATTGGTAGTACTAGTGCCGATGCTGGTGGTACTGTTGATGTCGGTGATGTTGCTGAAGCTGGTAATTTTTGCACCATAAATTCCAAAGCCACTACTCGAGCACGAAGCTCGTTGACTTCTTCTATTACTCCGGGATGATTGGCAGTTAGAACGAGTGGATGATTAAGGTTTAGATTAGTAGATATTACGTAATTATTGTGAGCTATCCAGGAAATGAGGGTGAAAATGGTGTTTCGAACAGGTTCGCCGGTAAGGGCTTCAGGTTCTTCGCCAAGAGGTGAATTCGGTTGATGGAAAGGATCGCCTTCTTCTTGTTTCCATTGATTAAGTCGACTACGATCTCAGCCCCCATCCATCTAGAATTGATGATGGCTGATTGGTTGGTCCATTCCAGTTACACTGCTTTCGGAGTTCGAGTGGGAATCCATATCGGAATCCATGGAACTTGAACTGGTTGTAGAATTTATCTTACACGGTTAGATAAAGGATTTTTGATATGAAATGCTTCTCGAATATCGTATGATATTCTATCTACATAGAATATCTATATATAGCACAGAAGATCCCGTAGATTACAGAGGAAATTAAGGAAATGTGTCAGACAAGGTCTAATGTGATGGGATATGAATTTGTCTGTACACCATCTATGCAATAATTGCAATAAGACGTGTCGAGACTGAAAATGATAGGTTGATATTTTTCAACAAGGAATGATAAGCAAAATTTTTGATATGCAGACTCATTATTGTATCCTAACAACTACTAGGTCGAAGTCCAGACTCATTAATGCATCCTAACAACTACTAGTTAGTCACACTAATGCAAGACCTGGTTCGCTAAGACCACCGCTCTGATACCACATGCCGTACCCCGTCCAAAATCTTCCTGAACGAATACAATAACATCTGGTACCATTGCGATGAACGGACCTCTATATGCCATGAACGACTCCTTGTAATATGAGCAAATGCACAGCGGAATATTTTGATGTTAAAGCAGAGGGGTACGAAATAGTTATATTTTTGTTTCGAAATACTATTAAATACGATATAATTTTACACAAGTTATTTATTTATTTATAGAGTGGATATACCTAAAACTTGCTACAACACTTATAGGCAGTGTACCTAATCATACAGTAGTGTAGTTTTTAGTAAGTCCGGTTCGTCCACAGGGAACTAGCCAAGTTTAACGCTATATTTTTAAAACTATATTTGTATAAATATATATATATATATATAAATAATATTATTATTATTATAAAAGGGGGTTTTTACCGTTTAATGACCGGTTTGTCGATTTTATGTCTTAAGTCGCAATTAAAACTTAATGTAAAATATTAAAAATAAATACAACTTAATTTAAAGCGTAAAGTAAATAATGATAATTAAAGTGCGATAAATAAAATGACGATAAATAAAATTGCGATAATCAAAAAGTACGATAATTAAAAGTGCAATAAATAAAATGACAGTAAATAAAAGTGCGATGAAATATGAAATAAAGGAATTATGCTTATTTAAACTTCCATAATCATGATGTTTGACGTGTTGATTTTAGTTTATTACCATGGGTTAATTGTCATTTGTCCTGGATTATTCGATATGTCCATACGGTTTTGTCCATAATAGTCCATCAGTCATAAATATAAAGTGTGAGAGTCTTCGTCAAATTATCCTTATACCCGAAGTCAAATATTCCAACTAATTGGGGATTCGAATTGTAACAAGGTCTTAATACTTTGTTTAATGAATACACCAGGTTATCGACTGCGTGTAGTCCAAGGTTTTACTACTTTGTTAACAATTACACCAATTACCCTTGAATGTAATCCACCCCTGTTTCAACGAGTCCATTAACTATTAATTCATTCCCGTGTCCGGTAAAATGAACGATAATTCGTATTTATAGATATCCTGCCCATCGTACCCGATTAAACGTATGTGGTTATATATAGATACGTCAAATTGTAATCTTTAAATTAAATTAATGAGGTATCGTTTAGTTAATATAAAGCCCATTAATAGCCCATAGTCCAATTTCCACAAATGTCGTTCTTTTGTCCAAACCCCAATTATGGTACAAAGCCCAATTACCCCGTCTTTAATATTTAGCCCAACATCACGATTACTTCGATTTAAATAAGCATAATAATAACTTAGCTACGAGACATTAATTTAAAAAAGTTGAACATAACTTACAATGAGTATTAATAGCGTAGCGTTACACGGACAGAATTTCGACTTACACACTTACAACATTCGCTAACATAACCTTATTATTATTAATCTTAAATTAAAATTATAAAATATATATATATATATATATATATATATATATATATATATATCGTGAGAGAGAGATATTGAAAAAGGAGTAATAAATTCGGCCAAAACACGTGAAATTTATAGGACTTGGCCTGCTACAGGCTGCCATACGATCGCATGGATTTAAAGCTTCCAGGTTATGCGATCGCATGGTCCTCTGATCTAGCTCACATAACTTTGTTTTCTTGTTGCCGACGGTTTTATTAAATATATATATAATATATATATAATTTTAAGAATTATTTTTATATTATATTATATTTATGTGCATAGTTGACTTGTAATTTTCGCTCCGTTGCATCGCGCGTTGAAAGTTGGTTCATGTCCCGGTTCCGAATTTTCGAACGTCCTTTCGTACTATTTAATATCTTGTACTTTGCGTTTTGCGGCTCGTACTCTTGTAATTTTTAGACGTTTCTCATCAATAATTTGAACCTCTTGGATTGTACTTTGTACTTTTGAGCTTTTTGGTCGTTTGCATCTTCAAATCGTCGAATCTGTCTTTTATCTTCACCTTTTATTATTTAAACGAATATCACTTGTAAATAGAACAATTGCAACCAAAAGCTTGTCTTTCTTGAAGGATAATGCTATGAAATATATGTTCGTTTTTAGCATTATCAGATTTCTTTAATACCTGAGAATAAACATGCTTTCAAGTGTCAACAAAAAGGTTTGTGAGTTCATAGGTTTATCATAAAACAATAAAATTCATCATTTTGATAGACCACAAGATTTAAATCCTGCATGGTATAAATGGGCTCGAATCCTATACCCACATGTAATGTACATGCGATATCTTTTAAATACAGTACACCTTTTTCGTGTACGAAACCATTTTCACAAATCTTAGTAACCGTACACATATCTCGTGCACAAAAACTAATACACATAACCTGTGTATAAAAATCATTCTCTTGATACATAACATTCACTTTGCTTTCATAGCTTGGCTTGGTAACCGACCTTAACATATAATGCGCATAAATAATATCCTCAAAACAGAACCTCTCGTCTGTATAATATATAAACTTCGAAGTACTAAAGCAGTTCAAATTCTCTGACTAGAGCTTGTCAAGGCCCATAGATCTATCTTTAGGATTTGCGTGAATTAGGGCCATACCCGATTCTAATTCTTAGGTTACCAAGAAATAATAAACAGGGGAAAAATATTCATAACAATTGTGGCAATTATCACGTCCACATAATTCAATGGTGGAAATTATCACGTCCACATAATTCATTCGAGGAATGTTTTGCTTGTGTCTATCTCGTCAAACATTTATAAAAGCATTTCATGTATTCGCAGTTCAAAAATATATTTCAAAAGCATTTAATAAAGCAGTTGTAAAAATAGCGCATGTATTACCTTTCGGTAAACTACCGTCCGGTTGTAAAGGAAAGCGTTGAACAAGCAACTGTTGAGGCAATGTCCCGTGACATGCTTTTAATTATGGTCTATATCGTGTCGGATGCAATTACTATCCTTTGTAGGAGCAAATAGTAAAGATCACCCTATAGTTTTTCGGTCTGACACAAGGTCCTGTCTTCGACCATGCTATGCAACCACCGTTCTTACGGTTGACACCCGATTTGGTTCAGGTGACCTAATGAATTCCAGGTGAATTCCTAGGATTTTACTTTCAATGGTAATGAACGCATTGAAAATGGGTTTTCAGAAAATAAATCGGTTTGTAATTTGATCAAAATATTTTCTCGTTCAAGCTCGAGTTTAGATATCATTGAATTCCATGAGTTTGAATTCTCAATCTTTAAGGTCAATCTCAAGGATTGAGTAATATCAGTCTTAAAAGCTGATTTTTGATCTTTTAAGGAGATTATCTTTTTCTGGGGATCTGATTCATTAGTCTTATAAGCTAATTTGTACGGTGCCCCCCCCATTGTACGAGACAGATCCTCTCATGGTTAGGATAAGTCTGACCACTTGGCGACCCTGTTTGATGCTGAGGTCCGTGGATTTCCAGCTGATTTTCGAGAAAACTTTTCAAGGTTTTTCGTAGACTCTACAACTGGTCTGGACGACAACTTCCTTACCTAAATTAAGAAGCGCGTGTCTTTTTCTCGGAAGACTTTACTTCCTTTTAAATCAAGTGGCACATTTCTTTTAAATATATTATAAGAAATCGGGTAAAACAGATAAAATTGTCCAAAACAAAAGTATCTTCAATTATTTGTACACAAATATGTGATATATGTTCTAAATAACTTGGTAAATTTCCCCACACTTGGTTTTTATTTTTCTTTCTTTGCCTTTTTATTCTCCTCTATTCCATTTTAAATGAATTCAAGCATTTTGGGTTGTTTCTTAATTTATGTCCTTTCCTAGGTAACAATAATTTCGGTGTTAACACCTAGTTTTATCGTTCATAAATATGTATAAACATGATTTTGAGTTCATTTAGTTGAAAATTTTGAAAATTTTTACTAGAATTGGGTAGTCAGTATATATGGTTAGGGCTGTTCTTTATTATCAGAGAGCCCTAGATTCTAATACAACTACTGCGTTACTAGTATTTTTAATGGTAACCAAGTGTTTAAATTAAATTTTTTAAAAAATCCGAAAGAATTTAACCCCTTCCCACACTTAAGATCTTGCAATGCCCTCATTTGCAAGAAATCAGTAACAATTTAAATTATTGAGGGTGATTAGCGTAGAAAAATGATTAAATTTTACCAAAGTTTCCAAACATATTGTTGTTTATGTTGAATGATAAATGGTGCACATCATTTGTTCATTCCGTCTGTTGTTACATCACACTTGTTCTTCGTTTTGTCGTCAAAATTAATAGCTTTTGCTGAACTTAGTGCCAGTCTTTGAAAGTGCGCTGTTTTACCCTGTTTTGTACATAAGATAAACTACAAACATACATAATATTTTTATTATTATTATTTTTTATAAAATCTTTATTTATTAAAACAATTTAAATGAATAATTTTTTAAAATTTTGTTTCCTTTTACTTTAGGTAGTTTCGGTATGTTTACCTAGTCCGTCCCTAGACAAAATTTAAAATTTGTCGTTAAAGTGATTGTTTTAAAAGCAAAGATTTTTGGGTTTTTTTTAAAATTTTTTTTGGTATACTTTAGATCAATAAAATTAAAAATAATGATAATAAAATTTCTCGTCCCGCCCTCGGGTAAAGAAATTTCGGTTCAATGACCTAGTCTTCAACTCACGACGAATTTTAAATATCAAATTTTTAACTTAATAAAATAAAGTAAATTTTGTTTTTAAATTCACACCAAACTTAAATTTAAAATGCATAAAATTAAAAATTCATATTAATATTATTAATATTTTTATACATTAATTTTACAAACTTATATTAAAAATATTAATTTTTAAAATATTTAAAAACTTAAATATATTGATTTTAAAAATGTACATTAATAATTTACTATTTATATATTAATTTTAAAAACAAGGTAAAAATTAAAATTAAAAATATTTTTGGTCTTTTATCCCACTTTAATCAATCAAATATTATCAAAAGTATACGCCCCTCTTTTGGGTAAAGTAATTTCGGCTATTTTACCTAGTTTTACTCCTAACGAATTTTTAAAATATTTTGGATTGATTGATTAAAGATATTTATACCTTAAGAATAAACAGTAAATTTCACAGTGATGTAATAAATTTTTGTATGATATCAATAATTTCGATTTCGCATACCTAATTTTATTGAATACCAATTTAATACTTTATAGCGAACGATTCAGCATTTATTATCAAAAGGTTAAAAGTAAATAAATAAAAACAAATAAAAACTGTACATACTTACCTGTGAGAAAGAATTCTCATAGACCTGCTTTAGCTGACTCATATGAGAGTCGTGTGATTTGGTTTTCCATAGCTACATAAGCGTAACCTCGATTCTTCAATAACTTTTCTTCTAAACATATGAAAGGTCCTTCTCTGCATAGAGTAACAAATTCGGTATTTGAATATGTTTGATTGTTTGAACAATTACCTTCGTGTGACCATTTTTCGTATTTATGACATATTTCAAGGTGTCATGCTCTTCTTTTTGTTTCGGATTTTGATTTTCCTTTACCAAAATGTATCTTATGATGATCTTTCCTTAGTTCTTTCCTCACTTCGTCCATTTTTCTTCTTATGAATGATACCAGTTCACTCGAGAAAGTATTATTATTACGTTTAGTAATCATAGCGTGTAGTAGTAGACCATGGTTCAGATCAAAGGAATTCTTCATCTCGTAAAACCTAAAAAAATAAAAATTCAGAATGGAGGGAGAAGACTAGTTCTTTAGGGTCTGCTCGGGAAAGACCATGCGGATTCCATTCTCGAGAACTACACGAAAATAGAATATCTAACTCTAACAGAAATACATATTATCCTTAAAAAGATTTGATTCTCCCCACACTTAGTTAGCCGTGGTGTCAAAATTATGATTAACTTCGTTTTCAATTGGACTATCAACAACTTGTATATCTCTGACTTTTACTTCAAGCCAATTGTTGATTTCCTCTGTAACTTTCACAAATTCCACTAACATTGCCTTTTCTTTAGGCGATAAATTGGATACTAATCGGTTACATAACTTAAAGTTCCCCTTAATCCTAGCATCTTGAATCCGTTTATAAAGTTTCTTCGTTGAACTGTTAAAAACGGGTTCATTTAATTTCGTATCAACAACGGGGTTCTTTGTTATCAGGTCATCATTTGTTGTTGCTTCATCTTCCCCACACTTAGGCATTTTTATTGGTTCAACAGTTTTGGTTGGTGGAGATCTAAACTTTCAGTTCACAAAGGTGACCGATTTGTCACCATCCCTTAGTGTCATTCTACTTTCTCTTACATCAATGAACGCCTTAGTGGTTGCTAAAAATGGCCGACCTAAAATTAGAGGAATATCAAGGTCTTCCTCCATATTAATAACTATGAAGTTTGCAACAAAGGTCAAACTTCCCACTTTAACAAGTAAATTGTTTGCTATTCCAACCGGGTGTTTAATGATTTGATCAAATGATTGAACACCTATTCTGGTTGGTCTTAATTTACCCACACCTAATATTTTGTATAAGGAAAGAGGCATAACATTTGCACTTGCTCCTAGATCTGCGAGTCCATTATACATAGCACCATCGTTATGCAAGCAAGAAATGATAAATTCACCTGGGTCTCCTACTTTAGTAAGTAGAGTTGGTTTGTTAACCTTTTTCGGGTGATCTTTTCTTGGTTCTTTCACTTCTACTTGAACTTCTTGTTCACATTTTTCTTCGTTTCTTGGAATGGAAGGTTTGTATAGGAATTCTTCTTCATCACTCCAATTTGAAGCTTCCCCGTCTTCCAATTTTGGTTTTTCATATGTTGTTGATAACATATTTATGTTTTCATTTTGAGGGTTTTCTTGGGTGGTGAAATTATGATTGACTTCATTGTCAACTTCCATTGGATCATGTATGTAATGTTTAACTCTGTGACCATTAACTTTAAATTCAATCCCATTTGAATTTATTAACTCTATTGTTCCATATGGGAAAACTCTTTTGACTATGAATGGTCCAGACCATCTTGATTTCAATTTTCCAGGAAATAGCTTGAATCGTGAATTGAAAAGAAGAACTCTGTCTCCTTCCTTAAATTCTTTTGAACTTCTGATTCTTTTATCATGCCATTCTTTGTTCTTTCTTTATAGATTAAGGATTTTTCATATGCATCATGTCTTAATTCTTCTAATTCGTTTAATTGACTTAACCGTAGACGTCCGGCTTCATGTAAATCAAGATTACATGTCTTCAAAGCCCAAAATGCTCTGTGCTTAATTTCTACTGGAAAATGACATGCTTTTCTGTAAACGAGTTTAAAAGGTGTGGTACCAATTGGAGTTTTGTAGGCTATTCTAAAAGCCCAGAGTGCATCCTCCAATTTCATGGACCATTCCTTCGGATTTGATCCTACGGTTTTCTCTAGAATACGTTTTAATGCTCGGTTGGTATTTTCAACTTGTCCACTTGTTTGTGGATGATAAGCGGTTGAAATTTTATGAGTTACTCCATATCTTTTGAGAACTTTCTCAAGTTGATTATTACAAAAATGAGTACCCCGATCACTTATTAAAGCTTTCGGTGTTCCGAACCTAGCAAAAAGATGTTTTAAGAAGTTGACTACAACTCGTGCATCGTTAGTCGGGAGAGCTTATGCTTCCGCCCATTTAGATACATAATCAATACTAACGAGAATGTAGAGATTATTATGAGATTTTGGAAATGGACTCATAAAGTCAATACCCCAAATGTCAAATACTTCACATACTTGAATGACATTTTATGGCATTTCATCACGTTGACTTATTTTTTCGACCCTTTGACATGCATCACAGGATTTTCAAAGAAGGTGTGCGTCTTTAAAAATTGTAGGCCAATAGAATCCAGTGTCATAGACTTTTCTTGCTGTGAGTTGAGGCTCATAATGCCCTCCTGTTGGTCCTGTGTGACAATGGTTTAAGATTTGACTAGCTTCATCTTCGAATACACATCGGTGTATTATTCCATCGGGACAACTTTTAAACAAATGTGGATCTTCCCAAAAATAGTGTTTTATATCACTAAAGAATTTCTTTCGTTTTTGGTACGACAACCCTTTTTCAAGGAATCCACATACTAAATAGTTTGCATAGTCTGCAAACCATGAAAGTTCATTATAATCTATCTTCAATAGATATTCATCAGGAAAGTTATCTTGTATGGCCAATTCATTTAGAACTTCTAATTCGGGATTTTCAAGACGAGAAAGATGATCAGCGGCGAGATTTTCTGCTCCCTTTTTGTCTCGGATTTCAATATCGAACTCTTGTAAGAGTAAGATCCAACGGATTAATCGTGGTTTGGCATCTTGTTTTGAAAATAGGTATCTAAGAGCAGAATGGTCAGTATAGACCACCGTTTTAGCTAGAACGAGATATGAATGAAATTTGTCAAAAGCAAAGACAATAGCAAGGAGTTCTTTTTCAGTAGTTGTGTAATTTGTTTGTGCTCCTTGTAACGTCTTACTAGCGTAATAAATAGGTTGAAATCGTTTTTCAATCC
The DNA here is from genome assembly GCF_046630445.1 of Rutidosis leptorrhynchoides. NCBI lineage: Eukaryota > Viridiplantae > Streptophyta > Magnoliopsida > Asterales > Asteraceae > Rutidosis > Rutidosis leptorrhynchoides. The sequence continues at coordinate 604,787,154 of NC_092334.1, forward strand.
TTTGTCCTAAAACGGCTCCCATTGCAAAATCACTTGCATCGCACATAAGTTCAAATGGTAGATTCCAATTTGGAGTTATCATGATTGGCGCATTAGTGAGTTTTTCTTTAAGAATATTAAAAGATTTGATGCATTCATCTGAAAAGATGAATGGAGCATCCTTTTCTAGGAGTTTATTCATAGGAGTGACAATTTTAGAAAAAATCTTTTATGAAACGTCGGTAAAAACCGGCATGCCCTAGAAAACTCCTAACTCCTCTAACATTGGTGGGATGTGAAAGTTTAGCAATTACATCTACTTTAGCTCTATCCACTTCAATTCCTTCCTTTGAAATTTTATGACCAAGAGCGATGCCTTCTTTAACCATGAAATGGTATTTCTCCCAATTAAGAACTAGATTTGATTGCTCGCATCTAATAAGCATTCGTTCAAGATTAACTAGACATGATTCAAAAGTATCACCAAAGACTGAGAAGTCATTCATGAAAACTTCCATGCATTCTTCTATCATGTCGTGAAAAATCGCCATCATGCACCTTTGAAAGGTTGCAGGGGCGTTGCAAAGTCCAAATGGCATGCATTTATAAGCAAAAGTACCATATGGGCACGTGAATGTGGTTTTCTCTTGGTCCTCGGGTGCTATTGGAATTTGAAAGTATTCGGAAAAACCATCAAGAAAACAATAGTAACTATTCCCAGCTAATCTTTCCAACATTTGATCTATGAAAGGTAAGGGAAAGTGATCTTTTCTGGTGGCGTCATTTAATTTTCTATAATCAATACAAACTCGCCATCCTGTTACAGTCCTAGTAGGAATAAGCTCATTTTTTCATTTGTGATAACAGTCATACCACCCTTCTTAGGTACGCATTGAACTGGGCTTACCTATGAACTATCAGAGATTGGATAAATTAAACCTGCATCTAGCAGTTTAATAATTTATTTCTTAACAACATCTTGCATATTAGGATTTAGTCTTCGTTGGCGTTGCACATACGTTTTATGACCTTCTTCCATAAGGATTTTATGTGTACAATACGAAGGACTTATGCCTTTAATGTCATAAATCTTCCATGCAATAGCTGGTTGATAAGGCTAAAAAGGAACATATATTTCATAGCAAAATCCCCCAAGAAAGACAAGATTTTAGTTGCAATTGTTCCATTTTCAAGTGATATTCGTTTATATTAAATAAGTGCGAAGACAAAAGGCGAAAACGACGAATTAAAGACACAAAGGTCCAAAAAGCTCAAATATACAAGATACAAATAAAAAGGTTCAAATTATTGATGAAGAACGTCTAAAAATGACAAGAGTACAAGTTGCGGAACGCAAAGTACACGATATAAAATAGTACGAAAGGACGTCCGAAAATCCGGAACCGGGACCCGAGCCAAGAAGAAACGCCCGACGCAATGGACCAAAAATATCTAGTCTACTATGCACATAAATATAATATAATATATAAATAATTATTAAAATTATTTATATTTTATATATATTTAATAAATATGTCGACGAACAAGAAGACAAAAGATATGTGAGCTGTCCAGCGTGGCCATGCGAGTCGCATGGCAAATAGGCATAAACCCATGCGAGTCGCATGGCAGTAAAAATCTGGCCAAATGCCTATAAAAAGGCAGTTTATGCACGAACTCAAACACATCTTTTTCTTTTCCTTCTCTGTAAACATATAACATAAATAAATAATTATAATTTTAATTATAATTTTAATAATTATGATTTAGTTTAGTATTGTAACAAATGATTTACGGGTTTTAAGTCAAGACTCTGCCCGTGTAATACTACGATATTAATACCCACTGTAAGTTATGTCTTTCCTTTTTAATTTAATGTCTCGTAGCTAAGTTATTATTATGCTTATTTAAAACGAAGTAATCATGATGTTGGGCTAATTACTAAAATTGGGTAATTGGGATTTGTACCATAATTAAGGTTTGGGCAAAAGACCGACACTTGTGGAAATTGGACTATTGACTATTAATAGATGGGGGGTATTGTCTAATTGAGTGACAACTCATTGGAGTCTGTCGAACCTATCTTCAAATTAATTATCCTAATAATTAATAATGATTATGGTTGTCCTATTTAGTGACGTTCATATGGAATCTATTATAATCATTTAATTAATTATTCGGGTTGGGTAATTGATTATTCAAACTGATCAAGTGGGTAAATTAATATTCATATCTAATCAAAACAGGGGTAGATTACATACAGTGATAACTGGTGTAATTGTTGACAGAAGTGATAACTGCGTCACAGTTTAAATCCTTAATTAGTTGGAATATTTGACTTCGGGTATAAGGGTAATTTGACGAGGACACTCGCACTTTATATTTATGACCGATGGACTATTATGGACAAAAACCAGATAGACGTATCAAATAAACCAGGACAAAGGACAATTAACCCATGGTAATAAATTAAAATCAACACGTCAAACATCATGATTACGGAAGTTTAAATAAGCATAATTCTTTTATTATATTTCTCATCGTATCTTTATTTACTGTCATTTTATTACTCGCAATTTTATTTACTGTCATTTTATTTATTGTCATTATTTTACGCACTTTAATTATCGTCATTTATCTTTGCGCTTAAAATATAGAATCGACAAACCGGTCATTAAACGGTAAAACCCCCCTTTTATAATAATATTACTACTTATATATATATATATTTATATAAATATAGTTTTATAAAAATATAGTATGTAATCACTAGCTCCCTGTGGAACGAACCGGACTTACTAAAAACTACACTACTCTACGATTAGGTACACTGCCTATAGTGTTGTAGCAAGGTTTAGGTATATCCCATCCGTAAATTAATAAAACTTGTGTCATATTTTGTAGTATTTCCTAGTAAAAATAATACTATTTCGTACCCTCACGCTACATCATCAAGTTTTTGGCGCCGCTGCCGGGGAGCACTAAAACGCTATATTTTTAATTTATATTTGCAAAAAAAAAAAAAAAAAAAAAAATGTAAAAAAAAAAAAAAAAAAAAACGTAAAAAAAAAAAAAAAAATTATAAAAAAATATATTTTTAAGATTTTGTCTATAAAAAAAAATTTTTTTTTTTTTAGTTTTATTACCTTTAGATTTTTAGACTATATTCGCAACTTTTAGTATTAAGTTTAGTTTTGCCATAGTTATTTTTACTTCTAGAATTTTTAGTTTTGCCGTAAAATCCCTTAAGTGCTTTTTCTTTAGACTAAGATTTAGGTGCCTTAAAATTTTGCGACGCCATTTTTCGTGCTATTTTCTTATTTCGTATTTTTCGACGCCTTTTACCTATGTATCAATTACAATTCCAATTAGTGATCTCCATTTGTAGCTTTAATTTTAAGATAGTGATCGTTATAAGGTTGGATTAACCGCGTGTTTACAAACCACTCTTCATCTTTTTCATTTTTCGACACTTTTCGACGCGCAATCTTTTTCTCTCTTATTTCTCGCCATTCTAGTTTTTAGGACTTAGAATTTTTTCTACTTCTTCTCTAAATTTCTTAAAATTACGAAAATTTATTTTAAGTGGTTAAATTGATAGACATCAAAATTTTCTGGTTCGTAGTAATAGTTGGATTTGTACGTGGACCGGGTTATTAGAGCCAAACAGTACTCAATTATATTGAGACCAAACGAATCCTGCCCCTCTGCTGCATCTTTTGGCTATTCGAAACGTGGGCAAAATCAGAAAAGTCTATTAATTGGATAACTTATTATAATTTTTCTTTCTTTTTTAAAAACTAATAGGATATTCAGTGAATGCACCGAGCAAAACGTTCACCACCTTTCATACGTTCACCACCTGTAACTCGATCAAGACATCTAGCAAATATTGTCGCCGTTGATTTTTCTTTAGAATCGTCATCTAGTCGAACAAGAACTCCAACTCAAATTTCCGATAATCCATCTTTTGAACCCGACTTCACAATTAAGAACTCGGAGCATATTCAAGGACAATTCCAAGATCCTGAACCACTAATTATTCCTCCTGAACCACAAACCGTTAAATCAGAGTCCTCTAGTGATTCGTATTCAACAAATTCAATTATGGAAGTAACGGAACCTCTAAGTATGGAAGATCGAATGAGAGCCACACGCACGGGCCAAGGTCACGCCATTATTAAGCCAGAAGTTAATGCGCCAGATTATGAAATCAAAGGACAAATTCTACACATGGTAACTAACCAATGCCAATTCAGTGGTGCACCGAATGAAGATCCTAACGAACACCTTCGTACGTTTAAAAGAATTTGTACACTATTCAAAATCCGAGAAGTTGAAGATGAGCAGATCTATCTCATGTTGTTTCCCTGGACTTTAAAGGGAGAAGCCAAAGATTGGTTAGAATCGTTACCTGAAGGGGCGATTGACACATGAGATGTTTTAGTTGAAAAATTTCTTAAACAATTCTTTCCGGCATCTAAAGCCGTGAGACTTCAAGGAGAAATTGTTACGTTCGCGCAAAAGCCAAATGAAACATTATATGAGGCGTGGACAAGATTCGGAAGGATGTTGAGAGGATGTCCTCAACACGGTTTAGACACTTACCAAATAGTACAAATATTCTACCAAGGTGTCAACGTTGCTACACGAAAAGACATCGACATAACAGCTGGTGGTTCCATCATGAAGAAAACCGCAACTGAAGCTTACAAAATTATTGATAATACAGCCTCCCACTCGCATGAGTGGCACCAAGAAAAAGATATTTTTCGTTCATCTAAAGTGGCTAGAGCCGATTCTAGCCATGACTTTGATTCCGTTTCCGCAAAAATAGATGCTTTCGAAAGACGAATGGAAAAGATGAATAAAGATATTCACGCAATACGAATCAGTTGTGAGCAATGCGGTGGACCACACTTATTGAAAGATTGTCACATTGAACCAACGATGGAACAACGAGAGAATGTTTCCTATATGAACCAAAGGCCGGGAAATAATTATCAAAATAATTATCAACCGCCAAGGCTAAACTTAAATCGAAATCAAAACATTCTTTACAATCCAAAAGGACCCGAAAATAACTGGTATAACCAACAAGGTCCGAATAACCAACCGACTTAAAACAACACTTTCAATCAACAAAGACCTGGCTTGTATAAACCACCACAACAAACCGAAGAGAAAAAGTCAAATCTGGAAGAAGTGGTATTTAAGCTAGTTGAATCTCAAACACAATTTATTGAAACTCAAACCCAAACGAACGAGAGGTTTGATCAGTCATTAAGAACTCAACAAGCTTCCATTTTGAATCTAGAAAAACACGTAGGTACTCTTGCTAGCATGATGAGTGAGAGGGAACAAGGAAAGCTACCGAGTAATACTGAAGTAAATCCTCGGAATGAGAATGTTAATATGGTTTCAACGAATTCTGAAAAACCAGCACCAGAAGATGGGAAGGTTTTAGATGAGAGTAACAATGAAGAAGTTACACCACCACCACCCGAGTATGTAAAGCCAATGGTGGCACCATACAAACCACCCATCCCGTTTCCAAGAAAAGGAGTTGAGTATGAGCAAGTGATAGGTAATAAAGATTGTGATACCTCTGGAAAGAAGAAGAAGAAAAAGAATAAGAAAGTACAAGAAACAAAAGCCGTAGAAGTAAACCCGGTGAATACAGTTCCACCAAAACCTCCACCTAGGGTAGGTGATCCGGGTGAATTTATTGTTCCTTGTCTACTTAGTGATTGTGTCATGTATGATGCACTAGCAGATTTAGGTGCAAGTGTGAGTGTTATGCCTCTTTCCTTATATAAGAGATTAGGTGTAGGTAAGTTAAGTCCAACGGATATGAGTGTTCGACTCTTTGATCAAACCATTAAGCACCCAGTTGGAATTGCTGACAACCTACCCATTCAAGTAGGTAATTTAACCTTTCTAGTCGAATTCATTGTCATTGACATAGAAGAGGACCCAAACATTCCTCTAATTTTAGGTCGACCATTCTTTGCGTCCACCGGGGCGTTATTTGATGTAGGAAATGGAAGAATGACACTTAGTAGTGGTAACAAATCGATCACCTTTATGATTCGAAAGTCTAAATCTCCACCAACCAAAACCATTGAACCAGCAAAAACGATTGGTAACAACCATGTTGCTTTACCAACTCCAACGGTAGTGCTTAATAATAATGAAACGCCTAAGTGTGGGGAAAATGAAGTAACACCTAATGATGACATGATAACAAAGAACCCCGTTGTTGATACGAAATTAAATGATCTCGTTATTAATAGTTCAATGAAGAGACTTATTAAACGGATTCGCGATGCTAGAACCAAGGGGAACTTTAAGTTATGTAACCGGTTAGTATCCAATCTATCACCTAAAGAAAAGGAGAAACTAGTTGAAATTGTGGATATTACACAGGAATCCGACCAATGGCTTAAAGAAAAAGTCACGGATATGCAAGTTGATTATGGACCAAGAGAAATTAACGATGAAGTTAATCACAATTTTGACACCACGGCTACCTAAGTGTGGGGAGATTCAAATGTTCTAAAAAGAAAATGCTATCTAGAGTTAGTTGTTCTGTTCTCGTGTAGTTCCGAGAATGGAACCCGATTGGTCTTTTCCGCTAGCAGACACTAAAGAATTAGTTTTCTCCCTCCATTCTGAATTTTTGTTTTGTAGGTTTTTTTTTATGAAATTAATATGCATTTTAATTTAAGTTTTTAAAAACAAAATTTACTTTAATTCATTAAGTTGAAAAAATGATTTCTAAAATTCGTCGTGAGTTGAAGACTAGGTCATTAAGCCGAAATTACTTTACCCGAGGGCGGGGCGACAAATTTTGTTATCATTATTTTTAATTTTATTGATTTAAAGTATGCCAAAAATATTATACTTTATAAATTTTTGAAAAGTGGGGTTATAAACCAAACTTCAAAAAATATATATATATATATATGTTTGTATTTTATCTTATGTACAAAACAGGGTAAAACAATGCACTTTCAAAGACTGTCATTAAAGTTCAGCAAAAGGTACTAATTTTGACGACAAGACGCAAAATAACAAATGTTATATAACAAATGGAGGAATGAACGATGAGGCGCCATCAATCATTCGACGAGCTTTGTAATTACAAACTCGGTATTTTTAATCACTTTTCTACACTAATCACCCTCATGAATTTATAATTATAGTCTGATTTCATGCAAATGAGGGCATTGCATGATCTCAAGTGTGGAGAAGGGTTATAAATTCTCTCGGGTTTATACTTAGTTTAATTGCCAAATTTCATGAAAATTTGAAAAATTTTCAACTAAAATACTAGTAACGCAGTAGTTGTATTAGAATCTAGTGCTCTCTGATAACAAGGAACAGCCCTAGTCTTATATACTGACTACCCACTTCTAGTAAAATTTTTCAAAATTTTCAATTAAATGAAGTCAAAATCATGTTTATACATATTTATGAACGATGAAAACTAGGTGTTAATACCGAAATTATCGTTACCTCGAGGACATAAATTGAGAAACAACCCAAAACGCTTGAATTCATTTAAAAAGGAATAAAGAAGAATAAAAAGGCAAAGAAAGAAACTAAGTGTGGGGAGAATGTACCAAGTTATTCAATTAAAAACTATCTATCACATGTTTCTGTAAAGTTATTGCAGGTGCTTTTGTTTTGGACTTAATTAACAGTTTTACCCGGTTTATTGTAATATATTTGAAAGAAAAGATGGATCTACACGATGAATCAATTCCATCATTAAAAGGAAGTAAAGTCTTCCGAAAAAGACACGCGCTTCTTGATTTAGGTCATGAAGTTGTCGTCCAGACCAGCTGTAGGTTGACGAAAAATCTAGAAAAGTCATCTCTAAAATCAGCAGGAAATCCACGGACCTCAGCATCAAACAGGGTCGCCAAGTGGTCAGATTTATCCTAACCATGAGAAGGATTTATCTCGTACAATGGGGGGGCGCCATGCAAATTAGCTTGATAAGACTAATGAATCAGATCCCCAGAAAGGATAATCTCCTTAAAGATTAAAAATCAGCTTTTAAGCCTGATATTACTCAATCCTTGAGATTGACCTTAAAGATTGAGAATTCAAACTCATGGAATTCGATGATATCTAAACTCGAGCTTGAACGAGAAAATATTTTGATCAAAATTAAAACCGATTTGTTTTCTGAAAATCCATTTTCAATGCGTTCATTACCATTGAACGTAAAATCCTGGGAATTCAACAGAATTCATTAGGTCACCTGAACCAAATCGGGTGTCAACCGTAAGAACGGTGGTTGCATAGCATGGTCGGAGACAGGACCTTGTGCCAGACCGAAAAATCATAGGATGATCTTTACTATTGCTCCTACCAAGGATAGTACTAGCATCCGACACGTAATTAGACCATGAACAAATGCATGTCATTAGACATTGCCTTAACAGTTTCTTGTTCATCACTTTCCTTTACAACCGGACGGTAGTTTACCGAAAGGTAATATACGGAACAAGTAAACTGGATGTGTGCTTTCCGATACCGGGATAGCAGTGGATTACACGAACCTAAATGTTTTTAGCCAAAATATTGATCCACAAATATATTTTGCAACACCGATGGTGGGTCAAATCAGAAAACTTGTCTAGGGTAAAATCTAGCTTGAATTTTTAAAAGATCAAATGTTTTCATAAAGATCCAATTTCCTAAAGGATCTACATTTTTATAGTCATGTGGGACTGTAAACCGCCTTTTAAATGTGCACTTTGCTTTGGAAACCGAAAGTAAATCGGCTATTTGATTGCAAGTGTCGTTGACCTAAACCCAAGGCAACTGTGGATGACACACCCACCTTTAACCATGGTTCTATTGTTAATATCATTGTTTATACCGCTCTATCAAAATCACTGATGTACAAAGTGTGAAGAATAAAGAAGTGATTCGTGTGATGTATTATATTATTTCAAGACTGTATTGCTTGAGGACAAGCAACGCTCAAGTGTGGGGATATTGATAAGGCTAAAAAGGAACATATATTTCATAGCAAAATCCCCCAAGAAAGACAAGATTTTAGTTGCAATTGTTCCATTTTCAAGTGATATTCGTTTATATTAAATAAGTGCGAAGACAAAAGGCGAAAACGACGAATTAAAGACACAAAGGTCCAAAAAGCTCAAATATACAAGATACAAATAAAAAGGTTCAAATTATTGATGAAGAACGTCTAAAAATGACAAGAGTACAAGTTGCGGAACGCAAAGTACACGATATAAAATAGTACGAAAGGACGTCCGAAAATCCGGAACCGGGACCCGAGCCAAGAAGAAACGCCCGACGCAATGGACCAAAAATATCTAATCTACTATGCACATAAATATAATATAATATATAAATAATTATTAAAATTATTTATATTTTATATATATTTAATAAATATGTCGACGAACAAGAAGACAAAAGATATGTGAGCTGTCCAGCGTGGCCATGCGAGTCGCATGGCAAATAGGCATAAACCCATGCGAGTCGCATGGTAGTAAAAATCTGGCCAAATGCCTATAAAAAGGCAGTTTATGCACGAACTCAAACACATCTTTTTCTTTTCCTTCTCTGTAAACATATAACATAAATAAATAATTATAATTTTAATTATAATTTTAATAATTATGATTTAGTTTAGTATTGTAACAAATGATTTACGGGTTTTAAGTCAAGACTCTGCCCGTGTAATACTACGATATTAATACCCACTGTAAGTTATGTCTTTCCTTTTTAATTTAATGTCTCGTAGCTAAGTTATTATTATGCTTATTTAAAACGAAGTAATCATGATGTTGGGCTAATTACTAAAATTGGGTAATTGGGCTTTGTACCATAATTAAGGTTTGGGCAAAAGACCAACACTTGTGGAAATTGGACTATTGACTATCAATAGATGGGGGGTATTGTCTAATTGAGTGACAACTCATTGGAGTCTGTCGAACCTATCTTCAAATTAATTATCCTAATAATTAATAATGATTATGGTTGTCCTATTTAGTGACGTTCATATGGAATCTATTATAATCATTTAATTAATTATTCGAGTTGGGTAATTGATTATTCAAACTGATCAAGTGGGTAAATTAATATTCATATCTAATCAAAACAGGGGTAGATTACATACAGTGATAACTGGTGTAATTGTTGACAGAAGTGATAACTGCGTCACAGTTTAAATCCTTAATTAGTTGGAATATTTGACTTCGGGTATAAGGGTAATTTGACGAGGACACTCGCACTTTATATTTATGACCGATGGACTATTATGGACAAAAACCAGATAGACGTATCAAATAAACCAGGACAAAGGACAATTAACCCATGGTAATAAATTAAAATCAACACGTCAAACATCATGATTACGGAAGTTTAAATAAGCATAATTCTTTTATTATATTTCTCATCGTATCTTTATTTACTGTCATTTTATTACTCGCAATTTTATTTACTGTCATTTTATTTATTGTCATTATTTTACGCACTTTAATTATCGTCATTTATCTTTGCGCTTAAAATATAGAATCGACAAACCGGTCATTAAACGGTAAAACCCCCCTTTTATAATAATATTACTACTTATATATATATATATATATATATTTATATAAATATAGTTTTATAAAAATATAGTACGTAATCACTAGCTCCCTGTGGAACGAACCAGACTTACTAAAAACTACACTACTCTACGATTAGGTACACTGCCTATAGTGTTGTAGCAAGGTTTAGGTATATCCCATCCGTAAATTAATAAAACTTGTGTCATATTTTGTAGTATTTCCTAGTAAAAATAATACTATTTCGTACCCTCACGCTACATCATCACTGGTTTATGAGCTTTTAGCACAGAAATGAGTTGAGATTTTTCATTTTCAGTAAGAGAAGACGATATTATTACAGGTAATTCAGATTCACCATATAAATAAGCATATTCCAAATGGTTTGGTAGTGGCTTTAACTCTAATGTCGGGGGTTCTTCTATCGATGATTTGTATCGATATCTGTCTTCCTCTTTTAGCATTTGAATTTCTTCTGTTGTTGGTTCATATCCATTAGCCATGAGTGCAGATAACATTTCAGCTTCATCAATTGGTTCAGTTCCTTCTCCTAAAAAACATTCTCCTGTTCCTTGTAATTCTGAAAATTCTTCTAACAATTCTGCATGTGAATCTATAGTTTGAATATAATAACATGTATCATCTGCGGATTGCGGTTGTTGCATGGCTCTATCAACTGAAAAGGTAACACTCTCATCCTCTATACTTAGGGTCAGTTTCTTACCGAACACGTCTATTATTGCTTTAGCCGTGTTTAAGAATGGTCTTCCTAACATAAGAGGAACTCGAGAATCTTCTTCCATGTCCAGAATAACAAAATCTACTAAAAATACTAAAGTACCAACTTTAACTAGCATGTTCTCCATTATCCCTCTAGGATATTTTACTGATCGATTGGCTAGCTGTATGCTTATTCGTGTTGGTTTCTATTCTTCAAGGTCTAGTTTAGTGTATAGTGAATACGGCATTAAATTTATACTAGCACCTAAGTCTGCCAATGCTTCTATTGAACTAAGACTACCCAGAAAATATGGAATTGTGAAACTTCCTGGATCAGATAATTTTTCTGGTATCTTATTCAACAGCACTGCAGAACAATTAGCATTCATTGTAACAGCCGAGAGTTCTTCCATTTTCTTTCTATTTGTGATTAGATCTTTCAAGAATTTGGCATACCTCGGCATTCCTGAAATCACATCAATGAAAGAAAGATTTATATTTATTTGTTTAAACATATCCAAGAATTTGGATTGCTCGGCTTCAAGTCTTTCTTTTCTCATTTTACTCGGATAAGGAAGTGGTGGTTGATATGGTTTAACATAAGGTTTAGCCTTAACTGTGTTATCTTCATTAACCTTTTCAACTACCGGTTCTGTTTCCTTATCTTGCTCAGATTGTGGTTCTTGTGTAGTAGGAGTAGAGTCATCAGAAATTACAGGTATTTCAGGTGGTTTAAGTGTAATACCACTTCTTGTGGTAATGACTTTAGCTGTTTCATTCCGGGGGTTAGCATTTGTATCACTAGGTAGACTTCCCGGTTTTTTTTTCACCTATCAACCTTGCTAGGTTAATTACTTCTTGTTTCAGATTTTGAATAGAAGCTTGTTGATTTCTAAATGCTTGAGCATTTTGTTCATTTGTTTGTTTCTGAGATGTGAAAAACTGTCTTTGAAATTCAACTAGCTTTGACATCATGTCTTCTAAATTTGGCTTTTTATCATCGGTTTGTGGTAGTTTATTTTGAAAAATAGGTCTTTGCTGATTGTAAGTATTATTGGATACTTGCTGATTGCTAGGACCTTGTTGATTATTATATGAAACATTTCGGTTATAATTCTGATTTTGATTGTAGTTTGGTCTTGGCGGTTGATAATTATTCTGATAATTATTTCCAGGCCTTTGGTTCATATATGAAACATTCTCTCTTTATTCCATTGTTTGTTTAATACTGAGACAATCTTTTGTCAAATGTGGTCCTCCACACTGTTCACAACTAATTCGTATTGAGTGAATATCTTTAGTCATCTTTTCCATTCGTCTCTCGACAACATCTATTTTTGCGGAAATGGAATCGAAGTCATGGCTAGAATCGGCTCTAGCTGCTTTAGATGATCTAACGATATCTTTTTCTTGGTGCCACTCATGTGAGTGGGAAGAAGTGTTATCAATAATTTTGTAAGCTTCAGTTGCGGTTTTCTTCATAATGGAACCACCAGCTGCTATATCGATGTCTTTTCGTGTAGTGATGTTGCATCCTTGGTAGAATATTTGTACTATTTGATAAGTGTCTAAACCATATTGCGGACATCCTCTCAACAACTTTCCAAATCTTGTCCATGCCTCATATAGAGTTTCATTTGGCTTTTGTGTGAACGTAACAATTTCTCCTTGAAGTCTCACACCTTTAGATGCCGGAAAGAATTGTTTAAGAAATTTTTCAACTAAAACATCCCATGTATCAATCGCCTCTTCAGGTAACGATTCTAACCAATCTTTGGCTTCTCCCTTTAAAGTCCAGGGAAATAACATGAGATATATCTGTTCATCCCCCACTTCTCGGATTTTAAATAGAGTACAAATCCTATTAAAGGTACGAAGATGTTCGTTTGGATCTTCCTTCGGCGCACCACTAAATTGGCATTGATTAGTTACCATGTGTAGGATTTGTCCTTTGATTTCATAATCTAGCGCATTAATGTCTGGTTGAGTAATTGCATGACCTTGGTCAGTGCGTTTAGCTCTCATTCGGTCTTCCATACTTAGAGGTTCCAGATTTTCCATGATTGAATTTGTTGAATCTGAATCACTAGAGGATTCTGACTTAATGGTTTCTTCCTCGACAATCTCTGGATAAGTGATTTGTGGTTCAGGAGGAATGATTAGTGGTTTAGGATCTCTGAATTGTCCCTGAATATCCTCTGGATTCTCAATTGTGAGGTCGGGTTCAAAAAATGGATTATCAGAAATTTGAATTGGAGTACTTGGTCGACTAGATGACGATTCTAAAAAAAATCAACGGCGACAATATTGGCTAGATGTCTTGATCGAGTTACAGGTGGTGAACGTATGAAAGGTGGTGAACGTTTTGCTCGGTGCATTCACTGAATATCCTATTAGTTATAAAAGATAAAAATTATATAAGTTATCAAATTAATAGACTTTTCTGATTTTGCCCACGTTTCGAATAGCCAATAGATGCAGCAGGTAGCCAGAACCCTTTAAATCGGAAGCCCACAACTCGCCACTAACAAATCCAACTATTACTACGAACCAGAAAATTTTGGATGTCTATCAATTTAACCGCTTAAAATAATTTTTCATCGAAGTTTTAGAGAAGAAATAGAAAATTCTATGTCCTAAAAACTAGAGCGTCGAGAAATAAGAAAGAAAAAGAGCGCGTCGAAAAACGTCGAAAAATAAAAGGTCGAAAAATAATAAAATGCAGCGTCGAAACTTAAAAGTCTAAAAACTAAAAATTAAAACTTATGTCTAAAGGTATTAAAGCTTAAAAGGAATTCTATATCCAAAACGGCAATAACTTAAAAAGTACTAAAATCTAAAAACGGCGTCGCAAAATTCTAAAGCATCTAAATCTTAATCTAAAGAAAAAGCACTTAAGGGATTTTACGGTAAAGCCTAAAAAAAATCTAGAAATAAAAATAACTACGGCAAAATACTAGTCTTAAAACTAATTACGAACGAAAAATATACGAATAAATGATTAAAATAAACAAATTATAAAAAGATATAAAATTACTTATTTTTATATTATTATTTTATAAAATTATTAATTTATTATATTAATAAAACTAATTATAACTTAAAAATACAAAATAAATAAAACTAAAACTAATTAATATAATAATTTACCCTAATTAGGGTTTAATAATAATAATAATTAAATTATACTAACCCTAATCCGTACCAGAAAGGTTTCAGGAGTGTCAGACAGAGCCATGCGGTCGCATGGTTTTAACTCTTCTGGGCTATGCGATCGCATGGGTTGTGGATCCAGACCAGCTGATGGGCTGCTACAGTTGGGCCCGATTACTTTTACTTATTTTTTTTCTGTTTTATATTTTTGTAAAATATTTATTAGTTTTTATAACTTTTCACAATAATTAGAAATATAAACTTTTTAAATTTAACTAAACTTAAAAATATAGATATATATTTTTCTTTTTCTTTTATATTTTTGATTGTATTATATAAATGTAAGACCCGAATATTTTTCCTTGTAAATATGTGTGAATATGTTATTTAAGTTGCGGGGTTTACGTTGTATATAATTAAAAGACAAAAGAAGCTGAACTGGGCATTTGGTGCCCCGCACGGCCCTATGGCGCGCCGCGCCACTACGGGATGACAGATTCCTTTCTTTTTAAATTAGATATTTTGAGGGCAATTTGGTAAAATCACTTAAGGTCCGACTTAAAGGCTTTGGATCAGTTTTTGGAGTGCCATTTACTCCATTTCCATCTACCTTATCCTCATCCATTCAATTCTAGAGAGAGAGTGTTAACCTAGTGTGAGAAAACTCATTTTTGAAGAAGAAGAAGGTGGAATCTTGCTCAAGCTCAAGCATTAAACTTGTTCATCTACTTCCTAGCTACATTTTGAGTGTAGTGGTATGCTCTAAACTTGAATTCCTAATTTAATTTTTGTGTAAGGGTTAGGGTTAGGGTTAATGGTGAACCTAAAACCCACTTTGTTAGTAAATTGGGTGTTTTGGGTGAATTAGGGTTATGTTGACTCAAAAATGACTAACTAGGGTTTTTCAAGTATTAATTGTTGTTAACAAACCTTAATTAGTTAGTAAATCGCTAGAACACCAATATGTATGTAAATGGGTGTTGTGTGGGTTAGTGGATGACCCGAAATGGGTGTGTTGACCTTAAATGGGTCAAATGGGTCAAAATGGACCTAAGTTAGTAAATGTTTGTGATTAATGCATAAACCTAGTGTTAAAAGATGTTTTAAGACCTAACTTGGTTAATGTTAGGGTTTTGGCAAAAGAGGACCCAATTATGGGTTAGGTGTCCAAATGGGTCAAAATGACATAGTAGTGGTAAGTGTTGTGAGTTTGACCAACTTGAATGGTTGATTGATTGTATGTGCGTGATAATAGGTGCGTTACCTTGAAGATTCAAGCTTGATTTTATTGATTCACCGAAGGCGTAAGGTGAGTGGAATAATTATGCGTGTATGTATATAATGTATTTATTTGTGTAGAATGGATGTGGCATTATCGCGTTGTTAAGACACCACGTTCTATGTAACGAGTAGTATTGTCGCCTTGTTAAGACACTACTCATTGTTTGATTGACATGTGGCATTGTCGCGTTGTCTAAGGCACCACATTGTCATGGGAGTGGATGTCGCGTTTTTTAAGACACCACTCATCATTTTGATTGGCATGTGGATTCGTCGCGTTGTTCAAGACGCCACATTGTCATGGGGGTGAGTGAGTCGCGTTGTTTAAGACATCACCCGGGGGATTAGTGATTACGCGTCGTTTAAGTAACACTAACGGAAGTTACGAACTCCAACGGCCTTTTAAGTACCGTTCCCTTGCTCGATTGGTTAACCATGGTTATAAGAATGTTGCGTTAGCATATTTAATTATGAATTATATGCTATTGGTATTGCTAGCTTCTTATGAATTTGCGGTTATTGGTATATACTTAATGTTTTGCATGGTTGTCGAATTGTTAGCTCGTGTGCGATAATGTGTAAGTGATGCAGGTAAGTAGATTATATATGTATATGTATAATTATTGCATTCACTAAGCTTTGCTTACCCTCTCGTTGTTTACTATTTTTATAGGTTCGGTTGTGGACAAGGGTAAGGGCATTATCATGGAATAGAGATCCCGCTTTGTTGATTAGGGGATGCTTTTTGGAAGTATTAGTCCTTGGAGGTTGACCGAGACTTGGGTAGTTTAATCCCAAACGCCATGCTCGTAGTGTAGTTTGGTACTTAAACTTTTTGGCGGTCGAAACTCATATTTTGTATTAAACTCGTAACTCGGCCAATGTGGGCCCCATCATGTAAAACTTGTTTTTATGTTTGAATCGTGTTAGTTTTACATATTTGAAAATGTTGGTGAAAGCGTTCGGTCTAATTATGACGGGAAGTAGTCGATCTTTTTCGCGTTTAAAACTTTTTTGGACAGACCAGTTTGGCGCGCCGCGCCACATGTTGAACAGGAAATATTTTTTTATTTCGTATTTTAACGCGGGTTGTTCGTGGTTTGGTTTGGGTTGTTACAAGTGGTATCAGAGCATGGTCTAAGGGATTTAGGCGACTTGAGATAGGTGCCTAGACTTAGACTTTATTGTGTGTACGCTTTATGCGGGACTTGTAGGACTTTGGGCCGGATCGGGAATTGTTAGTACTTTGGTTTATGTTAACTAACCTCGTGCTAATTGTTTTGTGGTATGTTTTACAATCATCGAGCGAGATAGACGTTGTACTAGCAAGTTAATGCGACGTGCTCGCGTAACAATGATTAGCTACCATTGTTACGGGCGCAAATCGTGTCCAACAAGCAATGTACGACGATTGTTGAGCAAGATGGAGTAGTGTGGTGTATAAGTATATACATACGTGTTATGTCCTTTTGTTTCACCGTTTAACCTATCTCATTTTATAGAATGAAGATGAGAAACGGACACGACACCGATAATGGGGGCACGAGTGAGGACCCCGAGTTCACGGCCAAGGTTGAGGCCATCTTTAAACGTCAAAAGGCGGAATATCTTGAGGAGATTAAGAAGATGTTTCTAGACTCGATTGACGAGCAATTAGTTAATGTAGTCAAAGAGCAAGTCAAGGCCGTTCTTCATGATGATAATGTGGGAAGACGGGACTTTTTCTATAAGAACTTCAAGGATTATCAACCTCCCACTTTTGAGGGCGAAAGAGATCCTCTTAAAAGTGCCTGTTGGATCTCCGATATGGAGGGGGTGTTCCGTACTTGCGAATGTCCTCTCGATAAGAAGACAAGGTACGGGTCTAGCATGTTAAGGGGCGATGCTAAGTTATGGTGGGACGCGAAAATTCATCTTTATGGTGAAGTGCAATGTATGGACTTCACTTGGGACGAATTCAAAGCGGAGTTTTTCGATGAATACCGAACTTCGGCCGATCTTACAAGGCTTAAGGACGAGCTACGTACCTTGAGGCAAGGGTCGATGGATTTGAACACTCTCAAATCCGTGTTTTTGTCCAAGACCCAATTTTTCTCGGAGTATGTCGGGAATGATAAGATGTTGAAAGAAGATTTCTATCGAACCTTGAATGATAGTTATCAAGAGAAAATTAGTGTGAACGTGGTGAAAAGCTTCGATGAGTTGTTTAATATGGCTAAAGGTTTTGAAGCGCTTGTGTTGAAAAAGAGTAGTTTTACTTTTGGTAAGAGGAAGTTCGAAGCAACTAGTCAATCGAACAAGAAGGGTAAAGGTGCAACCGAGAGCGTCGGTAGTGTGAAGAAGAGTGCTCCGGGGGATTTCGTTATTCATGTCATAATTGAGGGCGAAGGGGGCACATGGCCCGTGATTGCACCAACCCACCTTCTACCACCAAATTTACTTGTTTCAATTGTGGTAAAGAAGGGCACAAGAGGCCCGAGTGTCCCGAGTTGCGCAATGATAATGTCAAGCGGCTAGAGAAGGTGGCGGGTACAGCTAGGGGTCATAATTACTTGATGACGAACGAAGAAGCCAAACAATCCAATGAAGTCGTTTCAGGTACTTTCATGGTTAATTCTAATCCGGCGCGAATACTTTTTGATAGTGGTGCTAATTTTTCTTTCGTGTCTTCAAGATTTGTGCCTAAGTTAAATAGACTGCTAGTAAAGTTAAGCCGTCCGGTAGAAGTTGAAATAGCGGATGGCAAGACGGCACTAGTGGTTGATGTGTGTAGAAATTGTAATGTTGTGTTTGGTTCCGAAAGTTTTGAAATTGATCTCATCCCGATGACCTTGGGTGATTTTGATGTTGTCATTGGTATGGATTGGCTCGATTGTTATAGAGCTGATATTGCATGCCATGATAAGTTTATTCGTGTAAAGACCCCAAGTGGGGGAGAGTTAATTATTCATGGCGATAAGCGAAGGAGACCGGTGCCGATATGCACTTTTGCACGGGCACGTCGTTTCGTTGTTACTGGTGGCATGGCTTTCCTTGCTCATGTTGTTGATACTCGTAATGAGCCACCACCCATTCGTGAAATTCCGGTGATTAATGAATTTGAAGACGTTTTTCTGGACGAGTTACCAGGTGTTCCGGCGGAAAGACAAGTTGAATTTCGCATTGAGTTGGTTCCGGGGGCTACCCCCATTGCTAAAACTCCTTATCGTTTAGCACCGACAGAAATGCAAGAGTTGTTAAATCAAATCCAAGAGGTACTCGAAAAGGGTTTTATTCGACCGAGTGCTTCGCCGTAGGGAGCTCCGGTATTGTTCGTAAAGAAGAAGGATGGTAGTATGCGGATGTGCATCGATTATCGGGAGTTGAACAAAGTGACTATCAAGAATCGTTATCCTTTGCCTAGGATTGACAATTTGTTTGACCAACTCCAAGGTGCAATGTATTTCTCTAAAATCGACCTACGGTCCGGCTATCACCAAATGCGGGTCCGCGAGGAAGACATTCAAGAAAACGGCTTTTCGAACGCGTTATGGGCATTTTGAATTTGTGGTGATTCCTTTTGGTCTTACGAATGCACCGGCGGCATTCATGGATCTTATGAACCGAGTGTGCCAACCTATGTTGGACAAGTCGGTAATAGTGTTCATTGACGACATACTAGTCTACTCGAAAAGTATGAACGAACATGAACGTCATTTGCGTGAAGTATTGAAGACGTTACGAAAGGAGAAGTTGTATGCAAAGTTCTCCAAATGTGAATTTTGGCTAAGGGAAGTCCAATTCCTTGGTCATATTGTGAACAAAGACGGCGTTCAAGTGGATCCGGGGAAGATCGAGACGGTGAAGAGTTGGGGACGACCGACTACGCCTACGGAAATCCGAAGTTTTCTCGGATTGGCCGGTTATTATCGCCGGTTTATCCAAGACTTTTCTAAGATTGCTTCTCCATTGACGAAATTGACGAGGAAGAATGCTAAATTTAATTGGAGCAAGAAATTGCTTTTCAATTGTTAAAAGAGAAGTTGTGCCAAGCTCCGGTGTTAGTATTGCCGGAAGGTGTGGAAGATATGACGATTTATTGTGATGCTTCTCTAAACGGGCTCGGGTGTGTTCTTATGCAAAGGGGTAAAGTCATCGCTTATGCCTCTCGACAGTTAAAGGAACACGAAACGAGATATCCGACTCATGATCTTGAGTTAGCGGCGGTGGTACATGCGTTGAAAATTTGGCGCCATTACTTGTATGGTGTCAAGAGTACGGTTTATTCGGATCATAAGAGTTTGAAACATCTCTTTAATCAACGAGATTTGAATTATCGTCAACGTAGGTGGATGGATGTGGTAAAAGATTATGATTGTGAAATACTTTATCATTCGGGCAAGGCGAATGTGGTCGCGGATGCGTTAAGTCGAAAGAGTCATCACCCGGCGTTACGATTGGGATTGTTACGTATGATTATTACTAACGATTTTCTTGAAAAGCTAGGTGTAATTCAAATTGAGGCTTACGTTCACAACAAGCATGAGGAGCGAATTGTGGGGCAATCGGAGTTCATTACTATGGGCTCGCGTGGTTTGTTGTCTTTTCAAGGAAGGGTGTGGGTGCCTAAGATGGGTGATTATCGACAAGTGCTACTTGATGAAGCACATAAGTAAAAGTATTCCATTCACCCGGGCGCGACGAAAATGTATCTTGATTTAAGGAAAGATTATTGGTGGTCGGGCATGAAGCGTGATGTTGTAAAATATGTTGAACAATGTGTTACTTGTTTGCAAGTTAAGGCCGAGCACCAAAAGCCGTATGGTAAGTTGCAACCGTTAGAAATCCCGAAATGGAAATGGGAGCACATTACCATGGATTTCATTACAAAGTTACCAAAGACGGCGAGAACCCAATTTGATACGATTTGGGTGATAGTTGATCGTTTGACGAAAAGTGCTTTGTTTCTCCCCATTAAAGAAGCGATATCGTCGGAGGCCTTAGCTAAGTTGTTTATCATGGAAGTGGTCTCGCGACATGGGGTTCCTATATCTATTATTTCGGATCGAGATACCCGTTTCACATCTCAATTTTGGGAAAAGTTTCATGAAGATATGGGTACGCAATTAAAGTTGAGCACGGCGTATCATCCTCAAACGGACGGTCAAACCGAACGTACGAATCAAACTTTGGAAGATATGTTACGGGTGTGCATTATTGATTTCGGTGGTAGTTGGGATGAGCACTTGCCTTTGGTGGAATTCTCGTACAATAATAGTTATTACACTAATATCGGGATGCCACCTTATGAGATGCTTTATGGGCGTAGGTGTCGAACTCCAATTTGTTGGGGTGAAGTGGGTCAAGGGGAAATCGGGAGTACCGATTTGGTTTTGGAGACGAATAACAAGATTGAGATTATTCGGGATCATCTGAAGAAGGCTCAAGATAGACAAAAGTCGTATGCCGATAAACGTAGACGAACGATCGAATTTCAAGAAGGCGACATGGTAATGCTTAAGGTTTCACCATGGAAGGGTATTATCCGATTTCGAAAACGGGGAAAGTTAGCTCCTCGATTTATTGGGCCATTCAAAGTTTTAGCTCGTATTGGTGAAGTTGCATATCAATTGGAATTACCCGAAGAACTTGCAGGAATCCATAACACATTTCATGTTTCCCACCTCCGTAAGTGTCTTGCGGATGATTCTTCGTGGATGCCATTAGAAGAAATCGAGCTAAACAACAAGTTGGAATATGTTGAAGAGCCGATTGCTATACTTGATGAGAAAGTGAAAATGTTGCGTAACAAGGAGGTGAGGACCTTTAAGGTTCAATGGTGTCGTAGTAAAGGTTCCGAGTTTACATGGGAACCCGAGGAATTTGTGTTGGTTTATCTTCCCGCTTGTCATGCAGCTTGGATCGCGAGGACGCGCTCCGATGTAAGCGGGGGAGAGTTGTAAGACCCGAATATTTTTCCTTGTAAATATGTGTGAATATGTTATTCAAGTTGTGGGGTTTACGTTGTATATAATTAAAAGACAAAAGAAGCTGAACTGGCCCTATGGCGCGCCGCGCCACTACGGGCTGACAGATTCCTTTCTTTTTAAATTAGATATTTTGAGGGCAATTTGGTAAAATCACTTAAGGGCCGACTTAAAGGCTTTGGATCAGTTTTTGGAGTGCCATTTACTCCATTTCCATCTACCTTATCCTCATACATTCAATTCTAGAGAGAGAGTGTTAACCTAGTGTGAGAAAACTCATTTTTGGAGAAGAAGAAGGTGGAATCTTGCTCAAGCTCAAGCATTAAACTTGTTCATCTACTTCCTAGCTACATTTTGAGTGTAGTGGTATGCTCTAAACTTGAATTCCTAATTTAATTTTTGTGTAAGGGTTAGGGTTAGGGTTAATGGTGAACCTAAAACCCACTTTGTTAGTAAATTGGGTGTTTTGGGTGAATTAGGGTTATGTTGACTCAAAGATGACTAACTAGGGTTTTTCAAGTATTAATTGTTGTTAACAAACCTTAATTAGTTAGTAAATCGCTAGAACACCAATATGTATGTAAATGGGTGTTGTGTGGGTTATTGGATGACCCGAAATGGGTGTGTTGACCTTAAATGGGTCAAATGGGTCAAAATGGACCTAAGTTAGTAAATGTTTGTGATTAATGCATAAACCTAGTGTTAAAAGATGTTTTAAGACCTAACTTGGTTAATGTTAGGGTTTTGGCAAAAGAGGACCCAATTATGGGTTAGGTGTCCAAATGGGTCAAAATGACATAGTAGTGGTAAGTGTTGTGAGTTTGACCAACTTGAATGGTTGATTGATTATATGTGCGTGATAATAGGGGCGTTACCTTGAAGATTCAAGCTTGATTTTATTGATTCACCGAAGGCGTAAGGTGAGTGGAATAATTATGCGTGTATGTATATAATGTATTTATTTATGTAGAATGGATGTGGCATTGTCGCGTTGTTAAGACACCACGTTCTATGTAACGAGTAGTATTGTCGCGTTGTTAAGACACTACTCATTGTTTGATTGACATGTGGCATTGTCGCGTTGTCTAAGGCACCACATTGTCATGGGAGTGGATGTCGCGTTGTTTAAGACACCACTCATCATTTTGATTGGCATGTGGAGTCGTCGCGTTGTTCAAGACGCCACATTGTCATGGGGGTGAGTGAGTCGCGTTGTTTAAGACATCACCCGGGGGATTAGTGATTACGCGTCGTTTAAGTAACACTAACGGAAGTTACGAACTCCAACGGCCTTTTAAGTACCGTTCCCTTGCTCGATTGGTTAACCATGGTTATAAGAATGTTGCGTTAGCATATTTAATTATGAACTATATGCTATTGGTATTGCTAGCTCCTTATGAATTTGCGGTTATTGGTATATGCTTAATGTTTTGCATGGTTATCGAATTGTTAGCTCGTGTGCGATAATGTGTAAGTGATGCAGGTAAGTAGATTATATATGTATATGTATAATTATTGCATTCACTAAGCTTTGCTTACCCTCTCGTTGTTTACTATTTTTATAGGTTCAGTTGTGGACAAGGGTAAGGGCATTATCATGGAATAGAGATCCCGCTTTATTGATTAGGGGATGCTTTTTGGAAGTATTAGTCCTTGGAGGTTGACCGAGACTTGGGTAGTTTAATCCCAAACGCCATGCTCGTAGTGTAGTTTGGTACTTAAACTTTTTGGCGGTCGAAACTCATATTTTTTATTAAACTCGTAAATCGGCCAATGTGGGCCCCATCATGTAAAACTTGTTTTTATGTTTGAATCGTGTTAGTTTTACATATTTGAAAATGTTGGTGAAAGCGTTCGGTCTAATTATGACGAGAAGTAGTCGATCTTTTTCGCGTTTAAAACTTTTTTGGACAGACCAGTTTGGCGCGCCGCGCGGCCATCTGGCGCGCCGCGCCACATGCTGAACAGGAAATATTTTTTTTATTTCGTATTTTAACGCGAGTTGTTCGTGGTTTGGTTTGGGTTATTACAATAAAATGTATTTTTATAAAAATGAATTAAAGCTTAATAAAAATCTTTTTTTTAATAGCGTTTCGCTTCGGCGTTCCCCGGCAGCGGCGCCAAAAATACTTGATGTTAAAGTAGAGGGGCACGAAATAGTTATATTTTTGTTTCGAAATACTATTAAATACGATACAATTTTACAAAAGTTATCTATTTATTTATAGAGTGGATATACCTAAAGCTTGCTACAACACTTATAGGCAGTGTACCTAATCGTACAGTAGTGTAGTTTTTAGTAAGTCCGGTTCGTCCACAGGGAACTAGCCAAGTTTAACGCTATATTTTTAAAACTATATTTGTATATATATATATATATATATATATATATATATATATATATATATATATATATATATACATAATATTATTATTATTATAAAAGGAGGTTTTTACCGTTTAATGACCGGTTTGTCGATTTTATGCCTTAAGTCGCAATTAAAACTTAATGTAAATATTAAATATAAATACAACTTAATTTAAAGCGTAAAGTAAATAACGATAATTAAAGTGCGATAATTTAAAGTGCGATAAATAAAATGACGATAAATAAAATTGCGATAATTAAAAAATACGACAATTAAAAGTGCAATAAATAAAATGACAGTAAATAAAAGTGCGATGAAATATGAAATAAAGGAATTATGCTTATTTAAACTTCCATAATCATGATGTTTGACGTGTTGATTCTAGTTTATTACCATGGGTTAATTGTCCTTTGTTCTGGATTATTCGATATGTCCATACAGTTTTGTCCATAATAGTCCATCAGTCATAAATATAAAGTGCGAGAGCCGTCGTCAAATTATCTTTATACCCGAAGTCAAATATTCCAACTAATTGGGGATTTGAATTGTAACAAGGTCTTAATACTTTGTTTAATGAATACACCAGGTTATCGACTGCGTGTAGTCCAAGGTTTTATTACTTTGTTAATAATTACACCAATTACCCTTGAATGTAATCCACCCCTGTTTCAACGAGTCCATTAACTATTAATTCATTCCCGTGTCCGGTAAAATGAACGTTAATTCGTATTTATAGATATCCCGCCCACCGTACCCGATTAAGCGTATGTGGTTATATATAGATACGTCAAATTGTAATCTTTATATTAAATTAACGAGGTATCGTTTAGTTAATATAAAGCCCATTAATAGCCCATAGTCCAATTTTCACAAATGTCGTTCTTTTGTCCAAACCCCAATTATGGTATAAAGCCCAATTACCCCGTCTTTAATATTTAGCCCAACATCACGATTACTTCGATTTAAATAAGTATAATAATAACTTAGCTACGAGACATTAATTTAAAAAGGTTGAACATAACTTACAATGAGTATTAATAGCGTAGCATTACATGGACAGAATTTCGACTTACATACTTACAACATTCGCTAACATAACCTTATTATTATTAATCTTAAATTAAAATTATAATATATATATATATATATATATATATATATATATATATATATATATATATATATATATATATATATATATATATATATATATATATATATATATATATATATATATATATATCGAGAGAGAGAGACATTGAAAAAGGAGTAATAAATTCGACCAAAACACGTGAAATTTATAGGACTTGGCCTGCTACAGGCTGCCATGCGATCGCATGGATTTAAAGCTTCCAGGTTATGCGATCGCATGGCCCTCTGATCCAGCTCACATAACTTTGTTTTCTTGTTGCCGACGGTTTTATTAAATATATATAATATATATATAATTTTAAGAATTATTTATATATTATATTATATTTATGTGCATAGTTGACTTGTAATTTTCACTCCGTTGCGTCGCGCGTTGAAAGTTGGTTCATGTCCCGGTTCCGGATTTTCGAACGTCCTTTCGTACTATTTAATATCTTGTACTTTGCGTTTTGCGGCTCGTACTCTTGTAATTTTTAGACGTTTCTCATCAATAATTTGAACCTCTTGGATTGTACTTTGTACTTTTGAGCTTTTTGGTCGTTTGCATCTTCAAATCGTCGAATCTGTCTTTTATCTTCACCTTTTATTATTTAAACGAATATCACTTGTAAATAGAACAATTGCAACCAAAAGCTTGTATTTCTTGAAGGATAATGCTATGAAATATATGTTCGTTTTTAGCATTATCAGATTTCTTTAATACCTGAGAATAAACATGCTTTCAAGTGTAAACAAAAAGGTTTGTGAGTTCATAGGTTTATCATAAAACAATAAAATTCATCATTTTGATAGACCACAAGATTTAAATCCTGCATGGTATAAATGGGCCCGAATCCTATACCCACCTGTAATGTACATGCGATATCTTTTAAATACAGTACACCTTTTTCGTGTACGAAACCATTTTCACAAATCTTAGTAACCGTACACATATCTCGTGCACAAAAACTAATACACATAACCTGTGTATAAAAATCATTCTCTCGATACATAACATTCACTTTGCTTTCATATCTTGGCTTGGTAACCGACCTTAACATATATTGCGCATAAATAATATCCCCAAAACAGAACCTCTCGTCTGTATAATATATAAACTTCGAAGTACTAAAGCAGTTCAAATTCTCTGACTGGAGCTTGTCAAGGCCCATAGATCTATCTTTAGGATTCGCGTGAATTAGGGCCATACCCGATTCTAATTCTTAGGTTACCAAGCAATAATAAACAGGGGAAAAATATTCATAACAATTGTGGCAATTATCACGTCCACATAATTCAATGGTGGCAATTATCACATCCACATCATTCAATGGTGGCAATTATCACGTCCACATAATTCATTCGAGGAATGTTTTGCTTGTGTCTATCTCGTCAAATATTTATAAAACCATTTCATGTATTTGCAGTTCAATAATATATTTTAAAAGTATTTAATAAAGCAGTTGTAAAAATAGCGCATGTATTCTCAGTCCCAAAAATGTAAAGAGTAAAAGGGAATCAAATGAACTCACTATACTGTATTTTGTAGTAAAAATACTTATGACGATATTGAACAATGCATGGTTGGCCTCGGATTCACGAACCTATATCATGTATATATATTAACACACATAATTGTAATCGAACAATTTATATATATAAGAATTTATTAGTTATATCATTTTTATATTAATAACCTATATGTTTCATATATTTATTTTATATATAAAAATATTAATTTTGTTATGTTATATGTATTTAATACATTTTTGTATATATATGTATATATATCTTTTGTTTATTAAAATTATATTAATACTAAAGTAATATTAGAAATGATAAAAATAATAATAATGATAATAGAGTTAAAAATGATACTTTTAATATTAATGATAAAAAGATAACTTTAATAAAAATAATACTTTTAATAAAAATGATAATTTTAATAATAATGTATACTAACAATAATAATTCTAAAAATAATGATTTTACTAATAATAATAATAATGATATTATTATTTATGTTAATAACTGTAATGATAATAATACTACCAATAATAATAATACTAATAATAATAATAATAATAATAATAATCATAATTTTAATATTTAGTGTTAGTTTAATAATAATAATAATAACAATAACGATAAGATAATAATAATAATAATAATAATAATAATAATAATAATAATAATAATAATAATAATAATAATAATAATAATAATAATAATAATAATAATAATAAGATAATAATATTAATAAATAAATGAATAGATGAGTAACTACCTCAAAGGAGTAACCCTAAAAAAATGCCCAAGTTCGGGTTTGAACCCGCGACGTCCCGCTAACCCGATATCACTCCTAACCTATGAACCATTAGTTCGTTTCTTTTATTACTCGTGCGAACCAATATTTAGTATCAACCGAGCAGTCTAACACTTTTATCCAAAAATTCATCATCATCATCCTTTTGATTATCATTCTTTATAACCATTCTCTTTTATTCACATCATCACTAACTCATCTCGCGTTTATCATAACCTTAATCTAACATCGTCATAATTAACATCTATATGTTTGTCATTATCACCACACCGTCTCATCATCAATATCATTAGCTTTTTATGTCATGAATCCATATCATCATAATATTATTATTCATTTTCTATACTTAATCTCGTTATTTTACCTAGCCTCCGTAATATTAAAATTCTCGGATCAAACCATCCCTACATACGTTATCCTGTATCATCACATTCTCATACCCACCCAGGTATCATCTCCATCGTAATAGAAATAAAAGGTGGGCTGGGTTTTCGGTCCAATAATACAACTTAAACCCAACATCAAAATCTGCAAAATCCCTTGACTAAGAATCGGCCCAAATGGAATTAGTGTTCAACCTTGTGAGTAAAAAAAATAATGTCGACAGAAAACAAAATTGTGGGTGGGGTCTTCGTCGTTTAGCAGTTCTTGAGAAACAGAATTTTTACTTTGTTTTTGTGGTACCCATACTCCACTCAAATTCCATGATCTCATTTAGGAAGCAATTTGGTGATCAACTTAGAGTTAATTGTCACTATCATTTTAATATACTTCGAACCTCATCATAATCAAAATCACCATATCTTTATTATATAAGCCCATGATCCTAATCATATACTTCCCATAATTTAAAAAAAAAAACGTGTTTATAAGTGGCCATATCTCCTTTATTTTTGTCGGCCAGAATATGCTCCACTAGGGTATTAGTACACGCCATATGCCATAATTTTATAAACAAGTTTGGACAAAAAAAAAATTT
Organism: Rutidosis leptorrhynchoides; assembly: GCF_046630445.1. Classification (NCBI taxonomy): domain Eukaryota; kingdom Viridiplantae; phylum Streptophyta; class Magnoliopsida; order Asterales; family Asteraceae; genus Rutidosis; species Rutidosis leptorrhynchoides. Next base: position 604,815,662 of record NC_092334.1, read on the forward strand.
CTAAATTGTAACTGCACATGGTAGGCCTTTATTTGATTGATTACTTTGGCAAAAATTTTAATTACGCACTCTATTCCCATAATGTTCCACTTGGTCGGTTAATGGTGATAATGGGACCTCTCAACTTGTTACATTTGAGGATTGTTTTATATCTTGTTTCTTGGTTATGGTAGTGAAATAGAAATAACTTTACAGCTCGATAGCAGGTTGGTTTCATTAAGTACTAGTTTAAATCTTGAGTGAAATAGAAAAGAAAAGAAGAATGGTTACCGGTTCACTAGGTAAATAGGTTGTTCATGAAGTAAGAGTGGGGTTTGGTTTAATCAAGAAAGCAATAACATACCATCTTTATGCTATGCTTTACATATTTTAATGTAATTAGACATCATTCCAATTCCATTGGTCGGCCATCAATAACAAGAAATATATGCAACATCTTTCTTAAATAAGTCGTGATTTATAGCCTACAAAACTCAATTCCATCTGTGTTTATAGACATCATTCTATATCATCCTTTATCATCTTACCCTCCTCTAACATTATTATTGTTTCAAACAGAAAAACAATCAGGAGCAAGTGTGTAGCAATATGTAATTATGTATGTATATCGAATGGGGTGGCTGTAAAACATTAGCAAAAGATTCGTTCACAGATAGTAACGTGATGGCGGATTTCAAAGTGATAATGGTTGTGGGTTAAATGGTTGTTTAAGGTGGCGAAAATATTGTGATAGAAAGTGGTGAAGAAGACGGTCGTCAGAGGAAAGAATATATGTGCTCGTGTGTCTATATAGAGAAAGAGTGATACCTCTGTTGATTTAGGCAGGAAAGAGGTCAACAAGGGGAATCAACCCAAGAAGAAGAATACAAATAAATAAAAGAAAAGAAAGCGATGGGAAACTGAATTTGTTTGCATTGTAATGAGATCAAAGACAAGAATCAATTCGTAAGAGAAGAAACAAAAAATGGAAAACACATAGTGATGTTGACTTGTAACAGAAAGCAGTCAGGGTTCTTCGACAAGAAGAAGAAAACAAGAAAGAAAAAAAAATCAAATTATGATCTGTAACAAAATCATACATTTCTCTGTTACTGATTTCTATCCAATTTGTTTTGTTCTTGTGATTGAATCTTTGATTCGTACAAATTTGAGATAGGAGCAACAAATTAAACACAGTATGATTGTAACGTGAAATTGATTTTGATTCTGTGTTTACATAATTTCTGTATTTAATTAATCTAAATACAATAATACTGATTCATATAATGTATCTATATATATATATATCAGTGTATATATATATATATCTTTTTTATTTATCTGTATATACATATACCTGTAGTTATATTTCATTAATATATATAATTTGTATTAACAAATAATTAGGTATATTAATAATAATAATATTAATAATATCCAAATAATACTAATGATAATAAGAATAATGATTAAAAGTAATAGAAATAATAATAATAATTTTGGAATAAAAATGATAATTTTTAGTAATAATAATAATATAACAAATTACATGTGTTAACCTTCATATATTTTATATTGATAATAATAAAATAACTAATACTGATTTTTATATTAATAATGAAAGTAATACTAATATTAGTATAACAATTATATTTTAACTCATAACTACATTTAATATATTAATATTACAATCTATTAATTATGTAATTATATCATTCATTATATGATAACATTATTTAAATATTTAATACTATATATATATATATATATATATATATATATATATATATATATATATATATATATATATATATACATATTTATTTACAAGTACAAGTTCGTGAATCGTCGGGAATAGTCGAAGATCAATTGGATATATGAAACGGTTCAAACTTTTTGAGACTCAACATTACAGACTTTGCTTATCGTGTCGAAATCATATAAAGATTAAGTTTAAATTTGGTCGGAAATTTCCGGGTCGTCACAATCTCAAAAAACGCTAAACACGTCGGGCTATCTCCAATACATCTCTTTCTGTTCGCCGCGGGTTAATTTTTCCGACAACACCGTTACACTCGAAAAAAATTATTGAACAAAATAAAACTAACTACGTTCGAAACGGATACTTTTAAAAAAACGCTTAAAACAACGACATCTAAAACGGCACTTAACACATGGGCTGTATTCCCCTCCGTAAATACACAACGCTACGTTAAATATGAATACGCATGCCGAATTTCCCGCCGCAACGCGCGGCCCGGTCCGGACTAGTTATAGTTAAAAGTTTTGTAAAAAATGGTGAAAGAAAAAAAAAATACTTAACAGCTCAAATTTGCTCCGTACTTGTATAAACCACGTGCCACGTCACGAAAAATGTTAGTGGCACATTGAGCTTGAGCACACCCATTAGACCATTTTTAACGCGGCGTCAGAGGGGTCCCGTCAGACGCGCTGGCAGTGGGTGACGCCCCCTGACGCCCCTAGTGGGGCGTTACGGCTGACGCGGGAGGGGCGTCAGTGAAGTTTTTCACGCGTGGGTGAGGCAGCATCAGGAGGACGTGGCGGCTTCTGATTGGCTGGAAATTTAAGATGTTGGGTAACGGCTATATTTGTTTTTTTTTTCAATTTTTTTTTAAATTCTATTTATTTTTATCTATATAAACCCATCCATTTTACACTTTTAACACACAATTTCTCTTTATTTTTCTTTGAATTCTATCAATTAAATCATACAATTTTCTCTCATCATCAATTATTTTTCTTTCATGGCATCGTATTTACTTAGTTTCGATTCCGATTCGGAAGACGAGCGTATTATTGCACTAATTCAATATTTAGAAGATGAGCATATTTGGAACCTTCCGTCCGCATTCCGCACCATGAATGGTTAAATTTATGTAATGGTTAAATTTTATGTAATGGTTAATTTTATGTAATGGTTAATTTTTATATGTTTTTTTAATTATATGTAATATAATTTGTATGCATAATAAAATAAAAAATAAAAAGAAAAATAAAACTGGTGGGACCTATTTGACACTGGAGGGGCGTCAGGGTTATTTTGGTGTCAGAGGGTGACACTGACACGTCAGAGGCAGATTGCACTTTTTGACCAAAAAGTGGACAATCTGCCTGTGACGTCACAGGCAGGGTTAAAAATGGTCTTACAAACAGTCCTACCACGTGTCTCTCAATATATACTCCGTAATACTCCGTAATATTTATTCCGTATAAAAATAACAAAATATTTTGAGAAGTTAATATTATGGCTCTACTGAGTCGATAATTTATTGGCGACTTGACTGACTTTTAGAGTTTAAATTAAATTTCAGACAGAATTTTAAAATTTATGAAAATTTGATTCTACCATTTTTATGACGTCTATTATTATTTGTATGATTTTAAATTTTTTACTTTTTTCTACTTAAAGGCCGCAAGTTCTCTCAGAAGCAATCTCTTTATCCATCGAATAAAGAGAAAGATGACTTTCTCTACTCTTGAGAGTGTTTCACTCTGAGTGGAGAAATGACTTTTCTTTATTCACGGATAGGGGAAGGATTGTCTACATATCACCTCCCCACACACCACTCATGTGGTATTGATTTTTGTTGCTGTTGTTCCTGTTGTTAGAGAAGTTAATATATACACGAGAAAATTGTACGGATAGTCCCTGTGATTTGTACCATACTGCACTGGTTAACCAAAATATCAATTTTGAGTGTGGATAATCAATGTGGTTTGCAAGAGGAACAAAGATAGTCCAATTCACTAACTCCGTTAATTTTTTCCGTTAAAATTAGTCATGTGACAAGCACGTTAAGATATTCTTGTCATTTGACCTTTCTTTTCTTATTTTTATGTCATTCATCTTCATCCCCATCTCTTCTTAATCTACTAAAATGATGAACCCTAATTTAATAACATTCACATAAACCCAACACGCAAGTAACTTTTTTTACTTCACTTTTTTCATAAATTTTTTTCATAAAATGCTAATGTCCGTACTTCTTTTCCTTTTCATTCTGAAAAATTTTTTAATCACACAAAATCAAAATTTCTCTCAAAATTGTAGGCTTCCTGTTTGTGTACTTCACTATTTCAAACACTGAAAATTAAAGTCAAATATTAGATACAGTTATTAGAGTCTATAGCTAACAAACTATATATGAGCAGTAAGCTGTATTATTTGTTTGTTTAATTTTCACATATGCAATAAACACCCTTGGTTATTAAACCACTAGATCCACTCTATAGAGCATTTCTTCAACCTATTCAAAATTCATTCAAAACATCTCTATTCATCTGGAACTAGATATGTGTTTTTGTTCAAAATCTCAAAATTAAAATCGGATCTGAAATTCTGAACATATACGAACGCACCAAACCACCTCCGCCGGAATCTTCCTCCACCGCCGTATCCCACCGTTGTAATACCTAGATTTGTAGGTCTCTGGCGGAAGTGGTTCTGCAACACCCATAGGCGGCGGATGGGGTTCCAGATCTTGTTGTCAAACACCGTATATGGTTACGGAGACGGATCGAATATGATAATAATGACAACGAATGTTTGTGTTTGCGTAAATCTAGGGATTTTATTTGAGATTTTGTATATAATCAGGGATGAATGTTTGTGTAAATTTGAAAAGTGTAAATTTGTTTTCATCAGCTTCCTTTAAGTTGGAATGAATGATTGAGTTTAGTAAAAGTGATTTTATTTATGATTTTTGAAGGTTCATGACGTTTGGTTCAAAGATAAAAGAGATAAAATTGATGAAAAGATAAATGACAGATTTATTTTATTAATATAATAATTTGGGGTTTTATGTATTTTCAATGACAGATTTACCCTCATGTGCTTGTCACATGACTAGCTTTAACGGAAAAAATTAACAGAATTAGTGAATTGGGCTATTCTTGATCTTCTTATAAACCACAGTGACTATCCACACTCAAAACTGATATTTTGATCAACCGTGCAAAATTAGTACAAACCACAGGGATTATCCGTGCAATTTTCTCTATATACACTTTAACCTCTCTAGTACGTGTCGTTTATTTTTTACTATGCAGATATTGTCACATTTTTATGTCTCTGAGTAGCAAATGTTTGCACTGGATACCGTTTAATTTTCTTATACATATGATAAAGCAATGTCATATCAAGTCCGCAAGCATGCATTCTTAAAAATATATTTTTATCTCTTTTGATAAAACGTAAAAGACAAATAGAACTTAAATTAACATATTATCTAATAATAAAAGTTATGAGTAGTAATTAGGGACATTTTTGACTTTTCACCTTTCTTTTTATTTTAACTAAATTTCATTTTACCTACAAAGCCCCTTACACTTTTTTCAAAAATTCAAATCGACCCCCAAATAGAGGGTAAAGTGTCAAATAACAATTTTCATAAAAAAGCTTAAATAAATTCCACCCAAATATTCAACGGGTCATATCTTCTTGCTCGCAACGAGTTAAATTTTTCCGACACTATCGTTAAACTCGAAATAATTTTAAAAATACAATGTCACTAGCTATACCAAAACGGACGCTTTTTAAAAAAGCCAAATATTTGGGATATTTTTCATACACGTTGATTTTGCGTTATATTTTTAAAAGTCGACAATTCCATAGCGAAACGCAGAGATGCACATATATTGTTAATTTAAAATAACATTTAAATCTTTCACGGGTTATACCTTTTAGTTCGACTCGAGTTGCGCTTCAACGACATCGTCGTTAGCCACGAAATAATTTTACAAACTAAACGCAATTAAATACATTGAAAACCGAACCCTCGGCGCGAAGCGAGAGTTCGAAAACTAGTTTTGTCTAAAATATTAATTTCATTTTTATTATTATTAGATTATATTAGATTATTAATCACTAATCAGTATCACTAATCATTATTGATTATTATTAGACAAAATTGCTTGAATGGTCTATTTGGTTTGTAATAAAATGTGGGATTCATCCTTATGTTAATTTTATGGATTTGATCTCAGTGGTTTACAAAAGTTGTTGATTTAGTCCCTCTGACTGACGGACGTCAAAAAATTCTTTTAACTCTAGTCATGTGACTGACGATGCCTTCACATGATTGGAGTTAACAGAATTTTTTAAATCAGCAACTTTGCAAATTACTAGGACCAAATCTAAAAAAAAGAAGCACAAGGACGAAACCACCTCTTTAGAGAAACTACAGGGACCATTACAACAATTTTGTTTTATTATCCTATTAACATTTTTCATTAAGAAACTAAATTCATTGTTTGAATTATTTTAATTAACAAACGAGTCTAATCTAGACTTACAAAAATACAAGAACCCCGAACAAAAATGGATACAAGCAAAACAAGAGGAAACTACTTTTTGTACTTTTCTAATAACATCCATACACAGGAAAATTTAAATGGTTAAATCAAAGAGAATTGATAAAGTCGCAAAAAGTTCATAACATTTTAACCAGACAATGAGTAGATATTAAGTTATTAACCAACCATCAGAAATACTATAAACCCGAACAAATACAAGAACTAAATTGCGAACAAAACAATTTTAATTAACATAATAAAAAGTGAGTCACATACTTAATACTACAAAAAAAAGAAAAGTCTAAGTAGGTATAAGAAAACCTTCACGTTGCTTGTTGTCATAATACTTCAACAAACTCGTACTCAAAACTACACTCAGTACCGTTGCAAAAACCGCCAACGTCTTCCACCGCACCCTCCGCCGCATCTTACCACCACCATAACTAATTCGTTCCGGCACCTCTTCAACTTCTCGTAACGTCATCGTTAAATCACGAAACACGTCCATTTGTGGTCCTACCATTTCAGGCACTTCATATACACTCGAAATATCATCACTCCCCCCTCGTTGCAACCGACTACCATTATTATTCTCACAAGATTCACAAAGAGAACTACTTTCACTACTAATTTCATGATCATGATGATTATGATGATGATGATGATGATGATGATGATGATGATGATGAGGATGATTAATGTCATGATGAACATGCAGATTATTCAAATTTGCACGATAAAATTCGGCTTGAAGTTGATCAAGTCTATGTTCGAATCCCGATAAATACTCGAGTTTGTAACCATGAGAGGCGATTTCGGCGTTTAAAAAGTTTTTGAAAAAGACGAATTTGCTAACAACATCGTCTGCGAGAAGATTGAGTGAAGGGGTAGAAGTGGGTAGAGTTGTGAACTGGGTGACTTCAATTTCGATTAATAGAAGATTATCGAGTAATTTATAGTATGTGTTTGCAATGTTTGATGGAGTGCGTTGTAATGTATCCATCCGGTTTAAATTGTGGGTGGTTATGAATTATGTTTAGGGATATATGGTGAGTTTATGAGTTGGTGACGGTTTTTTAAGGTAGTTTTACCATCACATCACATTCACATGATTTATTAATCAATAAAATCGTTTTTAAGCTATTTTGGTTTAAAGTTGTGGGTATAAGATAAAGTTACACGGTTAGTCCGTAATGATTGGTACAACTTACGCGTCCATAATGTTTGAAAACAGTTTTTTTTTTTAATTTACCCATATTGTCACCTTTATCCTGACATTTATCATAACATTAAGGTGCATAATACCAATTTAATTAGCCACATTATTATTTTTTATTGTGTGCTTAATTGGTTAAAACTAATATATTTAATAGGTAGCGTCAAAATGTGAAGTTCTTAGTGATTTGCCTAAGAGTCAAAAGATTATGTGCAGTTCAAAAGGCAACAACTATGTGGCGTTTAAAATGGGTCAAATAATTTGGTTGTAATTTGGGTAATTGTATGTGGTTTGATTATGAATGCTTGAGTGTAGCGAATAATGAAAGATGAGATTGATCATATCAGGTTTTGTCTGGATGGTGCTGTCTATCATTTTAGATGTACCGATTTAAGTTTGATAACAGATAGGTACTTATTATTTTGCATCCACAATTTTATTATCTTAAAGATAAACTAAATTTATATAAGGTTCACATTCTAATTTAATAATATTTGTTAATTCTTAAATGCAACATATCACTTAACAATTATTTTTAATAAACATGTGATTTTACAAGTCTTTTATTGCTATTGCTATTCAGAATACCTGGAATTAATGAGAACTTAACACACAATTGCATTGCAAACATAACACGATTGCTATTTACTAGAAGCACAACAGTTAAAATTCAAACATGATGAGTTACATTCACAAATTAATCCCTCTTTAACAAACTACGCGTCAGCAAACTTCTAACATGATTACAGAAGCACTAGTACTAAAAATAACAAGATTAACAAAGAAAATTATAGTTATTGAATCACAGAAGATAGCAAGTGTATCATGATCAGAACTAATAGGCCTTTCACATCACATTTCATCAAGATCCCTCTTTGTCAAGTTGGTAAAAGTTACAAGTAATACGCCTTTCTTCAACTTAGCTTTCACATCACTAGGCTGGTAGGTCTTCTTTGGTAAATCGAACACAAAGCTAAAGGTTTTACCATATGCAGTTAAGTCTCTGCAATGCAGCTCGTTGTCTTCCAAAAAAACCTTCAAGTCACGACTATCGACTCCAGGCATGAATTGTAAACGCAAAGCAACACCTTCATCCATCTCAACTCGACGTAGTTTGAATAACTTCTTACCTACGCCAACATCTAGTAATTTATCTGCATCTGATCTGAAATCCAAGTACCACCAGCCACGAGGATCTAACGCCTCAAATATGCGTCTCAGCACAATCCTTATAACTGAGGACAAAATAGCAACAATAAGTCCCTTAGAAACTTACATGTATATATATTGACTGAAGAATGCTTCTACATTAAAACATAAACATACTATTTATAACTTAAATCATTATTCATATCTCAAAGTTATCAAAAATAGAAATTATACCAAATTTAAACTAAGAAAATTAAAAAAGAAACATCTATACTTTTAAATTTATTCAACACACTTTATGAACTTAAATATAATATGAGTAATGTTTAGCATTGATCTGCACTAACATATATTCCGTATACATTAACAGGATGATGATAGATTCTACATTTTGAATATTAATGAACTATGAACTATGAACTATTTACACGATTACTATTTAACAGAACCACATGAATTTTTTTATTTAAGATGTTATATTTCTTAATTAATACACAATATATATATTATCTGAAAATAATACAGAGTGTCAGAGTACACTATATACATCAGCAAACTTAACATGATTATGAGGAGCACAAGTAAAATAAAAAGGAATAATCAATATAACTGAAGTTAAACAAGATTATTATTATTTATGCTAATTAGGTAAACTAAGAATCTAAGATCATATTAACGTTTAACACGTCTATTTTGATGAATGATTGACCATTAGACGAATAAATTATGTTTTAATAAAAAAATGATTAGATGTAAGAGTAACGATGAACTACCGGAATCTTCATTAGAGACGTGAACGTGGAACTCCTTGTACTGTAACGACCCCGACAAATCGTCAAGTGACGGCGTCGTCTACATGGGTCCCATCACCTGGTCATAAGTCTTTATGACAACGTTTGACCAAAATATGTCGCCTTCATTTCAAAATAAAGATTGTTTCTAAAGTTTACAAGAATTGTTCAACCAAAAGTTAAGTTACAAGGTTATAAGTACAAATGAAATCTAGACGACACGGTTTAAAGTAAAGTCAAAAGACGCTCCATGAAATGCATGTATACTCGACATCCAATGCAAGTATCAAATAGTAAGCGGAAGCATGTTTCACATATCGTGCAAGCCCTGAGAAAAACATAGAAATCTGTCAACGAAAACGTTGGTGAAATCATAGGTTTAAGTAAGTAAGTGAGTAAAAGTAAGTAAGTCGAACCACAAGGTTTGAAAAGTTGAAATAATAGTAATACATTCTAAAAGTTAATATTCACGAGCACCCAATTATCAAAGCTTAACATTCCATCCATTGTATACCCCATCCATAGTGCTAGAACAAACACTGATTCTCGAAAATATATTTCATCTGTAGACGGTAGCGAACCGTCAAAGATGAGGGTTGTCAACCCATATGGCCATATAACATAAGTTCTCGCTTACACCAGTCAAGTGTAAATAATGATAATCGAATTGAGGATTTTTGTTCTAAACTCGTATGTAGAATGTTTGTTTTCCCGTTCTTGTGTTCACTTAGTTCAAAAGAATCGTTTATGTTTTCTCATCCCAAATATAAGTTCAAAAAGAGTAAAAGTGGGACTATGATCTCACCTTGCGTGCAAGAGTTAATAAAGTACTTCAACAAGTAAACGCGTGCAAAGACAAAGCTAGTCTTGACCTAAACATATAGGTTATATCAATAACGGTAAACACAAACGGTCAAAGATGTTCAATTAGTCCTATGGCTCGTTACAACTCGATTATGTAGCATGTGAATCAATTAGTCAAGTTTCATGCACGATACAAGTAATTAAGCATGTTAGAACGATCGTATAATTGTTTGGTTAAGTTTGACTAAAAGTCAAACTTGGTCAAAGTCAAAGTCAACGAGGTCGGGTCGGGTGTCCGACAATTTTCTCATGATGAGAAGTCATATACGAGCATAATAGTCAAGTTTCATGTTAATCGGAGTTACGGTTAAGCGGGAAACATTTTGGGAGCGTTTAAAGACAAGGAAGTTGACCTGGGCCATTTGCGCGGTGCGCAATGGGTTGCGCGGCGCGCACCCATGTGCAATACCAGGTCAGAACTCGACCAAGGGAACCATTTATTTGGTTTTTCTGATTTGCGAGGTGCGCAGGTGCACGCGCGACGCGCATAACCTGGGGAAGTGCTGATTGCAGAAAAAAAAAAAATAACTTAAGTAACGAACCAAAACTCATTTTAACATATTTCATGCACCGAAAACACTTAAAACGCATATCATATAACATGAGAAAGGTAATTTGACAAGGAGAATAACTAAACGCATTTACTCAATCAAAACCAAACAACTTATATCAAAATCACCATTAATGCTCATCATTTATTACTCCAAGTTCATAAATGCCATATTATGATTCGGTAAATTAATGCACATGTGTAATACGCCGTTTTGAAGATAATCAAGCATACAACACAACTAGACACTTACAATTAACATTGCTAAGCATTTAATGCATCAAATATTCAATTTACTTTTATCAAACCCTAACCCAAAATCATAAAATCAACAATCTTGCTTATGAAACTAATCCATGTCAAACTACATACCAATTTGAAGCTAGTGATGTTAGGAACACAATTAAAACATGAATTTTCATCATCAAATAACATATGTACACCTAAAACTCAAGATTAAACAAGCATTCTTTCAATATGAGCTAGTTACACCAAAATAGCAAGAACAAGCATACAAAACACATAATCATACTAGACTTGAGCCATAGACACTAATTAACAACCTTTTAACTCAAGAACATGAATTTAAAGAAATCTAGTGATTTAGAAATGTTACCCAAATGTGATGAAATTGGTACCAAATCGAAGAGGATGAAGAGAGGATCACGAATATATAATTTGTTTTGATGTTTGATTGCTTGAATGGAAATAGATGATGAATTTAGTGAATGGGTGTTTTGAGTTCAAAAATGGTGGAGAGAAAAGAAAAAAAGAAAGTGGGAGGTGAAATGAGTGGATAAGAGGAGGTGTTGACCATTTGAACTAGTCAAATGTTTGGCACCTTGGCGAAACTAGTCCCTCAAGTTTGTTGTCGGGTGCGGAAATTAACCAAACGAAATATTTAACTTCACGAGAGTACGGGGGACGTTATAATCCAATAACGAAAATATTTTAAGAATGTAGCTAAAAGAGGATACGAATCGAGATGCTGAGGATATTAAATAAAAAAAAAAAAAAAAGACGGCGTTAAAATAATTTAACGGAAAAATGCGGGATGTTACATTATCCACACCTCAAAAGAAATTTCGTCCCGAAATTTAGTTGGAAGTAATAATCGATGCCTCTCACTCGAGACCGGAGATGTTAATGCTATGAATAAGTGAAGGTACGTCCTTGAGTGTTCTCATGAATTTGGATAGTTAGGGTTTCACGTTGTATTAAGGTTTGGTTTTTACGATCCCTGGTTTCAACTGGTTTTCCTATGAAGAGTAGTTTGTCATCGATAGTTGATGTATCTAGCAGGATTGCACGTTCCTGTTCCGCAGGACACGTTTCTAAGTTTGTTACACGAAATGTAGGGTAAACGGAAACTTAATTGAGTCGGAAGTTCTAAACGGTAGGAAGCGGTTCCAATACGCCCCAAGGTTTCAAAAGGTTCAATATTGCGGATATAGCCTTTCTCGATTTCCCAAAATGGATTACACCCTTCCAAGGTGCGGTTTCTCAATATTACGCGGTTACACACTGGGTTTGGTGAGGTTTTCATCTAAGTTTGGTATAACTCTTCTGGCGACAATGGGTTGTCTCGAACCCTTCTCGGACTTGAACGATCTCAATTGTTGTTTCTTGATGGAGTTCAGATTTCGGTGGTTGATGCTTTGGTTAAATGAACAGGGGTATGACATTAGCGGTCATATAGGGTTTCGGAAAGTGCGTGTGAACACACGAGTGGTATCTACTGTTGTAAGAGTGATCTACTAAAGGTGACAATACGAGTTTGTGACATGTCTTTCCAAGACGTAAATCGTTCGTTTGCTCGGTTCGTCGGTTTGTGGGTGGTACGCGGTACTCATGTCTAAGCGGGTCTCCAAGGTTTCTTGCAAAACTAGAAGTGAAACGAGTATTTCGATACGTGATAATTGACAAAGATGCACCGTGTTGGAATAGAATCTCTTAATATACGTTTGAACAAGTTAGTTAGGGTTCGAAAATGTTCGTTAGAACTATTCACCCTCATGGCGAATACTATTGTAATATGAAGAGTTTCTCTATCCATGGAGAAATGTTACAAGGAGTTTCCTTAAACGGAAATGCGAGCGATAAAGATAGGAGTGAAATGAGGACTTAGAATAGGATGAGCTTACATCTCGGGGTTGCCATAACGTGCCTCTAGTTGTCAAAAGTTGAAGTCTGAAAGAGAAACGAGGTAGTACACGTAATTGTATAGTTCGGGGTTGAATAATGGTTGGACGATTATCAGCAACGCAAGGGCGTTAAGTCAAAGAAGAGTGAAGTATCGTTGGATTGTGTGTTACCTTAAATTCCAGTAATATCAGACGGTAACGGTGAAATAACATAGGTATGTAGTGTGGTACGTGATGACGAGAAAGTTGATCGGATCCACAATTTAGTATTCGAATTCTTCGCGCAAAATAACGAATTTTAGTTACGTTGATTTTGAGTCGAGAGAGTATGCCTTTCGGCGTTCAAGTAGAAATATTTCCATGTTTGAGTTCCATCTAGTGCTATACGAATTTAGCTAGGAAGGTTGGTGTGAAGAATCACGTTCAAGGCTCAGACATGAAGAGGTTTAAAGTTGTGTAACACGAGAAAAGTCAGAAATGAATCTTCGGTAACAACCGGTGAGATCTAAGATTTTTACGAATACAAGTCTGAGTTGGGAGAGTTTCCTGATTACATGTGGCTTGATTTCGAGATTGATTGTAATGCCTTGACCATTAACATCATGGTCTAGAAAATTGGACTTCGTTCAACAGAAATTCTCACTCGGAGAATTTGGTATAAAGTTGCTCTTTTCTCAAAAGTTCGAGCGTAAGATGGTGATGTTGTTCGTTTTCCTTCTTTACTTAAATAAGTTAAGATGTCATCTATAAATACGATAACAGATTTGTCTAGATAAGTTGCATACGTGGTTTAGGAGGTTCATGAATACGGACGGAGTCCTAAATAAATCAAACGGTACTAAGAGAGATTTACAACTAACGTTGCGAGTTCGGAAATGGCTTAGGAGACATCGTCTCCCTTAACCCCCAATTGATGATAACCGGAACGGAGGTCGTTTTGGAATGCACACGGGATTCATGCAAGTAATCAGGTGGTCATGGATACGAGGAAGAGGGTATCGGTTTTCAACCGAAAATTATTTAGTTCACAATAATCTATACCTAGTTGTAGGGAAACAATTTCTCCTTAACGAATAGGTTCTGAGCTCCCTAGTTCTATAGGTGTCAAGTCAATATTCTTAACGTATATCCTCCGATAGAATTTATAGACACACAATATCTTTCCGTTGGTCGCTTAAATTGCCTAAGTAGTATCTAAGGGAAAAAGGTGGAATGTAATGAGTACAAGTCAAAGTCTTGGTTGTAAAACGTCTAGCGGTAATTGAATCGAATAAGTATGAAACATACGGTTTGTTGTGAAGAAACGTACCCGTGACTAGTCCATCGTCGTCTCGGGCATCCTAGGCGTTGATGTTGAAAGTTCAACGGCGTGCGTTGGGGTTGATTTTCTTATTTGGGCATTCATTCCTAAAATGACCCGTTTGGCCACATGCGCAGCAAGTGACCAACTTTCGTGGGTTGGGTCCCTTTTGAGTGATGGGGGTGGCACTTCCACAATGTTTGGCGATGTGACCACTTCCTTGGCGCCGGTGGCGGAACCTGCCACATCCTTCAAAGTGATGCTTTCGGCATTCGTTACAAAAAGGTAGTTTTCCGGTATAGCCTTTCTTGTCGTTGGAGGCGAAAGGCTTCTTGGAGAGGTTGTTGTGGTTGTGGTTGCTTGATTGAGAGGCTTCCCATGTTCTTTTATTGCCGCTCGATTGGTTCTCGACCATTGGTGCCGGCGTTTCCATTTCATTCGCCGTGTCTAAAGTATGGCGGGCCATTGTTAAAGCCTCTTGTAGGTTAGTGGGTCGAGGTGTCATTACCCTGTGTTGAATGCTCTTAGGGAGGCCATCCATGTAAAGTTCGACTCTTAGGGATTCGGGAGTCATGATATTTGGACACATTGTGACTAGTTCGGTAAACCGTTGATTATAAGCTTCGAGGTCGTTCCCGACCGTTTTTAAATTCCTTAGACCCTGCTCAAGCCTTCGAGTCTCGTCGCGCGGGAAGTATTCGGTGATCATTCTTTCTCTTAATTCGGTCCAAGAGAGTGTGTGGGCTTCATCGCTTCCCACCAATTGTACATACGTGTTCCACCACGAGAGAGCAATGCCGGTGAAAGTGAGGGTGGAAAACTTGACCTCATCTTGGTCTCGACAACCGCTTGTGTTAAAAACGGTCTCCATTTGTTCAAACCATCGGGTGAGAGTAACCGGTCCTCCGGTTCCATCGAAAGTGGAAGGATTGTACTTCATGAAGTTCTTGTAGGAGCAACCTTCGTTTGAATTACCGGTTCCATGATTGTTGTTGTTAGAAAAGTGATCGGCCACGGCCGTACCCACGGCGGTGGTTATCATTCGTTGAAGAGCTTGTTCTAGGGTTTCGAGAGGAGTATTGTGTTGACCTTGGTGAGCCATTGTTCCTTCATGACACAAGAATATCGTTGGTTAGTATTTTCAACAATACTAACCGGAGTATGGAATAAGGATAGAGAGGAAATTTTTCCTTGACTCGCCTTAAATTCTTTACGTCATAATGTCGGAACGTCCATGTGAATCACCGTAATATAATCCCGGAAATTATATTACCCTGATTTACATGTGCATTTAACATTACTTTATAAAGTCAAGGTGGCGCGTCAACAAAATTTATCAACGTAAGATCAAGATCGAATACGAGTTAGATATGATAGAAGAGTTCGAGTATAAATGCACAAATAGTCAAGTAATTCCTACTTCAGTCTATATGCCGGTTGTAGTCTAGATTCACCTATGTACCCTATGACTCGGGGTGGACACAAATGAACTCTAAATCCCTACAACCAAGGCTCTGATACCACTTTTAACGACCCCGACAAATCGTCAAGTGACGGCGTCGTCTACATGGGTCCCATCACCTGGTCATAAGTCTTTATGACAACATTTGACCAAAATATGCCGCCTTCATTTCAAAATAAAGATTGTTTCCAAAGTTTACAAGAATTGTTCAACCAAAAGTTAAGTTACAAGGTTATAAGTACAAATGAAATCTAGACGACACGGTTTAAAGTAAAGTCAAAAGACGCTCCATGAAATGCATGTATACTCGACATCCAATGCAAGTATCAAATAGTAAGCGGAAGCATGTTTCACATATCGTGCAAGCCCTGAGAAAAACATAGAAATCTGTCAACGAAAACGTTGGTGAAATCATAGGTTTAAGTAAGTAAGTGAGTAAAAGTAAGTAAGTCGAACCACAAGGTTTGAAAAGTTGAAATAATAGTAATACATTCTAAAAGTTAATATTCACGAGCACCCAATTATCAAAGCTTAACATTCCATCCATTGTATACCCCATCCATAGTGCTAGAACAAACACTGATTCTCGAAAATATATTTCATCTGTAGACGGTAGCGAACCGTCAAAGATGAGGGTTGTCAACCCATATGGCCATATAACATAAGTTCTCGCTTACACCCGTCAAGTGTAACTAATGATAATCGAATTGAGGATTTTTGTTCTAAACTCGTATGTAGAATGTTTGTTTTCCCGTTCTTGTGTTCACTTAGTTCAAAAGAATCGTTTATGTTTTCTCATCCCAAATATAAGTTCAAAAAGAGTAAAAGTGGGACTATGATCTCACCTTGCGTGCAAGAGTTAATAAAGTACTTCAACAAGTAAACGCGTGCAAAGACAAAGCTAGTCTTGACCTAAACATATAGGTTATATCAATAACGGTAAACACAAATGGTCAAAGATGTTCAATTAGTCCTATGGCTCGTTACAACTCGATTATGTAGCATGTGAATCAATTAGTCAAGTTTCATGCACGATACAAGTAATTAAGCATGTTAGAACGATCGTATAATTGTTTGGTTAAGTTTGACTAAAAGTCAAACTTGGTCAAAGTCAAAGTCAAAGTCAACGAGGTCGGGTCGGGTGTCCGACAATTTTCTCATGATGAGAAGTCATATACGAGCATAATAGTCAAGTTTCATGTTAATCGGAGTTACGGTTAAGCGGGAAACATTTTGGGAGCGTTTAAAGACAAGGAAGTTGGCCTGGGCCATTTGCGCGGTGCGCAATGGGTTGCGCGGCGCGCACCCATGTGCAATACCAGGTCAGAACTCGACCAAGGGAACCATTTATTTGGTTTTTCTGATTTGCGCGGTGCGCAGGTGCACGCGCGGCGCGCATAACCTGGGGAAGTGCTGATTGCAGAAAAAAAAAAATAACTTAAGTAACGAACCAAAACTCATTTTAACATATTTCATGCACCGAAAACACTTAAAACGCATATCATATAACATGAGAAAGGTAATTTGACAAGGAGAATAACTAAACGCATTTACTCAATCAAAACCAAACAACTTATATCATAATCACCATTAATGCTCATCATTTATTACTCCAAGTTCATAAATGCCATATTATGATTCGGTAAATTAATGCACATGTGTAATACGCCGTTTTGAAGATAATCAAGCATACAACACAACTAGACACTTACAATTAACATTGCTAAGCATTTAATGCATCAAATATTCAATTTACTTTTATCAAACCCTAACCCAAAATCATAAAATCAACAATCTTGCTTATGAAACTAATCCATGTCAAACTACATACCAATTTGAAGCTAGTGATGTTAGGAACACAATTAAAACATGAATTTTCATCATCAAATAACATATGTACACCTAAAACTCAAGATTAAACAAGCATTCTTTCAATATGAGCTAGTTACACCAAAATAGCAAGAACAAGCATACAAAACACATAATCATACTAGACTTGAGCCATAGACACTAATTAACAACCTTTTAACTCAAGAACATGAATTTAAAGAAATCTAGTGATTTAGAAATGTTACCCAAATGTGATGAAATTGGTACCAAATCGAAGAGGATGAAGAGAGGATCACGAATATATAATTTGTTTTGATGTTTGATTGCTTGAATGGAAATAGATGATGAATTTAGTGAATGGGTGTTTTGAGTTCAAAAATGGTGGAGAGAAAAGAAAAAAAGAAAGTGGGAGGTGAAATGAGTGGATAAGAGGAGGTGTTGACCATTTGACCTAGTCAAATGTTTGGCACCTTGGCGAAACTAGTCCCTCAAGTTTGTTGTCGGGTGCGGGAATTAACCAAACGAAATATTTAACTTCACGAGAGTACGGGGGACGTTATAATCCAATAACGAAAATATTTTAAGAATGTAGCTAAAAGAGGATACGAATCGAGATGCTGAGGATATTAAATAAATAAAAAAAAAAAAAAAGACGGCGTTAAAATAATTTAACGAAAAAATGCGGGATGTTACATGTACAACATCCGCCGTGAATTCAGAGCAATTGTAGCCTCCACCGGCCGGACCAGAATAACAGATGCAGTGAAGCGTGTGGTGGAACGGAACGACATGGAACTATTCGCCGGAGAATTGCGGGAAACGTGTAGCCTAGATGCTTCTGTTTGACGAAATGTGACGCCGGATCCGGTGATTACGTTAGAAGCATATGATTGATCTGATGCGACAAATGAGCCTGTGATGACTTTAGGAACAGTCGGTTGACGGAAAGTACCGCCGGAGTTGATGATGTGACGGAGTTTCACGCCGGAGGTGGTTAGGTTTTTGAAAACAATTGAGGAAGCCATTTCCAATTGAGAAAATGGAGCAACAGCTTCTTTGTTGGAAGAAGAGGAATGACAATTGGGAGAAGAATGTTCTAGAATATTCATTTTGTTAATACGATTCGGGTCATTTTTATCCGAATTTTAGATTTGAGTCCACTTGGTGTGTGAATTTACTATTTTGGTTAAATTTGTTTATGAGACGCACATTTTTGCTTGTTTTATATATGGTGTACCGGTTTAAAAAAAGGAAATTTTTACCGAGAACTTGTAGGAATTTTATTAACATGTACCAAAATAATGTACTCCCTCCTCCGTTCCTTAATAAAATTAGAATTATAATCGATTGATGAATTGCCAATTTTATTAGGACTAACTGCTTCAGTTATTAAGAATTAAAATAATTATTACCACATAAGCTACAATACCAACCCGAAAGGGACCGTGCCTTTAATTATTAGTTCATAACGTTGTAGACTTGTAGCAGATATATGAGCAACTGTCAATCCCTGTTCAACTATCCAACAAGAAAACTCCTTGTGAGCAAGATCCAAACTAATTTTCCATGATCAAGATGTGACGTAAAAGGTACCCGAGGCTTAAACGAGCACAGATAGTTCTGAATGGTTTTTAAGTTGCTTCTGAATTTATCTTTATTCCTGAAAATGCTTATTACCCTAATTAAAAAATGTAGTGTAAGCTAATTGACATACAAAGCTCTGTAAACATTGATACCTGGATTGAATACTTATTACAGAATTTTCGGCTGGATATCCACTCCTCCAGTAGTGCATGCAGGTGAGATGTGATATCAATCAAGATTTAAAGATTAAAAGGCTTTCTATTATGAATTCGTAATCTGTTGTTTTACAAGACTTATATGATTTTTCATTGGGTTAAAGCTAAAAATAGGCTACAAACTTACACAAAAGTACCGATGTCGCCCACAAACTCATTTCTGTCGTACTATCGCCTACAAACTTATAAAAAATGTGTTGATGTTAACATTTTGTTACCGGTTACCTGCTGAACCGGTAAAGTTAATTATCTAACTTTTTTTATTCATTTTATATGTCCTGATGTCGCCCATATACTTTCAGTTGTGTTCCGATGTCGTTCATATACTTTCAGTTCTGTTCCGATGTCGCCCATATACTTTCAGTTCCGTTTCGATGTATCACCGACGTGTCATGACTACTTAGAAGCCACGTATCAACCATTTTGGTTGACGGTTAAAAAAAGTATTTTGTTTATATTAGCACATTTTTTATAAGTTTGTAGGCGACAGTAGGACGAAAATGTGTTTGTGGAAGACATCGGTACATTTGTGTAAGTTTGTAGTCTATTTTTGGCTTTAACCCTTTTTCATTTACAAAGTATTGGTCTTTATACACACAATGTCTAACAGCTATATCTAAAAGGAGTTAGGCTCCATTAACACTTTTGGAACCACTCCAACCATAAAGGGAAAGATGTGGCTGCTAGTGTTGACTTCTATCCGTTATATGCTTGATGCCTATGTTGTCTTGTGAATATCTAAACTGGGAAAGGATGAAGAGGTCTTTCTTCTGATCCCAAGACAGTTACTCAAAACAGCATAAAGCATTCTTTAGGTATTCTGACACTCCCCCTCAAGTTGAATAGTGTGGTTTCCAATATTCAACTTGCCTAGAACTTCGTTGAAGAGTCTACCGTTGACTGATTTGGTGAGAATGTCGTCTAGCTGATCTTCTGTTCTAACTGACGGAAGAGATATAATTTCGGCATCTAATTTTTCTCTGATAAAATGTTTGTCAACTTCAACATGCTTTGTTGTAACACCCTGTTTCTGTTTCAGTTGATCGGGACGCCGTCCAATAATCGGGACGCCGTCCAGCGTAGAAGAGTAGGACGCCGTCCAAGGATTGGGACGCCGTCCAAAGTGTCTGACAGGCCAGCTGTTTTACTTTAAGATATTTAGAGGGGTATTTCGGTATTTTCACTTGAGGGTCGGTTTGGGAGCCACAAAACTGACCCATGGGCTATCTTATCCCCATTTCACCTCTTTTCACTCACACACTTGCATCTAGAGAGAGAGGAAGGGTTTAGAGAGAGAGAGGTTGATTTGGAGAAGAAGGAGTCGGTTTATCGCCAAAGCTCGGGTTCTAAAGTTGTTCATCTCGCTCCTAGCTACGTTGTGGTGGTATTGGTAAGCTCAAACTAAGAATTTCATTGTTTAGATTTGATATTCAATTTAGGGTTTTGAGCTAGATTGTTGTGAAACCCTTTTAGATGATGAAGTAGGTTCATGGTGACTTGTTAATCTTGTCACTTGGCGGGTTTTGGGTTGGTTGACGTTTTAGCGTTGTTTAGGGTTTGATCTTGAGTTTAATCACTAGGTTTAGTGATTATGGAAGTGGTGAAACTCTTTTGGGTGAGTTTGGTTAACTAATTTTGAAATGGGTCAAAATTAGGGTTTTGGTGTCAAAATGGGTATGACACGTGTTTAACACTTGTGTTCGGGTTTAATTGGTGTGTTAGGACCATTTTCACTCGTGTTAGTGATTATTGGTTAGTTATGGCGCGGTTTGTGTTTGGAAGTGCATTTGGGTCGAAATTGCACTAAGGGTAAATTGGGTTGGTTTGTAAGTCAACCCTAATTGTGTTGTTGTATTTGTGATAATGGAATAGGTACTTTCCATTGGCGCGTGGCGGTTTATTTAGAAGCATTCATCAAGGCGACAAGGTGAGTGTTAATATCCTATGTGCATATGTATGTGTAGGATGGGTGCGGGTCGGGTGAAGTGGTTCTCGGTCATAGAGCTCACTTCACATATAGGTGGATTTGATGGACTTGTGTGTAGGTCCAATTGGCACGGTTGTGCGTTTTGGTTGTTACCTTTGGCGAGGTACACGTTGTGTGTAAGTTATCACACGTGGTTGTGATTTGGATGTTATAACCCCAAAGGCGAAGGGTTGATATTGTTGTGATGTGGATAACCCCGATGTGGTGGATTTTATAATCCCGTAACCGTGGGTTTGATGTTGAGAAGTGAATCTCGGGTAGTGCGGATTCATGATGACTCGGGTTGTTCGGTCATCTTGTGATGAGGTAGTGAATCTTGGGTTGTGCGAATTCACTAAGGCTCGGGTAGTTCGGCCAACCTCGGTTGTTGAATTGGTGAAGAAGTGAATATCGGGTTGTGCGAATTCACTAAGGCTCGGGTTGTTCGGCCAATCTTCATTGTGGTGTTTGGTATTCGGTAATGGGTTAAGGGGTTAACCTTATTCGTTTATATATTGTTATATATATATTGTTTTATTGTCGTGATGTAGCTAACCCTCCGGGTGTAGCTTCTTGGCGTTGTTCACATCGTCGTAGGTGAACTTATATTTGTTGATGTATCTATAGCTTGTTGCTTAGTGACTACGGTATGCTTAGCTTAACTTGCCTTATACTTGGATGCTTTGGTATGCGGTATTTGATATTTGTGTGGCGTGTTTATTTTATACATATATATGTATGTAGTATATTATCATTCACTAAGCGTTAGCTTACCCTCTCGTTGTTTACATTTTTATAGATTGCACGGATGCGGTGGCTCGGGTAAGAGCGGGGACTAGTGGACTTGCGTAGTTGCTTTAGAAGACTTGCTTTTGGATTTGATTAGGATTGGGTAGCGTGTCCCCAATCCCATGCTCGGTCTATGTTTTTGTATAAACTAATGGGTCGAAATAGTCACTTATGGTATTTTGGGTCGATGTGGGCCCGGTGTCGTAAAACTCGGTTTTTATTGTGAAAAACTCTTAGTTTAAACTATTGTAATATATTGTGAAAGTGTTTTGGTTTAAAAGTGTCGGGAAGCGGGTTTTCGCCCGCGTGAGTTCGAAAAACTGATCAGAATGTTTTAGTACATCTGGACGCCGTCCCGGATGTCTGGATGCCGTCCCAGTCTTAAGAGCTGGACGCCGTCCAAGCTTTTGGACGCCGTCCAGATCAACTGTTTCAGAAAAAAAAAAATTGTGGCACGTTTTCGGATGGTTAACGGGTTGGGTCGTTACAAGTGGTATCAGAGCATGGTCTAAGGGATTTAGGTGACTTGAGATAGGTGCCTAGACTTAGACTTTTGTGTGTGCTTATTTGTTGCGGGACTTGTAGGATTACGGGTCGGAATGGGAATTTAGTTAGTGCCTTAATTGATAGGTAGACTAACGTGTATATTAATACGTGGATATTATTAATATATGATTGTGTTATGTTTATGTTTATGTTGTGTTGTGATAATAATTCTCGCGTGTGTTTGTACCGCGTAGAATTTTGGTTGTGTTTGTGTATATCATCGAGCGAGACGGTCGTTGTACTAACGAGTCGATGCGGCATGTGTGCGTAATAAGAACTTGCAAACCTTATTACGGGTGCAAATCGTGTCTAACAAGTGATGTACGATGAGTGTTTAGCAAGATGGGGCTGTGTCGTGCGTACGGTTTTACACGTTCGTGGACTAATCATTTTGCATTCTTTAGAATGACGACGCGAAACGAGATCGAGACGAATGACGAGGAGTTTAACTCTAGAGTTGCGGCCGCCATTGCGGAGCAAATGAGTGCGTTTCGAGAAGAAATGGATAGGAAGTATTCCGAATTTCGGGGTAGTAGTGAAATGGAGCGTTGTCTTAAGAGCTTCATGAGGACTAAACCCCCGATGTATGACGGGAAACCGGATCCTTTGGTAAGCACAACTTGGATTTCGGATGTCGAAGGGTGTTTTCGTACTATTGATTGCCCTCCCGAGAAAAAGACGAGACTCGCTACTAGTCTGTTGCGGGGCAGGGCAAGGGATTGGTTGGATGGTAAGATTGATCTTGTCGGTGGCGAGACGTTTATGGCTTTATCGTGGGACGACTTTAAGGAGGAATTCTTCGAGGAGTTCCGGACTTCAGCCGATTTGTGGGAATTGCGTAATGAGTTGCGAAATTTACGACAAGGATCTATGGATTTGAGTACTCTCAAGACGACCTTTATGGCGAAGGCTCGTTTTTGTCCGGAGTATTTGGGGAATGATCGTTGTTGATGGGAGATTTCTATCGGACCTTGAATGATGACTTGAAAAGTAAAATTAGCCGGGGTCAAGCGAAATCGTTTTCGGAATTATTCGACTTGACTAGAGGTTTCAAGTCGTATACGCGATCAAAGATGTGTGAACCTTCAAGTAAGAGAAGGGTTGATTCGTACGGCGCCCCGAGTAAGAAAAATAAGGGTGCAAGTGCGAGTACGGGCAATGTGGAAAAAGGCACGATGGATTCTCGTACACCTAGATGTTTCAATTGTGGTATTAGGGGCCACAAGTTGTGGGAGTGCACAATGCCGAGAAGTGATGACGGGATGTGCTACTATTGTCATAAGGAGGGGCATCGCAAGCCGGATTGTCCCGAGTTGGCGGAGAATGCCGCAAGGAGACGTTGAGGTACGTTTGATTTTAATAAATATGTCATTTGAATATTTATTTATGTGGCGTTTAAGTTCGGATTTGTTATTGCATTGTGTTGTGCATGTTATTGTTAACGGTGACGTTCCTAATGGAACTACCCTATGGTAATGATTGATTTTTGGACGAAGGGCGTAAGACTTGGTGTAACCAAGCATTCCTTAGTATTTGGGAAATGTTTTCTACCAAACCATGGAGATTGGTTTTGGTGTTCGGTTGATAAGCGCATGTACGCTTTTGTGTTGAGATTGGTGAACCGTGAGGTTCGTCAGGTGGTTGGAACCCTTGAAATCGAGTGTTTTGAATCTCGATGTATGTTGGTAATGGAGTTTATATGACGCGACATTAGGTGCTTTATACCTACTAGCGTGGTGTTCAACTCCGATTGTGTTGCGGTTACATTGTACTTAGGGTACCGAAGTGAAACCCTTAGGTACATGAGTGACTAGGTGGAAATTGACAAACTAGAGCAATTGGATGATTGCGAGGGTGTGGTTTGTGTAATTGTAGTACACTTTTCGTTCGAAGTGTTTGAGGATTGATTTAAATCCTTCGTGTGCTCTCGGTTGGAGCAAGCTGTGGTGATGGGTCGTGAGAGCCCAATTGTTGGTAAAGTCTACCTTTGGTAGCATTGTACGGTTGTACGGGTTGTGACATTGGAACGTAGTTCCAAGTGGGGGAGTTGCACTTCCGCCCGAGGAAGTTGTAGTGTGAGATTTCGGATGATGCTTTTGGTAGATCCGGAAATTTGGTCGGTTTGTGGTAGAGTACAATTTCAGATAAATTGTACTTATGGTTTGGATTTGAATTATCACCAAGGTGGCAATGTGGTAAATCTCGTTGAGAGATAATGGACGTGTTTGGTGAGCAAGGTGAAATCCTTCGGTTAAGGGAGATGTGTGTCGGATTCTCTTCTAGAGAATTATTGTTTTGTGCCTATGTTTGATATAGGTGGTTCTTGATCGAGTGTGTGAATGGTTAGTGGTATCCGTTAGGATTCACTATGGCGTAGCAGAGCGCGATGTTACGCTACTCGTTGTTCGAGGCCAAAAGGGCGTTGATTGATGAAGCATGACCTTCGGGGTCCGCTGACTTCATCATGGTAGTACGTGATTGGTGGAGCATGACTTTCGGGGTCCGCTGACTTCATCATGAGCGAGGTGTTATATCGGTGAAGCATGACTTTCGAAGTCCGCTGACTTCATCCGGTATTGAGATTGGTGAAGCATGACCTTTAGGGTCCGCTGACTTCATCATGGTTGTTGATTGGTGAAGCATGATCTTCGGGTCCGCTGACTTCATCATGGTTGTTGATTGGTGAAGCATGATCTTCGGGTCCGCTGACTTCATCAAGGGAGTAGTGTTATGTTGGTATGGTGTAACATTATCGGGAAATGCGAGTACCGGTGGGAAATGTGAGTACCATTCCTGAGTTGTGTTGTGGGACGTGAATATCGGGTTGTTCGTATTCACAATATTTCGGGTAGTACAATTGTCCCTGTTGGTTGGACTCATAGTTTGAGGTAGTGAATGTCGGGTAGTTCGGATTCACTAAGGCTCGGGTTGTACGGCCATCCTCGGTTATACTATGTGGCGTTGGTGGTGAATATCGGGTTGTGCGTATTCACGATGACTCGGGTTGTGCGGTCATTTCGTTATGAGATATATGGATTGGGTAGGTGAATTTTGGGTTGTGCGAATTCACTAAGGTTCGGGTTGTTTCGACCATCCTCCATATGTGTTCAGGCTCGGGTTGTTTCGGCCATGTTGAGTTGTGATCTATCGGTTGTTTTATACGCCGGTGGTGGGGTCGTAAGGACCGTTTGGTTTGATCTATTGGTTGTTTTATGCACCAATGGTGGGGTCGTAAGGACCATGTTGTGTGAACTATCGGTTGATTTATACACCGATGGTGGGGTCGTGAGAACCATGTTGTAGGATTAGTGATGCGATAGCCGTGCTTCGCTCACATGTTGTTACAGGTGTGACGAGTTGTCGACTTTGGTACACCTTTGGTTTAGCATAGCCATAGTCATTTTGGGCGCTTTTGGTTTTAGCCGTTTGTTTATGATGTTACGGTAGTTGCGTATGGGTCGTATTGCGCACTACAAGGGATGTTTAGTGATTGGTGTTATCCGTAAGGATTCGTTTGGTTCGGTCTCCATCGTTTCGTGTTGTTGACCTTAGGTTGACTTGGTTACTTTTAGCATTGTACTCGGTAAGGATACGCTAGGGGATTGATATCTCGGTCCGAGATTGGTTGAGTTTTCCCGATGTTAGGGAATGAGCATGGTTTTAGTGCTCGGATTGTGGATTTGATAAATCGCGGGTGACGATTTAGTTGTTAAAGACATGTCAGTGGGAAGAATTGCTTAGGAAAGTCGGATTGGGACTTATGTTGAGGACCGTGGAGTGTGGTCCGTTTGGTTAGGTGATGAGGAATCACGAGGACGTGATCGATTCTAAGTGGGGGAGAGTTGTAACACCCTGTTTCTGTTTCAGTTGATCGGGACGCCGTCCAATAATCGGGACGCCGTCCAGCGTAGAAGAGTAGGACGCCGTCCAAGGATTGGGACGCCGTCCAAAGTGTCTGACAGGCCAGCTGTTTTACTTTAAGATATTTAGAGGGGTATTTCGGTATTTTCACTTGAGGGTCGGTTTGGGAGCCACAAAACTGACCCATGGGCTATCTTATCCCCATTTCACCTCTTTTCACTCACACACTTGCATCTAGAGAGAGAGGAAGGGTTTAGAGAGAGAGAGGTTGATTTGGAGAAGAAGGAGTCGGTTTATCGCCAAAGCTCGGGTTCTAAAGTTGTTCATCTCGCTCCTAGCTACGTTGTGGTGGTATTGGTAAGCTCAAACTCCGAATTTCATTGTTTAGATTTGATATTCAATTTAGGGTTTTGAGCTAGATTGTTGTGAAACCCTTTTAGATGATGAAGTAGGTTCATGGTGACTTGTTAATCTTGTCACTTGGCGGGTTTTGGGTTGGTTGACGTTTTAGCGTTGTTTAGGGTTTGATCTTGAGTTTAATCACTAGGTTTAGTGATTATGGAAGTGGTGAAACTCTTTTGGGTGAGTTTGGTTAACTAATTTTGAAATGGGTCAAAATTAGGGTTTTGGTGTCAAAATGGGTATGACACGTGTTTAACACTTGTGTTCGGGTTTAATTGGTGTGTTAGGACCATTTTCACTCGTGTTAGTGATTATTGGTTAGTTATGGCGCGGTTTGTGTTTGGAAGTGCATTTGGGTCGAAATTGCACTAAGGGTAAATTGGGTTGGTTTGTAAGTTAACCCTAATTGTGTTGTTGTATTTGTGATAATGGAATAGGTACTTTCCATTGGCGCGTGGCGGTTTATTTGGAAGCATTCATCAAGGCGACAAGGTGAGTGTTAATATCCTATGTGCATATGTATGTGTAGGATGGGTGCGGGTCGGGTGAAGTGGTTCTCGGTCATAGAGCTCACTTCACATATAGGTGGATTTGATGGACTTGTGTGTAGGTCCAATTGGCACGGTTGTGCGTTTTGGTTGTTACCTTTGGTGAGGTACACGTTGTGTGTACGTTATCACACGTGGTTGTGATTTGGATGTTATAACCCCAAAGGCGAAGGGTTGATATTGTTGTGATGTGGATAACCCCGATGTGGTGGATTTTATAATCCCGTGACCGTGGGTTTGATGTTGAGAAGTGAATCTCGGGTAGTGCGGATTCATGATGACTCGGGTTGTTCGGTCATCTTGTGATGAGGTAGTGAATCTCGGGTTGTGCGAATTCACTAAGGCTCGGGTAGTTCGGCCAACCTCGGTTGTTGAATTGGTGAAGAAGTGAATATCGGGTTGTGCGAATTCACTAAGGCTCGGGTTGTTCGGCCAATCTTCATTGTGGTGTTTGGTATTCGGTAATGGGTTAAGGGGTTAACCTTATTCGTTTATATATTGTTATATATATATTGTTTTATTGTCGTGATGTAGCTAACCCTCCGGGTGTAGCTTCTTGGCGTTGTTCACATCGTCGTAGGTGAACTTATATTTGTTGATGTATCTATAGCTTGTTGCTTAGTGACTACGGTATGCTTAGCTTAACTTGCCTTATACTTGGATGCTTTGGTATGCGGTATTTGATATTTGTGTGGCGTGTCTATTTTATACATATATATGTATGTAGTATATTATCATTCACTAATCGTTAGCTTACCCTCTCGTTGTTTACATTTTTATAGATTGCACGGATGCGGTGGCTCGGGTAAGCGCGGGGACTAGTGGACTTGCGTAGTTGCTTTAGAAGACTTGCTTTTGGATTTGATTAGGAGTGGGTAGCGTGTCCCCAATCCCATGCTCGGTCTATGTTTTTGTATAAACTAATGGGTCGAAATAGTCACTTATGGTATTTTGGGTCGATGTGGGCCCGGTGTCGTAAAACTCGGTTTTTATTGTGAAAAACTCTTTGTTTAAACTATTGTAATATATTGTGAAAGTGTTTTGGTTTAAAAGTGTCGGGAAGCGGGTTTTCGCCCGCGTGAGTTCGAAAAACTGATCAGAATGTTTTAGTACATCTGGACGCTGTCCCGGATGTCTGGACGCCGTCCCAGTCTTAAGAGCTGGACGCCGTCCAGATCAACTGTTTCAGAAAAAAAAATTTGTGGCACGTTTTCGGATGGTTAACGGGTTGGGTCGTTACATTTGTTCTGTCATGTTGAACCGGATTCTCTGAGATGGCAATGTCAGCTTCGTTATCGCATAGAATTTGAATGGATTCTTTTGGAGGGAACCCGATTTCTGTTAAAAGTTTTTTAATCCATAGCGCTTCAACTACTCCTTTTGCTATTCCCCTAAATTCAGATTCAGCACTTGATAATGAAACAACCTTTTGTTTCTTGCTTTTCCATGCTACTAAATTTCCTCCAATAATCGAAAAGAAACCAGAGGTTGACTTCCTATCTCCTTTTTCTCCAGCCCAGCTCGCATCTGTATATATTTGTGTTTCAAGGTACCCATTTTTTCTAAAAACAACTCCATGGCCTGGTGTCTTCTTTAGATATCGAATAATCCTGAATACGGCTTCCATATGATGAACCTGTGGCTGGTGCATAAATTGACTAACAACTCCTACTACGTGTGCTATATCTGGTCGGGTATGAGCAAGGTAGATAAGTTTTCCCACCATCCTTTGATATTGCCCCTTGTCAGCAAGCTCAGCCTCATCTTCCATATATAGCTTTTGATTTGGAATCATAGGAGTATCCGCAGGTTTGCAATAAACCATACCTGTTTCTGCAAGGAAATCAAGAACGTATTTCTTTTGACAA
Source organism: Rutidosis leptorrhynchoides (assembly GCF_046630445.1). Classification (NCBI taxonomy): domain Eukaryota; kingdom Viridiplantae; phylum Streptophyta; class Magnoliopsida; order Asterales; family Asteraceae; genus Rutidosis; species Rutidosis leptorrhynchoides. The sequence goes on from NC_092334.1 coordinate 604,845,041, forward strand.
ATAAATATCCCATGTTGAGATCTTAATACTTCAATCCCCAAGAAATATTTAAGGTTACCCAAATCTTTCATTTCCAATTCTTTAAATAAGTTTGATTTTAAGTTAGATATCTCCGCTTTATCATTTCCTGTTATTATCATATCATCAACATAAATGATCAAGCATGTAATCAAGTTTTTCTTTCGTTTAAAAAAGAGTATGATCCGAGTTACTTTGTTTAAAATTATATTTTTTCATAAATAGTGTGAATCTCCCAAACCAAGCCCGTGGGGATTGTTTTAACCCATATAACGATTTCTTAAGTCGACAATGTGACGAACCAAAAATTGACCAAATTTAAACTTAATCTTTATATGTTTCGGACACGATAAGCAAAGCTTGTTAGGTTTAGTCTCAAAAACTTTGAACTGATTCATCTATTCATTTGACATTCGACTGCTCTCGATGATTCACGAACCATTATTTGTAAATAGATAGGTATATATATAAATAGGTAAATATAAATAATTATATATAAGAAACTGTTATATGAAATTGTTGTTATAAATAATAAGTAAATTAATATAACATATAATGAAAATTTATTATATATAAAGTATACTATATATATGTGAATTCGAATTTACTTAATGAACGACGGTGACACTCATTTATTATTCTATCAATATTAAACAAGTTAAAATCGAACTTATATGATTTTAAAATAAACGGTGATACGAAAATGAGCTCTATAAATTTTAGGCTTATTAAAAAGGTATTTAGGAACTATTTGTTAAGTTATAACACTTTTTATATTTTACCCATTAATGAGAGAGACAGTTGATGTAATTTTTATTTAACAAATTAAGGATCGAATTTTATACCATAATAACCAAAATAAATAAATATATTTAAAAATATAAAATTTTTCTGAAGAATTTTATCTGCCTCTGATTAACAACGGGGTACGAAATAATACCCATCAAAAGTGTCGGCAGGCAATATAATAATTGAATCCCGTGAATGAGTACTATTGTTGGTTCTATTATAGGAATCCTATATCATCATATATCATATATATTCATAATTACATATGCATATTATACATTCATCATTCATATCTCAACCTTACACCCACACCATGAGATCACCATCACCGGGAACCGCCAACCCACCTTCATCACTACCACCGGCATCCTCCACCATCATCATCGTTATTATTATTATTTTTCCTGTCTTGTGAACCATCGATCATCCCTATCACCTTTCAAACCATCATCTTCATCACCTTAAACGCCAATCTACTACTACTCTAGTGCTTTTGTTTCTGTCCGAAGTCCCAACCGTAACACCACCCATGAAAACCCCACTTTGAACCACCTCTTTCTCTTTATCTTTATACATACATAAAAGATTACATGTAAACAACCATCACCACCATCTCCGGAAATCATTACAGCCGAGGTTATTTGTGTTTTCAAAATCGCCACCAACACCTACAACCATCTCCCTCTCTCTCCTCTCACTCTCTCCATTTTCTTTCTTCATTTTTCTGTTGGAGTCACGAACCCATAAACTGCCACCAGGTATGATGCTGTATACATTTTCCATTTCTGTTCTATGTTATCGAGTTAACAATGCTACTGAAATACTACTGCTACTACAATTACAATCTATCTTCTATTCTCTAAACTATTTAACCACCCTCTTCCACCCTTGAACAACCACCTTTCATCATCACAAAATGCCACCCAACTTCATCGTGATGTACTGCAAACAGTGGGGTCTGCAACCACCATTTAAACGATCATGGAAAACTACTATTTTGGTGTTGCTACAACTGTTTTCTTTTTCAGTTTCGAATTAACACCACCAACCGCCAATTTATTTTATTTCTTTTTGATGATAAAAAGACATAGAAATGATGGTGATTAGGAATAATGGGTGATGATGATGTCAAAACCGAACCCCACCCAAAGAGTTTAAACTTCCATCTGCTTTCTAAATATCACGAGGCATAATATAAATCTAAATGAAGTGGGCTGAGCATTCTTGAGTTATACATCGGGCCACTGTTGGACTACCATAATTCCTTTTCATATTTGGGCCGAGTACTTTCAGTTTTATTATTGGGCCTGTGTCACAAAACCCATCGTATAAAATGAGTTCAGCTAAGTTTCTTTCCTGTTTTGATTATTCGATGTGTTGATGATGATGAGAATGTGCACAATGCTAATGACGAGAAGCATGATGATAATGTTAATTCGTTGATAATGATCGATGTTTGACGATGATAACAAGAGAGGATGGTGACGGGTTATGATAATATAACAAGTATAATTACGATCGTGATCGTAGGTATTGATGATGACGATGATAATTGATCACGATAATGATAAAGAAATAATGATAACGAGATGTTGTGATTTCATGTTAGTGATGATACCCGTTTGTTATGATGATGATAATTGACCGAGAGGATGAAAATGATGTGATTTAAATGATGTTATGTTCATATTAATATGATGGTTAGGAAACAAGAATGTACGGGTTAAATAGTGTTTAGGCTATAATTAAAACCGAAAGAAACTGATAGCACGATGGTTTAAGAGTGTTATTGGGAAACAAGAGGTCACAGGTTCAATCCTGACTGGGATCATTTTTTTTTTAGAAAAAGAAGAAGAAGAGGGACTGACGATTATATAGATTATATAATATAAACCCGGGATTAATTCAGAAAAATGAGTAGAACAGGTGGTTTGGGAGTGTTTGAGTGAACGAGGGGTCATGGGTTCGAGCCCTAGCCATGGCATTTATTTCTTTTAAAGCTTCTTTTAAAGGTAGTCTTATTATTATTAATATTATTATTATTGTTATTATTATTACTATTATTGTTATGTTATCAATATCATTAATAAAATTTATATTATTATCATTATTATTAATATAAGTATTATTATTATTAATATCATCCTTACATATCATTATTAGTAAAAAGTATTAATATAAATGTATTAGCTATTATTATTATTACTATTATTATTATTATTATTATCATTTTTATTAAAAGTATCATTAATATTAAGGATTATCATTTTATTAAAGTTATCATTATTACTAAAACTATCATTTAGATTATTATTATTACTATCAATATTATTATTATTATTATTATTATTATTATCATTATTATTATTATTATTTTCATATTAACAATATTATTATTACAAATAAATATTTTCTATATAACAATATATTTATTACGACTACCATAATATTACATATAATTATATATATTAAAATTAATATAACAAATTATTAATTTTCAATATAACATCAATCATATACATATATATATATATAAAACTATATAAATATTAATTATTTTAAATATATATATATATATATATATATATATACAAATTAAATATATAAGATATAAAATATAATATATAAATTGTTCAATTACCATTTTATGTATTAATATATATACATGATATAGGTTCGTGAATCCGAGGCCAACCCTATACTTGTTCAATATCGTCATATGTATTTTTACTACAAAATACATTAGGTGAGTTCATTTGATTCCCTTTTACTCTTTACATTTTTGGGACTGAGAATAGATGCGCTGTTTTTTACAACTGCTTTATTAAATGCTTTTGAAATATATTTTGAACTGCGAATACATGAAATGCTTTTATAAATGTTTGACGAGATAGACACAAGTAAAACATTCCTCGAATGAACTATAATGCAGACAGAAGTTCTGCGGATTATTATTGAATTATGTGGACATGATAATTACCACCGTTGAATTATGTGGACATGATAATTGCCACCATTGAACTATGTGGATATGATAATTGCCACCAATTGATATGAATGTTATGTATCGAGAGAATGATTTTATACACAGGTTATGTGTATGTTATTATTTTTTTTTTTTGCACGAGATATGTGTACGGTTACTAAGATTTATGAAAGATGATTTCGTACACGAGAAAGGTGTACTATATTTAAAAGATATCGCATGTACATTACAGGTGGGTATAGGATTCGGGCCCATTTGTACCATGCAGGATTTAAATTTTGTGGTCTATCAAAATGATGAATTTTATTGTTTTATGATAAACCTATGAACTCACTAACCTTTTGGTTGACACTTTAAAGCATGTTTATTCTCAGGTATGAAAGAAATCTTCCGCTGTGCATTTGCTCATTTTAAAGATATTATTTGGAGTCGATCATCGCAATGGAATCAGCTGTTGAAAACTTCGTCCAGATGGATTAGGACGGGTCATTTTAGTTGGTATCAGAGCGGTGGTCTTATCGAACCAGGTCTTGCATTAGTGTGTCTAACTAGTAGTTGTTTAGATGCATTAGTGAGTCTGAACTTCGACCGTGTCTGCATGTCAAAAGTTTTGCTTATCATTTAGTGTCAAAAATTATTAGCTTATCATCTTTAAAGTCTAGACACGTCTTACTGCCTCTATTGCATAGACAGTGTATAGATAAATTCATATCTTAGCGTATCTGCTAATCCATATCTTAGCGTACCTGTTACTGTAACTTTGCCTGTCGTATTCCGTAGATTCCTCCGTAACTTATGGGATTTTAGTATTATATATGCATATGTAAATTATGTATTGCACGATACTAATCTACATCTTATAATCTAATTCATATCGAAAATCCTTTATCTGATCGTACGAGATGGATCCCTCAACCAGTTCGAATTCCTCGGATTCCGACAGCTATTCCGATATGGAGTTTCACCTAAGCTCCGAAAGCAGCGTCACCATAATGAATCAACCAATCATCTATCCCCAATTCATCTGATGAGTTCGTAGTCGACTTAATCAATGGAGACGCGAAGAAGGCGACCCTTTCCATCCACCAAATTTCCCTCTTGGCGGAGAACCTGAAGCACCTACCGGTGAATCTATCCGAAACACCATTTTCAGCCTCATTTCCAGAGTAGTTCTACACGATTATATTCTATCCACAATTCTAAACCTTATTCATCCGCTCGTTCTGACCGACAATCATCCCGGAATAATAGAAGAAGTCAACAAACTTCGCGCACGAGTAATCAATCTGGAGAATATGGTGCAAAATTTACCAGCTTCAACAACATCACCGGCACCAACAGTACCATCAGTAACAGCACCAGTACCATCAACAATCCATGCCTCAACATCCCATTCAGTACCTCGAGTACAATCATCGTTCTACGTATCGTTCTACATCAATTATCTTCGTTCTTCATGGCGATTATGTAATCTCTAATATTTTAGAGATTATGTATTATAGTTATAACGGTAAATCAAATGAGATTAATATTATATTAACTCATTGAATCTATGATTACATCTGAAGAAAATATATATGTAAGTATATTTTCATAAAGATTGTAATTAAAAATTCTTTCGCACAAACTGTTAATGGTGAAAATGTTTTAACGGGTAGGTAATACCCGAGGAATATTTATATTTCACATTAATAAGTTACATTATACATTCTTTGAATCTGATGCAACAGTTATTCACTATCCTACTTACATCCACCGGTATCCGTATCCGTTCACCGCAGAATAGACATTTCATTCAATTTTAAATTTGGATTTTGACCTATCAGAATCCAACAAGTGGCATAATGAAGAAAAACATTTGATAAAATAAAATTTGTTAGAAACAGACTAATTAACTATGAGAAATTTTGCTAAGAATCCACGCTAACAAAATCCTAGCTAACTGTTCCTAGCTAACTGTTAATTCCGTATTACATTTTATTTATCGCAATTTATTTATCGCAATTTATTTATCGCATTTTATTTATCGCAATTTTAATTCTCGTAATTTAATTTATCGTTATTTAATTTCTGTTATTTATTTTACGCACTATAAATATCAGGACACGTATACAAGGTTTTGACATATCATATCGACGCATCTATATATATTATTTGGAATAACCATAGACACTCCATATGCAGTAATGATCGAGTTCTCTATACAGGGTTGAGGTTGATTTTACAATAATATATATAGTTTGACTTGTGATCGAGTCTGATACGTATACGGGTCACGACACGTATTAATTAATTCGAATATTATATATTAAACTATATATAAATTATTGGACTGTTAACTGTGGACTATCGACTGTGGACTAATAATATTTGGACAATTAAAATGAATTAAAATATTAATTATAACATATGAAAATAAACATCTCTTCAAGTTTGCCACTTGATTTCATCTTAAACCTCATTCGTATCTTGACAATTACAATCTGCATTCAAACCTTTCATGATTCTTGAAAACACCTCAATCGAGAGGATGAACCAACCACACTTCATCTACGAAAGAAAAGATGTATGCATATAGTTATGCACCTGAAAAACACTTGGAACCTGAGTAAACGTTTAACACGTATCTGTGCTAGCTACTTTGACGTTGTTATTACCGACAATAGCCGTACAATCCCTTTCCAAATTAGCCAATTTTATCATAGCTCCAGCAAATCAACTTCGACTTTTCATTCAAAACAACCTTATTATAACCTTGATATATATGCGTGCTCATTTATTGTTACCAGAGAACCTTTTATATTCCACCATACTACCATCAGCGTTTAATCATCTAAAAACACAATTCTCTTGAAACCACCTCGGATTGATAACCGATGATTCAGATATGGTAGCATTAAATGCAGAGGAAACAATAAAATTATAGATGGTCTAAATGGCCAAGAGGTTGATGATAAAGAATGGAGTGTTGGGAACGCTCGATAAAAAAAAATGGTACTGAAAAACGGATTGAGCTAACCATGAAAGGAGACCAAGGACAAATACAAGGACCAAACCCTATATTCAAATAATCCAGGATCCGATGAAATCTTTAGAGAATATCTTGCTCTGAAGTCATGTTAAAATCTTGCGGAAAATTTTTCTTTATCAACTTTCAAACTTAGAAATTCCAAAATATCATCATAAATATCTTCGATATTTCTGAGGATATTTTCATAAATATTCTTGTCCAAAATTATCTACCTCTTCGTGTTTTCTGTATTCCATTATATTGGAAACTTTGGTAAAATCTAAGTATAAATTATGAATGAATTGTGGAGAAGTGTTGGGAATTGAAGCATGGGTTAGTATAATATAATGACGCTTGGCCAACGTGATTATATTACAGTATGTCATGCTGAGTTTCTAATGAAACGTGTTGATGGTTCACAGTAGATCATACCATCATCATGTGCCATGTTACATAACTCTTTCATTCTAATTAACCTCTGAACATATCAAGAAAATATATTCTTGATAATTCTATTCTCAGTGATTCTGGTAATTTGACAAATCAAATCGTGCTATTACGTTCTTTCTTGATTAGAACATTAAGTTCATCCGAAACTCCATACTTACGAATTCTGGACCGTTACTCGCTTTACTAGAGGTCGAGAAGAGAATAAAAAGGCAAAGAGCTCTGAAACATAAGGGAAGATATAAAACTGACAACAATACAGAAATCAGAAACCGTGTACATTAATACGAATAGCAATATAAAGACACGAGAGTATGATAAACACAATAACCTCAAGAGTAAAGTAGAGTGAGCAGAATTCCTCCGGTGGTAGTTGAAAAAGAAGAATGATTGATACGATAATAAGGAAAATATCAAGGATTAGAACTGGATTGAGCATTTCCCTGATCTTGAAAAGTATGAATTAAGGAAGAAAGTATAGGAGTAGTGAGAATAATGGAACGGAAGGAGTTCATTTATAGTGGAAATATCAGACCGAGTAATCGAGGCAGATCACCGTATTTAATTATAGAGATCTTAATTTCCTTACTCGCCGAAGAATCAAATCTTTTAGATTTCGACGATTTTCTTTAAATCACTTAAATTCCGGAATTCCACCAAGACAAGTCAAAAGCTAAGACACCTTATTTTCTAAATTCAAACGTGACTACGTCAAAAGTTAAGTCAAATCTTTGCTTTTCTCATTCACTATTTAGTGATAGCTTCACTTGTACGCTTCGAGCAATCGAATAATTCTATCCATATTATTCAATGGTAATAAAACTCTATTTATCAGCTCATATAAGTCATGAAAACATTTTTATGGTTAGCCATGACCACCTCACTCAAATTTCGGGACGAAATTTCTTTAACGGGTAGGTACTGTGACGAACCGAAAATTTCCGACCAAATTTAAACTTAATCTTTATATGTTTCGGACACGATAAGCAAAGCTTGTTAGGTTTAGTCTCAAAAACTTTGAACTGATTCATCTATTCATTTGACATTCGACTGCTCTCGATAATTCACGAACCATTATTTGTAAATAGATAGGTATATATATAAATAGGTAAATGTAAATAATTATATATAAGAAACTGTTATATGAAATTGTTGTTATAAATAATAAGTAAATTAATATAACATATAATGAAAATTTATTATATATAAAGTATACTATATATATGTGAATTCGAATTTACTCAATGAACGACGGTGACACTCATTTATTATTCTTTCAATATTAAACAAGTTAAAATCGAACTTATATGATTTTAAAATAAACGGTGATACGAAAATGAGCTCTATAAATTTTAGGTTTATTAAAAAGGTATTTAGGAACTATTTGTTAAGTTATAACACTTTTTATATTTTATCCATTAATGAGAGGGACAGTTGATGTAATTTTTATTTAACAAATTAAGGATCGAATTTTATACCAAAATAACCAAAATAAATAAATATATTTAAAAATATAAAATTTTTCTGAAGAATTTTATCTGCCTCTGATTAACAACGGGGTACGAAATAATACCCATCAAAAGTGTCGGCAGGCAATATAATAATTGAATCCCGTGAATGAGTACTATTGTTGGTTCTATTATAGGAATCCTATATCATCATATATCATATATATTCATAATTACATATGCATATTATACATCCATCATTCATATCTCAACCTTACACCCACACCATGAGATCACCATCACCGGGAACCGCCAACCCACCTTCATCACTACCACCGGCATCCTCCACCATCATCATCGTTATTATTATTATTTTTCCTGTCTTGTGAACCATCGATCATCCCTATCACCTTTCAAACCATCATCTTCATCACCTTAAACGCCAATCTACTACTACTCTAGTGCTTTTGTTTCTGTCCGAAGTCCCAACCGTAACACCACCCATGAAAACCCCACTTTGAACCACCTCTTTCTCTTTATCTTTATACATACATAAAAGATTACATGTAAACAACCATCACCACCATCTCCGAAAATCATTACAGCCGAGGTTATTTGTGTTTTCAAAATCGCCACCAACACCTACAACCATCTCCATCTCTCTCCTCTCACTCTCTCCATTTTCTTTCTTCATTTTTCTGTTGGAGTCACGAACCCATAAACTGCCACCAGGTATGATGCTGTATACATTTTCCATTTCTGTTTTATGTTATCGAGTTAACAATGCTACTGAAATACTACTGCTACTACAATTACAATCTATCTTCTATTCTCTAAACTATTTAACCACCCTCTTCCACCCTTGAACAACCACCTTTCATCATCACAAAATGCCACCCAACTTCATCGTGATGTACTGCAAACAGTGGGGTCTGCAACCACCATTTAAACGATCATGGAAAACTACTATTTTGGTGTTGCTACAACTGTTTTCTTTTTCAGTTTCGAATTAACACCACCAACCGCCAATTTATTTTATTTCTTTTTGATGATAAAAAGACATAGAAATGATGGTGATTAGGAATAATGGGTGATGATGATGTCAAAACCGAACCCCACCCAAAGAGTTTAAACTTCCATCTGCTTTCTAAATATCACGAGGCATAATATAAATCTAAATGAAGTGGGATGAGCATTCTTGAGTTATAAATCGGGCCACTGTTGGACTACCATAATTCCTTTTCATATTTGGGCCGAGTACTATCAGTTTTATTATTGGGCCTGTGTCACAAAACCCATCGTATAAAATTAGTTCAGCTAAGTTTCTTTCCTGTTTTGATTATTCGATGTGTTGATGATGATGAGAATGTGCACAATGCTAATGACGAGAAGCATGATGATAATGTTAATTCGTTGATAATGATCGATGTTTGACGATGATAACAAGAGAGGATGGTGACGGGTTATGATAATATAACAAGTATAATTACGATCATGATCGTAGGTATTGATGATGACGATGATAATTGATCACGATAATGATAAAGAAATAATGATAACGAGATGTTGTGATTTCATGTTAGTGATGATACCCGTTTGTTATGATGATGATAATTGATCGAGAGGATGAAAATGATGTGATTTAAATGATGTTATGTTCATATTAATATGATGGTTAGGAAACAAGAATGTACGGGTTAAATAGTGTTTAGGCTATAATTAAAACCGAAAGAAACTGATAGCACGATGGTTTAAGAGTGTTATTGGGAAACAAGAGGTCACATGTTCAATCCTGACTGGGATCATTTTTTTTTTAGAAAAAGAAGAAGAAGAGGGACTGACGATTATATATATTATATAATATAAACCCGGGATTAATTCAGAAAAATGAGTAGAACAGGTGGTTTAGGAGTGTTTGAGTGAACGAGGGGTCATGGGTTCGAGCCCTAGCCATGGCATTTATTTCTTTTAAAGCTTCTTTTAAAGGTAGTCTTATTATTATTAATATTATTATTATTGTTATTATTATTACTATTATTGTTATGTTATCAATATCATTAATAAAATTTATATTATTATCATTATTATTAATATAAGTATTATTATTATTAATATCATCCTTACATATCATTATTAGTAAAAAGTATTAATATAAATGTATTAGCTAGTATTATTATTACTATTATTATTATCATTATCATTTTTATTAAAAGTATCATTAATATTAAGGATTATCATTTTATTAAAGTTATCATTATTACTAAAACTATCATTTAGATTATTATTATTACTATCAATATTATTATTATTATTATTATTATTATTATTATTATTATCATTATTATTATTATTATTTTCATATTAACAATATTATTATTACAAATAAATATTTTCTATATAACAATATATTTATTACGACTACCATAATATTACATATAATTATATATATTAAAATTAATATAACAAATTATTAATTTTCAATATAACATCAATCATATACATATATATATAAAACTATATAAATATTAATTATTTTAAATATATATATATACAAATTAAATATATAAGATATAAAATATAATATATAAATTGTTCAATTACCATTTTATGTATTAATATATATACATGATATAGGTTCGTGAATCTGAGGCCAACCCTATACTTGTTCAATATCGTCATATGTATTTTTACTACAAAATACATTAGGTGAGTTCATTTGATTCCCTTTTACTCTTTACATTTTTGGGACTGAGAATAGATGCGCTGTTTTTTACAACTGCTTTATTAAATGCTTTTGAAATATATTTTGAACTGCGAATACATGAAATGCTTTTATAAATGTTTGACGAGATAGACATAAGCAAAACATTCCTCGAATGAATTATAATGCAGACAGAAGTTCTGCAGATTATTATTGAATTATGTGGACATGATAATTGCCACCGTTGAATTATGTGGACATGATAATTGCCACCATTGAATTATGTGGACATGATAATTGCCACCAATTGATATGAATGTTATGTATCGAGAGAATGATTTTATACACAGGTTATGTGTATGTTAATTTTTTTTTTTGCACGAGATATGTGTACGGTTACTAAGATTTATGAAAGATGATTTCGTACACGAGAAAGGTGTACTATATTTAAAAGATATCGCATGTACATTACAGGTGGGTATAGGATTCGGGCCCATTTGTACCATGCAGGATTTAAATTTTGTGGTCTATCAAAATGATGAATTTTATTATTTTATGATAAACCTATGAACTCACCAACCTTTTGGTTGACACTTTAAAGCATGTTTATTCTCAGGTATGAAAGAAACCTTCCGCTGTGCATTTGCTCATTTTAAAGATATTATTTGGAGTCGATCATCGCAATGGAATCAGCTGTTGAAGACTTCGTCCAGATGGATTAGGACGGGTCATTTCAGACAAGCTTCCCCCTTTTTGAAGTTTTCAGAGAACCCTGGAGGAGCATCCATATAGACTTCTTCTTTTAGTTCACCATGTAGAAAGACATTCTCTAATGACCCGTCCTAATCCATCTGGATGAATACATTAAACATTTGATTACATCGCGAGGTGCTTGACCTCTATATAATACATTTTACAAACATTGCATTCAATTTTAAAAGACAAACTTTCATTACATCGAAAGTTGACGGCATGCATACCATTTCATAATATATCCAACTATAATTGGCTTAGTAATAATCTTGATGAACTCGACGACTCGAATGCAACGTCTTTTGAAATATGTCATGAATGACTCCAAGTAATATCTCTAACATGAGCAAATGCACAGCGGAAGATTTCTTTCATACCTGAGAATAAACATGCTTTCAAGTGTCAACCAAAAGGTTGGTGAGTTCATTAGTTTATCATAACAATCATTTCCATTAATTTAATAGACCACAAGATTTTCATTTCATTTATCATAAACATCATCTCATATCAGACATTTCGCAAACTGCATAGAGATAAAAATTATTCATATGTTGAATGCTTGATAACCGAAGTAACAGGATGCATATAGAATATCCCCATCATTCCGGGACTCTCATCGGACATGATAATCGAAGTACTAAAGCATTCGTAACCTGAATGGGACGTGTCAAGGTCCATAGATCTATCTTTAGGATTCGCGTCAATTAGGGGCCATTTCCCTAATTCTTAGGCTACCAAGCTAAAAAGGGGCATATTTGATTCAATAATCCAACCATAGAATGTAGTTTCGATTACTTGTGTCTATTTCGTAAAATATTTATAAAAGCAGCGCATGTATTCTCAGTCTCAAAAATATATATTGCAAAAATATTTAAAAAGGGAGCAAATGAAACTCACAGTACGATATTTTGTAGTAAAAATATGCATACGACGGAACTGAACAATGCAGGGTTGGCCTCGGATTCACGAACCTATATCAATACTATATATATATTAACACATATAATTGTAATCGAACAGATTTATATATTATTATTAGTGATATATTTGTTATATTTAATAATTTATAGGTGTCATAAATAATTTAATTAGTATATCTATTTTATATACTTTAGTTAAATAATTAGTAAGAATATTAATATAGTTATGTTACATGTATTAAATGTAGTTATTTATAGATAAAAAAAATATTTGTTTGTTGTAATAATAATAATATAGTAATGATAGTAATAATAAAATTAATAATTTTATTTAATTTGTAACTTAATTGTTTCTATAATAATATTTGTATCTATAATCATAATAATAATAAGAATGTTACTAATATTAAAAATGAAAATAATGATAATAATAATAATAAAAATGATAGAATTTAATAATAATAATGTTAATAATAATTTTACTAAAAATGATAATTTTAACAATCATGCTAATATTTATATTCCTAATAATGATAATAATAATAATAATGATAATAATAATAATAACAATAATAATAATAATAATAATAATAATAATAATAATAATAATAATAATAATAATAATAATAATAATAATAATAATAATAATAAAACTACCTTAAAGTAACATGTTTAAAAAAGAATGCCACTGCCCAGGCTCGAACCCAAGACCTCTTGGTTAACACAAACACCCCTAACCAACCAAGCTAGCCTATTTTCTGAGTTAATCCTAACATTTAATTATTTTAAATCTGTTGCTGTTGGGTTTACGTGATTTAACCCAAGTAGAAAACCTAAACGGCCCAGCAAACAATAGCAGTTTAGATGATAGTGTTGGGCTTGTGTAGTTGGGCTGCTACAGTAGCATGCACCAATATAATCACAAAAATAATTTGGGGTAGCCTGGGATCGAACTCAGGACCTGTTGTTTAACAAACCCGTACCAAACAACTGCTCCATTTGTTACTTTCCTGGTTTAACACCCAAACTAATTCCTTTAACCCCGTTTTCTGTTTCAATCTTCTTCTTCTTAAACCTAATCGATCAAAGCAACAACCATCATCATCAATACATCGTCGACATCATCAACATCAATTCATTCATCATCATCGTTACACCATCATGATCATTTAACATCACTTTACGATCATCACATCATCATTAACATGATCATATTGTCATCATCAACCTATCGTGTAACATCATCGTCTTTAATCTATTTTATTTTCATTTATAATAGAAAAGAGCAACAGCAGCAAGCTTTCCTGTGGTGGTGGTTTTTCATATATAAACAGAAATAACGAGCTGTAGCATTAGTCTCTCATGGTGGTGAATTTTATCTTGCTGGTACAGCAGTTGAGGCAGCCGGGGTTGGTGTTTCAATGGTGGTAATCAAGTGATGTTGTGGTTGTTGATGATGGAAGGGATGACGGATGACCGATTAGGTGTTGTGGAGGTCACGGTGGTGTAGTGGTAGCCGTGAGATAGAGGAAGAGTGGGGTAGAGTGGTGAAATGGTTTTCATGGTGATCATGGTTGTTTAAAGAGTGGTGGTTCATGATAAACAATAAACAAAAGTAGTGATGGTGAGGTGCCGACGAAGGTGGTTATAAGGGGGTCACCATTGGTGACGATTTGTGATGGTGGAGGTTATGATGTTTGGCGATGATGGTGGTGGTTAGTGGTGAATTGAGGTGGTCCGGTGAAGTGGCGATGGAAGTTTGAAAGTAGTCTCGGTGGTGGGATATATAATCTGTAGGATAATTAGATATGTACTAATATATATAACATAATATAATAATGAATATAGGAATACAGATAGATAGTGGAGAGAATAGTAACAAAACAGTTAAGCCATCACACTTTTGTATTATTCGATCGACACTTGATTTGCACGGGTGTTATTTCGTACTCCTTTGATAATTAGTGGCGACTAAAAGTCTTCGGAAAAATTCCAAATTTTTACAATAATTATCTTTATTTATTTTGGTCATTATGGTATAAATTCGATCATTAAATTATTAAATAAAAATTACATCAACTGTCCCTCTCCTTTATGGGTAAAATATAAAAAGTGTTGAAATTTATCAAATAGTTTCTAAATACATTTTTGATAAGCCTAAAATTTATAGAACTCATTTTCGGATCACCGTTTATTTTAAAATCACATATATTCATTTTTAACTCGTTTAATATCGATCGAATTACAATAGAGCGTTACAGTCGATTACAAAATAAATTCGAAAATATATTTATATATTAAATATACTTCATTTACATATATAGATACCTTTTAAATAATAGTTATTATATATTATTTTATTTTACATTATTAGTTCTAACAATTACGTCATATAATATTTCAAATTCATATATTTAAATATATATGTATCTATTTACAAATAGTTGTTCGTGAATCGTCAAAAGTGGTCGAGGTTAAATGCATTCATGAAAACAGTTCAAAAACCTTGAGACTCAACATTACAGACTTTGCTTATCGTGTCGAAATCATATAAAGATTAAGTTTAAATTTGGTCGAAAATTTTCGGGTCATCACACATTCTTTACATCAAATTGATGAAGTGGTCAATCTTCATTTGCAGCAACTGAGAACAGGACCCTGATAGTATCAATCTTTGCAACTGGTGAGAAGGTCTCGGAATAATCTATCCCATATGTTTGAGTATATCCCTTGGCAACAAGTCGGGCTTTGTATCTTTCAATGGTACCATCTGGTTTGTATTTTATTGTGAACACCCATCAGTTTTCTACTGGTTTTTTTCCTTGAGGGATGACACATTTTTCCCATGTGTCACTTTTCTTGAGCGCTTCCATTTCTTCCTCCATAGCCTTCTTCCATTTCTCAGATTTCATGGCTTGATCAACATTTGCTGGGATATTTTCAGAGTATAAAGCATAGTTGAATTTTTTTGCTTCACTGGATAGGTTTCCTTGTGCAATATTAGCCATAGGATACCTTGATCTTTGAGCTTTTCTTTCTGGGGAATACCTCTTTGGTGGAATTCCTCTGTTGGTCCTTTGTGGTAGGACATACCTTTCTGTATTTTCAGCAGAAGTTGAGGTGTTTTGTCCTCCTTGTTCATTATTTGAAGAAGTTTCATTTTGATCAATGGTTGGTGATTCGGGACTTGGATTTGGTAATTCAGGGTTCGAATTTGGTACGGGATCAGGATTTGGTAATTCGGGACTAGGATTTGGTGATTCGGGATTTGGATTTGATATTTGAACATTGTCAGATTTAGGTATCCAGCTTATCCAACTGAGAGTGTCATTATCTTCCTTCTTCCCCTCACTCGTGAGATGGGTATTATAAAAGTATTCAGTTTCTATAAAGTTGCAATTCATTGTTGTGAAGACATGATGTTTTCTAGGACTATAACATCGACACCCCTTTTGATTTATGCCATAACCCACCATAACACATTTTTCGGCACACGGATCAAGTTTGGTGCGTTCAGTTTTTGGAATGTGGACAAAGAAAGAGCACCCAAAGATCCGTGGTTCAATATTTAGTGAGATTGGTAGAGTGTGAAATTGAGATAACGTATCTCTCGGGGTTTTTGTGCCCAAAATCTTTGTAGGGAGTCGGTTAATAAGGTAAGTAGCGGAAGCAAGAGCTTCGGGCCAAAAACTTCTTGGAACATTGGATTCAATTAATAAGGCTCGTGTCATTTCTAAGAGCAGTCTGTTTTTTCTTTCGGCTACTCCGTTTTGTTCGGGAGTATGACCACATGAAGTTTGGTGAATAATCCCATTTTGTTCGCAAAAAGATTTCATTGAGGTATTGAAAAATTCACCTCTGTTATCAGATCGTAAAACTTGTATGTTTTTATTAAATTGGGTTTTTATCATTTTATAAAAGTGAAAAAAAATTTCAAAAACTTCTGATTTGTGTGTTAAGAAATAAATCCATGTCATTCTCATATGGTCATCAATAAACAGGACAAAATATTGAAAATTCTTTCCCCCAATGACCGGAGCTGGTCCCCACACATCAGAATGAATAAGAACAAAAGGAACATCTTTCCCAGTATTACTAGGTTTCAAAGTACTGCGGTGACTTTTAGCCAAAATACAAGTTTCACAATTTAAAACAACATTCGATGGAAACAAACTAGGAAATAAAGCATGCAAATATCCGACTGACGGATGACCTAATCTTCTATGCCATAATCAGGCTTCTCTCGTAGGTGTTCCGTGAGCAAGTGACACGGTGCCTTGTTGAGAAACCTCGTCAACATAGTATAACCCCCCTTTTTCAGTGCCACGTCCAATCAACAGTCCTGTCCGAATGTCCTGCAAGATGCAGAAAGTCGGATACATCAGGACTTTATAGTTTAGTTCTTTTGTAACATGACTTACCGATAACAGCTTATGAGATAAAGCTGGAATATATAGACAATTAGGTAATTTAATAGTTGGCGAAATTTCAATGGTTCCCCCGCTTTTAACTTGAACAATCCCACCATTAGCTGTTTGTACTTTATTTTTTATAGGTTTAGTCTCAAAAATAATGTATTTTTCGTCGAAAGTCATAGTATCCGTTGCCCCCGCAATCAAAAATCCATGAATTGGATTTTAATGTATTTGAGGCAACATTTGTTTCAGAAAATTTTTTATCGTTGTGTAATTTTGCTAAGGCAGAAAAACTATTTTGACACAAAATAGGAGCGGGTCTAGTCCGTATATCTACTTTGGGTATAGTTTTTCCTTTAAGCCCAATATGACCTTTCCTGAAACAGGCCTTAGGTCCACTTTGTGTAATAGGTCCATGGTGTCTGGTGGAAATAGGGTTATTGGACAGTCCATTCTTAATGGGTTTATTCGGTTTTAACAGCTTACTAAGCCCAATCCTTTTATTACTTAATCCCCCATTAATCCCTTTCCCTATCACAACATCAGACCACGATTTAAAATTAGGGTTCTTATTAGATACAAAAGGAAGATAGAGATTGGTACCATCGGTGGTGGCTGTTGCAACACCACCAAATCCATTCTCTGATTTGCTGTTGCCAGCGACGTCCTCGTTGCCCACAGCTATTGTTCCTTTCCCTGATTTCTTGTTCCCATCAGGCCACCACTCTGGATATCCCATAATTTCGAAACACTGCTCCCTTGTATGTCGTTCCTTCCCACATTTGGAGCATTTGAGCTTCGATTTGTCAATTTTTGAAGGCCTTGAAGAGAAATTCGATTGTGGCTTTTGATAAATTCGATGAGATTTTATGCTTAACCCAGATCCTTCGGTGGCACTTAACCCTGAACCGACATCTTGTTAGTTTGTGAGTTGATTACTGTTACCAATGATCTGTTGGTGAGCTTTCTCCTTTCGTACAGTGGCGTATGCTTCTTCCACTGTTGGTAATGGGTTCAATCGAAGAAGCTCTCTTTTGATTTGATCATGCTGTCGATCGAGAGCATTTAAGAATTGGAAGAGTTTTTGCTCTGCTCTTATCTGATTATACGATTGAATGTCAGCAGAACACTTCATTGGGTTAGGGTCTCTTCTCTCTATTTCACCCCAAATACCTTGCAATTTGATCCATAAATCTTCGATTAACATGTTTTCTTGCTTGATTTCATTAGCTTTAACATGTAGATCGAAGGTTTGAAGTTTATCTTTGCCACTACTGTAGGTAACCACCAGGGCTTCCCACAATGCTTTGGCTGTGGGAAATTCGGTTAGGTTGCTTGCAAGATTTGGTTCAATATTCTGTATGAGCCAGGAGAAAACGACCAAATCATCTTGCTCCCACTAGTCATCTTGTTCTTCTGGTGGATCTGTGATCGGATGGTTTAGAAGGGATTTGGACTTTCCTCCTATTGCCACTTTGATCATCCTTGCCCATAATGCATAATTTTGACTATTAAGGGCAAGGTTAATCTTTAAACTATCAGATAATTTTGAATGGTTGGGTTGGGATTAAAATTTGATTTTTTAGAAGATTGCTAAGTTGGGTGGCTAAATCATTGTTGCTGTTGGTTGAGTTTTCAGGTTGAGTATGGATACTGTCTGTTTCAGACATTGTAACCCTCAACTTTTGGTAGATGATTTGAGATAATAATGGTTGTTAAAATAAAAGGATTGCAACCATAAGCTCTGATACCATGATATCAATCAAGATTTAAAGATTAAAAGGCTTTGTATTATGAATTCGTAATCTGTTGTTTTGCAAGACTGATATGATTTTTCATTTACAAAGTATTGGTCTTTATACACACAATGTCTAACAGCTATATCTAAAAGGAGTTAGGCTCCGTTAACACTTTTGGAACCACTCCAACCATAAAGGGAAAGATGTAACTGCTAGTGTTTGACTTCTATCCTTTATATGCTTGATGCCTATGTTGTCTTGTGAATATCTAAACTGGGAATGGATGAAGAGGTCTTTAATCTGATCCCAAGACAGTTACTCAAAACATCATAAAGCATTCTTCAGGTATTCTGACAAGATGAAAGGCTTTCGATGTATGTTTAGTTTCTTTGTTTTAGCTATTGAAATTTTGTATATTTAACTGTATATCGGCTAGTCTCCTAGTCAACTTGTCTACCATTTGAACGAGAAAAAGAATCGGGATAAAATACAAAATATTAAAGTTACGGAACATCTTGATACCTTGTGACCGAATTCTGCCATCTTTAGGACTATAGGAATGAATTATTACTGGTTTAGTGATCCCGGATTTGCGGGCTTCCTATCTGCCATTTGCTCTTTTGTTTTGTCATCTCAAAGGCGAAATAAGAAATTCGAATCAAGGAAACTAGTAATTTGTGTATCAGAATCATTCTAGTTTATTGATGATCAACATATGTGTCAGTTTGGGGACTAGCCCGTCCTGACTCATAAAATTACTTTAGAAGTCGGTCAACAATAAAAAGTCGGGTCAACTAATGGTCTGAGTCAGCCGATTCGAGTCCGAGTCTTTGAAAGTCAAAAAGTTAGGTCCTATATACCCGCTATTATACGGGATATTGATTTACTGTATATGTTAATGAATCACACACAATTGCAAAATTAACAAGATTGCTATTTACTAGAAGCACAAGAGTTAAAATTCAAACATGATGAATTACATTCACTAATTAATCCCTCTTTAACAAGCTATCCATCAGCAAACTTCTAACATGAATATGAGGAGTACAAATATTGAATCACAAAAGACCACAAGTTTATCATGATTAGGACTAATACACTTCCCCAGTTAAAATAATGACTAATACGCCTTTCACATCACATTTACCTTACTACCTATCCTTCTTTCGTTAACGTAGCGAGGTAGGTATCATCAATATCCCCCTTTGTCAAGTTAGTAAACGTTACGAATAATATGCCTTTCTTCATCCTAGCTTTCACATCACTAGGCTGATACGTCTTCTTTGGTAAAGGAAACTCAAATTTGTCGGTCATGTCTTCGAAATGTATCATGTTGTCTTCCAAAAAAACCTTCAACTCATGACTATCGACTCCATACATAAATCGTACACGTAAAATGATACCTTCATCCGTCCCCAATAGTTGTATGTCATGTAACATCTTACGCATCCCAACTACCAGTGATTTTTCCACATCTAAATTGAACATTAAGTACCACCAGCCACGAGGATCTAACGCCTTAAACACGCGTCTTAGCACAATGCTTATAACTGAGGACAAAATAACCACAATAAGTCGGTTACAACTTACATAAGGATAAATGTATCTGTTATGTGTATTTTTATTCTTTATAAGATAAATAAACTTTGTATATTTAACCCCTGTATTATATATTTACGAAAATACATACACCTACTGTATTATCTCTATAGTTAATTAACACTTATATTAATATTAATAAACCGGAACAACACATTATTTCACACTTAACACAGTACATATTAACAGGATGATAATTTGTTCTATATTTTAGTATAAAGTAACTCAATACACAATTACGGAGAATTATTGACTAGAAGCACAACAATTTATATTTAACATGGTGAAGTACTTAATTAAATGTATTATCTTAATACATAATGTAAAATAAATAGAAATAATGCAAATTAAGATAATACATTATGAATATGAGGAACACAAGTAAAATAAATAGAAATAATCAGTATAACTGAAGTTAAAGAGGATTATTATTTAAGCTAAAGTAAACTAAGATTATTATTGACACGATGATTAACAAAGAAATTATGATTAAATAAAAAATAATTAAAAATAAGAGTAACGATGAACTACCGGAATCATCATTAGAGACATGGACGTGGAACTCCTTGAACAGCATCAGCCGTGAATTCAAAGCACTGGTGGCCGCCACCGGCCGGACCGGAATGACAGATGCGGTGAAGCGTGTGGTTGTACGGAACGACCTGGAAATATTTGCCGGAGAATTGCCGGAAATGTGTAGCCTAGAAGCTTCTGGTTGACGGAATGTAACGCCGGATCCGGTGATTACGTTAGAAGCATATGATTTATCTAATCCGACAAATGAGCCTGTGATGACTTTAGGGGTTTTCTGTTGACGTAATGAACCGCCGGAGTTGATGAAGTGACGAAATGTCACCGCAGAGGTGTTCAGATTTTTGAAAACAAGTGAGGAAGCCATTTCTAGTAGAGGAAAATGAAGCAACAAGCTTCTTTGTGGAAAAAGTATGACAAAATGGAGAAGAATGTTCTAGAATGTTCATTTTGTTATGCGATTCGGGTCATGTCTATCCGAATCTTAGATTTGGGTCCACGTAGTTTGTGATTTTATTAATTTGGTAAATCAATTATGAGTTGCGTTTATTTTTGTTTGCTAGTTTTATGAACACTGACAATACCCTTTTTTGTAAATAAAAAATTAAAGAGATTTTCGTTAACATGTAATACTCGGTATTATACAATTCAATACATATTAACTATAGCATTAAAGAATGTCAATAAAATATTTAAAAATAATAATCGAGAGATCAATTGAGATATTTTCTTACAAGTATAAAAATTATTAATATAGGTTTTAGAAAATTTATAGTATTATTACGTTTTATATGTAACTTATGTGATGCCCTTGATTCCTTGAATAATCAGATCCTTAGTTGTTTTAAGATAATAATATGCATCTGAACCCATATATTTAATACTCCATCCGATACGTAATGTTGTGTGATGAATAACAATTGATCGATGTACACGAATGAAGAGTAAATGATCCGTTGATTTGGTATCCACTTACTGTGGAAAGACGAATTCAAGTGTAGTAAAAAGATGACAGACAATAGTTCTATAGTTGTCAACCTCTATGATGCGCTCTTCATGTCTGATATATGGAAAGTATTGTTGTTATAGAAACGAGACGATGAGATGGCGATTTAATGAAACTGAGACTAATCTGATGACAAAGATCGAGAACAAAGCGAGAAAGTCAGGAAGACATAGCTGAGAGGATGGCAATTCGCATTAGTTTAAGGTGGTGAAATTAGTTTATGAGTTTATCAAGAGTTTTGTATACCCCAACCTTATAGCCGGACTCCTTTGATTAGAGGTTTAGTTATAGTTATGTTAACCGAGTCCAACCCGTTTCCAACTCTAGATGAAATGAGTTTAACTTGGATAGATGCGATGTGCGCAACGGTAAACAATTAATTCATCAATGGAAAACGCAGGTGCAATAATGAAAATAGTCTTCCATGTACCCGCCCTTGTGGCCTGATGGGTGCAACCAACACGCAACACCTTGTGTGTTGGATGAGGGTAGGAGGTCTCAAGTTCGAGTCCCCTCCCTTATAACATTCGAGGGTACTTACCGATTTATGGAGTGACCCAGAGAGGTTTTACATACCCGTATTCCAGGATTTCGGCTCGCTCAGCCTGCCCCTCGGGATGGTTTAAGGATCGAGTCTTGTAATGAGGTTGGGGTTTCCGCCCGAAAGCGCGTATGTGCGTGAAAAATGATCGGGTGAATGGGTTATTCCAAATACTTGCCTTAAAAAAACACATTCTAGTACTAAACAATTTTCATTGATATACACAAAAATACATCTTTCTAGTAGAGAATTTGGTATCATTTTTGCTCAGTGCAAAACTCTACCGGTTGCCCATTTTTAAAACTGCTAGCCGTCAATGTATTAGACATCAAATATAATCTTCATTTTTTTTATCATTTAAACCACCAAATCACCAGGACACAACCACGTACCTGAGATTATAGAATATCTTATGACGACAAAAATCAAAGATAGCTAATAAGGTATCAAACTGAGAACATATTACATTGACTGATATAAAACAAGAGGGAAGACTGATACTGCTCAGAAAAGAAAGATGAATTTTTGACATAAAGATTTTATCCCGATTGATTTATTATCATTCAGGCTTGTAGATGAAAATGGTTTTATGAAATAGATCACCAGAGATATATGAGCTCGAGAAACATTACACCTGTGTGTAACATTAACTCGTACTCTTAACTTCGCCTGCTTGGCTGTTGCTTCCTCGGAGGCAGAAAAATATACCTTGCATAATCACTAAGAAAACACACAAACTTTAAAAGAGAACACAAACTCCTATTGTAAAAGTCGGTAGTCGGGGACGAGTCAGCCAAGAACTTGAAGGGATGAGACGGGGATGAGTTGGGCGTTGACCAAAGTTAGACTTTTAGTAATAAATAAATTAAACATATATATTACACATAAATATATCGAACATAAAACATAAATTTAGTAATAGATAAATTAAACATATATATTACACATAAATATATCGAACATAAAACATAAATTTAGTAATAAATAAATTTAACATATATACGTGACACAAAACTAATATGAAAAATTATAATTTTTTTACTTAACATTGACTTTGACTTACTTTGACCGACTAGAAAAAAAAAACACTTAACGAGAAATAGAAATGAAGGACAAGTTGGTTTGAGGAACGTTTGGTCAAAGACTTTGACCCAAATTTTTAGTGTTGACCGACTTTTAAGGCATTTATGGGACGTGCTAGTCCTCAAACTGACACGTCAGCCGACTTATACAACAATGATCCTAGTACAACATTGTTTGGAAACGAAACATCCCAGCAAATATTACCCCTTCTAGTAACCTCCATGATATTGAGAGTATATTGTTCAAAAACAAAATATGCTAATTTAGTTGGTGATATGTGCACTTACAAATCAAAATATATATTATTATATTTTTAATTAACTAAAAACACTAATAACTTAGGAAAATTGGCGGAAGCAACTAAAAGAATGGAAAATGGTCCAGCCTAGAATTAATAACAACGTACTTGAAGAAGATGATTATGCAGCCAATCAAGAGTTTGTGGAAACGTTGTAGCAGATATATTAGCGATATCCAACAAGAGTAATCCTTATGAGCAAGATCCAAACTAGTTTCCATGATCAAGATGTGATGTAAAGGTACCTGCAAATCAAATGAGCACAAATAGTCCTGAATGGTTTTTAAGTTGGCATCCAAATCTATCTTTTCCCTGAAAATGTAATTAAAAAAAAAAAAAAAAAAAAAAAAAAAAAAATTTATACACTAAAAAAACAAGATAACTTCAATATATGTTTACCCTAATCAGAAAATGTAGAAAAAGTGTAAGCTAATTGCTATACAAAGCTCTGTAAATATTAATACCTGGATTGAATACTTATCACTGAATTTTCGGCTGGTTATCCACTCCTCCAGTGCAGGTGAGATGAAAGGCACTCGGTGTATGTTTTGTTTCTTTATTTTGAGCTATTGGAATTTTGTATATTTAATTGTACATCAGCTACTTCCCCCTATCCCTTTGAACGAGAAAAAGAACTGGATAGTATACAAGATTATTAAAGTTTTAAATGACGAAACATCATGCTACCTTAGTGATCGAATTCTGCCATCTTTAGTCAGCTATAGGAATTATTACGGGTTCAGTGACCCCGGATTTCTCCCTTACAACAACGGGCTTACTATCTGCCACTTGCTCTTTTGTTTAGTCATCTAAAAGGCGAAATAAGAAATTTGAATGAAGGAAACTAGTAAATTGTGTACCGGGAATCACTCTAGTTTATTTAAGATTAACATCAACCCAGTGTTGTAAAAGTCGGCCGAGTCGGCCAAAGCGAGCATCAAAACTCTCCTCATGGGACCGAGGTTTGAGGTTGTCACACACGCGCAAACGAGCACAACAACAACAACAACAACAAAACACAATCCCACAAAAGTGGGGTATAGGGGAAGTAACATGTAGAAAACTCAAATCTCAAATAAAAACTCTCCCCATGGGACCAGGGTCTGAGGTTGTCATACCACTTTCAGGAGAAGTGCCCTAAGTAACAACAAGAAATGTGATTATATATGAGGTGGGTGGTGATCAAAGAAAACAAATTCGCCAACAGATGGAAACGACAACATTGTGTCAATTTCAGGTGCTAGTTTTGAAAGTTTGAAGCTTGTCTCTGAAAGTTCTGCTACAAAAGTAGGTTGTGATCAAGGAAGTAACAAGGACGATGACAAGGAAAAATATTCAAATATCAAGGATGAAATACATTGTGGTTCAAAGAGTGAAGAAGAATTTGGTTCTAACAAAAAAAAAAAGGGTAAACCGACCCTCTGACGGCCCAACACTGACCGGTCCCACGGCCAATATGTGAGAGGAAAATCGCGTAACCCATGATTAAAGGGACATGGGGCAGGGATTGAACCCATGACCACCACGGTATGCTGCATGTCCCCCAACCACTTGGCTACCATCGCGGGGACAATTTGGTTCTAACAACGTTAGGTTGGTGAAGAAAAATCTTTAAACGTGAGTTATTACTTTTCCTTTCTTTTTATTTTATTATTTTACCTTTATATTATTAATTTAGATGTAAGTTAATTGATTACTCTAAAGGCTAACTATATGACATGTACGTATGTTAACCGGCTTGTCAAAATTTACTACATTTTGATATGGAATTTTTTTTTTTTAACACTTAAGCTTATCATTATTATTATCCGGTGTGCAAAACATGCATGTCAGTGACTATCTGTGTATTTGAAAAGATATACTCGTATGTACGTGGTTCTTAAAAAAGGTCTCACGTGAGAATTCGTTCATATATTAACCAATTAATACATTTATAGTATAGTAGTGCTTTTTTAGTGAAATCATTTTTGTTTATTACTATTTTGTTCAACTTTTATTTATGTTGTGGTGTTGTTGTTGTTGTTTTATTTATGTGATTTTATTATGTCAGTGACTTTGTAGTATTAGGATACACACATAAAAATTGTAAGAGTTAATTGCTGTTTGTAGGGAAATGCTTATGTATATTTGTACTAACAACAATTAATTTGGACAGTTTATCTGTGTGTATCTACTACTACAAAATCAATGACATAATAAAATTATGTCATCATCATCGGATATAGAAGTTAAATAACATAACAATAAACTAAAATGATTTCACTAAATAAGTACTAATATACTATAGATGTATTAATTTGTTATTATCTGAATAATTCTCACGTGACTCCTATTTTAAGAACCACATATATACGAGTATATCTTTTCAAAGACAAAGATAACCATAAACATCCATGTTTTGCACATTGAATAATAATAATAATGATAAGATTAAGTGTTTAATATTTTTCCGTATCAAAAAGTAGTAAATTTTGACAAGTAAATTAACACAGTAACATTTAGAGTAATCAATTAACTTCACCTAAATTAAAAATATAAAAGTAAAATAAATAAAATAAAATATAAAGAAAGAGTATTAACTTATATTTAAAGAGTTCTTCACCAACGTTGTTGGAACCAAATCCTTATCCACTCTTTGGACAACCTTGTTTATCATCTTCAATATTTGAATCTTTTTCCATTTCATCGTCCTTCTTGTTACTTCCTTGTCACCCGCTACTTTAATTGCAAAACTTCCAGAGAAAATCTTCAAACTTTTAACACTAACACCTAAGGATCAACACAATATTGACGTTGCCGGATTAGAATCTGTTGGCAATTTTGTTCTCTTTAATCACCAACGCCCCATACATAATAACATTTGTTGATGGAACGTAGCCAAGGTTGTAAAACTCGCGACTCGGGGAGAACTCAGCAGGAGGTTTTTGAGGAGTTCTCGGCAACTCGGGAAGAACTCGAGGGAGAACTCGGATGTTGACTTTCGTTGACTTTTTAGTTTTATAATATATTTTATATATATTTAGGTTTATAGTAATGATTTATTAACTTATAGAGCCCATATATGTTAGTCTCATCCCATTTATTTATATTTTCCAACCCCCAAGAATATGAAAAAGGAGAGAATAAAAAAAAAATGCAGGTTTACCGGCGTTGGCCAAGGTTGACCGAGTTTTGACCGACTTTGTAGCCGAGTTCTCGTTTCTCCGTTCTGCCGATTTCTCCCCGAGTACTTGGCCGAGTCGGCAGAGTTTTGCAACCATGTATGTAGCGCACTGCAACTAGAGGCGCCTTCTACAAGAGTTTGCTTGATGGAGCAACTTTGATCATGGCGGCCATAACTAATCTTCGTCTCTTGTTAGTCTTGAATTTATCAGCCGGCTTAATTCATTTTCTTTGAAATATTGTGCAAGTAAAAATGGAATGAAAATAGGTTACAAACAATAAAGGTGTGAGTGTGCGTACAACACACGCGGGAGGGGGTGATTTGTAATACTAGCAACTTTTATATTAAGTGCTCTTTAGATATTGGTGTGTGTGGATATAATGATATATAATGTGTGTGTGCATATATATATTACTTACGTCTGTTTAGAGGCTTACAGCAAGAGTCGTTTTATAGATGTCCCTGTTGATTAAAATCAGTAGCTACATTCATGAGCTTAATACATCAATGCAAACAGACACACATAATATTATATTCCATCTCCAATTTCCATTACATATCTCAAATTATACTTTTGTGAACTAATAAAATTTGAAAGAATGATTCATGCATTTCTGTAAGGATTTTTGCGTATTTCTATATCACGTCTATTTGATGATCTACTATCTGCAGTCATGTGTACTTAACAACTTAAGATATGAGTCGCTGTGAAATTGGGGCTTTAATTTCTCATTTGAAACCTTAGGCTTGTGATTCATGCATCTCTGTAGGGATATCAAATGGGTGTGCACGTTTTTGTGGGTATTTCTACAGTCTTTTTGACGATCTACGGTCATTTGTACTTAACAAGTATACATCTTTTGGTCTAAGATCTCTTTCCAAAATGTGTATTCAAGTGGAAAAGAAACATTGTCTTAGTGTCAGCTATTTATGTGGACAAATAACTAAGCAGATTAGTGTCTATATGTATCCTAAGTACCTCAATGATATTGGTTGCCCATCTTTCAATGCTTTCTTCAAATCTCCAGTCAAACCTACGACAAAAACATGATTCACACGATCAAATAAATTGTTCTATATTGTTTCTAACTCCATCCGAGCCTTAACTAAATTCTATACATTACCTTTTCTAACGATTCAGCATTCTCTACAAAATTCTGTGATTAGCTCCTTTGAGGAGCTGAAGTCTCGTGCCCATATAGGTGAAGATGTCAAAGGCGCACTGAGATAATTAACAGAACTATATTTACAACTAGTCGATTATATAATGGGACAAACACAAACATTTTAATTAAAGAAAAAAAGGGCACCCAACACATATGTCGAAATAAACTAACCTGTAAAACATTTGGCAAGTTTAGCCTTTGTGCAAGTTGGGTAGTAATTGTAGACTTACCGACACATGCTGTGCCACATACAAGAATAACCAAAAGTACTCTTTCATGGTGAGATCTGAAACGCAAATGAATACAAGAAGCAAGATAAATAAAATGAAGTGTTTCCAAAAAATCCAAAATAAAAAATGAAAATGTATACTAGTAGTGTAAAAAGTTTAAAAATGATTGCTTTGTTTTCTATATACAAATTCAAGACAACCGAATTACTCTCATTAAATAAATATGATCAGCAGTATTAGTTTCAAATGGCTTATTTATATCGAAATCATAGATAACTTATTCACCATATGCAGTATGGATACTATATTTGGTTACATTAAATATGATAAGCATGAGCAATTCATTGATCTGAATACCATGACTTAACGATAGTGAATTGGATATTGAGTTTCAACCTGTAGCCTAACCTACCATAAAATGAAAATGAGTCTATACATTGCCATCATCCTGTATCTATTTATGTACTCTTGCGCATAGCCCCGTCAGCAACAGGAAAAATGCAAAATCTTAGTAAAAAATTTATGATTAATTTTAAGAGAAGCCATAACCATCATCATTCTCTTTGGTAACTAAGGTGGCATTACTTTAAAAGCAAAAAAAAAATCTTTATAATCCGAGTGCCATAAGTCTGGATATCCTGATCAATTAAAGGTGCTTGAAAGTTAAAACATGTCTAATGGAAAGACCATAATCAGCATTTGCAGATGAGTAAAACTAAATAATAGAAGAAAAACATGTTACAAGGAAGTTAATAATCATAACTTGAAGCTTCTACGAATTCTTCAAAAAAATAAATTGGAAACAAAAACTTAAAAATTCTAACAGGTATGCAGAATGGATGAGATCTTAAACGGTCATTTAATAAGTTAGTATACATATTTCTATAGTATATGCATTTGATTAATAAAAGTTTGAAGTGATAAGAAATTATCTTGTAGAAGCGGACTTTTGGAGATAACTACGACTCAAAGCAAATATATGTGAACTTTATTATCTGGAGCAAAAGGAAAAATTTGAATGAAAGGTATGTATATGGAACCCACTTGCAGAACAAGTATTTTGTTGAAGAAACTTTGTAAAAGTATTATACCAAGATTCAAATGTCAAGGTTATTAATTTAAAAACCGATATGTATTCCAGATTTCAAAAACAAATACAATATACAACCGAAAAGATATTCAAAGAGTTTTTGTGGGTTAACCCGACCAAGAACATTACCACAACCAAATTATCATTTTATCCGCATCCAACTTCAGCTAACTTTACCATGGCCCAAAACACACACATATTTCCCTATTGATTAGGCCAGTGCAAAAAGACTTGCTCGTATTTATTTACACGATTCATTTTATTTTACCATAGATCCGACATCATGGTTTCAACACAAAGGATAACGAGTCCATCATGGGTGCAATCATAGACAGCTGCATAATGAAAACACCATTCAGTTTTGCCCTGTCAAATATGGATTGAATACTCACTTTAAAAAATAAAACACATGCTTCAGATCTAACATGAGACAAGAGACATTTTTTAGAGGACTAGTCACAAACACATAGTGACCAACAACAAAGCCGTCAATTAATACAGAATTTAATATACCAACAACAATGTATTGTACAAGCCACAGCATGAACCCACATCATAACCGTAAATTTTAAATTGATTTTGATAAACCAGAATCAAATCCCAACATCAAAACCGTCAATTCAAACAGATTTTAGCATACCAACATCGAAGGGACATTTTATTACAAGCCACAAACGTAAATACACATCAAAACCGTCCGTTTTTAGCAAACCAACATCGAAGTGACATTTTTTACAAGCCACGGCATAAACCCAGCACCCACATCAAAACTCTCATGATTTAAACAGATTTTAACAAACCAATATCGAAGAGGCATTTTTTACAAGCCACGGCATAATCCCACATTGAACCATAAACCAACAATTTTAGGCCAGATAAGCATAAATCCTGTTAGGATATTAGGACCCAAACAACGCTAGTAATTCTACAAGATTACTAGCCGAGTAGTGATACTATCAAGATCACTCAACCCACTTAATGAACGAAAGATAATAAATGCGAAAATGTAAGAACAGCTATACCATTGGGATTGTGATCACCACAATTAGACTTTTTTTTTTTCGTTTACAAAGTAATATTAACAGCTATACACAATTAATTACGTTTTCACATTATAACTCAAACCTTAATTTAGTTATTAGGAGTATTAAAGTGTTACTGTAATCGAATTGAAAAGAGGAAGAAGAAGATGAATTCGTTTAAGGGATAAAAGAATTTAGAAACAGCATTAAATCAGAAAAATGGTCACGGTTTGATGGTTAAGAGGTGTTTGACATGAACAGGAGGTCTCGGGTTTGATTCCTCGGAATGGCAACTATTTTTTTTAAAGCTATATGGAGGTAGTTTTCCAAAATCCAAATTATTATTATTATTATTATTGTTATTATCATAAATTATTATTATTAATGATAATATTGTTATTATTATTTTCATAAATATTATTATTAATAACATTAAAAATTATTATTTTCATTTTTGCTATTAGTATTAGCATTATTAATAAGGTTATTAATATTAGTAGTAACAAATCATTGTTATCTAAATTATTATTTTTACAAATAAATATTTTGTATATAGGATTGTATTAATAATTCACATAACAAACCAATGATATTTCATAAATACAATACTAATCACATATATATGTACACAGATATATTAATATCACTAGTTGTATAAATATTAATCAATATAAATATATATACACAAAATCGATATATATACAATGTAATTTAAGAAATAATCTAAGTATATGTTATAAAAATGGAATTTGGTATAAATTCTATATAACTACAAATATATAAATAATACATACTAATAAATGGAATTTTTGCGATTTACATTATATGTATTAATAAATATACAAATGATATAGGTTCGTGAATCCGAGGCCAACCCTATACTTGTTTAATGTCGTCATATGTATTTTTACTACAAAATACATTAGGTGAGTTTCATTTGTGAAAGGACCCGTCCTAATCCATCCGGACGAAGTCCATATCGATTATAAACGATTCACAACAGTTGATTACATCGCGAGGTACTTGACCTCTATATGATACATTTTACAAACATTACATTCGTTTTTAAAAGACAAACTTTCATTTACATTGAAAGTTGACGGCATGCATACTATTTCATAATATATCAAACTATAATTGACTAAACAATAATCTTGATGAACTCAATGACCCGAATGCAATATCTGTTGAAATATGTCATGAATGACTCCAAGTAATAACTCTAAAATGAGCAAATGCACAGCGGAAGATTTCATTCATACCTGAGAATAAACATGCTTTCAAGTGTCAACCAAAAGGTTGGTGAGTTCATTAGTTTAACATACATAATCATTTCATAATTTTAATAGACCACAAGATTTCATATTTTCCATTTCTCATAAACATACGTCCCATGCATAGAGACAAAAATATCATTCATATGGATTGAACACCTGGTAACCGACATTCACAATATGCATAGTAGAATATCCCCATCATTCCGGGATCCTCCTTCGGACATGATATAAATTTCGAAGTACTAAAGCATCCGGTACTTTGGATGGGGCTTGTTGGGCCCGATAGATCTATCTTTAGAGTTCGCGTCAATTAGGGTGTCTGTTCCCTAATTCTTAGATTGCCAGACTTAATAAAAAGGGCATATTCGATTAGATAATCCAACCATAGAATGTAATTTCATTTACTTGTGTCTATTTCGTAAAACAGCTATAAAAACAGCGCATGTATTCTCAGTCCCAAAAATATATATTGCAAAAGCATTTAAAAAGAGAGTAATGAACTCACCTAATGTATTTTGTAGTAAAAATACATATGACTATATTGAACAATGCAGGGTTGACCTCGGATTCACGAACCTATATCATTCGTATATATATTAACACGCGTAATTGTAATCGATTGAATATATATATATGTATAATTTATTAGTTGTATCATTTTGATATTAATAATGATTTAATAATAATAATAATAATAATAATAATAATAATAATAATAATAATAATAATAATAATAATAATAATAATAATAATAATAATAATAATAACTATAATAATAATAATAACTATAATCTTAATGATAATTTTAGTAGTAATGATAACTTTAATAAAATGATAATTCTTAATATTAATGATAATTTTAATAAAAATGATAATGATAATAATAATAGTAATAATAATAATAGCTAGTACCTCTTTATTAATACTTTTTTACTAACAATGATATTTAAGGATGATATTAATAATAATAATAATAATAATAATAATAATAATAATAATAATAATAATAATAATAATAATAATAATAATAATAATAATAATACTTATATTAATAATAATAATGATAATAATATAAATTTTATTAATGATAATGATAATGATAACATAACAATAATAGTAATAATAATAATAATAATAATAATAATAATAATAATAATAATAATAATAATAATAATAATAATAATAATAATAATAATAATAATAATAATAATAATAATAATAATAATAATAATAATAATGATGATAATAATAATAATAATAATAATAATAATAATAATAATAATAATAATAATAATAATAATAATAATAATAATAATAATAATAATAATAAGACTACCTTTAAAAGAAGCTTTAAAAAAATAACTGCTCCCCACCGGGTTCGAACCCGCGACCTCATGCTCACCCCTCACACTCATATACCATTGAGCTGCAAGCTCTATTTCTCAAATGATCTATGCTTAACAACTATTTAACCCGTATTATCTGTCAATATATATCTCCTTCATCATCTTTACAATTCATCCGCCATCATCATCCTTATTTTCATGTATCATTCAATCATCCTCATAATCTATCATTCAACATCACAGTTCATTATCCTTACAATAGTCATTAATAATAATCATCATTATTATCTCCAACAGTTATTATGTTCTTCGTGAATCACCCTATGATAATCGTATTCATCATCATAGTATCATCTCCCGTCGACTCATCATCATTAACTATCATCATCATCATCCTAATCTAATCATCATTATCCTCTTGCCATCATCATAATTCGATTGTCATCATCTAACTTCATCGTTTTTTTTTTTTTTTAAACTAGCCATTTTACCATCTATCATGTTTTGTTTTTCACAGGATGTATCAACTAGGTCTCGGCCCAATTACACTAATTTAATCTGGCCCAATCAACATATAACGGCCCAATCCAACATATTAATCGATCAACTGTGTAAATCAACAATTTAAAAAGGGATTTCGGTTTCTTTTTCTTTTATAATCAAGTGATTAAAACTGTTGAGTACATGTCGGCCACCAAGGAGGGAAAAGAAAGAAAAATAGATAAAAAGAAAATACGTAAAAGCAGTAGCATTCACGTGAGGGTTTTGGGTCGTTCTTGAACAAAGAATCACGGTTGTAAACGGGTTACAGCAGCAGTTTAAAACAGTAACATGAATCAGAAGTGCAGCGATTGTAAACATATTTAGGAGTGAGAGAGAGAGGTGATCGTGGTGGCGGTTTGTAATGGGTTAGGGTGGTTTGTTAGTTGAAGGTGATTTGAAAAGAGTGGTGGTTCTATGGTGTTAGTTCCCGGATGGTTCAATGGTTCGGTTTTATGTTTTGTTGATAGTTTTCGAGTAGCAACACAAGTGATGGTGGTAGTAGGTTTTCAAGTAATGATGAGAGTGCAAAGGTGGTAGAGGGTTTTGATTGTTAACAGAATGGCAGTAGAGGGTGGCGGTAATATGGGTTTAATAATTTGGGGTCTTTGATTTGTGATAACAACAGAAATAAAACAGAAAATGGTTTAATGATGGTTTCAATCAAGAGAGAAAGAGAAAAGAGAGAGTAAGATGGAGAGAGACGAGGTCATGGTGGTGGTTCTAGGTGGAGAGGTGGTGATTCGGTTGTGGCAGGGACAGTAGTGACGAGGATGGGGTGAGGCTTGGATGGTGATCGAATAGTAGAAGGAAGGAACAAGTGGTGGTTGTTATGGTTCTCGGATAGTGGTGTTTGGTGACCAAATGAAGATGGTTAGCCGATGGTGGTTTGATGATATGCTTAAAAGTGTAACAAAGGTTATGAGAGTTATTCAAGTGTAGAAGATAGATAGTGAAGATATATGATATGAATGTATATATAATAATAAAAGTTTGGAACACTTGACTTTTGTGGGATTATATGTCGATGCATGTATCATGTAGGTGTAAAGAGTGGGTCCAAAAAATCAAAACCAATCTCATTTATTTTACAGTTCAATAAGTCCGTGACTTATTACTTGTATGTGCATGTATATATGGTCTTGAGTGGGGAACACAAAATAACAAACACACTATCATCATTATATAATTAATAATAATATAATATATAAAATCAACATACATGAATTGAATTGAAATGAAATAGTAAAGCCATCGTTAAATTGAAATCTTATGTCGACAGTTTTCACGGGGTGTGTCCGTTGCTAAACAGTTACGGATAATTTAATTTAGAAAAAAAAATACATATTTTAAAATTAAGTCCATTTATTTATTTCAGTCATTACCTGTTTGAAACCTGTTAA
Source organism: Rutidosis leptorrhynchoides (assembly GCF_046630445.1). NCBI lineage: Eukaryota > Viridiplantae > Streptophyta > Magnoliopsida > Asterales > Asteraceae > Rutidosis > Rutidosis leptorrhynchoides. The sequence goes on from NC_092334.1 coordinate 604,880,562, forward strand.
AAAAAGATTCGATAATTATTTCTTTTCTGTTCCAATTTATATGTACGGAGTACAAAAACTTAGATTGAAAAGGTAAAAAAAAAAAATTATCAAAACTACTATTTTTTCTTTTTTTCAAATTTTGGAATAACTTTTATTTTAAAAACTTCATGTATATATATATATTAGACCTATTTTAAAATAATTAAACGTCAACCGAAAGTTACAGACATTTACCATTTAAGCTCAAAATTAATTATATTTAATATACACTATGTATATATATAAACAGTTTTAAATAACAAAATTTACTACGCACATAAATATATATATTAAATAATTAAATTAAATATTACAATATATATATACAAGAAATATACATATAAAATAATAGTTTTTATTACAATGTATTTTATTGTACATATTTATTTATAACAATAAATGTATATAATAGTTTATTAATGTTCATGTTATTATATATATTATACATATATTTATATATACACATATTTATATATATTCACATATTTACAAGCAATGGTTCGTGAATCATCGGGAGCAGTCGAAGGTTAATTGAATATATGAACATCGTTTCAAAATTTTCTAGACTCAACATTACATACTTTGCTTATCGTATCGAAATCATATAAATATTAAGTTTAAATTTAGTCGAAAATTCCCGGATCGTCACAGTACCTACCCGTTAAATTTCGTCCCAAAATTTGAGTGAGGTGGTCATGGTTAACAATAAAAATGTTTTCATGATGAATAGGAGTTGATAAATAGAGTTTTATCATCATTGAGTAATATGGATAAAATGATTCGATTAATCGAAGCGTATGAATGAAGCTATCACAAAAGATCGAGATGAAGAAATGGAGATTTCCCATAACTTGACGTAGTCGCGATTGAATTCCGGAATTCAAGGGATTTAAAGAAAATCTTCGAAATCTGAGAGATTTGATTCTTCGGCAAATAAGGAGATTAAGATCTCTATAATTAAATACGGTGATCTGCCTCAATTATTCTGTCTGATATTTCCATTATAAATTAAACTCCTTCGTTCCATTATTCTCATCATTCCTATACTTTCTTTCTTAGTTCATACATCCAAAAGATTGTGAAAATGCTTAGTCCAGTTCTAATCCCTAATATTTTCCTAATTATCATTTCTGTCATCCTTCTTTTCAATCTTCCACCAGAAAAATCTGTTTACTTTTAATATATCCTTGGGGTGATACTATTCTTAATTATGTCGTGTCTGTATATTGCTATTCCTATTAATATCCACGGTTTGTAACTTCCGTGTTGTTATTGAGCTTTATATTTTCTCTTATATTTTGGAGCTCTTTGCCTTTTTATTATCCTCCCGACCTCTAGTAAAGCGAGTAACGGTCCAGAATTCGTAAGTATGGAATTTCGAATGAACTACATGTTCTAAACAAGAAAGAATGTAATAGCACGATTTGATTTATCAAATTACCTGAATCACTGCGAATAGAACTATCAAGAATATAGTTTCTTGATATGTTCAGAAGTTAATATGAATGAAAGAGTTATGTAACATGACACATGATGACATTATAATCTGTGAATCATCATGTTCCATTTAGAAACTCGGTATAACTTACTGTAATATAATCACGTTGATCAAGTGTCATTATATTATACTAACTCATGCATCAGTTCCCAACATTACTTCAATAACATTCATTTTTTAAGCTCGAAAGTTTATAGAATATAGAAACTAACAGTTTCTATATGATGTAACACTGATAGCACGAAGAGATTAATGATTTCAGATAAGAATAGTTATAAAAATATCTTCAGAAATATGGAGGATATTTATAATAAAAGATACGTTGATATCTTAGAATTTCTAATATCGATGGATGATGAAGAAGATTTCTCCATAAAGGTTTAGAGTCAGGAGCAAGGTATTCATTAATGACTTCAGTAGATACTGAATCATTTGGATTCTTTGAAGGCAGAATTAGTCTTTGTGATTTGCCCAATCCGTTTTCCAATTCCACCATTTTTGAGCTTTGCCAACATACACTTCTTTATCATCAAACTTTTGGTCGTTAAGGTCGTTTACAATTGTCTACAGCTTCTACTGCTTCATTCAGCTTTTTCAACATTCAGAGTATTGATTTGTAGGCTGAGTGCTTTTCAAAATTTCAGAATGAAAGATCACAATTCTAAGAGATAAATGTTATACATATAACTGTTGATGTAGACATGCTGTAAGTTTTCAAAGTACTAATAGCTGATTCCCGGTAATTGGTATGGCAGTTCTCGTTACAAGATGCAGATGAGTATATGATAGGGTTTCAATGAATAAATATAGTGATTTATCAGAGGGATTTAAATCATGGAGCGATGAGGTTACTGATACGTCTGCTGGTAATATGATGGAATAAAAAAAATTCTCCAGTAACAATAAATGAGCATGCATATATATCAAGGTTATTATAAGACTAGTACGGTTGAAAAGTCGAAGTTGACTTGCTGAAGCTGTGACAAAATTGGCTAATTAGGAAAAGAATTGCATTATTATTTACGGCAATAACAATGCCAAAGGAGCTAGCACAGATACATGTTAAACGTTTACTCAGGTTTCGAGTATTTTCAGGTGCATAACTATATGCATCAATCTTTTCTTCAATAGATGAAGTGCGGTTGGTTCATCCTCTCAGTTGAGGTGTTTTCAAGAATTACGAAAGGTTTGAATGCAGTTTATAATCGTCAAGATACAAATGAGGTTTAAGATGAAATCAAGTGGCAAACTTGAAGAAATGTTTAGTTTCATATGTTATAATCAATATTTTAATTCATTTTTATTGTCCAATATTTTTAGTCCACAGTCGATAGTCCACAGTTGACAGTCCAATAATTCATATATAGTTTAATGTATAATATTCGAATTAATTAATACGTATCGTGACCCGTGTACCTGTCTCAGACTCGATCACAACTCAAATTATATATATTATTATAGAATCAAGCTTAACCCTGTATAGAGAACTCGATCATTACTGCATATAGAGTGTCTATGGTTATTCCAAATAATATATATAGATGCATCGATATGATATGTCAAAACCTTGTATACGTGTCCCGATATTTAAAGTGCGTAAAAATAAATAACAGAAATAAAATGACAATAAATAAAGTGCGTAAAGTAAATAACAGAAGTTAAATGACGATAAATAAAATTGCGATAATTAAATTGCGATAAATAAAATGTAATCAGTTAGCTAGGAACAATTAGCTAAGAACAGTTAGCGTGGATTATTAACAAAATTTCTCATAGTTAATTTGTTTGTTTCTAACAAATTTTATTTTGTCAAATGTTTTCTTCATTATGCCACTTGTTGGATTCTGATAAATCAAAATCCAAATATGAAATTGGATGAAAATGGTTATTCTGTGGTGAACGGATTCGTATAACGGTGGATGTAAGTAGGATAGTAAACGACTGTTGAATCAGCTTTGAAGAATGTACAGTGTAACTTATTAATGTGAATCTTAAATATTCCTCGGGTATTACCTACCCGTTAAAATATTTTCATCATTAATAGTTTGTACAAAAGGATTTTTAATTACAATCTTTATGAAAACATATATACATATATATTTTCTTCAGATGTAATCATGGATTTAATGAGTCAATTATGATATTAATCTCATTTGATTTATCCTTAGAACAAGAATATATAATCTCTAAAACATTGGAGATTACATAATCGCCATGTCGAATGAAGATAAATGATGTAAAACGATTCGCAGATTGATGATTATGCTCGAGGTACAAATTGTGATGTCGAGACGTGTGATGCGGATGTTTTTGTTGGTGGTAATGGTACTCTTGATGCTGGTGCCGTTGCTGAAGCTGGTACGTTTTGCACCATATTTTCCAAAGCTACAACTCGGGCCCGAAGCTCGTTGGCTTCTGCTATTACTCCGGGATGATTTTCGGTCAGAACGAGTGGACGAATAAGGTTTAGAATTGTGGATAGAATATAATTGTGACGAGATACTCTGGAAATGAGCGAGAAAATGGTATTACGGACAAGTTCGCTGATATGTGTTTTAGGTTCATCGTCAAGAGGTAAGTTCGGTTGATGAAAAGGATCGTCTACTTCGTGTCTCCATTGATTAAGTCGACTACGAACCCATCAGATGAATTGGGGATGGCTGATTGGTTGTTCCATTCCGGTTACACTGCTTTCGGAGTTTGAGTGGAAATCCATATCGAAATAGCTGTCGAGATAACTATTGGAATAGCTATCGTAATCTAAGGAACTCGAACTGGTTGAGGGATTCATCCCATACGATCAGATGAAGGATTTTCGATAAGAAATAGATTATATGATGTAGATTAGTACCATGCAATACATAATTTACATATGCATATATATTATTAAAATCCCATAAGTTACGAAGGAATCTACGGAAGCTGTCAAGCAAGGTCTACAGTAACAGATACGCTAAGATATGAATTAGCAGATTTGCTAAGATATGAGTTTTATCTATACACTATATAGGCAATAGAGGTAGTAAGATGTGTCTAGACTTTAAGGATGATAAGTAAGTAATTTCCGACACGAAATGGTAAGCAAAACTTTTGACATGCAAACACGGTCGAAGTCCAGACTCATTAATGCATCCTAACAACTATCAGTTAGACACGCTAATGCAAGACCTGGTTCGCTAAGACCACCGCTCTGATACCAACTGAAAGGACCCGTCCTAATCCATCCGGACGAAGTCCATATCGATTATAAACGATTCACAACAGTTGATTACATCGTGAGGTACTTGACCTCTATATGATACATTTTACAAACATTACATTTGTTTTTAAAAGACAAACTTTCATTTACATTGAAAGTTGACGGCATGCATACTATTTCATAATATATCAAACTATAATTGACTAAACAATAATCTTGATGAACTCAACGACCCGAATGCAACATCTGTTGAAATATGTCATGAATGACTCCAAGTAATAACTCTAAAATGAGCAAATGCACAGCGGAAGATTTCTTTCATACCTGAGAATAAACATGCTTTCAAGTGTCAACCAAAAGGTTGGTGAGTTCATTAGTTTAACATACATAACCATTTCATAATTTTAATAGACCACAAGATTTCATATTTTCCATTTCTCATAAACATACGTCCCATGCATAGAGACAAAAATATCATTCATATGAATTGAACACCTGGTAACCGACATTCACAATATGCATAGTAGAATATCCCCATCATTCCGGGATCCTCCTTCGGACATGATATAAATTTCGAAGTACTAAAGCATCCGGTACTTTGGATGGGGCTTGTTGGGCCCGATAGATCTATCTTTAGAGTTCGCGTCAATTAGGGTGTCTGTTCCCTAATTCTTAGATTACCAGACTTAATAAAAAGGGCATATTCGATTAGATAATCCAACCATAGAATGTAATTTCATTTACTTGTGTCTATTTCGTAAAACAGCTATAAAAACAGTGCATGTATTCTCAGTCCCAAAAATATATATTGCAAAAGCATTTAAAAAGGGAGTAATGGAACTCACCTAATGTATTTTGTAGTAAAAATACATATGACTATATTGAACAATGCAGGGTTGACCTCGGATTCACGAACCTATATCATTCGTATATATATTAACACGCGTAATTGTAATCGATTGAATATATATATATATAATTTATTAGTTGTATCATTTCGATATTAATAATGATTTACTAATAATAATAATAATAATAATAATAATAATAATAATAATAATAATAATAATAATAATAATAATAATAATAATAACTATAATCTTAATGATAATTTTAGTAGTAATGATAACTTTAATAAAATGATAATTCTTAATATTAATGATAATTTTAATAAAAATGATAATAATAATAATAATAGTAATAATAATAATAGCTAGTACCTCTTTATTAATACTTTTTACTAACAATGATATTTAAGGATATATTAATAATAATAATAATAATAATAATAATAATAATAATAATACTTATATTAATAATAATAATGATAATAATATAAATTTTATTAATGATAATGATAATGATAACATAACAATAATAGTAATAATAATAATAATAATAATAATAATAATAATAATAATAATAATAATAATAATAATAATAATAATAATAATAATAATAATAATAATAATAATAATAATAATAATAATAATAATAATAAGACTACCTTTAAAAGAAGCTTTAAAAAAATAACTGCTCCCCACCGGGTTCGAACCCGCGACCTCATGCTCACCCCTCACACTCCTATACCATTGAGCTGCAAGCTCTATTTCTCAAATGATCTACGCTTAACAACTATTTAACCCGTATTATCTGTCAATATATATCTCCTTCATCATCTTTACAATTCATCCGCCATCATCATCCTTATTTTCATGTATCATTCAATCATCCTCATAATCTATCATTCAACATCACAGTTCATTATCCTTATAATCGTCGTTAATAATAATCATCATTATTATCTCCAACGGTTATTATGTTCTTCGTGAATCACCCTATGATAATCGTATTCATCATCATAGTATCATCTCCCGTCGACTCATCATCATTAACTATCATCATCATCATCCTAATCTAATCATCATTATCCTCTTGCCATCATCATAATTCGATTGTCATCATCTAACTTCATCGTTTTTTTTTTTTTTAAACTAGCCATTTTACCATCTATCATGTTTCTTTTTTCACAGGATGTATCAACTGGGTCTCGGCCCAATTACACTAATTTAATCTGGCCCAATCAACATATAACGGCCCAATCCAACATATTAATCGATCAACTGTGTAAATCAACAATTTAAAAAGGGATTTCGATTTCTTTTTCTTTTATAATCAAGTGATTAAAACTGTTGAGTACATGTCGGCCACCAAGGAGGGAAAAGAAAGAAAAATAGATAAAAAGAAAATACGTAAAGGCAGTAGCATTCACGTGAGGGTTTTGGGTCGTTCTTGAACAAAGAATCACGGTTGTAAACGGGTTACAGCAGCAGTTTAAAACAGTAACATGAATCAGAAGTGCAGCGATTGTAAACATATTTAGGAGTGAGAGAGAGAGAGGTGATCGTGGTGGCGGTTTGTAATGGGTTAGGGTGGTTTGTTAGTTGAAGGTGATTTGAAAAGAGTGGTGGTTCTATGGTGTTAGTTCCCGGATGGTTCAATGGTTCGGTTTTATGTTTTGTTGATAGTTTTCGAGTAGCAACACAAGTGATGGTGGTAGTAGGTTTTCAAGTAATGATGAGAGTGCAAAGGTGGTAGAGGGTTTTGATTGTTAACAGAATGGCAGTAGAGGGTGGCGGTAATATGGGTTTAATAATTTGGGGTCTTTGATTTGTGATAACAACAGAAATAAAACAGAAAATGGTTTAATGATGGTTTCAATCAAGAGAGAAAGAGAAAAGAGAGAGTGAGATGGAGAGAGACGAGGTCATGGTGGTGGTTCTAGGTGGAGAGGTGGTGATTCGGTTGTGGCAGGGACAGTAGTGACGAGGATGGGGTAAGGCTTGGATGGTGATCGAATAGTAGAAGGAAGGAACAAGTGGTGGTTGTTATGGTTCTCGAATAGTGGTGTTTGGTGACCAAATGTAGATGGTTAGCCGATGGTGGTTTGATGATATGCTTAAAAGTGTAACAAAGGTTATGAGAGTTATTCAAGTGTAGAAGATAGATAGTGAAGATATAGGATATGAATGTATATATAATAATAAAAGTTTGGAACACTTGACTTTTGTGGGATTATATGTCGATGCATGTATCATGTAGGTGTAAAGAGTGGGTCCAAAAAATCAAAACCAATCTCATTTATTTTACAGTTCAATAAGTCTGTGACTTATTACTTATATGTGCATGTATATATGGTCTTGAGTGGGGAACACAGAATAACAAACACACTATCATCATTATATAATTAATAATAATATAATATATAAAATCAACATACATGAATTGAATTGAAATGAAATAGTAAAGCCATCGTTAAATTGAAATCTTATGTCGACAGTTTTTACGGGGTGTGTCCATTGCTAAACAGTTACGGATAATTTAATTTAGAAAAAAAAAATACATATTTTAAAATTAAGTCCATTTATTTATTTCAGTCATTACCTGTTTGAAACCTGTTAAAAAAAGATTCGATAATTATTTCTTTTCTGTTCCAATTTATATGTACGGAGTACAAAAACTTAGATTGAAAATGTAAAAAAAATAATTATCAAAACTACTATTTTTTCTTTTTTTTCAAATTTTGGAATAACTTTTATTTTTAAAACTTCATGTATATATATATTAGACCTATTTTAAAATAATTAAACGTCAATCGAAAGTTACAGACATTTACCATTTAAGCTCAAAATTAATTATATTTAATATACACTATCTATATATATATAAACAGTTTTAAATAACAAAATTTACTACGCACATAAATATATATATTAAATAATTAAATTAAATATTACAATATATATATACAAGAAATATACATATAAAATAATAGTTTTTATTACAATGTATTTTATTGTACATATTTATTTATAACAATAAATGTATATAATAGTTTATTAATGTTCATGTTATTATATATATTATACATATATTTATATATACACATATTTATATATATCCACATATTTACAAGCAATTGTTCGTGAATCATCGGGAGCAGTCGAAGGTTAATTGAATATATGAACATCGTTTCAAAATTTTCTAGACTCAACATTACATACTTTGCTTATCGTATCGAAATCATATAAATATTAAGTTTAAATTTAGTCGGAAATTCCCGGGTCGTCACAGTTTGCTCCCTTTTTAATTGCTTTTGCAATATATTTTTGGGCTGAGAATACATGCGCTGCTTTTATAAATGTTACGAAATAGACACAAGTACTTAAAAATATATTCTACGTTGAGTTGTACCACTGGCATATTTCCCTGTAGCTTGGTAACTACTATTTACATGGGTATTGTAAACGTGAATCCTGTTGATAGATCTATCGGGCCTGACAACCCCAACCGGACTGGACGACCAGTATTCAACGATTGCACAGTACTTCGTTTTGTAGGCTACACTTGGTACAGTGTAGTGAGATTTCATAATAAAGGGAATATGCGACGTTGATTAATAGTTAAGTATGGTTACCAAGTGCTCAACCACTTAGAATACTTTACATACACTTGCGAGTGTATTATGTTTATAAACTGAAATCTTGTGGTCTATTAATATATTGAAATGATTGTTATGATAAACCTATAAACTCACCAACCTTTTGGTTGACACTTTTAAACATGTTTATTCTCAGGTACGAATTAAGTCTTCCGCTGTGCATTTGCTCATTTTAAAGATACTATATGGAGTCGTTCATGGCATGTAAAGTTTAGTACCTCGCAATGGGACCATATATTGAAGACTTCGTCCAGGTGGATAAGGTCGGGGTTATCACAGTTGGTATCAGAGCGGTGGTCGTAGCAAACCAGGTCTTGCATTAGTGTGTCTAACTAGTAGTTGTTAGGATGAATTAATGAGTCTGGACTTCGACCTAGTAGTTGTTAGGTTATGTTAATGAGTCTAGACTTGAACCTGGTCTACATGTTAAAAGTGTTTGTTTACCACCATTTGTCAAAAAATATCTACTTGTCATCTTCAGTCTGGACGCGTCTTATTACAATTATTGCATAGACGGTGTACATACAAATTCACATCCCATCACATTAAGTCTTGTCTGACACGTTTCCTTAAATCTCTCCGTAATCTAGAGATCTTCTGTACTATACATAGATATTCTATGTAATTAGAATATCATCCGATATTCGAAATTCATTTCATACCAAAAACTCTTTATCTAACCGAGCAAAATGGAACTCACCATTAGTTCAAGCCTCTCGGATTCTGATATGGAGTCCCACTCCAGCTCCGAAAGTAGCGTCACCAGAATGAATCAATCAATCAGCCATCCCCAATTCATCTGATGAGTTCGTAGTCGATTAAATCAATGGAGACACGAAGAAGGAGATCCCTTCCACCAACCAAATTCACCTTTTGGCGAAAAACCTGAATCACTTACCGGCGAACCTGTTCGAAACAACATTTTCACTCTCGTTGCCCGAATATCTCGCCATGATTATATTCTATCCACAATTCTAAACCTTATTCATCCTCTTGTTCAAACCGCCAATTATCCCGGAATAATAGAAGAAGTCAACGAATTTCGCGCTCGAGTAGTGGCTTTGGAGGATATGGTGCAAAACTTACCAGCTTCAGCAGCATCACCGGCACCAACAGTACCACCAACAACCCAAGTTGCAACATCACATGCCTCAACATCTCATTCTGTACCTCGAGCATAATCATCGTTCTACGTATCGTTCTATCTACTTTATCTTCGTTCTACGTATCGTTTTACATCGATTATCTTCGCTCGACATGGCGATGATGTAATTTCTAAAGTTTTAGAGATTATGTAATCTAGTATTAACGATAAATCAAATGAGTTTAATATCTTATTGACTCATTAAATCTATGATTACATATGAAGAAAATATATATCTAGATATGTTTTCATAAAGATTGTAATTAAAAATATCTCTCGTACAAACTGTTAATGGTGAAAATATTTTAACGGGTAGGTAATACATGAGGAATATTTAGGTTTCACATTAATAAGTTACATTGTACATTCTTCAAATCCGATTCAACAATCATTTACTATCCTACTTACATCCACAAAGATACGAATCTGATCACCGCAGAATAATCAGTTTCATTCAATTTCATAATTGGATTTTGACCTATCAGAATCCAACAAGTGGCATAATGAAGAAAACATTGGACAAAATAAAATTTGTTAGAAATAAACGAATTTACTAATTGAAATTTTGTTAAGAATCCACGCTAACTGTTCCTAGCTAACTGGTTCCATTTTATTTATCGCAATTTACATTCTCGCAATTTTATTTATCGTCATTTAATTTCTGTTATTTACTTTACGCACTTTATTTATCGTCATTTAATTTTTGTTATTTATTTTTACGCACTTTAAATATCGGGACACGTATACAAGGTTTTGACATATCATATCGACGCATCTATATATATTATTTGGAATAACCATAGACACTCTATATGCAGTAATGCAGGAGTTAGCTATACAGGGTTGAGGTTGATTCTACAATAATATATATAGTTTGAGTTGTGATCGAGTCTGAGACGTATACGGGTCACGAAACGTATTAATTAATTCGAATATTATATATTAAACTATATATGAATTATTGGACTGTTAACTGTGGACTATCGACTGTGGACTAATAATATTGAACAATTAAAATGAATTAAAATATTGATTATAACATATGAAACTAAACAATTCTTCAAGTTTGCCACTTGATTTCTTCTTAAACCTCATTTGAATCTTGACGATTCCATTCCATGTTCCAATCTTTCATGATTCTTGAAGACACCTCAATCGAGAGGATGAGCCAACCGTACTTCATCTATGGAAGAAAAGATTGATGCATATAGTTACGCACCTGAAAAACCCTCGGAAAAACTGAGTAGACGTTTAACACATATCTGTGCTAGCTCCTTTGGCGTTATTATTACCCAAAATAACTTTGCAATTCCTTTCCAAATTAGCCAATTTTGTCACAGCTCCAACAAGTCAACTCTGACTTTTCATCCGAGACAACCTTATTATAACCTTGATATATATGCGCACTCTTTATTGTTACTGGGGAACCTTTTATATTCCACCATATTATCATCAGCATTTAATCATCTAAAAACACAATTCTCCTGAAACCACCTCGGCTTGATAACCGATGACCCAGATCCGTTAACTTTGAAAATGCTGAAGAAGCAGCATGTAGTAAATGGTCTTAATGGCCAAAGGTGATGATAAAAGAATGGAGTGCTAGGAACGCTAGATAAAAAATAATTGGTACTGAAAAACAGATTGAGCTAACCATAAAGGAAACCAAGGAGAAATACAAGTAACATACCCTAAATTCATAGAACCCAGATAAATCTGGATCAGATGAAATCTTTAGAGAATATCTTGCTTCGTAACCACGTTAAAATCTTGCGGAAAATTTTTCTTCATCAACTTTCGAACTTAGAAATTCCAAAATATTATCATAAATATCTTCGATATTTCTGAGGATATTTTCATAAATATTCTTGTCCGAAATTATCTATCTCTTCGTGCTTTCTGTATTCCATTATATTGAAAACTTCTGTAAAATTTAAGAATAAATTATGAATGAATTGTGGAGAAGTGTTGGGAACTGAAGCATGAGTTAGTATAATATAATGCGCTTGGCCAACGTGATTATATTACAGTAATTCATGCTGAGTTTCTACTGGAACGTGATAATTCACAGTACCGTCATCAAGTGTCATGTTACATAACTCTTTCATTCTACATAACCTCCGAACATATCAAGAAGAATATATTCTTGATAGTTCTATCTTCAGTAATTTTGATAAATTTGAAAATCAAATCGTGCTATCAAGTTCCTTCCTGTTTAGAACATTATAATCATTCGAAATTCTATATCTACGAATTCTGGACCATTATTCGCTTGACTTGAAGTAGGGAAGAGAAAACAAAAGTATAGAGCTTCGAAATATCAGGGAGAATATAAAGCCCGATAACAACGCATAAGTTACAAATCGTATATGTCAATGTTTATCGCAACATAGAGACACGGGAGAATTAAAAACACTATAACCCCAAAGGCAAAGTAGAAGAAAGTAGATTCCTCTGGTGGAAGTTGGAAAAGGAGAATGAATGTTGCGATAGTAAGGATGAGGACAAGGATCAGAACTGGATTAAGCATTTTCACAATCGTTTGAAAGTATATGTATCGAGAAAGAAGGAATTGGAGTGGTGAAAATAATGAAATGAAAGAAGTTCATTTATAGAGAAGATACCAGACAAAGCAATCGAGACAAATAATCGCATTAAATTAAAGAGGATTATAATATTCCATAAATCCCGAAGAATCAAATCCCATAGATATCCAAGGTTTTCTTTTAAATCCCCTGAATTCCGGAATTCCACCAAGACAACGTCAAAAGTTAAGACGCACCTTATTTTCAAAAATCATCGTATCTATATCAAAAGTTAAATCTCTATCTCAATCCTTTGTGATAGCTTCACTTGTACGCTTCACATAATCGAATCGTTTTATCTATATTAATCAATAATGATAAAACTCTAATTATCAACTCATATTCATCATAAAAACAATTTTATTGTTAGTCATGACGACCTTACTCAAATTTCGGGACGAAATTTCTTTAACGGGTAGGTACTGTAATGACCCAGAAATTTCTGACCAAATTTAAACCTTAATCTTTATATGTTTCCGACACGATAAGCAAAAACTGTAATGTTGAGTCTAGAAAGTTTGAAATCTATATTCGGATAATCAGTTACCCTTTGACCATGCCTGACGATTCACGAACAATTATTCGTAAATAAATATATATATATGTGTGTGTGTGTGTGTGTGTGTGTGTGAAGTTCTATACATAAATAATGTTATGTATTATGATCAACAAATGTTAAAGACTGAATATATTATAATTAGCAAATATGATATAATTAATAAATTGTATTTTATTAAAATTTAATTATAAGTTTGAATATAATTGTTATATTAGTATTATCATCATTATTTTCATTATCATTATTGTCAATATTGATATTAATAGTTGTGTTATTAATATTATTATTATCATATTAACATTACTATAACTAGTATTATTATTAGTAATTCTATTATTATTGTTATTGTATTCTTATCAAAATTAATAATATTAATGAATTTTATTAATAAATTCATATCAGTAATTTATTTAATATACTATAAATAAAGATATACTCCGTATCTTTATGAAAATACAATTTTTATTAAAATAAGATTATTATTATTACTTATATATATAATTAACAATAATATTGATTATATATTTTAGAAACACGGGTATACACAAATAATTACAGATAAACTAATACAATATAAATATATATAGATATAGATAAATACGTGTAATAAATAAGTGAATCAAATCTAGTTTTAGGTGATAATCAAATTTTAATCAAATTTGTTATTATCTGATTATAAATCGAATAAATCTACGTTAGCATCCAAAATTAGTTAAGGTTAGATATCTGTTTTTGATTTTTTTTCCAATCTGATACAGAACCCTTTGTACTTTTTGCCTGATGGTTGTTACACGTCCAATTCAACCCCTAATGCAAACAAATTCGATTGATTATTGAAACATCATCTATCAACAATTAGTACTCCATTTATATGTACTGCAATTTGAGAAATTAAAACAGAAAAAAATCAAATAAATATGTCGACTTCTCTGTTTCTTGTTCATTTTGTCAAAAGCACGAATTCGTATTAATTTTCAAAATCCTTAAATACAAAAGTGTTAGGAATCATCTACTTATACTAACTGTAAAGTTTCAGAATTCAATTCCTTGAATTGAATTCTAATTTTCAAGTCAAACCTTATTTCTAAAAAGGTCAAACTTCGTGTTCATCATGAAATTCTTAAATGTCTTGAAGTTTTTGGTTCAATTGATTGTGTAGAAAGTTTCTAAGAGTAAAACGCAACCTTTTTCATGTTTTGATTATAGTCTAAAACGTCCTTAAAATTTCAATCAAGTTTTGAGTTCTTGGGAGTTTTTTTTTTTGGAACAGGTCATCTGTTACTATTTTTTTTTTGTTTACAAAGTAATATTAACAGCTATACACAATTAATTACGTTTTCACATTATAACTCAAACCTTAATTTAGTTATTAGGAGTATTAAAGTGTTACTGTAATCGAATTGAAAAGAGGAGGAAGAAGATGAATTCGTTTAAGGGATAAAAGAATTTAGAAACAGTATTAAATCAGAAAAATGGTCACGGTTTGATGGTTAAGAGGTGTTTGACATGAACAGGAGGTCTCGGGTTCGATTCCTCGGAATGGCAACTATTTTTTTTTAAAGCTATATGGAGGTAGTTTTCCAAAATCCAAATTATTATTATTATTATTATTATTATTATTATTATTATTATTATTATTATTATTATTACTATTATTATTATTATTATTATTATTATTATTATTATTATTATTATTATCATAAATTATTATTATTAATGATAATATTGTTATTATTATTTTCATAAATATTATTATTAATAACATTAAAAATTATTATTTTCATTTTTGCTATTAGTATTAGCATTATTAATAAGGTTATTAATATTAGTAGTAACAAATCATTGTTATCTAAATTATTATTTTTACAAATAAATATTTTGTATACTAGGATTGTATTAATAATTCACATAACAAACCAATGATATTTCATAAATACAATACTAATCACATATATATGTACACAGATATATTAATATCACTAGTTGTATAAATATTAATCAATATAAATATATATACACAAAATCGATATATATACAATGTAATTTAAGAAATAATCTAAGTATATGTTATAAAAATGGAATTTGGTATAAATTCTATATAACTACAAATATATAAATAATACATACTAATAAATGGAATTTTTGTGATTTACATTATATGTATTAATAAATATACAAATGATATAGGTTCGTGAATCCGATGCCAACCCTATACTTGTTTAATGTCGTCATATGTATTTTTACTACAAAATACAGTAGGTGAGTTTCATTTGCTCCCTTTTTAATTGCTTTTGCAATATATTTTTGGGCTGAGAATACATGCGCTGCTTTTATAAATGTTTACGAAATAGACACAAGTACTTAAAAATATATTCTACGTTGAGTTGTACCACTGGCATATTTTTCTGTAGCTTGGTAACTACTATTTACATGGGTATTGTAAACGCGAATCCTGTTGATATATCTATCGGGCCTGACAACCCCAACCGAACCGGACGACCAGTATTCAACGGTTGCACAGTACTTCGTTTTGTAGGCTACACTTGGTACAATGTAGTGAGATTTCATAATAAAGGGAATATGCGACGTTGATTAATAGTTAAGTATGGTTACCAAGTGCTCAACCACTTAGAATACTTTACATACACTTGCGAGTGTATTATGTTTATAAACTGAAATCTTGTGGTCTATTAATATATTGAAATGATTGTTATGATAAACCTATAAACTCACCAACCTTTTGGTTGACACTTTTAAGCATGTTTATTTTCAGGTACGGATTAAGTCTTCCGCTGTGCATTTGCACATTTTAAAGATACTATATGGAGTCGTTCATGGCATGTAAAGTTTAGTACCTCGCAATGGGACCATATGTTGAAGACTTCGTCCAGGTGGATAAGGTCGGGGTCCTCACATATGGCTACATGTATATTAAAGAATTTTTAATGCGTTACACGTGATTTTAATCTTAATGAATTTTAATGATTTAACATATAATGTTAACTTGATACGTATGTTAAAGAATTTATATGTATTAACATGGATATTAATTCAATATTAATTTTGTGTTATTATATATATATATATATATATATATATATATATATATATATGTCATTTTACTATTTTTTTTAACATCTTCAGGTACTTTGCCAAACAATTAAATATATTTGAAAAGCTCCAGCTATCTGCTTTCAGTTTCCAACTAACAACTACCAGCTATCAACTACCAGCTAATTTTGCCAAACATGCCCTTAAATTGAAGAAACCCTTAACCGAATTGATGAAACACCCTAACTAGACTTAAACCTTAAGTCCTTAACTGACCTTCATTTATGCAAATAAACTTACATAGCTTATCTCATTAGTTGGAGAGTTACCAAGCAATTACTAAAAGCACCGTACCTGTAATAGTAATTTAGACAACATAAGTCCTGAACAAATGTTTTCAAGTACCTTCAATCAAATTAGCACAATCTCTTGAAATTAAGTATGACACAATTAGCTAATTAGCGTAGCAAGCTCAAATAATCAACATTAACTTTGTTTTATTATCCCTTATTAAAACTTGAGTTGCACTTCAAATCAACATATTCAAGAGAAAAAGAAAAACTATCAACAATCAACATGAAAGACGATGATATATCCATTCATCTTTTTTATAGATCCATTTAAAATACCTAAAATACCCTTAAATGATGTCTTGTATACATTAGATGTTAGAATTTATTTAAGAATTACTTTTGGAAGATGGTATCAAATTAGAGTGGATATATCAAATTTCCATATACCACCATTGGATGAGTGAAATCTAACCCAATCTTTACTATGAAGCTAGTTTGCTAACACTTTGGAACATACATAGAACATAGCTGGATCATCAGGAAAGTTATTTTCCTTAAAAAAAAAAATTTTAATTACTTACAGATAGATTCATAAATTCATTCTATAAACTACAAAAGTCTGTCTCCAAACTATGCATATTTTATGAAGCTAATCTAACCTGATATGTAATCTCAAAGCATGAATACCATTAAACTTTAAAGTGAATATGTTAATATGTTAATATGGTAACAGTTTTATGTTGCCAAGCATAGAAGAAGTGCTACATGGAACTGGTAAAGCAAATAAATAATTAGCAACTTAAATTGTTCCGCTCTATAGACCTTCAAATTGCTGGAATTCAATATTCATTGTAACTTTTTTTTTTTTTTTTTTTTTTTTTTTAAACATCAAACACACACCCTTTTTGCCCATGAAGGACCCAAAATTACAACCTTAAGGTTGATGCGTTCCCTTGATACCGCTAGGCTATAGGCCATTTGGTTTCAAAGTTCATTAAAACCAGAAGCTTGAACTTAAAGTTGATAAACTCTAAATTCTTAATTTTAGATCTTCAAATTTGAAACATTTGAAGAATATATACAAATTATTAGGCAGAACCTAACACTGCTAGATAGATAGTACAGATGTTCAAAATCCACAGTTACAAACCTTTAAAAAATTAAATTTCTTGAAAATTTTACCTCCTCGTTTTTCCAAGACATAAAACGAGAGTTTTATTGACATTGGAGACGTGTTACATGGAAGCTTCACCACCCTTCAGGTATTTAGAAAATATTACTTTAAGGCTTTAAAATTCCTTCCATAATTAGTTCATTACTTCATTGAACTATAAATTTTGAGATAAAGGCCCCAATTCTACCCATGTATTTGTGAATGGGTCTATTTATGTTACGTCTTATATCAAACGGGTCAAATAGGTCAAACTTAAAAGACTTAGTTATAAGGGGAAGTAGTCATACAGGTTGAAAACTATGTAAGTTCTATTTTCTATGCATACAACCATCTCCAACATTTTGATCAGTAACTAAAATGAATAATGTGATAAAAAGTGTGTGTAATCGTAAGTCCTGACTCATGGATTGATCATTTCTTATTCCTTCACTGTAAATAATGGAGTAGAAATTATTTTCCGAGGCCAACCCATCTTGAGGGCTGCCCATTTTGACCAATAATGAGATTTGACCGGTTGAGAAGTGACCCATATCAACCTGCACTGAGAAGTCACCCATTTTGCCCGCGCACTGAGAAGCGACTCATTTGAACTTGAAACCATATTGACCAGTTACCTAACCTACCCATAACCCCACTTATCATATTTACCACAAGACTACGACAAATATCAAACACAATTACTCACAGTAATTAAGATATTATCACCTGCAGAAACATAATTTCCTGGGCCGTGTAAGATAAAAGAGGCTTATATAATTATATGTTGTTCAAGTGGCAGATTGCAGGCTCACTCTCAATAATGGTATCACGTATATAACAATATGGAGATCAGGAACAAAAATGGCTGCAAAGTGTAGGAA
Organism: Rutidosis leptorrhynchoides; assembly: GCF_046630445.1. Lineage (NCBI taxonomy): Eukaryota > Viridiplantae > Streptophyta > Magnoliopsida > Asterales > Asteraceae > Rutidosis > Rutidosis leptorrhynchoides. The sequence goes on from NC_092334.1 coordinate 604,899,447, forward strand.
GATCATTTATATTTCACTCTTTTAATTTTGATTGAAAATTGAAAAATGAAAAATGAAATTCATATATTATGATTGATTTTGATTGATTTTGAGTTAGAGACAGCTAATGTTGATTTTTTAAACATGGATATTTGGTAAACATGATACCCATTCAAATTTAACTTCTTTACCCAAAATATCAGCATTCAGCATGATTTAAATAGCAAAATCATTAAAATCTGCGTTAAAATACTGGTTTCTTCAATCATGTTTACGATGAACAAACTGATAACACATAATATTACTACTACACCCCAAAAAAGAAAAAGAATAAAAAAAAGAGAATAAAAAAATACTTCTATACCAATTCCCACCTCTTAGAACAACTATTAACAGTCAAACAATAGACTTTTGTGGACAAGGCTTTCCACCATTAACAACCATTCTGCCACCATCTTCTGGTGATTTCCTCTTAGGCTTAGCTTCTTGCAACATTGATACCACATCTCTCATTGAAGGCCGAGCCCCCGGGTTTCGACTCGTACATAACATTGCGATTTTCAATACGCACATCATTTCGTCCCTCACTTGGCTACAAGAACCACCTGCGTTTTCATCGAGCACCTCGTTTTTACCCTCTTTGCTCTTCAATTTTGACCTAACCCAATCTACGATACTATTTCCCTCCCCAAATTGAGAATCCACTGATCTCTTTCCACTAATCAGTTCCATTAACAGCACCCCGAAACTGTATATGTCACTTTTCTCGTCCACTTGCAAAGTGTAAGCATATTCTGCACAGTTCAAATTACTGTTAACACGTATCCAAAGTATCTTTCAAACTGGGATTTGATTAACAGGAATAACCCATAACGACATATTGTAACATATGAAAACGTAAGCTCGGCCCATGGTCAATAAATCAAGCTTGAACCCGGCCAAATTGTACTTAGATCCGAGTCAATGTTAAGGATCAAAACTCAAATTGGCACTACAACTAAATTTATTCTATGAAACAATAAGACTATCAACAAATAAAGATCAAAATATAACAACATACCAGGAGCAATGTAGCCATAAGACCCTGCAATAACCGACATCATCTCATCACAATGTATAAGCTTAGCCACACCAAAATCCGCCACTCTCGCCTCCATTTCCCCATCCAACAAAATATTGCTCGGTTTCAAATCACGATGCACAACAACTGGATGACAATCATGATGAAGGTAACAGATCCCTTGAGCCACACCTAATGCAATCTTGTACCTTGTAACCCAATCCCCAATCAAATTCTCACACTTATTCTTACCATGCAACAAATCATCTAAACTACCATTAGGCATGTACTCATACAACAACATTGTACATTCCTTATTACTGCAACACCCTAACAATCTCACAATATTCCTGTGCCTAACATTACCCAAAACTTCCACCTCAGCCAACACACCTTTTCGTGATCTGATTGTCTCCTTAGACTTGCCTCGAAGCTTTTTGATAGCTATAATCTCGCCACCTGGCATTTCTGTTTTGTACACGGTCCCAGTTGAACCCGTCCCTATAATCTTACCTGTCATTGCTAAACTGTCCGCCACGTCATCAGCTGTGAAGTTTAACCGTTGGAAAGCAGTTAGCTTCCAAGGCCCAGCTTCCATTTCCTCTGTAACAAACTTCCGTTGGTAGTTGACACGAAAGTAGCGGATTCCGACCACGAGGATGAAAAGACCGGCACCAAATGCAGCCGCCATGATCCAAATGGCGGCACCGGAGGTCTTCTTAGGCTGTTGTGGTTTTACATCTGGTTCATTTTCGGTCCTGCAAGGTTTATGAATGACTTGACCACAAAGTCCTTCATTTCCAGCAAATGACGAAGGATGCAAACTCGAAAACGCTATTCCGAAAGAAGGCACTGGTCCAGTGAGCTGGTTATACGAAACGTTGAATCCTTCTAGCGTACGAACATTACCGAAACTAGAAGAAATGGTACCGGTGAGCACATTATGAGACAAATCAACTTCTGTTATCGAAGGAAGAGACGAAATCTCTGATGGAATGATGCCTGAAATTGAATTACTACGTAAATTAAGCAAAATTAGCTTCAAACAATGATCAATATCTGAAGGAATGTCACCACTTAATTCATTCCCTTCCAATTCAATCTTGTAAAAATGTTCACACCTTTCGAATTTCGGAATTCGGCCTGTAAGTTTACTAAATCCCGCCGAAAATATCTGTAAACTCGGCGAATTCCAGAGACTATCCGGTAACGAATCGTTAAACGAATTTCCTGATACATTTAAGTACTCTAAATTAGCTGCATTTGAAATATCGGCAGGAAATGGTCCAGTGAAATTGTTAGTACTCATATCCATGTAACTGATGTTCGTTAAACGTCCGAATCCAATAGGAATCGACCCGTTCAATCTGTTGTTTTGAATACGAACTCTGCACAGTGAAGTACAATTCGCCAGAGACCGAGGTAACTCGCCGGAAAACTTGTTCGAAAACAGTAGTAACTTCGTTAACATGTTGCCAGAGCATAGATTAGGCGGAATTGGACCGGAGAGATCGTTAGACGAAACATCAAGCCGTTGTAACTTCGAATTTGAACCGAGCTTTTGAGGCAAGTTTCCTGTGAGCGAATTGTTCCACAGGAACATATATTCGAGCATCGGAAGCTCGCCGATACCTTCAGGTATGCTTCCGTTAAGCTTATTGTTCATGAGGCTCAAATGTTTTAAGCTTTTTAACGACGAAATTTGCTCCGGTATCATACCGGAAAATTTGTTATCCGAAAGATCTAGAATCTGTACGGACTGTAATTTTCCGATATCTTCCGGAATCGCACCGTGAAGATTATTTTTAAAAATCAACAATGTTTCGAGTTTACTCAAGTTAGTAACACTAATCGGAAATTCACCTGATATATTAGCGTTAGAAGCATCTAGAAACGATAAATTCGATAATGAAGCGAATTGTGCAGGTATTTCACCGGAGAACGCATTGTATCCGATTTCTAAATGCTCAAGTGACATTAATCGGCCTAATTCGGCCGGAATCGGACCACGAAGATCGTTTCCAGCTAAGTATAGAAACTTTAGGTTTCGAAATCCGCCGTAACTTTTCGGAATTTCGCCGTCGAAATAACTGCCGCCGAGATTTAAATGCTCGAGGAACGACAAACGGATGAATTCTGTTGGCAATGGTCCTGTGAAGCTGTTACTATAAGCATCAAAGTAATTTAAATACTTCAATTTTGAAATTCCTGGTGGAAATTCAGAATTGAGCAGATTATGGTTGATATCGAGTGTTTGAAGAAACGGAATATCGAAAATTGCGGTTGGAAATGGTCCGGTGAATTGGTTTAAGCTGATGTTTAGATGACGTAAGCTTGTTAAGTATTTGATCTCTGAAGGAATTATGCCTGAGAGGTTTCGCTTGGAAATGTCTAGTGAGGTGATTTGGTTCGAGTCCGGGTCGCATATGATACCGGGCCATGTGCACCAAACGGGTTGTGTACCGGGTTCGGATACTTCCCATTTTTTAAATGTGTTGAGCGGGTCTTTGAGAGATGATTTTAGTGAGAGTAGTGAAACAAGTTGTGACGGAAGTGCGGTGACGGTGACAGAGACAACGTAAAGGATTGATATAAGGAGGAGTGACGGTAGAACGCGGTGGTTCATGGTGGTTGTTAGTGATAATGTGGTGGTGAAATTTGGGTGAGGATTTATATAAAAGGTGGTGGGATTTTAATTGTTGCTTTTTAGAGAATGTTTCATGATGATTGTTATGTTGAGTGGAGTTTGTTTTGCTTGGTGTGAAAAAAGAAGCATGAGAAGTGTTTTTAAGCCACGCTCTCTAACCGGTATGTCTTCTTTTTTGGCTTATGATTTATATTCACATCTTACTTTTCTTGCTTTACTATTTCGACTTTTTTACAATTTTGTTTTTATTTCTTGACTTTTATTTTGACATAAAATAAAATGTGATTATTGAGTATTGAAAACTTTAATCAGTGTGATGATGATTTGCGTGATAAGTCGTCGTTTATCACATGAACTAAGCGGTTTCTTACTTTTTACGGTGATTTGTGTGATAAGTCATCGTTTATCACATGAAATAAGTGATTTCTTACTTTCCGTTAGCGTGTGGTACTTGTTTACGAGCAAAACAGGTGTTTCATACAATTATTGTATTAAAAAGTAAATGTAACGAGCGTGTAAATCTCATGTGTCGTTTAATGTACTGGATGATACACGTGATTCGAAAATTTAGACGGTTTTAAGCATTAGTCGAGTTTAGAAATAGTAGTTAGTTTATTCAAAATATTTGATTTTTTATATCTTGACAACAAAGTATTTTGAAATTGAAAAAAATAAATAATAATAAAATATTTAAAGGCTAAAATGTTGATGTAGTTACTAAGTTGCATATAGGGAATGAATCCAGGCCGAAAGTTGCATGGAATACGAGTAGAGAAAACATGAAAGATATGTAACAGTCTCGTAATAAATTGTGTACTTTTGGATCCCAAAATGGAAATATTTTGTATTACAAAACTAAGATTTTGTCAAGCACCTTAAATCCGGTCACATAAAGCCCTTTTCGCTCTTAAATTGAATTTGCACAAAAAATCACACCGTAAAATTTATTTAATTTTAGTCTTTTTGTTATGTGATATACATATTAAAATATTCATTGATTCTATAATTAATTCTTTATATATCAATAAAAGTATAAATAAATACTCCATCCGTCCCAAAAAAACAGTCCAGTTTGACTTTTTGTTGGATTTAAAATATACTAGTAAATTGTCTATTTTGTCATTCATTTAATATAGTTATAAAGAGTAACTAATAAATTAATTGATATATTTAAAGTTGGATTTCCAAATTTAAAAGAGACATTATTGGAACTTTAATGATATTTAGATGATTATTTAAAAAAATGGACAATAAATTTGGGACAAATAAAAATAAAAAGGTGGACAGTTTTTTGGAGACGGAGGAAGTAATAAATAATACATGCATTAGAAAGTAAGTATTAGATTGACTTTGTAACTACTCTCCGCGTCTTAAAAAAATGTTTTGTAAATAAAATTTGTTTAATTAACGATGTGTATGATAAATGTCATATTTGCTTTTAAATTTTAATGTCAGTCTGGTTGAAATTTATTTATAATACTCCATATGAGTGATTGATAATAATAAATATGAGTAAATTGTAGTTTAATAATATTTAATAGTAGTTATTTCTTTGTAACTAATTAACTATTTTAAGACAAATATAAATTGTAAGATGAAGGCTTATTTTAAAAACAGAGTGGTAATAAATACAAACTATTATGAGTAATATTTAATATAATTTCAACTTAATCAAATATGATTTAATGTATATTTGTAACAAAATACTTTTAAATAAATTAAATAAGGTTACACAATGTTGTATTTTTATAATTTGATCTCTTTTAACGTTATAATGTTAATTTTATGATATAATATTTATCCAAACAAGGTTGCAGATTTGGATTTGTTCGTTTTATCAATGTTGAATCAATCCGTTCATTAATACTACGATTATCGTCTATATGGATCGGAAATTTCCATCTTTTTGCCTCAATTGCTCGATTTGGGCGAGATAAAGTACCAAATCGAAAAAGGTCAGCAGAAGCTAAACCCAATTCAATTCCTTTTAAGACTAACAATCTGAATACCTTTCCTCCTCTACCTACCAAATCTAATTCGTCAACCGTACCTGATCTTGCAACTTTTAAGCCTATTGTTATTAAACCTCTGGAGATCTTAGATTCCGACTTGGCTAATCAAGGAAATCCACCCATCCTACTGTTCGCTAAAATGAAAAATCCTGAACTGATTCCTCACATCAAACGCATCTGGTACATTGAAGGTTTCTCAGATATAGAGATTCACCATTTAGGTGGATCCTGGATCGACATTGAGTTTACTAATGAGGTAACTTTAAATTTGTTCTCTAAGAATCAAGCGATCCTGTCTTATTTGTCTGAATGCAAACGATATGAGGATTCTTTTGTAGTTCAAGAACGTATTGTAGGCTTGGATATTGCAGGGTTACCCGCTTGTGCTTGGACCGAAGACATATATAAAAAAATTGCTCTTAAATTTGGCTACAATGCGTTTGCATTACCTTCGGTTCAAAATGATTGTGGCAAGATTTATGTGGTTACCAAAAGGCTGGATTATATACATGATGCTATTCATGTTATTGTTAAGAAAAGGCATTATAAAATTCTAGTTAAGGAGTGTAGTAATTGGTACGCTTCTATTCTGGACGTAGAAGATATTGAATCTTCGGACGAAGCACTCGATCATGAATTGGACGATAACAAATCTACTGCTTCTGTACAGTCAGATGAGTATGAAGAGATTCCTGAAACTGCATTCAAAACCCCAATTGTTGAAAACAATGTTGAAGAAAATCAAGCTATTTTTTCAAAGGTTGAAGATAAGCAATCTAATTCGGAAAAGGATACAACTGATTCTGAACCACTTATCGTTGAAGATGGGGGCGTTAATCAGTCGAATGTTGGTATTTCTGTGGATAATACAGTTCCTGATAATGCTACTGCACAAGCTGTTTTTGAAACAAAATTATATCATGAATCGAGTCAAAACACCTCCTTACATAAGGCTACTCATTCATCTGGTTCTTCTTATTCTAAAGCCCCAGGATTCAATGGTGTTAGGTTTCAAACTCCGGTTATTAGTTCCGAATCTTTGTCAACAAAATCAACGGCTGCCTCGGTCAAATTGATTAAGTTTGGTTCTTTACTTGGTTACGATGTTAAGAACTGTTCTGAGGATTTGAAAAAAGTTGTCTTAAGTATGCGTGGTTTTAACACAATATGATGAATATTATGTCCATTAATATTGGAGGAGGGGTGAATTTCGATTCTAAGCAAAGATGGATCCGTAACTTGTGTAACGAGCATGCTGTTACCATTCTAGGTATGCAAGAAACCAAGCTTACCTCTCCAAATCATGCAGCTTTCAAAGCTTTTTGGGGAAATTTTAATTTTAAGTTTGCTTCTTCAAGTGCTACGGGACGTTCGGGTGGTATCTTAACTATGTGGGATCCATCCATTTTTTCTTGTAATAAGGTGATATCACAGAACCATGTTCTTATTGTTGAGGGTACATTGGCAAATTGTTCTGACCCATGTTTTCTTGTCAATGTTTATGCTCCTCAAACAAAGATAAGAAAAAGATGCTTATGGAACTACATTATTTCTTTAATGTCCTCTAATGCCGGGAATTTTATAATATTTGGAGATTTTAATTCGGTTAGATCTCCACAGGAAAGATTTGGGTCCAAATTCAGTTTCTCGGATGCGGATTATTTTAATAACTTTATTGGTTCTTGTAATCTTACTGACATTCCTCTCGGGGGTCGGGAATTTACAAGATTCAATAAATCGTTTTCTAAAAGGGCTAAACTAGATAGGTTTTTGGTTTCAGATGGCCTTCTACGTGTTTTCCCTTCGTTATCGGGCTTAATTCTTTCTAACATTTGGTCAGACCATTGTCCAATCTTGATGAAAAACGATGTTCTTGATTACGGTCCTTTCCCTTTTAAACTCTTCAATTCTTGGTTTAACATTGAAGGTTTTGATGACATCGTTATTAAGGCTTGGAATAGTTTCAATTCTTCTTTTTCTTATAATCCTCAATCTCGATTCAAGAACAAATTGAAACATGTTAAAGAGGCTTTGAAAACATGGCATAAAAATATTCGTCTAGCTGAGATTCATAACAAGAAGCTGTTACAAACAAGACTTGCAGACATCGATGCTAAAATTGACAGTGGGATCCCTTATGATTCCTTAGCTGCGGATAGGGTCACAATTCTCAAAGATATTGCCAAAATTGAATATGTGGAAGCTGCGAACTTGGCACAAAAAAACCGCAAACTGTACAATGAATTGGGTGATGAAAACAGTGCTTTTTTCCATACGAGTATCAATCGAGAACGCAGAAAGTTACAGATCCCTGGTATTCTTTCTAATGGCATTTGGGTCACTCACCCTACTGCGGTAAAAGATATCTTTCTAAACTTTTTTGTTAACAAGTTTAAATTCTCTGATTGTATGGCCATCTCTTCTCCTAGCAGGCATATTCGAAAGCTGTCTATTTTGCAAGCGACTTCGCTAATAGAGGAATTCTCTATTGATGAAATCAAATCTGTTGTATGGTCTTGTAGTGGAGATAAATCTCCAGGGCCCGATGGTTTTTCGTTTAAATTCATTAAACATTTCTGGAACTTAATGTGTGATGATATCAGTGACATGGTACGCAATTTTTCAGAGTCGTGTTATCCCGCAGGGTTGTAACTCTTCTTTTTTCTCTCTTATTCCAAAGAAAGACAGCCCGGTGTCGTTTAATGATTATAGGCCTATTAGCCTGATCGGAGTTCAATACAAAATCATCGCTAAACTACTCGCATCTCGTCTGGCTTCGGTCATTGATTATGTTATTAGCCCGGAACAATCAGCTTTCGTCAAAGGAAGACAAATTTTGGACGGCCCTCTAATTGTCAATGAAGTAGTAGAGTGGTGCAAAAAGAAAAAGAAAAAGGCCATGTTATTTAAGGTTGATTTCGAAAAGGCTTTTGATTCGATTCACTGGTCATACATCTTCTCTATGATGCGATTTATGGGCTTTGATATGAAATGGGTTCTATGGATTAAGGCTTGTTTAATTTCTTCGAAAGCATCTTTGCTTTTAAATGGTAGTCCTTCGATTGAATTTGATATTGAGAGGGGTCTTCGTCAAGGAGATCCCCTCTCTCCTTTCCTTTTTCTTATAGGGATGGAAGGCCTCCATGCGGCTATTAGCGATGCGGCAGACGCTTCTATTTATTCAGGATTGCGAATTTCTAATCGTTTTTCTTCTATTCGTATCAACTTATGTTCCTATGCGGACGATGTTTTATTTATTGGTGAGTGGGATGATTATAATGCTTGTAATCTTGTAACAATCCTCGGCTGCTTCTTTGCTGTTTCAGGTTTAAAGATAAATCTTCATAAATCTTCGGTCTTTGGCGTGGGTGTGAGTTCCCCCGAGGTTAACCGGCTTGCAACTGTACTTGGTTGTGCTTCGGCCTCCTTGCCTTTCACGTTTCTTGGTATCCCCGTTGGTCAAAATATGAAGAGAGTGGAAGGTTGGAAAGGTGTTATTGAAAAAGTCAAGAAAAGGTTAGCTTCTTGGAAAGCGGACCTTATTTCTTGTGGTGGTCGACTGACATTGATTAAATCCGTTTTAGGTGCTATTGGTACTTATACCATGTCTCTCTTTCAAGCTCCCCAAAAAGTGTTGCAAGCTATTGAATCTCTTCGTTCCAATTTTTTTTGGGGCGCTAAAGAACACGACAAGAAAATTCACTGGGTTAATTGGCGTCTAATCCAAAATCCTTATGAAAAAGGGGGCCTTTCTGTAAATTGTCTGAAGTCATTGAATCATGCTCTGCTCTATAAGTGGAGATGGAGATTTTTCGTTAATAAAAATGCTCTTTGGTCCAAGGTTATCTCTGCTATTCATGGTAATAGCATGGGTAATTCTCTTCCTTGTTCGTCAAATGCTTCTGGTCTATGGCGTGATATTAATTCGATTATAAATAACCTTCATCGAGATAACACTTTGCCTTCCGACAGCTTAAGAATTAAAATAGGCAATGGAGCTTCTACTGATTTCTGGCACGATCCATGGTTAGGTAACGACCCTCTTTTTGTTCGTTTCCCTCGTATTTACTCTCTTGTTTCTGATAAATTCGGCTCGGTTGCTGCTCACTTTTCGGTTGATGGTTGGTCATGGGATTGGCGTCGGGTTCCGAGATCAGGCCTTGAACAATCTCAGCTGACACATCTATCCTCCCTGCTGGATTCAGTTTATGTTTCTGACCGGCCTGACTGTTGGTGGTGGGATCTCTCTTTGGATGGTGTTTATTATGTTGCAAAAGCTAGAAAACTTATTGCAGCTTCTGATTACGAACCTTATTCATTTCCAACGTTTTGTTGTAAATTGGTTCCGATCAAGATAAACATCTTCATTTGGCGTCTACGAATGCATAGACTTGCAACTCTTCGTAACTTGGAGTCTAAAGGTTTATCTTTCGAGAATTCATGTTGTTCCTTATGTGATGTTTCGGAAGAATCGCATAATCACCTTTTTGTTAGGTGTGACACTTCGTTCCAATTATGGTGTAAGGTTGGTCGTTGGCTAGGTGTTAATATCCCGATTTGGAACTCAGTGGAAGAGGTATGGGATTGGATGGTTTCCTTTTCGATTGACGAGAAAAAGAAAAATGTTATTATAGTTGTTATTTTCTCAACTTTTTGGAACATTTGGAATTTACGCAATGGTATCATCTTCAAAGACCGAAAGCATCAAAAAACTCAAGTGTTTGACAGTATTGTTTCTTCGGGATTCTATTGGTTGTTTTCGAGATATCACAAGTCCAAGATCAACTGGACGGAATGGTTACAAGATCCGCTTAATTCTATATAATTTGGTTTCTAGTTCTATTTTCATGCTTTATGTATGTTTCCTTGTTCTAATGTCTTTGTTTTCTGCTTGTCAGTTTTCTGCTTGTACTCTTTTCTAGCTTTTGCTAGCTTTTATTTATTGGCTGTTCGAAAAAAACTAGTGCCCTTCTTCTGCCGGCATCGTTTTTCTCCTTTTTCAAGTGATTTCCGGCGGTATCAAACGCCTCTACCATGGTGGGGAATACTCGATACACAACTACGTAGGACGGATGGTATCTGAAGGAACGAAGAAACAACAAAGTCTCTTATCGTAAGATTGATGTTGATTTCACGAATCGATCGAAAAATGACACCCAATCCTTTTACGTTACAAACTTCCCTGATTATTCTCATAGTGCTGCGCTATGGAAGGCTTTCGATGCCTATGGTTGTCTCACTAACGTGTATATTGTTAGGAAGGGGGCTAAATCAAGTAAACGCTTTGCATTCGTAAGGTTTTTTGGGGGTTAAAATTGTGTTGTCTATGGAGAATCGCCTTGAAGATGTATGGATTGACAATTTTCATTTGTTTGTTAAAGCATCGAAATTAGACTCTTCGAAACCTACCCTTGTTGCCGAAAATAAACCTGATCCTAAACCAGGCGTTGGTGTTCAGCCTCAAACGAGACTTGCTTGTCCCAATGTTGGAGATAAAGTTAACGGAATGACACCAAGTTAAATAAAGGACACTTGTATGATTTGATGTTCTCGGCTACTAAACAGTCTGGTAAAAAGCTTACTCTTCATGATTCCTATTTGATCTCTGTTCAGAATAATAAGCTTGTTATTATGGCCAAGGTAAAGGATGTGGGTGCATTGTATACTATTTACCCTTTATGTTTGGCCAAAGGTTTTAACGAGTTCAAAATTCAATACGTGGGAGGGTATTGGATTTGACTTAAATTCGAGACTGAGACTTGTTTATTGGCATTCAAAAATAATGCTAATATCATGTCCATGTTTGATTGTGTTAAGGATGCTTCAGATGACTTTATTGTTGATGAAAGGATTGTTTGGATAGAAATTTCAGGGTTGCCTACGTGTGCTTGGGGCACCAACGCTGTTAGGAATGTAACTTCGTTCCTGAAAATGTTCCAAATGGTACCTCATCACAGTCGTTCCCTCCTGGATACACAGAGGAGCATGATATTCGGCATAAGTTACAAACATCAGGGCGTTCTATTAACTGCAACACTCCGTTTACTTTGTTCGAACAGGAACCGAAAAAGATTTCATAGGCTGCTTCGATGGATTTAAGCGAGGACATTTTTGGTATTGGTGGGCTGTTGGGGATTAATCTTAAAGGATGTAATGTTGGTAAGTATCGAGTAAACGATAAAAAAGTGCTTTAGATGAAGATTATTTCTCTTAATAGTTGCGGTTTCGATTTGTTTGTTAAAAGGAATTGGATCAGAGAAATGTGTGTTTCGTTGAACGTGCAGTTTTTGGATATTCAAGAGTCAAAGATGTCGTGTCTTCAGTTGTTTAGACTAAAATCTTTATGGGGCAATGTTAACTTCGATTATTCGGTATGTCTAGCTCGTGGTTTTTCGGGAGGAATTATCTCTTTATGGGATCCTAACTCGTTTGTAAAAAGCGACATGTGGTGTAACGACAATTATGTGATAGTCAAAGGTACGTGGATTCGAGAGAATGTTGAGGTTTTCATGGTAAACGCTTATGCTCCTCAAGTTTTAGCGGATAAAAGTGTTTTATGGAATAACCTCTCGGCATTTATGGTTTCTCACCCGGGAGATTATATATTCATGGGAGATTGGAATTCTGTTAGATGTAGAGATGATCGTTGTGGTTCTGATTATTTCCCTAGGGATTCTCAAGTCTTCAATGATTTTATTGAATCGAATGCGTTGTATGACATTCCTCTTGGCGGTTTACGTTTCATTTATCGTAATAAGGCTGGTAATAAACTTAGCAAACTTGATAGATTTTTTATTACTAATAACTTGTTCAATGTTGTTAATGATTTGAAGGGAACGGTTTTGGATCGTGGTTATTCGGATCATTCTCCCATTTTTCTACTTCAAGACAAGGTGGATTTTGGCCCAACGTACTTTAAAGTTTTTGATTCTTGGTTCGCTTGCACTGATTTTGACATTACAGTTAGAAACGCTTGGAATTTGATCAATGTTAATCATGATATGGACATTATTGCTAAGTTTCGGCTTCTAAAAGCTCGTTTGAGGAATTGGATTCAATCGGTTAGGTCATCAGAGGCTGTTCGCATGAACTTGATCAAGCAACAGCTTCTTGATTTAGATATCTTAATTGATGCAGGTAATGATAATGCGGATTTGATTGATCGCCGAAATAGGTTGTTCACTGAACGAGACGAGCTTATGAAACTCAAAGACTTAGACTCTTTACAGAAATGTAGAATTAAATGGGATGTTGAAGGAGATGAAAATTCAAAGTTTTTTCATTGCTCGCTTAAACATAAACGGGGTGTTCAAAACATTCAGGGTCTGATGTTAGACGGAGTTTGGGAGGTTGAGCCTGGCACTATTAAAAGTAAGTTTTATGAGTTTTATAAAGCTAAATTTGATGAACACTGTTCGAGTGCTACTTTTTCTCACATTGATCCGTATTATAAGTTATCGGTTGATGAAGCTAATTTTCTTGAAAGATAGGTCGATGATGCGAAAATAAAACGTGCTGTGTGGGATTGTGGTAGTTCGAAAGCTCTAGGTCCTGATGGTTTTTCTTTTCATTTTATTAAACATTTTTGGGATATTTTGCAGTTTGATATTTGCAGGGATGTTCGTTTGTTCTTCTCTAGCATGCGCATGCCTCATGGAGCAAAATCTGCATTTTTCTCACTGATTCCAAAAGTGCAAAACCCTGTTCTTATTACCGATTTTCGTCCCATCTCCTTGGTTGGGTTCTTTTATAAGATTGTTTCGAAGATTCTTACCAACAGGTTACTCCCGTTTATTGATAGATTAATTAGTCTGGTTCAGTCAGTGTTTATTGCAGGACGTCAGATTTTAGACGGCCCGATGATGTTATCTGAGATAATTTCATGGTTCAAAAAAGTTAATAAAAAGTTGTTATTGTTCAAAGTAGATTTTGAGAAAGCATACGATTCGGTTAACTGGGAATATCTAATGTTTATGTTATCCTCCTTGGGGTTTGGCTCGTTTTGGTGTGATTAGATAATGGGATGTCTCAAGTCTGCTAGAACGTCTGTTCTTGTTAATGGAAGCCCGACGCGTGAGTCCGAGTTAAAGAGAGGGCTTAGACAGGGTGACCCTTTAAGTCCCTTTCTGTTCATTATTGTTATGGAAGGTCTTCATCTATCCCTTAATCGGGTCAGGGAAGCTAACTTTATTCGAGGTATTTATGTCGGGTCGAATAATATTCATCTTTCTCATTTTATTTATGCGGACGATGTTGTTATCTTATCGGACTGGAATATTCGTGAGTTAAATAGAATTATAATGATTCTAGAGGTTTTTTACTTGGCCTCGGGATTAATGATTAATGTTAATAAGTCTCACATTTTTGGTATTGGTGTTGATAATGATGAGGTCCATTCATTTGCTTTGTCTTCGGGGGCTAGAGCTGGTACTTTTCCGATTAAGTATCTCGGTATTCCTATCGGCGCCAATATGAAGTTGATTAAAAATTGGGATTCATTAGTTAAGAAGTTTCGATCTAAGCTTGCATCTTGGAAGGCTAGTTTGATATCTTCGGGTGGTCAGTTGACTCTTATTAAATCCGTTATGGGAAGCCTATGGATTTATTTTATGTCCATGTTCATGCCCAGAGAAAGTCTTGAAATTTTTAGAGTCAATCCGTGCGAGATTTTTTTGGGGTGGTAACAATTCGGTTAAAAAGATGAGTTGGGTGAAATGGGATAAAGTCTTAGCCCCCTTTGTACGTGGAGGGTTAAATGCTGGGAGTTTGAAAGCTTTTAACATTGCCCTTATTCTAAAGTGTAGGTGGCGTTTCTTATCCAAGCAAAACGATTTATGGGTTAATGTTGTAAAGTCTATTCACGGCTTCGAGTTTGCTAGCTCTTCGGGTAATCGAATTTCTGTTTGGTCTAATGTGGTGGACGCTTGTAAGTGGACCGTTGATGAATGTAACACCGTGCTTTTTACATACACATTTTTTTTTAAATATACTCAGCGGAAAACTAATTAATTGTAACGACCCGGCTTTTTCAACTTGCCTTTGTGCTTTGTGCTTTCACGAAACTGCGTATTTGTGCGTACTGAGCTATATTATACTCTGGGATCTTACTACATGTGGATTACTTTCGTTTATATGTTAAAGCGTGCCTTTAAGTACGTAGGGTATTTAACTTGATCCCCGGAAGCCTTTATGACCGTTGGTGTCACTTTATGTTTAAAACGAACTGCGTACTGTGTACATGTTTAACTTTGATCATAATCGGAATATTATGACTACGAAATACTAATTGTTATTTTATAATAACAATTACTTGGGTTTTTGGATGCTTAATTACGCTTAGTAATTTACTTATGCTTACTAGTTAGTCTTGTTGGACTTTCTACCTTGTTGGACTTTAGTCCACCCTACACTAGTTAGTGGACTATTTAATTAGCCCAATTATAAGTAACTAGTGAACCATTAATAAGTAAGACAAATGCCCATTTATTAGAGGGAACATGCTAGCATTTTTGTCAAGTATTATCCTTAATGTTGCATGGGATCCCAACATAAGCACCAACTTTAGACAACCATTAACCAAAAAGCAAAAGTTGTCTCCCCTTTTGTCCCTCCATGCCCACGGTTTTGGAAGACCACCACCACCATCACCACACTATAAATACAAGCCTTGATTCATCCATTTTACACTTGCTCTCATTTGCATTTCACACACACTTACTCTCTAATTCTTTCTCTAGTCTTTCTCTCTCTAAAAAGTGTAAGTAATTGATTTTTCTTCTTCTTCTTCCCTTCCCTTTCACGTGATCCTCATCATCATCTAAGGATCTAGCTTTTTAGCTTTGATCTTGATTACATCTTGTAGATTCAAACATGGATTTGAATCCTTCAAGAACATAGAAGATTCAAGCTTTCTAGCTTTGAATCTTCACCTACTTTGTAGATCTAAATCTTTTAACTTTAATCTTGTTATTTTGTTATAAAGATTCAAACTTGTGTTTGTAATCTTCATGTAACTTAAAGATCTAAGCTTTATGCTTCAAGATCTTCAAGAACAACCAAGATGCAAGCTTTCTAGCTTGAATCTTCATATCTTTTGTTGGATCTAAGTTTTCTAACTTATGATCTCATTACTTTGTTATAAAGATCAAAACTTGTGTTTATGGTCTTCATGTAACTTAAAGATCTAAGCTTTATGCTTCAAGGTCTTCAAGAACACCAAAGGTTCAAGCTTTCTAGCTTTGTAATCTTATAACTTGTGTGAAAAGGATCCAAGCTCTCTAGCTTAGGGTTCCATCACCTTATTTGATTTAGATTATGTTCTTACTTGTTTGATTGAAGTAAAGTTTGTAGCTTTAGTTGTAAATGGATCTTGTAATTGTGTTAAGACTAAGGATATGATGTAACCTTGGTTCATCATCCATCTAAGACTCTTAAATGAGTTGTGTTCTTACTTGGTCTTAACATATTGTGTGTTGATGGTAGAATCTTGATCAAGGTGATGCTAACCCATCAACGAGTTGTACACTTGAAGCTACAAGCATCAAGGATGAGAACCGTGATGAGCATCAAGCACCAAGAACCTCACCGAAGCACTTGTTACTGTTTTCCGGGATCTGGTCAGATTCCTGGACTTCTGGAAAATTGATTTTCAGTTAGTTCGTTTCGAGTATATGACTTTTCATTTAGGCCTCGACTTAATCCGACATACGGTTTAGGATTTATAGCCCTCCGAAAGTCACTACGCCGTTGTAACGTTGTGCTGAAATTTCTGACCTACTCGCACTTAAACCGTCGCCACGGTCAAACGAAGACGAGTTTGGTTCTGGAAATTGGTCAGCAACTAGAGGACTCCCATACGGAGCCATAGCAACTGATTTCGCGTCTTTTCAATTTAAGTGGAGGCCACAGCTGATCAAAGTCAGCCTATTGTTTCGACCTCTATACTTATTAAACTTACTTAGCTTTTACGATGATGATGATGATGACACTTAAACTTATTTTATGCACTATTAGAACTTATGAGGACAACCTACTGACCTAGTAACCTTTGACTTAGGTTGACGACCTTTCGGACCGACTTATTACTTGCACACTTTCGTGACGACTTTTACTGCTTATTCACTGTGAGTTATAGCATCCCTTTTTACTTTAACTATTTTGGGACTGAGAATACATGCGTTTTTTACGTTTTACATACTAGGCACGATTACATAAACTTTATATATGTGTGGGTTATACAACGGCATAAACTTTTCCCTTAGCTCGGTAACGTTTAGTCATTGGTTTTTGAACCGGTGAACGCGAATCTTAGATATGGATCCATAGGGTTTGACATCCCCACTCGGGCTAGTCGCGCTAGCATTTAACGGGTGTTTAATAATTCATAAACTTAAGCACTCGTCAAGTGTACTTTTAGGGGGTAATATTACGTTAAGTTAGTTACCGGGTGCCCACGGATAAGCATATACTTTATCATACTGATTTAAAATACTGATTTGAAACGCTGGTTTGAAGTACTGAAATCTCGTGGCCTACATTGCATTACTGATTACAAACAAACTATAGCTCACCAACATTCGTGTTGACTTTTTAAGCATGTATTTCTCAGGTGCTTAGACGTTGTTGCTTCTGCTGTTAGACTTGCTGTCTTGGTGTAATAGACTTGCTGTTATGGACCTGCTGTGTTTGATTTCCGCTGCATTACTTAGAGATGTCTCAATCATGGAACTTTTCTTCTGCATTCGTAATTTATGTTATTTTTAAACAATGGCTTTGTAACGACCTTTGGGTCATATACTTATGTTTATGCTTCTATTCATAGGAAGCGCGTTATCTTATGTAAAATGTTATCTTTTCATGAATGCAAAACTGGTTTTCAAACAGCATATAGTGTTTGACCTTGTAATGATCCTGTTGTTGATGATCCGTACACGATGGTTTTGTACGGGGCGTCACATTAATTACATATCATATATTATTTACACAAACATATGATTACCCAAAACACGAGTGTTACGTTTTTACTACAAGCCGTTTAACCATATAGTTTATTACAAAACACATCAGAGTGACACGGTGTCAAACATCTGCAGCTGCCAGGCAAAGCCCACCAAAAGCTGCTAATACACACCTGCAGGGCAAAACACTGTGGGGGAATTAGCATAACGCTAAGTGAATGGCAATATCTAGGTGGATATCACTACAAGCATCAAGCACAGCTTATAGGCACTGGTCACTAATCACTTAAAGCCATACACAAGAGGACCGACAACTCATAGCCGATCAAGCTGGAATATACCGATAGTCCACACTACTGAATCACTGGTATAGTCTTCCAGATGTGACGCACTCGTCATTCATACTATACCACTAATCAGTAACACTTGGACCCAATACTATCACCCTAAATACACAAGGTAAATAGCATTGACCTCTTACGTCGCACAAAACACCTCAACGTTCACTGGGTGCGCACATAATCACATATAGTCACTGCACTGGTCACAGACTCATTACACAGTCTAATTAAGCATGGCACAGATCACTATACTTGTCACTGTATAATCACATCCATAAAGATAATCCCACTCATCTGAAAGCACAAGTACTCAGTTGTCTTATATCACTGAGCCTTTACCTTTCCGTTTATCACCTGAGAATCATCATATAATGTCATACCCCGTCCAAATTTTTCTGAACGAATACAATAACATATGGTACCATTACGATGAACGGACCTCTATATGCCATGAACGACTCCATGTAATATGAGCAAATGCACAGCGGAAGGTTTCTTTCATACCTGAGAATAAACATGCTTTAAAGTGTCAACCAAAAGGTTGGTGAGTTCATAGGTTTATCGTAAACAATAAAATTCAGTACTTTTGATAAACCACAAGATTTAAATGCTGCATGGTACAAATGGGCCCGAATCCTATACCCACCTGTAATGTACATGCGATATCTTTTAAATACAGTACACATATCTCGTGTACGAAATCATTTTTCAAAAATTCTTCATAACCGTACACATATCTTGTGTACAAAATATCATACACATAACCTGTGTATAAAATAATTCTCTCGATACATAACATTCACTTTGCTTTCATAGCTTGGCTTGGTAACCGACCTTAACATATAATGCGCATAAATAATATCCCCAAAATAGAACCTCTCGTCTGTATAATATATAAACTTCGAAGTACTAAACACCACGCCCACTAGCTCTTCCGTCTAGTGAACATTCTGGGTGGGGGTGTTAAACCCGGTAGCTACCTTTAGGATTCGCGTGAATTAGGGCCATACCCGTTTCTAATTCTTAGGTTACCAAGAAATAATAATCAGGAGAAATATTCACAACAATTAGTGGCAATTATAACGTCCAACTAATTCAATAATAATCCACAGAACTTCTGTCTGCATAATAATTCATTCGAGGAATGTTTTGCTTGTGTCTATCTCGTCAAACATTTATAAAAGCATCTCAGTCCAAAAATATAGATTTCAAAGGCATTTAATAAAGCAGTTGTAAAACAGGTAATAAGCAGCGCATGTATTCTCAGTCCCAAAAATGTAAATAGTAAAAGGGAATTAAATGAACTCACTATACGATATTTTGTAGTAAAAATATGCATTAGACGAAACTGAACAATGTAAGGTTGGCCTTGGATTCACGAACCTATATCATTTATATGTATATTAACACACATAATTGTAATTGAACAATATATATATATTATTATTAGTGATATATCCGTTATTTTAATGATTTGTGTGTTCCATTAATAACTTAGATATATTTATTTTATATATCTTACTTATTATAAAATTATTAATAGAGTTAGGTTATTTGTATTGGATATATTTTTATGTAACTAATATTTATTTGGTTAAAATAATACTGATAAATGAAAAGTCGTTATATCTTTATCATAATATCAGTAGTTATAATAATAATAATACTCATTTTAAAAATAATGATAATAATATTAATGATTCTATTAATGATAATAATAATAATAATTTTAATAGTAAAGGTAGTCTTATTAAAAATGATAATTTTTGTATAAATGATAATTTTAATACTTTTAACAATAGGAATGATAATAATGATAGTAATATTAATAATAACTATAATAAAATGAAAATTTTAATAAAATGATACTTTTAATAATAATAGTAGTTTTTAATAAAATGATAAGTTTAATAATAATGATAATGAAAATAATATTTTTGATAATAATAATAATAATAATAATAATAATAATAATAATAATAATAATAATAATAATAATAATAATAATAATAATAATAATAATAATAATAAGACTACCTTAAGAGGAAAAGCTCCAAAAACAAAATAAACAGCCTCAGCCCGAGCACGAACTCGAGACCTCTCGCTTAATGCAATCACCCCTAAACCATCCAAGTAACACTGTTATTCTGATTTAACTTATACCATGTTTCTTTTTATCTTTACTCTTCTGTTCTCCTTTTCTTCTCCTTTTTCTAAAAAAAAATGCCACAGCAGGGGCTTGAACCCTCGACCTTTCGTTCACACAGACACCCCTCAACCATCATGATGTCTCTGTTTTTCTGATCAGACTCCATAATACATAAATATACCCTATATCTAATTGTTCCCTTTTTCTTCTTCATTTTTCTATCAAAACCCATTTGCAACTTCATGATCTGTGAATCAATCCATCTATCAGCTATATCCTTATCAATCATCATCTACACGAACATAATCATCATCTATGTAACATCCCGCCTTTTTCCGTTTACTTTTGCGTTTAATTATTTTAAACTCCGTTATATGTTTATAACATCTCCCCTTAATACGCGTTTCAAATTATCTCGTTTAGGTAATTTAACGCACCCGACTACGACTTGAGGGACTTGTTTTGCCAAAACCCCAAAATGGTGACTAGCACTTGACTAGTCAACCATCTTCCACCTCCATTTTTCATTTTCTTTTCTCTTTTTATTCTCTACTTTCATATTTTCTTTAAATTCATCAAAAAGCAAATCTTCATCCATATTCAATCGATCAAGCTTCGGGCCAAACAAATTACATATTTGAACTCCTCGTGATCTCCTCTTCGATTCCATACCAATCTCATTGCATTTGGGTAACTTTCTAAAATCACTAATTTTATGTGTTCTTGAGATTTTTGAGTTAAAAGGTTGTTAATTAGTGTCTGTGGCTCAAGTCTAGTATGGTTATGTGATTTGTATGTTTGTTCTTGCTATTTTGATGTAACTAGTTCATATTGAAAGTTCACATGCTTAATCTTGAGTTTTGAGTGTTCATATGTTGTTTGATGCTAAGAGTTCATGTTTTAATCTTATTCCTAGTGTTACTAGCTTCGTTATGATGTATGGTTTGGTTAAAGAAACCTTCTAAACTTGATTATGAAATTTGGTGAATTTGAGTTAGGGTTTCATGAACTAGAAATGGACTTTTGATGCTTTAAATGACACGAAATGCTAATTGTAAGTGTTAGGTTGTGTTGTATGCTTAATTACCTTCGAAACGGCATATTGTTCATGTAATTTGGTTACCGAATCATTAAATGGCATTTATGACTTGTATGCATTGAATGAGGAACATTAATTGTGGTTTTTGGTTGTTATAAGTGGAAGTTTGATTGATGATATGTGTTTAGTTGCATTCCTCGTCAAAACACCTTTCCAACGATGTATGATAAGCGTTATATGTATTTGCGGGTCAAGTGTTGTGTTAGAATTGGTTTTGGTTCGTGCATATCTTTGAAAAACAGGAAAATAGCTGAACAGCAGGTGGCGCGGCGCGCACCTCACCCCGCGCGGCGCGCAGAACAACCTGGACAGATTCTGACCTCTGTGTCCCATTTCACGTGAAATGTTTGACTAGCTACCGACCTCCGATTCACATGAAACTTGTTTTAATATACTTATATATGAATAATTAGCATAGAAAATTTGTTCGGGACCCGACCCGAACATGTTGACTTTTTCGTTGACTTTGACCGACCAAAGTTTGACTTTTTGTCAAACTTAACCAATTGATTATGCAATCTTTCTAACTTGTTTCTATACATGTATCTTGCATGAAACTTGACTATTTGCTTCACATGCTTCATAATCGAGTCGTGTTGAGCCATAGGACTAATTGAGCAACTTTGACCCTTCGTGACTATCGTTATTGATACAACCTATTTGTTTAGGTCGAGGCTAGCGTTGTCCTTTGCGCACATTACTTGTTGAAGTACTTATTTACTCTTGCAATCAAAGGTGAGATCATAGTCCCACTTTTTCAATCACTTTTATTCTTTACATCGTGGGCTGAGAAACACATACATTTCATACTTATATACTTTTCATGCTTTTACATTGTGAACAAATACGAATACAAAGATGCATACGAGTTTGAACAAAAGTCCTCAATCCAATTATCATTAGTTCCACTTGCAGGGTGTAAGTGTAAGCGTGTAATTATGTTGTGTGGCCATACGGGTTTAACAAACCCTCATTCAGACGGTTCGCTACCGTTAGTGAATGAAATATAATTTCAACAATGTATAGTGTAAGTTCTAACACTAAATTCAAAAATTCAGAGGGAAGATTCAGTTAAGCCTTGATAATTGGGTGCTCGTGATACAAATACTATTTTGGAATGTGAACGATTTTGGTTAAGCAATTCATAAAGAACCTTGTGGTTCAATACATTTTACTTACTAAACCTATGATTTCACCAACGTTTTCGTTGACAGATTCTTCTATGTTTTTCTCAGGTTTTGAATGCTTAAGTGATACATGCTTCCGCACTCTTTTGATACTTGCTTGGATGTCGAGTATACATGCATATTTGGAGCATCTTTTTGGCTACTTTTAAATTGTGTCGCATAGGTTTCAATTGTACGTTTAACATTGTAATGTAACTAGCCGTCGAACTTCTTTTGTAAACTTGAAACACCCTTTTACATTGAAATGAATGCGACATATTTTGGTCAAACGTTGTCTTAAAGACTTATGACCATGTAATGGGAGCCGTCACTTGACGATTTGTCGGGGTCGCTACAAGTGGTATCAGAGCCTTGGTTGTAGGGATTTAGAGTTCATTTGTGTCCACCCCGAGTCATAGGGTACATAGGTGAATCTAGACTACAACCGGCATATAGACTGAAGTAGGAATTACTTGACTATTTGTGCATTATACTCGAACTTTTCTATCATATCTAAGTCGTATTCGATCTTAATCTTACGTTGATAAATTTTGTTGACGCGCCACCTTGACTTTATAAAGTAATGTTAAATGCACATGTGAATCAGGGTAATATAATTTCCGGGATTATATTACAGTGATTCACATAGACGTTCCGACATTATGACATAAAGAATTTAAGGCGAGTCAAGGAAATTTTTTTTCTCTTTATCCTCATTCCATATCACGGTTAGTATTATTGAGAATACTAACCAACGATATTCTTGTGTTTTGAAGGAATAATGGCTCGTCGACGCGCTCCTCCCGAAACTCCCGAACAAGCCCTCCAACGTATGATAGCCACTGCCGTGGATGCGGCCATGGCCGGTCACTCCTCCAACAACAACAATAACAACAATCATCACAACAACAACAATGGAGCCGGAAATTCCAACGAAGGATGCTCCTATAAGAATTTCATGGGGTGCAAACCTCACACTTTTGATGGAATCGGGGGACCGGTTGTGCTCACCCGATGGTTTGAGCAAATGGAAGCCGTCTTTAGCATAAGCGGTTGTCGAGACCAAAACAAGGTTAGATATTCCACTCACACCTTCGCCGGTATCGCTCTCACATGGTGGAATTCGTATGTACAATCGGTGGGTATCCACGAAGCCCACGCTCTCTCTTGGGCCGACTTAAGAGGAAAGATGATCACCGAATATTTTCCTCGCGAAGAAACCCGAAGGCTCGAACAAGAGCTAAGAGCTCTGAAAGCTGTCGGGAACGACCTTAAGGCCTATAATCAACGATTCTCCGAACTTGCTTTGATGTGCCCAAATCTTGTGAACCCCGAATCTTTAAGGGTTGAACTTTACATGGATGGTCTCCCCAAGAACATCAAACAAGGAGTAATGTCATCCAAACCCGCTAACCACCAAGAGGCTTTGAATATGGCCCGTCAATTGATTGAAACAGTGGACGAGATTGAAGTGCCGGCACCTAAAGCCGAGGATAAGTCGGGTGACAACAAAAGAAAATGGGAAGCCCCCCAATCAAGCAATTACAACAACCTCGCCAAGAAGCCCTTCATCCCCAACGGCAAGAAAGGTTATACCGGACACCTACCGTATTGTAACGAGTGCTACAAACATCATTTAGGCGAATGTGGCAAACCATTTTGCTTGAAGTGTCAAAGAAGTGGCCATGTAGCCCACGATTGTAGGAATACCGCTCCCGTCGCTCAAAAGGAGCCCAATGCACCCAAGACGGGTGTTTGTTTTGAATGTGGCCAACCGGGTCATTTTAGGAGTGCGTGCCCAAATAAGAAAATCAACCCCAACACCCGCCGTTGAACTTCCAACATCGACACCTAGGATGCCCGAGACGACGATGGACTAGTCACGGGTACGTTTCTTCACAACCAACCGTATATTTCATACTTATTCAATTCGGTTACAGCTAGACGTTTTATAACCAAGACTTTGACTCGTACCCTTTGCACTCCACCTTTTCCCCTATACCCTACTTAGGAAATTTAAGTGACCGATGGAAATATTGTGTGCCTATAAATTTTATCGGAGGGGATACGTTAAGAATTTCGACTTGACACCTATAGAACTAAGGAGCTCAAAACCTATTCGTTAAGGAGAAACTATTTTCCCTACAATTGTGTTTAGATGATTGCTAACTAAGTAATTTTCGGTTGGAAACCGATACCCTCTTCCTTGTATCCATGACCTCATGATTTTTGCATGAATCCCGGGTGCGTCCTAAAACGACATCCGTTCCGGTGACGATGTCTCCTAAGCCATTTTCGAACTCGCAACGTTAGTTGTAAATCTATCTTAGTACCATTCTAGGACTCTGTCCGTATTCACCTCCTAAACCGCATATGCAAACTTATCTAGACAAATCCGTTATCGTATTTATTGATGATATCTTAACCTATTCAAGTGAAGAAGGAAAACGAACAACTTTACCGTCTTACGCTCGAACTGTTGAGAAAAGAGCAACTCTATACCAAATTCTCCGAGTGGGAATTTTTGTTGAACAAAGTCCAATTTTCTAGACCATGATGCTAATGGTCGAGGCATTACAACCAATCTCGAAATCAAGCCACACGTAATCAGGGAACTCTCCCAACTCAGACTTATACTCGTAAAATCTTAGATCTCACCGGTTGTTACCAAAGATTCAATTTCGACTTTTCCTCGTGATGCTTGTTCTTTACCCTCGATAACTCATTAAGGTAGAAATCTAAACCTCTACGTGCCCGAATCTTGAACGTGATTATTCACACCAACCTTGCTAGCTTAATTCGTATAGCACCAGATGGAACTCAAATATGGAAATAATTCTACTTGAATGCCTGAAAGGCATACTTTCTCGACTCGAAATAAAGGAAAACTGAAAATCGTTATTTAGCACGAAAAATTTGAATACTTAATATTGGATCCGATCAATTTTCTCGTCATCACGTACCACATTACATACCTCTGTTATTTCACCGTTACCGTCTGATATTACTGGAACTTAAGACAACCCATGATCCAAGGATACTTCACTCTTCTTTGACTTAACGTCCTTGTGTTTCGGATAATCGGTCAACTACTATTCAACCCCGAACTATAAAACTATGTGTACTATCTTGTTTCTTTTTCAAACCTCAACTTTTGACAACTAGATGCATGATATGGCAACCTCGAGATGTAAACTCACTCTACTCTAAGTTCTCATTTCACTTCTATCTTCATCGCTCGCACCCCCGTATGAGGAAACTCCTTGTAACATTTCTCAATGGATAGAGAAACTCTTCATATTACATTAGTATTCGCCACGAGGGTGAATAGTCCTAACGAACATTTTCGAACCCTAACTAACTTGTTCAAGCATATCTTACGGAATTCTTTTCCAATACAGTGTACCATTGCCAATTACCTCGGATCAAAATACTCGTATCGCTTCTAGTTTCGCAAGAGACCTTGGGAACCCGCTTAGACATATGTACCGCGTATCTTCCACAAACCGACGAACTGAACAAACGAACGAATTACATCATGGAAGGACATGTTTCAAACTTGTATGGTCGCTTTTAGTTGATTTCTCCCACTACGGTTACCATTCGTGTACTAACGCCGCACTTCCGAAACCCTATAGGACCGCAAATGTCATACCCCTATTCGTTGGACCAACGCATGTGGCAAGCAAACACCGAAATCTGAACTTCATCAAGAAACAACAATTGAGATCATTCAAGTCCGAGAAGGGCTCGAGACGACCCGTAGTTGCCATAAGAGTTATACCAAACTTAGATGAAAACCTCACAAAGTCCCAGTGTGTGACCGCGTAATATTGAGAAACTACACCTTGGAAAGGTGTAATCCATTTGGGAAATCGAGGAAGGTTATATCCGCAATATTGATCCTTTTGAAACCTTGGGGCGCATTGGAACCGCTCCCTACCGTTTAGAGCTGCCGACTCAATTAAGTTTCCGTTTACCTTACATTTCGTGTAACAACTTAGAAACGTGTCCTTCGGAACAGGAATGTGCAATCCTTCTAGATGCACCAAACATTGATGACAAACTCTCCTTCATGGGAAAACTGGTTGAAATCATGGATCGTGAACCCAAACCTCAACACTACGTAACACCCCGACTATCCGGATTCGTGGAATGTCCAAGAAAGTGCCTTCACTCCTTCGTAGAGTTACAACACTAGGTCTCGAGTAAGAGACGTCGATTATTACTTCCAACTAAATTTCGGGACGAAATTTCTTTTGAGGTGTGGATAATGTAACATCCCGCCTTTTTCCGTTTACTTTTCCGTTTAACTATTTTAAACTCCGTTATATATTTATAACATCTCCCGTTAATACGCGTTTCAAATTATCTCGTTTAGGTAATTTAACGCACCCGACTACGACTTGAGGGACTTGTTTTGCCAAAACCCCAAAATGGTGACTAGCACTTGACTAGTCAACCATCTTCCACCTCCATTTTTCATTTTCTTTTCTCTTTTTATTCTCTACTTTCATATTTTCTTTAAATTCATCAAAAAGCAAATCTTCATCCATATTCAATCGATCAAGCTTCGGGCCAAACAAATTACATATTTGAACTCCTCGTGATCTCCTCTTCGATTCCATACCAATCTCATTGCATTTGGGTAACTTTCTAAAATCACTAATTTTATGTGTTCTTGAGATTTTTGAGTTAAAAGGTTGTTAATTAGTGTCTATGGCTCAAGTCTAGTATGGTTATGTGATTTGTATGTTTGTTCTTGCTATTTTGATGTAACTAGTTCATATTGAAAGTTCACATGCTTAATCTTGAGTTTTGAGTGTTCATATGTTGTTTGATGCTAAGAGTTCATGTTTTAATCTTATTCCTAGTGTTACTAGCTTCGTTATGATGTATGGTTTGGTTAAAGAAACCTTCTAAACTTGATTATGAAATTTGGTGAATTTGAGTTAGGGTTTCATGAACTAGAAATGGACTTTTGATGCTTTAAATGACACGAAATGCTAATTGTAAGTGTTAGGTTGTGTTGTATGCTTAATTACCTTCGAAACGGCATATTGTTCATGTAATTTGGTTACCGAATCATTAAATGGCATTTATGACTTGTATGCATTGAATGAGGAACATTAATTGCGGTTTTTGGTTGTTATAAGTGGAAGTTTGATTGATGATATGTGTTTAGTTGCATTCCTCGTCAAAACACCTTTCCAACGATGTATGATAAGCGTTATATGTATTTGCGGGTCAAGTGTTGTGTTAGAATTGGTTTTGGTTCGTGCATATCTTTGAAAAACAGGAAAATAGCTGAACAGCAGGTGGCGCGGCGCGCACCTCACCCCGCGCGGCGCGCAGAACAACCTGGACAGATTCTGACCTCCGTGTCCCATTTCACGTGAAATGTTTGACTAGCTACCGACCTCCGATTCACATGAAACTTGTTTTAATATACTTATATATGAATAATTAGCATAGAAAATTTGTTCGGGACCCGACCCGAACATGTTGACTTTTTCGTTGACTTTGACCGACCAAAGTTTGACTTTTTGTCAAACTTAACCAATTGATTATGCAATCTTTCTAACTTGTTTCTATACATGTATCTTGCATGAAACTTGACTATTTGCTTCACATGCTTCATAATCGAGTCGTGTTGAGCCATAGGACTAATTGAGCAACTTTGACCCTTCGTGACTATCGTTATTGATACAACCTATTTGTTTAGGTCGAGGCTAGCGTTGTCCTTTGCGCACATTACTTGTTGAAGTACTTATTTACTCTTGCAATCAAAGGTGAGATCATAGTCCCACTTTTTCAATCACTTTTATTCTTTACATCGTGGGCTGAGAAGCACATACATTTCATACTTATATACTTTTCATGCTTTTACATTGTGAACAAATACGAATACAAAGATGCATACGAGTTTGAACAAAAGTCCTCAATCCAATTATCATTAGTTCCACTTGCAGGGTGTAAGTGTAAGCGTGTAATTATGTTGTGTGGCCATACGGGTTTAACAAACCCTCATTCAGACGGTTCGCTACCGTTAGTGAATGAAATATAATTTCAACAACGTATAGTGTAAGTTCTAACACTAAATTCAAAAATTCAGAGGGAAGATTCAGTTAAGCCTTGATAATTGGGTGCTCGTGATACAAATACTATTTTGGAATGTGAACGATTTTGGTTAAGCAATTCATAAAGAACCTTGTGGTTCAATACATTTTACTTACTAAACCTATGATTTCACCAACGTTTTCGTTGACAGATTCTTCTATGTTTTTCTCAGGTTTTGAATGCTTAAGTGATACATGCTTCCGCACTCTTTTGATACTTGCTTGGATGTCGAGTATACATGCATATTTGGAGCATCTTTTTGGCTACTTTTAAATTGTGTCGCATAGGTTTCAATTGTACGTTTAACATTGTAATGTAACTAGCCGTCGAACTTCTTTTGTAAACTTGAAACACCCTTTTACATTGAAATGAATGCGACATATTTTGGTCAAACGTTGTCTTAAAGACTTATGACCATGTAATGGGACCTACGTAGTCGACGCCGTCACTTGACGATTTGTCGGGGTCGCTACAATCTAATCACCTCATCATCATAAACATAATCGTATCATCATCATCCTGATTATCATATCGCTAATCAATCATCATTATGATCGTTTCCATCACATAATTCATAATCATAATATCATTATTTATAATCATAATCATCATCGCCTGAACTATTATTTCATGTATCTTTTTATCCTAGTCATAACCATTAGAATCACGATTATCATGTATCATATCCACCATCATCTTCATGATCATCGACACCTTCACACTAGTATCATCATTAAATCTTGACATCCTTATTAAAATCATCCTAGCTAATGGTATTAGCATCACTATATATCGAGTCCCTTACATCATCATCCAACAGACAGATTACCAGCGAGTATATAAATGTATTCAAATTACTCATAGCTTGTTTTAGTTTACTAGTCCAATTACCAACCTAAGTTCGGCCCAATCTTAACTATTAGCCTAATCAAAAGTCCACAACTTCAAATGGACCGTAACATCCAAGCAGCCCTGATTAATCCGTATAACCATTAAAGCCCAAGTCACTACATTGTTATACCTAGGATTCGAATAATAAATGACAGAAAAAGAGGAACCGGTTATATGTAGAAAACAAACAAGTGGTAATATTCCACTAAAAATTGTCGGCTAAAAGAAACAATAATACGCAAAATGATGGAATTAGTGGGGTTTTGATTGATAAAGTTGTTTGAGGAAAACTTTATGTAATTGCATCGTTTTCTTTTTCTTTCTTTTGTTAGTACTGGAATTAGTGAGTTCCGGAAAAAAAAAGTGTATAACAGCAGAAGCAATAATAGGGTTCTGTTAAAATATATATGTAAGTAGTAGATGAGGGTTTTGATGGAATTCAACATAATAACAAGTTTCTTAATGTTAATAAAATCATGAAACCAATTTTGGTTTGAGTTATCACAAGCGGAAGCATGATGATTAAGAAAACAAGTTTATATGTTAAACATTTATATTGAATTCCATATATGTATCAAGTCATGAAATAATACTTACATATATAAAATAAGTGAGTAAGGAAGAAAGTAATACCTCCTCAACTTAATTGAGGGTGAGTTTGAAGAGGAAGAAGATGATGAAACAATGCACCAATACACCCTTGATATAGTTAGGCTTTAGAACCTTAATGAGCTAGCAACCTAAGCTTGAAACCCTCTTCTTTCTCACCCTGAAAACTGGACAGTAGCAAGTGAAAGAATGATGATGAATGAAGCTTCAAAACTATGAAACCTCAAGGGATAATACCCCAAACTTGTACCCAACACCTAATACTATGGTTAGGATTTAATTATACTTGATTATCACTTGAAAAACCAAGCTTAAGACCCCTTCTTTTCTGCTGACAAAACACTACAGAATGCAGCAAGCAGGAGCAGTTTTTTACTAGTTTTTCACTCTGGAATAAGTGCAATTGCATGTGGTTTTAAGTCTCCAACAAGTCCTACCTCTTGTACCCATGCACATGAGGAGTTGTGCTACTCAAAAGCAACAAGAATCTTCCATCTTTTGTCCTCCTTGGAGACTTAAAATGCAGTCCACCATGAGGTGGTATTAATTTTATAAAACTTGGTAGTTTTATAAAACATGTTAT
Organism: Rutidosis leptorrhynchoides; assembly: GCF_046630445.1. Classification (NCBI taxonomy): domain Eukaryota; kingdom Viridiplantae; phylum Streptophyta; class Magnoliopsida; order Asterales; family Asteraceae; genus Rutidosis; species Rutidosis leptorrhynchoides. The sequence continues at coordinate 604,930,060 of NC_092334.1, forward strand.
ATAAAAATATGCAATTGTTACTTATATATATTTTATAAACCAACTTATAAAATATAACACAACATAATTATTTAAACCTATAAATAATTAAATATAAATTATCCAAATAATTTATCTCAAGTGATAATATTTTAGAAAACCGATTTTCTAAAGTCCAAGTGTCACGTATTTATTTAACGACCCAATCGTTGAGACTAAATACTTTATAAGGTGTCGGTAAGTTTGTTATTGGGTATGACCCGACTTGGATCATAACATACTAGCCACATTAATCTAATATGTCGCTCGAGCATACGAAATACCTTCAATCTCCCACTTGCACGAGAAACATAAGAAATTAATGCAAGTGATGGATACCACCTAACGACCGTCCATCACCCCCAATATGTTATGACTTTGTTCCATTCAATAACATCATTCCTTTCGATTTCCCATCTCGAATATGAATAGGTGAATCTTTTCATTATATCCTTTTGTCCTAGATGTCATGTTAAATCTAAGAGATACAGAGTGATCACTCTCTTTTATATTTAACTTTATCAGGCCTTAGACATCTGACTCTCAACGAATAAGAGGGACAAATTCCATCTTGACTACAAACGTCCTAAATATATACTTTGTATTATACCTGAGTTCTTCCTTATGAACTACCATATTTCAGAATAGCGAAGGAAAGATTTAAAGCTCAATACTTAGTGAATATCCGAACCCAATATGTATCTCAGGTCCGAGGATACAATGATATTCACCTTTACTCAAGATTACATGTGATCAACCACAAAGGCTCCATTTAGAAAGTCTTGAGGGCGGGTCTTCCAATATTTGTATCCCACAAATATCTATGAACCTTGGTTGCAACCTGGCCCCACATTCAGCCCATGAATGTATACCAATCCAAGTTCATAATAGTCTAAACCTCACATTTGCTCCCACAAATGTGATCGACTACGGAATTTAGAATAATTACTTATTCATGGATAAAATATGCAAAATAGGAACATAACTCAAAATAAATTAATGCCATAATTATATTAATGAGTTTGAACAATTTTGTTCCATTACAATACTTAAAACAGATCACAACCAATCACTAGAATATCGAAGCCCTAATGCACTAACATGCCCTTGATGTTTTGCACCATGTAAAAGCTTCGTGAGTGGATCCGCTATATTAAGATCTGTGTGAACTTTGCGAATACATATCTTTCCCTTTTCAACTTCATCCCTTATGTAGTTGAATCTCCGCTCAATGTGACGGGTCTTTTGGTGAGCACGAGGTTCCTTGATTTGAGCAATCGCACCCTCGTTGTCACAAAAGATCTCAAGAGGGTCCTGAATGGAAGGGACTACTCCTAAGTCGTCGATGAATTTCTTCATCCATGCAGCTTCCTGAGCTGCCAATGATGCGGCGATGTACTCCGACTCTGTAGTAGATAATGCAACAACATCCTGTTTTGAACTCTTCCAAGAGACCGCACCTCCATTTAATGTGAAGACATAACCGAATTGTGATCGAGAATCATCACGATCAGTTTGGAAACTCGTATCCACGTAACCTTTTACAGCGAGTTCCTCCTCACCAGACCCATATATCAGAAACATATCCTTAGTCCTCCTAATGTATTTCAATATACTTTTGACAGCAATCCAATGACTGTTTCCTGGGTTATTCTGGTATCTACTTGTCAGGCTAAGAGTGCATGACACGTCCGGTCTAGTGCATATCATTGCATACATGATTGACCCAATAGCAGATGCGTATGGGACTTTCTTCATTCTCTCTTGTTCATCTTTGGTGGTAGGACACTGAGATGAACTGAGAAGCGTTCCCTTTTGAATAGGTACCAAACCTTTCTTAGAGTTGTCCATCTTGAACCTTTTCAAGATCTTTTCAATGTATGCACTTTGATTCAAACCTATCAGTTTCTTGGATCTATCCCTGTAGATCCCAATCCCTAAAACGTATTGTGCTTCTCCAAGATCCTTAATGGAGAAGCATTTACTTAGCCAAGTTTTAACACCTTGCATAGCCAGAATATCATTTCCAAATAACAATATATCATCCACATATAGTACAAGGAACATGATTGTGCTCCCACTAGCTTTCTTATATACACAAGCTTCATCACCATTTTTAATGAAGCCAAATTTCTTGGCCTCCTCATTAAAACGATGATTCCATATTCTAGATGCTTGTTTCAATCTGTAGATTGACTTCTTTAACTTGTATACCCTTTTAGGATATTTCGAATCAACAAAACCTTCAGGCTGAACCATATAGACATCTTCCTCAAGATGTCCATTTAGGAAAGCGGTCGTGACATCCATTTGCCATATTTCATAATCATAATGAGCAGCAATGGCAAGTAATATCCTAATAGACTTTAGCATTGCCACTGGCGAAAAGGTTTCATCATAGTCAACCCCTTGAGTTTGACCTTTTGCTACAAGTCTAGCTTTATATGTATCCAAGTTTCCATGTATGTCGGTTTTCATTTTGAAAAGCCATTTACAATCAACTAGCCTAGAGCTAGGAGGTTGCGCAACAAGTTCCCAAACTTGGTTGTCATACATGGATTGCATCTCAGCGTTCATGGCTTCCTGCCATTTATCTTTATCAATCCTTGATAAAGCATATTGGTAGTTAGTTGGTTCATCCAAATCAACCACATAGCATCCATCCATGAGAAACCCATATCTCTCAGGTGGATTACTAATCCTACCAGATCTGCGAACGTCTTGTGTATTTTGATCATCCATTTGATCACTCTCAACATTTTCATGTTGAGTGCTAGTGTCAACCAATTGTGTATCATCTACTTGATCTTGAATCTCTTCAAGATTTATTTTCCTTTCACTTTCGCCTTCCATTAAGAACTTAGTTTCAAGGAATTCTGCCTTCCGAGCAACAAATACATTCTGCTCTGAAGGATCATAGAAATAATATCCCATATTATCCTTGGGATATCCTATGAAGATACACTTCATGGATCGAGCATTTAACTTATTAGGGACGTAACGCTTAGGATAAGCTTCACATCCCCATACCTTTAAGTAACGCTTAGAGATGGAGGTTTTCCAAAAACACATCTCATGAGGAGTTCGTTCCACTTTCTTGGTTGGGGCCATATTTAAAATACGAGCCACGGAGCAAAGACAATAACCCCAAAATGATAGAGGTAACGAGCTTCTAGCCATCATAGATCGAACCATATCCATCAGGGTTCGGTTCCTCCTTTCAGAAACTCCATTCAGTTGGGGTGTTCCAGGAGGAGTGAGTTGCGAGATAATCCCACAACATCTAAGATGATCTTGGAAAGCATCGTTTAGGTATTCACCTCCTCTATCGGTATGAAGTACCTTGATTGTCTTGTTGAGTTGATTTTGTACTTCGTTTTGATATTCTTTGAATGCTTCAAAAGTTTCATCCTTATGTCTTAACAAGTAGACATATCCAAAATGACTGAAGTCATCAATGAATGTAACAAAGTATCTTTCACCATTCCTAGTCATGGGCTTAAAGGGTCCACATACATCCGAATGTATTAATCCCAATAAGTCTTTAGCCCTTTCATAGGTCCCTTTGAAAGGTGCTTTAGTCATTTTGCCTTGCAAACAAGATTCACATACATCAAACGAGTCCATCTCATTTGATTTCAAAAGTCCATTCTTTTGAAGTGTATGCATTCGGTTCTTGTTTATGTGACCAAGGCGACAATGCCATAAGTAGGAATCACTTAAATCCCTTTTGAGTTTCTTGGTGCTTGTATGGTATATTGAGCTACTAGATGATGTGTCATCATGAACCAATTCATAAATTCCATTTGAAGGCGAAGCCTTAAAATAGAATACATTATCTAAATAAACGTGGATATCATCATTAACAGAATCGAGTAGCTACAACAAGTAAAAATCCAATGATGTTTTAATCCTCTTGCAGTAATAGTAGAAGGTGATTCAAGGGATGCAGTAGTGGTTTAGTAGTGGTGATGGTTTAAAGAGACTATTGACAATGGAAGGAGGTAATGGTGGGGGAGAAGATTTTTGTTCGACGTTCATAACTCGTTTGAGGAAGATAGGTTGTGAGTTCCATCAAAGAGAAAGAAGATGGTTGTTTTATAACAATAAGGATTGACAGGAAGAATCAATCGTACACCAAAAATAAAGAACGATGTCGATTGCTAACAAATTTTTGGATTTGTCTTAGTGTTTTAGATTCTGATTTGTACGAAGAAAATCAATCAACTATAGCTTGAAAAGGATTGGAAACAGAATACGTTCCCTTCTGTGTTTATATGTATATATACGGTGTTTATATATTTATATATCTGTTTATGTAATTTTATATATAAATATATCAATATTTTGTGTATATATATGCATTTATATATAATTGTGATTACCTGTATAATATATCTGTATTGGTTTATTGAATATGTAAAGGATCATATTAATACAAACATTAATATTTAATATTAATAACAATAATAGAAATAATAATGATATTAATATCATAATAATACTAATAAGAATACTTATAATAATAACTTAAATAAAAATAATAATTTTTAGAAATCAAGTTAATATAATAAATTATACATAACAATATTTTATATATATATTTTATATTATGAATAATAATATTAATAATACAATTATTGATATCAATATTACCAATAATAAAAGTAACAATAATAATATTAATATAACAATTATATTCAAACTTGCACTTAAATTTAATACCATTTATTATTTTATGTAATATTATATTATTTGATGACACTTACTGAATAATTATTATTTACATATTTTATGTATATAATAGAATCATATATATTTTTAATTTAACATATTTATATATACTTATATATATTTTTAATAATAACTTAATTACTCTACTTATTATTTTTACATTTTCAATTCCAATTAATTAAAGTATACTTTATTAATTCAAAATATTATATATACAATTATATTTATATTTATATATATTTATACATATTTATTTACAATTAACTGTTCGTGAATCGTCGGAAATGGTCAAAGTTAAATGAATCCATGTGAACAGTTCAGAAATTTTTGAGACTCAATATTACAGACTTTGCTTATCGTGTCGAAATCATATAAAGATTTAGTTTAAATTTGGTCGGAAATTCCCGGGTCGTCACACATAATATCTCAAGTTAGTATAGTATTCAAGGGTTGAATCACACTTCATATTTAACATAAAATATTCACAAGACAGATAGGGTTTTCGAGCACCACACAATTTTCGAACAGTCTAATTTTTCGAGCAATATACATTTTTCGAGCAGCAAAAGGTTTTCGATCACACTATGTTTTCGAGCAGAGTTCTCGAGCACAATATTGTTTTCGAGCAGTAACAGGTTTTCGAGCACACACTGTTTTTGTGATGGCCCCGTCAATACACTTAACGGCTCCGTCACTTGGTCCCACAACTTGATCGAACTTTAAATGAATTTAATAAAAAACATTGCATTCTTTTATTCAAAAAGTTTCCCAAAAAGGAAATTTACCAAAATATGCAGTTTAAATAACCCAACATATTAAATAACCAAAGTTGACATAAAACGTTGTCAACCAAACACCCATAAGTTTAGTAATTCAAAAAGAGAATGCAAGTTTAATGTTTCATAAATCGTTAACAAAATCTGCCCAAATGCATGCAGACTCTTCTAACACAGCGGAAGCAACCAAATAACTCAAGTACCTATGAAAACATACGAGTAAACTGTCAACAAAAATGTTGAGTGAATTATAGATTTAAATAACGTATAAACTTTAGACCACAAGATTTAAAATGTTAGAAAACATAAAACATTATTCCATTATCAATGAACCACCTGGTAACCACTTAACCCTTTATTTAACCTTGCCAAACACAATATATATACACCGAACAAGTGTATCTTCAAATAAATACGAAGTACTAATACATTCCGATTATAAATTGCTAGCGCGACTAGCTCAAAATGGGGTTGTCAAACCCGATAGATCTATCCATAGGATTCGCGTTCACCAGTAGAAACCAGTGATTACAGTTACCAGACTAGGGAATATTTTTGTTCAACTCATAATGAATAATTTAAATTTAATTGCCACTTGTGTCTAAACGTAAAACAAAATACCTGTAATCACATCCCAAAAATATACTTTAAAAAGTATGAAAAATGGGACTATAACTCACATTAACGCAAATGAAGTAATCACACAAAAAGCGAATAGCAAGCGAACTAAAGTGATCAAGAATGATCACAATGCCGACCTATAAATAAAGCAGGTCGATATAAATAACTAACTTAGGTCAAGTCTTAGGCGTTGTTTGTTTTCCTGTCTGCAGACCTTATTATGTCTTATGTCTGCGCGGAGGCAGACGTTTTTACTGCAGACAGTTTGTTTTTCTGAAGACATAAGATAAAATAATGTCTTATTATGTCTGCAGCCTCGCAGATTTAGAAATGTGCTTCTAAGTGCTGCAGACAGAATTAAGTTATGTTGCAGACATAAAAACAAACAATCTTCATTATTCAGCATAAAGACCTTCAGACCACATCTTCTTAACAGACATGGCCCGTAGATCTTCAGACAAAAACATCTTAAAAAACAAACAACACCTTAGTATGATAGCTATAGTACTTGTTGCAAGTAGATAGAACAACACTCAACATGCTTCGGTTTGATCAGAACAGCGTAAGGACAAGTACTTTCTATTTTTAGAAAGTTTCTATTTTTAGCAGGTTTACATTTTTGGAAAGTTTCTATTTTTGGAAAGTTTCTATTTTAGAAAAGTTTCAATTTTAGGAAAGTTTCAATTTTAGGAAAGTTTCAATTTTTGGAAAGTTTCCATATTTAGAGAGTTGCTATTTTTGGAAAGTTTATAAGTTAGAAAAGTTTCCTTAATTAGAAAGTCAACAAAAGTCAATTGAAAGTCAAAGTCAACCAAAAGTCAACTCAAAGTCAACCTTGGTCAAACATAGTCAACATTGAATTTTAAAATATAAGTTATATTAATAATATAAGTTATAATGTTAGTTAAAGTCAAATATGTATAATTATGTCATAACATAAGTTTAATTAAACTAAATTGAATTATTAAAGTTAATATAAGTTTAAATGGTATAGTTAATATAACATAAGTAGTTAATTAATTAAATATTAATAATAATATAAGTATTATTAATTAATAATAAATTTTAATCATATCATATGTATTATTAATTAATAATGAATTATTAATCATATCATAAGTTTCTAATTATAATCATTAAATCATAAGTATTTAATAATTAAATTATAATTAAATAATAACTAAGCCTTATAATAATTAAATAATTAATTAATCTTTATTATAAGTCTTATTATAATGATCTCATAAGATAAGTTTAATACTTATCATAAGTATTTTTCATTAATAATAAAAGTATTATTAATCATAAGTTTAATTAAGTGTTTAATTAATCATAATGTAATTAATAAATGATATAATAAATATGTATATGATAAGTCTTAAATTAAAATAATTACTTTTTATATTATATGTAATTTATTAATAATGAAAATCATTATTTATGTCATAAGTCTTAATTAATAACCATAAGTTTTAATTAAAAGTTCATCGGGTCATAACTTGAGCCCCGGGAATCAGTTTTCGGCGAGTCTTCTATATATCTTCGCCTAATCAACCCACTCGACACATTAGTGTGATCAAGAACACCACAAGAACAGCCACCAAGTCATGAACAACAGCCATTAATCAACTTGGAGCTTTAATCAGTTCAAAAACATGTTTTAGTCATAACGGGTGATCCGTGGCTCGGATTTCAATGACCCAAACATGAAAGTTCATCCAATCATCAATCGTAACACACTAGTACACCCTAAAGACTCCAAAAGTGGTCACAAAGTTGGTCCATACCTGTATCAATTCGTTTTTAGGTTTTGATTTCAATAAAACACCATTTTAATCATAACTTAAGCTCCGGGAATCGAAGTAACATGAATCCGGAGTCTAAAATTAATGTCTCAATGAGAGGAACACATCTAGACACTTTAATTTAAAATTCATATCAGTTTTGTTTACAAAAAAGATCAAACAAACCGCTGTCTCAAAATAATCAAACCGAAAACATATATAATCGAGCATTTCTACGCATACTATCAACAATACAATAACATATAATCATCATACTATCATTATAACATGAAAATACAGAAAAGAAAATGTAAAATTAAAAAGCTAGGGTTAGGGTTTATACCCTAATCGAGAATTGAGAGATATGAACGTGTAGAGGAGAACGAGAGGAACGTGTTTATGCAAACAATAGAATGATCCAAGCAAAAATTGTTGATGAAATGATGATGATGGTGAGAGGTAGATGACAGCCAAAAGGAGAGGGAGAGGGAGAAGTTGAGAGAAAAATACAAGAATTAGGTTTAGGGAATTTGTGAAAGTAAAATGTGAAAAAAATGGAATGGCAAAACAAAGCACTCCCCCCTCCTAAGGGGTTCGGCCAAATGGGGGGTCATGGGGTGGGTCCCATGGCCCAATTTTACTTAATGTCCAATAGTTTGTGGCCCGAACGCTCGATCGAAACCCGAAACGCGAAAACACGACTACACGATTAAATATTCGGAGAGATATTAAATACGCGACGAAAAATATATATAAACACTATATATAAATATATGACATTAAAATATCATATTTAAAATAATTAGGATTTAAAAATCCCAAAAGTTTGACCGTTGGTTTGAAAACCGAAATGGTTCGCCTGATAGAAATCCACGATTCGTATAAACGTACAAATTAAATTATGAATACAAATATTCATTTAACACATAATAATTAATATATTATTACTAAAATAATAATATAAGTCATAGAAATGACGTGGCACGTGAAATGTCCCGTTCATATTGATTATAAACGTTCCATATTAATTGATTTCGTCGCGAGGTTTTGACCTCTATATGAGACGTTTTTCAAAGACTGCATTCATTTTTAAAACAACCATAACCTTTATTTTATCTATAAAGGTTTAAAAAGCATTACGTAGATTATCAAATAATGATAATCTAAAATATACCGTTTACACACGACCATTACATAATGGTTTACAATAAGAATATATTACATCAAAAACAAGTTTCTTGAATGCAGTTTTTACATAATATCATACAAGCATGGACTCCAAATCTTGTCCTTATTTTAGTATGCAATAGCGGAAGCTCTTAATAATCACCTGAGAATAAACATGCTTAAAACGTCAACAAAAATGTTGGTGAGTTATAGGTTTAACCTATATATTATCAAATCATAATAATAGACCACAAGATTTCATATTTCAATATACATCCCACACATAGAGATAAAATTCATTCATATGGTGAACACCTGGTAACCGACATTAACAAGATGCATATATAAGAATATCCCCATCATTCCGGGACACCCTTCGGATATGATATAAATTTCGAAGTACTAAAGCATCCGGTACTTTAGATTGGGTTTGTTAGGCCCAATAGATCTATCTTTAGGATTCGCGTCAATTAGGGTGTCTGTTTCCTAATTCTTAGATTACCAGACTTAATAAAAAGGGGCATATTCGATTTCGATAATTCAACCATAGAATGTAGTTTTACGTACTTGTGTCTATTTTGTAAATCATTTATAAAACCTGCATGTATTCTCATCGCAAAAATATTAGATTTTAAAAGTGGGACTATAACTCACTTTCACAGATTTTTACTTCGTCGGAAAGTAAGAATTGGCCACTGGTCGATTCACGAACCTATAACAAATATGTACATGTATATCAAAGTATGTTCAAAATATATTTACAACACTTTTAATACATTTTGATGTTTTAAGTTTATTAAGTCAGCTGTCCTCGTTAGTAACCTACAACTAGTTGTCCACAGTTAGATGTACAGAAATAAATCGATATATATTATCTTGAATCAATCCACGACCCAGTGTATACATATCTCAGTATTGATCACAACTCAAACTATATATATTTTGGAATCAACCTCAACCCTGTATAGCTAACTCCAACATTCACATATAGAGTGTCTATGGTTGTTCCGAAATATATATAGATGTGTCGACATGATAGGTCGAAACATTGTATACATGTCTATGGTATCTCAAGATTACATAATATACAATACAAGTTGATTAAGTTATGGTTGGAATAGATTTGTTACCAATTTTCACGTAGCTAAAATGAGTAGTTTTTACCAATTTTGTTTTGCTCGCCATTTCTTCGTTTCTAATCCGTTTTGAGTGATTTAAGCAGCCACGGTTTTGTATTGAACTTGACTTTATGAAACTAAACATAAAAGGTATAGGTTTATAGTCAGAAATACAAGTTACAAGTCATTTTTGAAAGAGGTAGTCATTTCCGTCGAAAGAACGACATCTTGATGACTGTTTTGAAAAACATACTTTCACTTTGAGTTTAACCATGATTTTTGGATATGGTTTCATGTTCATAAGAAAAATCATTTTCCCATAAGTATAGCTTTTAAATCAAAGTTTTTCATAGTTTTTAATTATCCAAACCAAACAGCCCCCGGTTGTAACTACGACGACGTAAATCCGGTTTTATGGTGTTTATCGTGTTTTCGGGTTTTAAATCATTAAGTTAGCATATCATATAAATATAGATCATGTGTATAGTTGATTTTAAAAGTGTAGTTAGAAGGATTAACTTTATTTGCGAACAAGTTTAGAATTAACTAAACTATGTTCTAGTGATTACTAGTTTACCACTTCGAATTTGATAGCTTTTTATGTATGAATCGAATGATGTTATGAACATCATTACTACCTTAAGTTCCTTGGATAAACCTACTGGAAAAGAGACAAATGGATCTAGCTTCAAAGGATCTTGGATGGCTTGAAAGTTCTTGAAGTAGAATCATGACACGAAAACAAGTTCAAGTAAGATTTCCACTCGAAATAAGATTGTTATAGTTATAGAAATTGAATCAAAGTTTGAATATGAGTATTACCTTATATTAGAAAGATATCTTACTGTAAATAAGAAAGATTTCTTGATGTTGGATGATCACTCTACAAGATTGGAAGTAAGCTAGCAAACTTGGAAGTATTCTTGATTTTATGAAACTAGAACTTGTAGAATTTATGAAGAACACTTAGAACTTGAAGATAGAACTTGAGAGAGATCAATTATATGAAGAAAATTGAATAATGAAAGTGTTTTTAGGTGTTTTTGGTCGTTGGTGTATGGATTAGATATAAAGGATATGTAATTTTTTTTTCATGTAAATAAGTCATGAATGATTACTCGTATTTTTGTAATTTTATGAGATATTTCATGCTAGTTGCCAAATGATGGTTCCCACATGTGTTAGGTGACTCACATGGGCTGCTAAGAGTTGATCATTGGAGTGTATATACCAATAGTACATACATCTAAAAGATGTGTATTGTACGAGTACGAATACAGGTGCATACGAGTAGAATTGTTGATGAAACTGAACGAGGATGTAATTGTAAGAATTTTTGTTAAGTAGAAGTATTTTGATAAGTGTCTTGAAGTCTTTAAAAAGTGTATGAATACATATTAAAACACTACATGTATATACATTTTAACTGAGTCGTTAAGTCATCGTTAGTCGTTACATGTAAGTGTTGTTTTGAAACCTTTAGGTTAACGATCTTGTTAAATGTTGTTAACCCAATGTTTATAATATCAAATGAGATTTTAAATTATTATATTATCATGATATTATGATATATTAATATATCTTAATATGATATATACATTTAAATGTCGTTACAACGATAATCGTTACATATATGTCTCGTTTCGAAATCCTTAAGTTAGTAGTCTTGTTTTTACTTATGTAGTTCATTGTTAATACACTTAATGATATATTTAATTATCATATTATCATGTTATATATAATATAACAATGTATTAATATGCTTCATATATATTTAGTAAGACGTGGTTATAACGATAATCGTTATATATATCGTTTCGAGTTTCATACGTCAATAGTATCCTTTTTAAGTATATAACTTATTGTTACTATTTTTAATGAGATACTTGATGATCATTATATCATGTTAAACATATATATTTATTCATTTATGTATCATCATGTCATATACAACTTATAGCGTTCGTGAATCATTGGTCAAACTGGGTAATCAGACGTTTACAAAATTTCCGTTTCAATTAACCAAGTCTTAACAAGTTTGATTGCTTAACATGTTGGAAACATTTAATCATGTAAATATAGTTTTCATTAAACATATAATCATAGAAAGGTTCGGAAAAGTTCGGGTCACTACAGTACCTACCCGTTAAATAAATTTCGTCCCGAAATTTTAAGCGATTGGAGGTGTTGGCTCATCTTCTGGAAATAAGTGCGGGTACTTCTTCTTCATCTGATCTTCTCGTTCCCAGGTAAACTCGGGTCCTCTACGAGCATTCCATCGAACCTTAACAATCGGTATCTTGTTTTGTTTAAGTCTCTTAACCTCACGATCCATTATTTCAACGGGTTCTTCAATGAATTGAAGTTTTTCATTGATTTGGATTTCGTCCAACGGAATAGTGAGATCTTCTTTAGCAAAACATTTCTTCAAATTCTAGACGTGGAAAGTGTTATGTACAGCAGCGAGTTGTTGAGGTAACTCAAGTCGGTAAGCTACTGGTCCGACACGATCAATAATCTTGAATGGTCCAATATACCTTGGATTTAATTTCTCTCGTTTACCAAATCGAACAACACCTTTCCAAGGTGCAACCTTAAGCATGACCATCTCTCCAATTTCAAATTCTATATTTTTTCTTTTAATGTCGGCGTAGCTCTTTTGTCGACTTTGGGCGGTTTTCAACCGTTGTTGAATTTGGATGATCTTCTCAGTAGTTTCTTGTATTATCTCCGGACCCGTAATCTGTCTATCCCCCACTTCACTCCAATAAATTGGAGACCTGCACTTTCTACCATAAAGTGCTTCAAATGGCGCCATCTCAATGCTTGAATGGTAGCTGTTGTTGTAGGAAAATTCTGCTAACGGTAGATGTCGATCCCAACTGTTTCCAAAATAAATAACACATGCTCGTAGCATGTCTTCAAGAGTTTGTATCTTCCTTTCGCTCTGCCCATCAGTTTGTGGATGATAGGCAGTACTCATGTCTAGACGAGTTCCTAATGCTTGCTGTAATGTCTGCCAGAATCTTGAAATAAATCTGCCATCCCTATCAGAGATAATAGAGATTGGTATTCAATGTCTGGAGACGACTTCCTTCAAATACAGTCGTGCTAACTTCTCCATCTTGTCATCTTCTCTTATTGGCAGGAAGTGTGCTGATTTGGTGAGACGATCAACTATTACCCAAATAGTATCAAAACCACTTGCAGTCCTTGGCAATTTAGTGATGAAATCCATGGTAATGTTTTCCCATTTCCATTTCGGGATTTCGGGTTGTTGAAGTAGACCTGATGGTTTCTGATGCTCAGCTTTGACCTTAGAACACGTCAAACATTCTCCTACGTATTTAGCAACATCGGCTTTCATACCCGGCCACCAAAAATGTTTCTTGAGATCCTTGTACATCTTCCCCGTTCCAGGATGTATTGAGTATCTGGTTTTATGAGCTTTTCTAAGTACCATTTCTCTCATATCTCCAAATTTTGGTACCCCAATTCTTTCAGCCCTATACCGGGTTCCGTCTTCCCGAATATTAAGATGCTTCTCCGATCCTTTGGGTATTTCATCCTTTAAATTTCTCTCTTTTAAAACTCCTTGTTGCGCCTCCTTTATTTGAGTAGTAAGGTTAGTGTAAATCATTATATTCACAGATTTTACTCGAATGGGTTCTATGTCCTTTCTGCTCAAGGCGTCGGCTACCACATTTGCCTTCCCCGGGTGGTAACGAATCTCAAAGTCGTAATCATTCAACAATTCAATCCACCTATGCTGCCTCATATTCAGTTGTTTCTGATTAAATATGTGTTGAAGACTTTTGTGGTCGGTATATATAATACTTTTGACCCCATATAAGTAGTGCCTCCAAGTCTTTAATGCAAAAACAACCGCGCCTAATTCCAAATCATGCGTCGTATAATTCTATTCGTGAATCTTCAATTGTCTAGACTCATAAGCAATTACTTTCATTCGTTGCATTAATACACAATCGAGACCTTTCTTTGAGGCGTCACAATATATCACAAAATCATCATTCCCTTCAGGTAATGACAATATAGGTGTCGTAGTTAACTTTTTCTTTAACAATTGAAACGCTTTCTCTTGTTCATCTTTCCATTCAAATTTCTTCCCTTTATGCGTTAATGCAGTCAAGGGTTTTGCTATTCTTGAAAAGTCTTGGATGAACCTTCTGTAGTAACCCGCTAGTCCTAAAAACTGGCGTATGTGTTTCGGAGTTTTCGGGGTTTCCCACTTTTCAACGGTTTCGATCTTTGCTGGATCCACCTGAATACCTTCTTTGTTCACTATGTGACCGAGGAATTGAACTTCTTCCAACCAAAATGCATACTTTGAAAACTTAGCGTACAGTTTTTCTTTTCTCAGTAACTCTAGCACTTTTCTCAAATGTTCTTCGTACTCTTGATCATTCTTTGAGTAAATAAGTATGTCATCGATGAAAATAATGACAAACTTGTCAAGATATGGCCCACACACTCAGTTCATGAGGTCCATGAACGTAGCTGGTGCGTTAGTCAATCTAAACGGCATAACCATAAACTCGTAATGACCATAACGCGTCCTAAAAGCAGTCTTTGGAATATCATCCTCCTTCACCCGCATTTGATGATATCCAGAACGTAAATCGATCTTCAAATAAACAGACGAGCCTTGTAGTTGATCAAATAAGTCGTCGATTCTCGGTAGTGGGTAGCGGTTCTTGATGGTAAGTTTGTTCAACTCTCGGTAGTCGATACACAACCTGAATGTACCATCTTTCTTCTTGACAAACAAAACAGGAGCTCCCCACGGTGATGTGCTTGGTCGAATGAAACCACGCTCTAAAAGTTCTTGTAATTGGCTCTGAAGTTCCTTCATTTCGCTAGGTGCGAGTCTGTATGGAGCACGAGCTATTGGTGCAGCTCCCGGTACAAGGTCTATTTGAAATTCAACGGATCGGTGTGGAGGCAGTCCCGGTAATTCTTTCGGAAATACATCGAGAAATTCTTTTGCGACGGGAATATCATTGATGTTCTTTTCTTCAGAATTCACTTTCTCGACGTGTGCTAGTATAGCATAGCAACCTTTTCTTATTAGTTTTTGTGCCTTCAGGTTACTAATAAGATTTAAATTCGCGTTGCTCTTTTCTCCGTACACCATTAAGGGTTTTCCTTTTTCTCGTATGATGCAAATTGCATTTTTGTAACAAACGATCTCTGCTTTCACTTCTCTCAACCAGTCCATACCGATTATCACATCAAAACTCCCTAACTCTACTGGTATCAAGTCAATCTTAAATGTTTCGCTAACCAGTTTAA
This sequence comes from Rutidosis leptorrhynchoides, assembly GCF_046630445.1. Taxonomy (NCBI): domain Eukaryota; kingdom Viridiplantae; phylum Streptophyta; class Magnoliopsida; order Asterales; family Asteraceae; genus Rutidosis; species Rutidosis leptorrhynchoides. The sequence continues at coordinate 604,945,591 of NC_092334.1, forward strand.
TTTCTCGATTCCGACATATATTATCTGCTGAAATTAATTTACCATTTGCTAATTCGAGAAAAAATTTACTATCCAAAGGTGCCAATGGGCAACTTAATTTAGCATAAAATTCTCTACTCATATAGCTTCTATCCGCACCCGAATCAAATAAAACATAAGCAGATTTATCGTCAATAAGAAACGTACCCGTAACAAGCTCCGGGTCTTCCTGTGCCTCTGCCGCATTAATATTGAAAACTCTTCCGCGGCCTTGTCCATTCGTGTTCTCCTGGTTCGGGTAATTTCTAATAATGTGGCCCGGTTTTCCACATTTATAACAAACTACATTGGCATAACTTGCTCCGACACTACTTGCTCCACCATTACTTGTTCCGACACCATTTGTTCCTTTCGTTCTGTTAACCCCTGGTCCGTAGACCTCACACTTCGCTGCGCTATGACCATTTCTTTTACACTTGTTGCAAAATTTGGTGCAGAACCCCGAGTGATACTTTTCACACCTTTGGCATAGCTGCTTCTGATTATTGTTGTTGTTCCGGTTGTTATTGTTGTTGGGATGATTGTTATAGTTGCTGTTGTTGTTGTTGTTGTTGTTGTTGTTGGGCCGTTTGTTGTACTTGCGATTGATGTTGCGATTGTTGGGATAGTTGTTGCGATTATTGTTGTAATTGCTGTTGTTGTTGTATTGGTGATTCTTATCACCGTTTTCCTCCCACTTTCTTTTGACTTGCTTCACATTGGCCTCTTCAGCCGCCTGTTCTTTAATTCTTTCCTCAATCTGGTTCACTAGTTTGTGAGCCATTCTACATGCCTGTTGTATGGAGGCGGGCTCGTGTGAACTTATATCTTCTTGGATTCTTTTCGGTAATCCTTTCACAAACGCGTCGATCTTCTCTTCCTCATCTTCGAAAGCTCCCGGACACAATAGGCACAATTCTGTGAATCGTCTTTCATACATGGTAATATCAAATCCTTGGGTTCGTATCCCTCTAAGTTTTGTCTTGAGCTTATTGACCTCGGTTCTGGGACGGTACTTCTCGTTCATTAAGTGCTTGAATGCTGACCACGGTAGTGCGTAAGCATCATCTTGTCCCACTTGCTCTAGATAGGTATTCCACCATGTTAACGCAGTACCTGTGAAGGTATGCGTAGCGTACTTCACTTTGTCCTCTTCAGTACACTTACTTATGGCAAACACCGATTCGACCTTCTCGGTCCACCGTTTCAATCCGATCGGTCCTTCGGTTCCATCAAATTCCAAAGGTTTGCAGGCAGTGAATTCTTTGTAGGTGCATCCTACACGATTTCCTGTACTGCTAGATCCAAGGTTATTGTTGGTATGTAGCGCAGCCTGTACTGCGGCTATGTTTGCAGCAAGAAAGGTATGAAATTCCTCTTCGCTCATATTCATGGTTTGTCGAGTAGTCGGTGCCATTTCCTTCAAATAGTCAAATGAAACAAGTTAATCATACAGAATATTAAGAGTAGTCAATAGTATCTCGTAGCATAATATGAACTCATTTATAAAAGCTTTTTCTTCATATTAGCGTTTTATAAGTTTAAATTCGGGTAGTACCTACCCGTTAAGTTCATACTTAGTAGCTAATATACAATTCAACTACTACAATTCTATATGAAAAACTGATTATAATAATATTTCGCGTTCAAACTTTTTCACAATATTTTACAAACTTACAATACCGCTTATATTACATATAACATGAAATATAGCACACAATAACTTTGATACAAGATAGTTGTGAAGATAATTCTAGCTAGTACACAAGTCGTTCAGCAAAGGCAATAAAGACACGTAATTCATACGTCCAGAAACAAGTCATGCATTCTGGTTTTACTAGGACTACTTCCCATCCTTGGTCTTGTGGAACATAACCATTATGGTCGTTGATAAGACAGCGTGTTGTAACGTCGTCAAAGGGACGAGGGTTACGTAATGTCTAATAGTCCCGTACCAATCTAAAAACCTTGTTTCTCACCCCAACTACTGAGTCCGTCACTTGTGGGAACATTTTGTTTAATAGTTGTAGCCCGATGTTCTTGTTCTCACTTTGGTGAGAAGCGAACATTACTAACCCGTAAGCATAACATGCTTCTTTATGTTGCATGTTAGCCGCTTTTTCTAAATCACGAAGTCCTATATTCGAATATATTGAGTCAAAATAATTTCTTAACCCGTTGCGTAAAATAGCATTTGGATTCCCCGCAATATATGCGTCAAAGTAAACACATCGTAACTTATGGATTTCCCAATGTGATATCCCCCATCTTTCGAACGAAAGCCTTTTATAAACCAAGGCATTCTTGGAACGTTCTTCGAATGTCTTACAAACTGATCTCGCCTTAAATAGTTGTGCCGAGGAATTCTGACCAACTCTAGACAAGATTTCATCAATCATGTCTCCGGGTAGGTCTCTTAAAATATTAGGTTGTCTATCCATTTTGTGTTTTTATACTGTAAAATAGACAAGAGTTAGATTCATAAAAAAAAAAATACTTATTAATACAAGCAATTTTTACATATATCATAAAGCATAAGCACACTATATTACATATATTACACCACACGAATACAACTATCTTATTCCGACTCGCTCGTTTCTTCTTCTTCGGTTTTGGTTCGTTTAGACAAGTTTCTAGGAATATATGATGTTCCCCTAATACGAGCCGTCGTTTTCCACATTGGTTTAGAAAAACCTGGTGGTTTAGAGGTTCCCGGGTTATTGTCACAACTTATGAAATACGGGTGTTGACGATACATATAAAGTTCATCGGGTTTGGAATCAAATTTCTCTATTTTTACGCCCTTTCCCTTATTGTTCTCTTTTGCCTTATTAAATTGTGTTGGGGTAATTTCTATAACATCATCGGAATCCTTGTCGGGATCCGATTCATCAGAGAATTGGTAATCCTCCCAATACTTTGCTTCCTTGGCGGAAACACCATTGACCATAATTAACTTTGGTCGGTTGGTTGAAGATTTTCTTATACTTAACCGTTTTATTATTTCCCCCACTGGTTCTATTTCTTCTTCCGGTTCCGATTCTTCTTCCGGTTCCAATTCTTCTTTCGGTTCCGACTCTTCTTACGGTTCCTCTTCGGGAATTTGTGAATCAGTCCACGAATCATTCCAATTTATATTTGACTCTTCATTATTATTAGGTGAGTCAATGGGACTTGTTATAGAGGTAGACATCTATCACATAATATCAAACACGTTAAGAGATTAATATATCACATAATATTCACATGTTAAAAATATATAGTTTCCAACAAAATTTGTTAAGCAATCATTTTTCAAGTAAACACGGTCGAAGTCCAGACTCACTAATGTATCCTAACAAACTCGATAAGACACACTAATGCAAAATTATGATTCTGTAAGACCAACGCTCGGATACCAACTGAAATGTCCCGTTCATATTAATTATAAACGTTCCATATTAATTGATTTCGTCGCGAGGTTTTGACCTCTATATGAGACGTTTTTCAAAGACTGCATTCATTTTTAAAACAACCATAACCTTTATTTTATCTATAAAGGTTTAAAAAGCATTACGTAGATTATCAAATAATGATAATCTAAAATATACCGTTTACACATGACCATTACATAATGGTTTACAATAAGAATATATTACATCAAAAATAAGTTTCTTGAATGCAGTTTTTACATAATATCATAAAAGCATGGACTCCAAAACTTGTCCTTATTTTAGTATGCAACAGCGGAAGCTCTTAATAATCACCTGAGAATAAACATGCTTAAAACGTCAACAAAAATGTTGGTGAGTTATAGGTTTAACCTATATATATTATCAAATCATAATAATAGACCACAAGATTTCATATTTCAATATACATCCCATACATAGAGATAAAATTCATTCATATGGTGAACACCTGGTAACCGACATTAACAAGATGCATATATAAGAATATCCCCATCATTCCGGGACACCCTTCGGATATGATATAAATCTCGAAGTACTAAAGCATCCGGTACTTTGGATGGGGTTTGTTAGGCCCAATAGATCTATCTTTAGGGTTCGCGTCAATTAGGGTGTCTGTTCCCTAATTCTTAGATTACCAGACTTAATAAAAAGGGGCATATTCGATTTCGATAATTCAACCATAGAATGTAGTTTCACGTACTTGTGTCTATTTTGTAAATCATTTATAAAACCTGCATGTATTCTCATCCCAAAAATATTAGATTTTAAAAGTGGGACTATAACTCACTTTCACAGATTTTTACTTCGTCGGGAAGTAAGACTTGGCCACTGGTCGATTCACGAACCTATAACAAATATGTACATATATATCAAAGTATGTTCAAAATATATTTACAACACTTTTAATACATTTTGATGTTTTAAGTTTATTAAGTCAGCTGTCCTCGTTAGTAACCTACAACTAGTTGTCCACAGTTAGATGTACAGAAATAAATCGATATATATTATCTTGAATCAATCCACGACCCAGTGTATACATATCTCAGTATTGATCACAACTCAAACTATATATATTTTGGAATCAACCTCAACCCTGTATAGCTAACTCCAACATTCACATATAGAGTGTCTATGGTTGTTCCGAAATATATATAGATGTGTCGACATGATAGGTCGAAACATTGTATACGTGTCTATGGTATCTCAAGATTACATAATATACAATACAAGTTGATTAAGTTATGGTTGGAATAGATTTGTTACCAATTTTCACGTAGCTAAAATGAGTAGTTTTTACCAATTTTGTTTTGCTCGCCATTTCTTCGTTTCTAATCCGTTTTGAGTGATTTAAGCGGCCACGATTTCGTATTGAACTTGACTTTATGAAACTAAACAGAAAAGGTATAGGTTTATAGTCAAAAATACAAGTTACAAGTCGTTTTTGAAAGAGGTAGTCATTTCCGTCGAAAGAACGACATCTTGATGACTGTTTTGAAAAACATACTTTCACTTTGAGTTTAACCATGATTTTTGGATATGGTTTCATGTTCATAAGAAAAATCATTTTCCCAGAAGTATAGCTTTTAAATCAAAGTTTTTCATAGTTTTTAATTATCCAAACCAAACAGTCCCCGGTTGTAACTACGACGACGTAAATCCGATTTTATGGTGTTTATCGTGTTTCCGGGTTTTAAATAATTAAGTTAGCATATCATATAGATATAGATCATGTGTATAGTTGATTTTAAAAGTGTAGTTAGAAGGATTAACTTTATTTGCGAACAAGTTTAGAATTAACTAAACTATGTTCTAGTGATTACTAGTTTACCACTTCAAATATGATAGCTTTTTATGTATGAATCGAATGATGTTATGAACATCATTACTACCTAAAGTTCCTTGGATAAACCTACTGGAAAAGAGACAATTGGATCTAGCTTCAAAGGATCTTGGATGGCTTGAAAGTTCTTGAAGTAGAATCATGACACGAAAACAAGTTCAAGTAAGATTTCCACTCGAAATAAGATTGTTATAGTTATAGAAATTGAATCAAAGTTTGAATATGAGTATTACCTTATATTAGAAAGATATCTTACTGTAAATAAGAAAGATTTCTTGAGGTTGGATGATCACTCTACAAGATTGGAAGTAAGCTAGCAAACTTGGAAGTATTCTTGATTTTATGAAACTAGAACTTGTAGAATTTATGAAGAATACTTAGAACTTGAAGATAGAACTTGAGAGAGATCAATTAGATGAAGAAAATTGAAGAATGAAAGTGTTTGTAGGTATTTTTGGTCGTTGGTGTATGGATTAGATATAAAGGATATGTAATTTTGTTTTCATGTAAATAAGTCATGAATGATTACTCGTATTTTTGTAATTTTATGAGATATTTCATGCTAGTTGCTAAATGATGGTTCCCACATTTGTTAGGTGACTCACATGGGCTGCTAAGAGCTGATCATTAGAGTATATATACCAATAGTACATACATCTAAAAGCTGTGTATTGTACGAGTACGAATACGGGTGCATACGAGTAGAATTGTTGATGAAACTGAACGAGGATGCAATTGTAAGCATTTTTGTTAAGTAGAAGTATTTTGATAAGTGTCTTGAAGTCTTTCAAAAGTGTATAAATACATATTAAAACACTACATGTATATACATTTTCACTGAGTCGTTAAGTCATCGTTAGTCGTTACATGTAAGTGTTGTTTTGAAACCTTTAGGTTAACGATCTTGTTAAATGTTGTTAACCCAATGTTTATAATATCAAATGAGATTTTAAATTATTATATTATCATGATATTATGATATATTAATATATCTTAATATGATATATACATTTAAATGTCGTTACAACGATAATCGTTACATATATGTCTCGTTTCGAAATCCTTAAGTTAGTAGTCTTGTTTTTACTTATGTAGTTCATTGTTAATACACTTAATGATATATTTAATTATAATATTATCATGTTATATATAATATAACAATGTATTAATATGCTTCATATATATTTAGTAAGACGTGGTTATAACGATAATCGTTATATGTATCGTTTCGAGTTTCATACGTCAATAGTCTCCTTTTTAAGTATATAACTTATTGTTACTATTTTTAATGAGATACTTGATGATCATTATATCATGTTAAACATATATATTTATTCATTTATGTATCATCATGTCATATACAACTTATAGCGTTCGTGAATCATTGGTCAAACTGGGTAATCAGACGTTTACAAAATTTCCGTTTCAATTAACCAAGTCTTAACAAGTTTGATTGGTTAACATGTTGGAAACATTTAATCATGTAAATATAGTTTTCATTAAACATATAATCATAGAAAGGTTCGGAAAAGTTCGGGTCACTACAGTACCTACCCGTTAAATAAATTTCGTCCCGAAATTTTAAGCGATTGGAGGTGTTGGCTCATCTTCTGGAAATAAGTGTGGGTACTTCTTCTTCATCTGATCTTCTCGTGCCCAGGTGAACTCGGGTCCTCTACGAGCATTCCATCGAACCTTAACAATCGGTATCTTGTTTTGTTTAAGTCTCTTAACCTCACGATCCATTATTTCAACGGGTTCTTCAATGAATTGAAGTTTTTCATTGATTTGGATTTCGTCCAACAGAATAGTGAGATCTTCTTTAGCAAAACATTTCTTCAAATTCAAGACGTGGAAAGTGTTATGTACAGCCGCGAGTTGTTGAGGTAACTCAAGTCGGTAAGCTACTGGTCCGACACGATCAATAATCTTGAATGGTCCAATATACCTTGGATTTAAATTCTCTCATTTACCAAATCGAACAACACCTTTCCAAGGTGCAACCTTAAGCATGACCATCTCTCCAATTTCAAATTCTATATCTTTTCTTTTAATGTCAGCGTAGCTCTTTTGTCGACTTTGGGCAGTTTTCAACCGTTGTTAAATTTGGATGATCTTCTCAGTAGTTTCTTGTATTATCTCCGGACCCGTAATCTGTCTATCCCCCACTTCACTCCAACAAATTGGAGACCTGCACTTTCTACCATAAAGTGCTTCAAATGGCACCATCTCAATGCTTGAATGGTAGCTGTTGTTGTAGGAAAATTCTGCTAACGGTAGATGTCGATTCCAACTGTTTCCGAAATCAATAACACATGCTCGTAGCATGTCTTCAAGCGTTTGTATCGTCCTTTTGCTCTGCCCATCAGTTTGTGGATGATAGGCAGTACTCATGTCTATACAAGTTCCTAATGCTTGCTGTAATGTCTGCCAGAATCTTGAAATAAATCTGCCATCCCTATCAGAGATAATAGAGATTGGTATTCCATGTCTGGAGACGACTTCCTTCAAATACAGTCGTGCTAACTTCTCCATCTTGTCATGTTCTCTTATTGACAGGAAGTGTGCTGATTTGGTGAGACGATCAACTATTACCCAAATAGTATCAAAACCACTTGCAGTCCTTGGCAATTTAGTGATGAAATCCATGGTAATGTTTTCCCATTTCCATTTCAGAATTTCAGGTTGTTGAAGTAGACCTGATGGTTTCTGATGCTCAGCTTTGACCTTAGAACACGTCAAACATTCTCCTACGTATTTAGCAACATCGGCTTTCATACCCGGCCACCAAAAATATTTCTTGAGATCCTTGTACATCTTCCCCGTTCCAGGATGTATTAAGTATCTAGTTTTATGAGCTTCTCTAAGTACCATTTCTCTCATATCTCCAAATTTTGGTACCCAAATTCTTTCAGCCCTATATCGGGTTCCGTCTTCCCGAATATTAAGATGCTTCTCCGATCCTTTGGGTATTTCATCCTTTAAATTTCCCTCTTTTAAAACTCCTTGTTGCGCCTCCTTTATTTGAGTAGTAAGGTTAGTGTAAATCATTATATTCATAGATTTCACTCGAATGGGTTCTATGTCCTTTCTGCTCAAGGCGTCGGCTACCACATTTACCTTTCCCGGGTGGTAACGAATCTCAAAGTCGTAATCATTCAACAATTCAATCCACCTATGCTGCCTCATATTCAGTTGTTTCTGATTAAATATGTGTTGAAGACTTTTGTGGTCGGTATATATAATACTTTTGACCCCATATAAGTAGTGCCTCCAAGTCTTTAATGCAAAAACAACCGCGCCTAATTCCAAATCATGCATCGTATAATTCTGTTCGTGAATCTTCAATTGTCTAGACGCATAAGCAATTACTTTCATTCGTTGCATTAATACACAATCGAGACCTTTCTTTGAGGCGTCACAATATATCACAAAATCATCATTCCCTTCAGGTAATGACAATATAGGTGCCGTAGTTAACTTTTTCTTTAACAATTGAAACGCTTTCTCTTGTTCATCTTTCCATTCAAATTTCTTCCCTTTATGCGTTAATGCAGTCAAGGGTTTTGCTATTCTTGAAAAAGTCTTGGATGAACCTTCTGTAGTAACCCGCTAGTCCTAAAAACTGGCGTATGTGTTTCAGAGTTTTCGGGGTTTCCCACTTTTCAACGGTTTTGATCTTTGCTGGATCCACCTGAATACCTTCTTTGTTCACTATGTGACCGAGGAATTGAACTTCTTCCAACCAAAATGCATACTTTGAAAACTTAGCGTACAGTTTTTCTTTTCTCAGCAACTCTAGCACTTTTCTCAAATGTTCTTCGTACTCTTGATCATTCTTCGAGTAAATAAGTATGTCATCGATGAAAATAATGACAAACTTGTCAAGATACGGTCCACACACTCGGTTCATGAGGTCCATGAACACAGCTGGTGCGTTAGTCAATCTAAACGGCATAACCATAAACTCGTAATGACCGTAACGCGTCCTAAAAGCAGTCTTTGGAATATCATCCTCCTTCACCCGCATTTAATGATATCCAGAACGTAAATCGATCTTCAAATAAATAGACGAGCCTTGTAGTTGATCAAATAAGTCGTCGATTCTCGGTAGTGGGTAGTGGTTCTTGATGGTAAGTTTGTTCAACTCTCGGTAGTCGATACACAACCTGAATGTACCATCTTTCTTCTTGACAAACAAAACAGGAGCTCCCCACGGTGATGTGCTTGGTCGAGTGAAACCACGCTCTAAAAGTTCTTGTAATTGGCTCTGAAGTTCCTTCATTTCGCTAGGTGCGAGTCTGTATGGAGCACGAGCTATTGGTGCAGCTCCCGGTACAAGGTCTATTTGAAATTCAACGGATCGGTGTGGAGGCAGTCCCGGTAATTCTTTCGGAAATACATCGAGAAATTCTTTTGCGAAGGGAATATCATTGATGTTCTTTTCTTCAGAATTCACTTTCTCGACGTGTGCTAGTACAGCATAGCAACCTTTTCTTATTAGTTTTTGTGCCTTCAGGTTATTAATAAGATTTAACTTCGCGTTGCTCTTTTCTCCGTACACCATTAAGGGTTTTCCTTTTTCTCGTATGATGCAAATTGCATTTTTGTAACAACGATCTCTGCTTTCACTTCTCTCAACTAGTCCATACCGATTATCACATCAAAACTCCCTAACTCTACTGGTATCAAGTCAATCTTAAATGTTTCGCTAACCAGTTTAATTTCTCGATTCCGACATATATTATCTGCTGAAATTAATTTACCATTTGCTAATTCGAGAAAAAATTTACTATCCAAAGGCGCCAATGGGCAACTTAATTTAGCACAAAATTCTCTACTCATATAGCTTCTATCCGTACCCGAATCAAATAAAACATAAGCAGATTTATCGTCAATAAGAAACGTACCCGTAACAAGCTCCGAGTCTTCCTGTGCCTCTGCCGCATTAATATTGAAAACTCTTCCGTGGCCTTGTCCATTCGTGTTCTCCTGGTTCGGGTAATTTCTAATAACGTGGCCCGGTTTTCCACATTTATAACAAAATACATTGGCATAACTTGCTCCGACACTACTTGCTCCACCATTACTCGTTCCGACACCATTTGTTCCTTTCGTTCTGTTAACCCCTGGTCCGTAGACCTCACACTTCGCTGCGCTATGACCATTTCTTTTACACTTGTTGCAAAATTTGGTGCAGAACCCCGAGTGATACTTTTCACACCTTTGGCATAGCTGCTTCTGATTATTGTTGTTGTTCCGGTTGTTATTGTTGTTAGGATGATTGTTATATTTGCTGTTGTTGTTGTTGTTGTTGGGCCATTTGTTGTAGTTGCGATTGATGTTGCGATTGTTGGGATAGTTGTTGCGATTATTGTTGTAATTGCTGTTGTTGTATTGGTGATTCTTATCACCGTTTTCCTCCCACTTTCTTTTGACTTGCTTCACATTGGCCTCTTCAGCCGCCTGTTCTTTAATTCTTTCCTCAATCTGGTTCACTAGTTTGTGAGCCATTCTACATGCCTGTTGTATGGAGGCGGGCTCGTGTGAACTTATATCTTCTTGGATTCTTTTCGGTAATCCTTTCACAAACGCGTCGATCTTCTCTTCCTCATCTTCGAAAGCTCCCGGACACAATAGGCACAATTCTGTGAATCGTCTTTCATACATGGTAATATCAAATCCTTGGGTTCGTATCCCTCTAAGTTTTGTCTTGAGCTTATTGACCTCGGTTCTGGGACGGTACTTCTCGTTCATTAAGTGCTTGAATGCTGACCACGGTAGTGCGTAAGCATCATCTTGTCCCACTTGCTCTAGATAGGTATTCCACCATGTTAACGCAGTACCTGTGAAGGTATGCATAGCGTACTTCACTTTGTCCTCTTCAGTACACTTACTTATGGCAAACACCGATTCGACCTTCTTGGTCCACCGTTTCAATCCGATCGGTCCTTCGGTTCCATCAAATTCCAAAGGTTTGCAGGCAGTGAATTCTTTGTAGGTGCATCCTACACGATTTCCTGTACTGCTAGATCCAAGGTTATTGTTGGTATGTAGCGCATCCTGTACTGCGCCTATGTTTGCAGCAAGAAAGGTACGAAATTCCTCTTCGCTCATATTCATGGTTTGTCGAGTAGTCGGTGCCATTTCCTTCAAATAGTCAAATGAAACAAGTTAATCATACAGAATATTAAGAGTAGTCAATAGTATCTCGTAGCATAATATGAACTCATTTATAAAAGCTTTTTCTTCATATTAGCATTTTATAAGTTTAAATTCGGGTAGTACCTACCCGTTAAGTTCATACTTAGTAGCTAATATACAATTCAACTACTACAATTCTATATGAAAAACTGATTATAATAATATTTCGCGTTCAAACTTTTTCACAATATTTTACAAACTTACAATACTGCTTATTTTACATATAACATGAAATATAGCACACAATAACTTTGATACAAGATAGTTGTGAAGATAATTCTAGCTAGTACACAAGTCGTTCAGCAAAGGCAATAAAGACACGTAATTCATACGTCCAGAAACAAGTCATGCATTCTGGTTTTACTAGGACTACTTCCCATCCTTGGTCTTGTGGAACATAACTGTTATGGCCGTTGATAAGACAGCGTGTTGTAACGTCGTCAAAGGGACGAGGGTTACGTAATGTCCAACAGTCCCGTAACAATCTAAAAACCTTGTTTCTCACCCCAACTACTGAGTCCGTCACTTGTGGGAACGTTTTGTTTAATAGTTGTAGCCCGATGTTCTTGTTCTCACTTTGGTGAGAAGCGAACATTACTAACCCGTAAGCATAACATGCTTCTTTATGTTGCATGTTAGCCGCTTTTTCTAAATCACGAAGTCCTATATTCGAATATATTGAGTCAAAATAATTTCTTAACCCGTTGCGTAAAATAGCATTTGGATTCCCCGCAATATATGCGTCAAAGTAAACACGTCGTAACTTATGGATTTCCCAATGTGATATCCCCCATCTTTCGAACGAAAGCCTTTTATAAACCAAGGCATTCTTGGAACGTTCTTCGAATGTCTTACAAACTGATCTCGCCTTAAATAGTTGTGCCAAGGAATTCTGACCGACTCTAGACAAGATTTCATCAATCATGTCTCCGGGTAGGTCTCTTAAAATATTGGGTTGTCTATCCATTTTGTGTTTTTATACTATAAAATAGACAAGAGTTAGATTCATAAAAAAAATACTTATTAATACAAGCAATTTTTACATATATCATAAAGCATAAGCACACTATATTACATATATTAAACCACACGAATACAACTATCTTATTCCGACTCGCTCATTTCTTCTTCTTCAGTTTTGGTTCGTTTAGACAAGTTTCTAGGGATATATGATGTTCCCCTAATACGAGCTGTCGTTTTCTACATTGGTTTAGAAAAACCTGGTGGTTTAGAGGTTCCCGGGTTATTGTCACAACTTAAGAAATACGGGTGTTGACGATACATATAAAGTTCATCGGGTTTGGAATCAAATTTCTCTATTTTTATGCCCTTTCCCTTATTGTTCTCTTTTACCTTATTAAATTGTGTTGGGGTAATTTCTATAACATCATCGGAATCCTTGTCGGGATCCGATTCATCGGAGAATTGGTAATCCTCCCAATACTTTGCTTCCTTGGCGGAAACACCATTGCCCATAATTAACTTTGGTCGGTTGGTTGAGGATTTTCTTATACTTAACCGTTTTATTATTTCCCCCACTGGTTCTATTTCTTCTTCCGGTTCCGATTCTTCTTCCGGTTCCGATTCTTCTTCCGGTTCCGACTCTTCTTCCGGTTCCTCTTCGGGAATTTGTGAATCAGTCCACGAATCATTCCAATTTATATTTGACTCTTCATTATTATTAGGTGAGTCAATGGGACTTGTTCTAGAGGTAGACATCTATCACATAATATCAAACACGTTAAGAGATTAATATATCACATAATATTCACATGTTAAAAATATATAGTTTCCAACAAAATTTGTTAAGCAATCATTTTTCAAGTAAACACGGTCGAAGTCCAGACTCACTAATGTATCCTAACAAACTCAATAAGACACACTAATGCAAAATTATGGTTCTCTAAGACCAACGTTCGGATACCAACTGAAATGTCCCGTTCATATTGATTATAAACGTTCCATATTAATTGATTTCGTCGCGAGGTTTTGACCTCTATATGAGACGTTTTTCAAAGACTGCATTCATTTTTAAAACAACCATAACCTTTATTTTATCTATAAAGGTTTAAAAAGCATTACGTAGATTATCAAATAATGATAATCTAAAATATACCGTTTACACACGACCATTACATAATGGTTTACAATAAGAATATATTACATCAAAAATAAGTTTCTTGAATGCAGTTTTTACATAATATCATACAAGCATGGACTCCAAATCTTGTCCTTATTTTAGTATGCAACAACGGAAGCTCTTAATAATCACCTGAGAATAAACATGCTTAAAACGTCAACAAAAATGTTGGTGAGTTATAGGTTTAACCTATATATATTATCAAATCATAATAATAGACCACAAGATTTCATATTTCAATATACATCCCATACATAGAGATAAAATTCATTCATATGGTGAACACCTGGTAACCGACATTAACAAGATGCATATATAAGAATATCCCCATCATTCCGGGACACCCTTCGGATATGATATAAATTTCGAAGTACTAAAGCATCTGGTACTTTGGATGGGGTTTGTTAGGCCCAATAGATCTATCTTTAGGATTCGCGTCAATTAGGGTGTCTGTTCCCTAATTCTTAGATTACCAGACTTAATAAAAAGGGGCATATTCGATTTCGATAATTCAACCATAGAATGTAGTTTTACGTACTTGTGTCTATTTTGTAAATTATTTATAAAACCTGCATGTATTCTCATCCCAAAAATATTAGATTTTAAAAGTGGGACTATAACTCACTTTCACAGATTTTTACTTCGTCGGGAAGTAATACTTGGCCACTGGTCGATTCGCGAACCTATAACAAATATGTACATATATATCAAAGTATGTTCAAAATATATTTACAACACTTTTAATACATTTTGATGTTTTAAGTATATTAAGTCAGCTGTCCTCGTTAGTAACCTACAACTAGTTGTCCACAGTTAGATGTACAGAAATAAATCGATATATATTATCTTGAATCAATCTACGATCCAGTGTATACATATCTCAGTATTGATCACAACTCAAACTATATATATTTTGGAATCAACCTCAACCCTCTATAGCTAACTCCAACATTCACATATAGAGTGTCTATGGTTGTTCCGAAATATATATATAGATGTGTCGACATGATAGGTCGAAACATTGTATACGTGTCTATGGTATCTCAAGATTACATAATATACAATACAAGTTGATTAAGTTATGGTTGGAATAGATTTGTTACCAATTTTCACGTAGCTAAAATGAGTAGTTTTTACCAATTTTGTTTTGCTCGCCATTTCTTCGTTTCTAATCCATTTTGAGTGATTTAAGCGGCCACGGTTTCGTATTAACCTTGATTTTATGAAACAAAACAGAAAAGGTATAGGTTTATAGTCAGAAATACAAGTTACAAGTCGTTTTTGAAAGAGGTAGTCATTTTCGTCGAAAGAACGACATCTTGATGACTGTTTTGAAAAACATACTTTCACTTTGAGTTTAACCATGATTTTTGGATATGGTTTCATGTTCATAAGAAAAATAATTTTCCCAGAAGTATAGCTTTTAAATCAAAGTATTTCATAGTTTTTAATTATCCAAACCAAACAGCCCCCGGTTGTAACTACGACGGCGTAAATCCGGTTTTATGGTGTTTATCGTGTTTCCGGGTTTTAAATCATTAAGTTAGCATATCATATAGATATAGATCATGTGTATAGTTGATTTTAAAAGTATAGTTAGAAGGATTAACTTTATTTGCGAACAAGTTTAGAATTAACTAAACTATGTTCTAGTGATTACTAGTTTACCACTTCGAATATGATAGCTTTTTATGTATGAATCGAATGATGTTATGAATATCATTACTACCTTAAGTTCCTTGGATAAACCTACTAGAAAAGGGACAAATGGATCTAGCTTCAAAGGATCTTGGATGGCTTGAAAGTTTTTGAAGTAGAATCATGACACGAAAAAAGTTCAAGTAAGATTTCCACTCGAAATAAGATTGTTATAGTTATAGAAATTGAATCAAAGTTTGAATATGAGTATTACCTTATATTAGAAAGATATCTTACTGTAAATAAGAAAGATTTCTTGAGCCTGGATGATCACTCTACAAGATTGGAAGTAAGCTAGCAAACTTGGAAGTATTCTTGATTTTATGAAACTAGAACTTGTAGAATTTATGAAGAACACTTAGAACTTGAAGATAGAACTTGAGAGAGATCAATTAGATGAAGAAAATTGAAGAATGAAAGTGTTTGTAGGTATTTTTGGTCGTTGGTGTATGGATTAGATATAAAGGATATGTAATTTTGTTTTCATGTAAATAAGTCATGAATGATTACTCGTATTTTTGTAATTTTATGAGATATTTCATGCTAGTTGCCAAATGATGGTTCCAACATGTGTTAGGTGACTCACATGGGCTGCTAAGAGCTAATCATTAGAGTATATATACCAATAGTACATACATCTAAAAGCTGTGTATTGTACGAGTACGAATACGGGTGCATACGAGTAGAATTGTTGATGAAACTGAACGAGGATGTAATTGTAAGCATTTTTGTTAAGTAGAAGTATTTTGATAAGTGTATTGAAGTCTTTCAAAAGTGTATGAATACATATTAAAACACTACATGTATATACATTTTCACTGAGTCGTTAAGTCATCGTTAGTCGTTACATGTAAGTGTTGTTTTGAAACCTTTAGGTTAACGATCTTGTTAAATGTTGTTAACCCAATGTTTATAATATCAAATGAGATTTTAAATTATTATATTATCATGATATTATGATATATTAATATATCTTAATATGACATATACATTTAAATGTCGTTACAACGATAATCGTTACATATATGTCTCGTTTCGAAATCCTTAAGTTAGTAGTCTTGTTTTTACTTATGTAGTTCATTGTTAATACACTTAATGATATATTTAATTATCATATTATCATGTTATATATAATATAACAATGTATTAATATGCTTCATATATATTTAGTAAGACGTGGTTATAACGATAATCGTTATATATATCGTTTCGAGTTTCATACGTCAATAGTATCCTTTTTAAGTATATAACTTATTGTTACTATTTTTAATGAGATACTTGATGATCATTATATCATGTTAAACATATATATTTATTCATTTATGTATCATCATGTCATATACAACTTATAGTGTTCGTGAATCATTGGTCAAACTGGGTAATCAGACGTTTACAAAATTTCTGTTTCAATTAACCAAGTCTTAACAAGTTTGATTGCTTAACATATTGGAAACATTTAATCATGTAAATATAGTTTTCATTAAACATATAATCATAGAAAGGTTCGGAAAAGTCCGGGTCACTACAGTACCTACCCGTTAAATAAATTTCGTCCCGAAATTTTAAGCGATTGGAGGTGTTGGCTCATCTTCTGGAAATAAGTGCGGGTACTTCTTCTTCATCTGATCTTCTCATGCCCAGGTGAACTCGGGTCCTCTACGAGCATTCCATCGAACCTTAACAATCGGTATCTTGTTTTGTTTAAGTCTCTTAACCTCACGATCCATTATTTCAACGGGTTCTTCAATGAATTGAAGTTTTTCATTGATTTGGATTTCGTCCAATGGAATAGTGAGATCTTCTTTAGCAAAACATTTCTTCAAATTCGAGACGTAGAAAGTGTTATGTACAGCCGCGAGTTGTTAAGGTAACTCAAGTCGGTAAGCTACTGGTCCGACACGATCAATAATCTTGAATGGTCCAATATACCTTGGATTTAATTTCTCTCGTTTACCAAATCGAATAACACCTTTCCAAGGTGCAACCTTAAGCATGACCATCTCTCCAATTTCAAATTCTATATCTTTTCTTTTAATGTCGGCGTAGCTCTTTTGTCGACTTTGGGCAGTTTTCAACCGTTGTTGAATTTGGATGATCTTCTCAGTAGTTTCTTGTATTATCTCCGGACCCGTAATCTGTCTATCCCCCACTTCACTCCAACAAATTGGAGACCTGCACTTTCTACCATAAAGTGCTTCAAATGGCGCCATCTCAATGCTTGAATGGTAGCTGTTGTTGTAGGAAAATTCTGCTAACGGTAGATGTCGATCCCAACTGTTTCCGAAATTAATAACACATGCTCGTAGCATGTCTTCAAGCGTTTGTATCGTCCTTTCGCTCTGCCCATCAGTTTGTGGATGATAGGCAGTACTCATGTCTAGACGAGTTCCTAATGCTTGCTGTAATGTCTGCCAGAATCTTGAAATAAATCTGCCATCCCTATCAGAGATAATAGAGATTGGTATTCCATGTCTGGAGACGACTTCCATCAAATACAGTCGTGCTAACTTCTCCATCTTGTCATCTTCTCTTATTGGCAGGAAGTGTGCTGATTTGGTGAGACGATCAACTATTACCCAAATAGTATCAAAACCACTTGCAGTCCTTGGCAATTTAGTGATGAAATCCATGGTAATATTTTCCCATTTCTATTCCGGGATTTCGGGTTGTTGAAGTAGACCTGATGGTTTCTGATGCTCAGCTTTGACCTTAGAACACGTCAAACATTCTCCTACGTATTTAGCAACATCGACTTTCATACCCGGCCACCAAAAATGTTTCTTGAGATCCTTGTACATCTTCCCCGTTCCAGGATGTATTGAGTATCTGGTTTTATGAGCTTCTCTAAGTACCATTTCTCTCATATCTCCAAATTTTGGTACCCAAATTCTTTCAGCCCTATACAGGGTTCCGTCTTCCTGAATATTAAGATGCTTCTCCGATCCTTTGGGTATTTCATCCTTTAAATTTCCCTCTTTTAAAACTCCTTGTTGCGCCTCCTTTATTTGAGTAGTAAGGTTAGTGTGAATCATTATATTCATAGATTTTACTCGAATGGGTTCTCTGTCCTTTATGCTCAAGGCGTCGGCTACCACAATTGCCTTCCCCGGGTGGTAATGAATCTCAAAGTCGTAATCATTCAACAATTCAATCCACCTACGCTGCCTCATATTCAGTTGTTTCTGATTAAATATGTGTTGAAGACTTTTATGGTCGGTTTATATAATACTTTTGACCCCATATAAGTAGTGCCTCCAAGTCTTTAATGAAAAAACAACCGTGCCTAATTCCAAATCATGCGTCATATAATTCTATTCGTGAATCTTCAATTGTCTAGACGCATAAGCAATTACTTTCATTCGTTGCATTAATACACAACCGAGACCTTTCTTTGAGGCGTCACAATATATCACAAAATCATCATTACCTTCAGGTAATGACAATATAGGTGCCGTAGTTAACTTTTTCTTTAATAATTGAAACGCTTTCTCTTGTTCATCTTTCCATTCAAATTTCTTCCCTTTATGCGTTAATGCAGTCAAGGGTTTTGCTATTCTGGAAAAGTCTTGGATGAACCTTCTGTAGTAACCCGCTAGTCCTAAAAACTGGTGTATGTGTTTCGGAGTTTTCGGGGTTTCCCACTTTTCAATGATTTTGATCTTTGCTGGATCCACCTGAATACCTTCTTTGTTCACTATGTGACCGAGGAATTGAACTTCTTTCAACCAAAATGCACACTTTGAAAACTTAGCGTACAGTTTTTCTTTTCTCAGCAACTCTGGCACTTTTCTCAAATGTTCTTCGTGCTCTTGATCATTCTTCGAGTAAATAAGTATGTCATCGATGAAAACAATGACAAACTTGTCAAGATATGGCCCACACACTCAGTTCATGAGGTCCATGAACACAGCTGGTGCGTTAGTCAATCCAAACGGCATAACCATAAACTCGTAATGACCGTAACGCGTCCTAAAAGCAGTCTTTGGAATATCATCCTCCTTCACCCGCATTTGATGATATCCAGAATGTAAATCGATCTTCGAATAAACAGACGAGCCTTGTAGTTGATCAAATAAGTCGTCGATTCTCGGTAGTGGGTAGCGGTTCTTGATGGTAAGTTTGTTCAACTCTCGGTAGTCGATACACAACCTGAATGTACCATCTTTCTTCTTGACAAACAAAACAGGAGCTCCCCACGGTGATGTGCTTGGTCGAATGAAACCACGCTCTAAAAGTTCTTGTAATTGGCTCTGAAGTTCCTTCATTTCGCTAGGTGCGAGTCTGTATGGAGCACGAGCTATTGGTGCAGCTCCCGGTACAAGGTCTATTTGAAATTCAACGGATCGGTGTGGAGGCAGTCTCGGTAATTCTTTCGGAAATACATCGAGAAATTCTTTTGCGACGGGAATATCATTGATGTTCTTTTCTTCGGAATTCACTTTCTCGACGTGTGCTAGTACAGCATAGCAACCTTTTCTTATTAGTTTTTGTGCCTTCAGGTTACTAATAAGATTTAACTTCGCGTTGCTCTTTTCTCCGTACACCATTAAGGATTTTCCTTTTTCTCGTATGATGCGAATTGCATTTTTGTAACAAACGATCTCTGCTTTCACTTCTCTCAACCAGTCCATACCGATTATCACATCAAAACTCCCTAACTCTACTGGTATCAAGTCAATCTTAAATGTTTCGCTAACCAGTTTAATTTCTCGATTCCGACATATATTATCTGCTGAAATTAATTTACCATTTGCTAATTCGAGTAAAAATTTACTATCCAAAGGCGCCAATGGGCAACTTAATTTAGCACAAAATTCTCTACTCATATAGCTTCTATCCGCACCCGAATCAAATAAAACATAAGCAGATTTATCGTCAATAAGAAACGTACCCGTAACAAGCTCCGGGTCTTGAACCTCCGAAAAGAGTTTTACACAAGCTTTTGGTCACCCTTTTATTCCGACGATTCACGAACGTCATAACTTGATTTAATTGTTTAATTATTGTGTATATATATGGATTTATATATATTTAACTTGAAAATATGATAATTAAATATCTCATTAAGTATATTAATAAAGTATTATATATATATTTTCATACTACTAATTTAAAGAGTTTTCAAACTATATATATATATTACTATTTAAACGACGTAATTAACTTATGTTAAAATGTATTTACATATAATGTATTACGAGTGTAAATACATCCTTACAAGTATTGAATATACTTTATAATATACCAATACATATAAAGGATAGCAATACTCGTATTTCTGTTCAATTTCCTCAAAAAATTTTACTCGCATTCATAAGGTATTTTTACCAGTATTATACACAGCTTCTAGAAGTATTTACTATTGGTATATACCAATAGAAATCTGCAATTATTTGTGTAATATGTCATTCATGACCTAATAAATTTAATATGTCATGCATGACTTAATACAATTTAACTTATCTTAGTTATTTTCACTAAAAGCCAAAATTATAAGCTTATAAATAAGGACCATTTTAACTCATTTTTACTCCACATTTTCTTAAACTAAAAAAACACACTTGAATGCTCTCATATCATACTTTAATCTCAGAAACTTTCCTCTTCATAATAAAGGTAAAATTCTTCTCAAAATCCTTGTTCAATTCCTTGTATAGTTGCTATCTTATTATACTTATAAAACTTGTAAAAACTAGAACTTATTTTGGTGAACACCAAGCTTGTTTGATAAACTAATCTAATCTTTCTAACTTAACTCTAATAATACTTATTTATATGTATTATGATGTTATATTAAGTTAATATAAGAAGACAAAATTACGATCGTCGTCCCTGAACTTGTATCCAGCCTTCTCAGGTCATCCTTAAACTTTTTTTTTTGCTGGCGTCGTCCCTGAACTTGTACTTTGTAACTCCGATCGTCCCTCCGTCTACATTCCGTCCATTTTTTCTGTCAAGTTGAATCATGTGCATATCATGTTGGGGTACTTCAGTCTTTTTATCATTTTCTATAATAAATTAATTTAATTTTATCTTTTATCTTTTTTTCTATTTTTCCTTCACCTTTCAAAACCAGTATTTTCTTTCTCTTCCTTCTTTTTTTTTTCTTTCTTTTTTCAGATCCCCATTTCTCCTTCACCTTTCAAATTAAAATAGGCAAAGTTTAGATGTAATGAATGAATCAGTTTGCTCTGTTCAATTCGTGATTTCAAATGTGCGAACAAACCATTTGCTCTGTTCAAATTGATATTTTTGTTCCTAAATCTGAGACCCAGCTGCTGATTCCGCTTCTGTATCCATCGATCTTTTTTCTCATTCTGATTCGGTAATTCTTCTTCTTTGAATTTGGCTTTTATTTTTATTTGTTTGTGATGGTGTAAAGTTAGGGTTTTTTTTTTAACTCATACTCTGTATTAAATTAGGGTTTACCTCATATTGTAAAATATTACTATTCTGGTTGTGAAATTGAATTTTTTCGTTGTTGTAAATTATTATTTCATGGATATTGTGTCTGCATCTGGAATCTGTTGGATATTGGTTGAAGAGTCTAGTTTTCCAGATTTAAGGTATGTAATTGAATGTTTTTTTTTTCTTCTTAGTTTTCCAAATTGCAGTACAGATGTCACAAGATGTAGGCCTAGTTACATGGAAGAAAAGATAAGGGTTGAGTCATTAGGTGGTTTTATCAAGGGTGGTTATGCATGAAATCACCTATTGGTTTTGAATCATCATCACCTTTGACTGCAAGACCATATGTTACAAACGGTTTTGACTGAAGATGATGAGTTTCTTGACTATCGGGTGTGACGGGTTTTGGGATGTGATGTCAAATCAAGAAGCAGTTGGGCTTGAAGGATGAAAAGGTAAGGTGGAAAAGAAAATAGGGTTAGGGTTTATGAAATTGGGGATGAAGATGAAGATGAAGAAAAGGGAAGAAAGGATAAAAAGACAAAAATACCCCAACATGATATGCACATGATTCAACTTGACAGAAAAAATGGACGGAATGTAGACGGAGGGACGACCGGAGTTACAAAGTACAAGTTCAGGGACGACGCCAGCATAAAAAAAAGTTTAAGGATGACCTGAGAAGGCTGGATACAATGTCAGGGACGACGAGCGTAATTTTGTCATATAAGAACTTATAACTTGTATATATGAAGAACACGTTGAAACTTAACATATATCCTTTAATCTCCATTCGGTAAAAAGCGGGCTGTTTTGGGTTGGGAATTAAAAACCTATCTTAGACTTTGAGTTCGAGGCTAAGACTTTGGAAATATGTTAATATATGTAAATAAGACTTCTAGTTTTTTTTAATGATTTTAGACAAAGTGGAAGTATTTTATCAAAAATCATATATTGGGTGGATGCCGGGATTTTTCCAAATCTGTCCACCGACACAAAAAGAGGGTAAAGCTCTAAAAATTACTACTTGGGATGAACTTTTCGAATTGGTTTTGTAAAATTTACTTCTTAATAAATCCATAGCAATTTGATTCACTTTAAATGGAGTTGTAATGAATATTTGGCGAGGAAAACAAAATCTGCTAAAATTAACGTTGTATGGACGAAATTTATATTATAAAAAATATATTAACCATATCCTTGTTAACTTTTCCTATATCCTATATATATTTGGACATGTTATCAGTAGTATAACAAAATATTATAATCTTGGTTAATTCTGTGATTGTATACATATGTATAATAATATTCTTGGTACGTCCTAACACAATAACTATACAATACGTTTTGATAAATCCTAAGACAATACGTACACAATACGTCTTAGTTAATTCTAAGACAATACATATACAATACGTCTCTGGGTTGATGCAAAGACAATACGTATACAATACGTCGTGGGGGTAATTCTAAGATTATATATATATATATATATATATATATATATATATATATATATATATATATATATATATATATATATATATATATATATATATATATATATATATATATATATAACGATTATTGGACTGTTGGACTTTTCGGACTATTTTGGAATACTAACAAAGGACTACTAACAATGGACTACTAACATAAAATGTTAAAAATTATTATATAAGTATTCTATGAACTTGCTTTATTTTATTCATATGTCATATTATTATCTGAATCGTTATTATTGTTATAGGTTCATGAATCCAAGGACGACGGTCATATTTTTAATAAGTTGAAAACTTATTATTAATATACTTTTACTACTGTGAGTATATAGTCCCATTTTTAAACTCTACAAATATTTTGGGATGAGAATACATGCATTTTATGTTTTACGCCATAGACACAAGTACTTAAAATATATTCTACGTTGAGTTGTACCACTTTGTATATCTTCCCTAATAGCTTGGTAACTAATATTTACATGTTGTAAGAACATGTATAGACGAATCCTATTGATAGATCTATCGGGTTTGACAACCCCAACCGGGCTAGTCGCTCTAGTATCGTAAACGGTTGCATAGTACTTCGTTTTTACTACACTTGGTACAGTGTAGGGAGATTTCATAATAAAGGGAATATGTCACATTAATGGTTAAGTATGGTTACCGAAGCGCTCAACAACTTATAGAATACTTTTATACACTTGCGAGTGTACATATATTTATAACTATGAAATCTTGTGGTCTATATTTATATCGATGATAAACCTATATATCTCACCAACCTTTGTGTTGACTGTTTACGCATGTTTATTCTCAGGTCCTTAAGAAAGTCTTCCGCTGTTGCATTATCTGAGCAAGATGTGCATGGAGTCTCATACTTTTATTTAAATAAAGTGTTGCATTCAATAAAACCTTTGTCATGTATTATATTCGACTGTTACGTCACGTGTGTAGTATTTGGAAACCGATGTATTTTGGGGATTATTTCTTAAATAATTGCCCACTTGTTTAAAACTTGCATTATGTATAATAATGATGTGCTTTTTATGAAACGAATGCAATATTTTCTTAAACGTATCATATAGAGGTCAAATACCTCGCTATGGGACCAATGAGAACGTACTGCGTTTATAGTAATATGGATGAGTCGTTTCAGTTGGTATCAGAGCGGTGGTCTTAGCGAACCATGTCTTGCATTATTGTATCTAACGGATAGTTATTAAGATGCATTAGTGAGTCTGGACTTCGACCTTAACTGCATGTCAAAAGTTTTGCTTATCATTTCTAGTCGGAAATCATCTGCGATCACCCTTAGAAAATTACATGCTTATCATTCTTAGTCTAGACACATCTTATTGCATTGATTGCATAAATAGTGTATAGAAAAAGTTCATATTTTAGCATATATGCTAATTCATATCTTAGCGTGTCTGTTACTGTAAACTTTGCCTAACATATTCCGTAAATTCCTCCGTAATCTATGAAATCTTTTGCTCTATATATAGATATTCTATGTAATTAGAATACCATCCGATAGCCCAAAATCATTTCATATCGAAAAATCCTTTATTCAATCGTACGAAATGGAACTCTCCACTAGTTCAAGTCCCTCGAATTCCGATATGGAATTTCACTCGAGCTCCGAAAGCAGTGTGACCGGAATGGATCAACCAATTAGCCATCATCTATTTTGGATGAATTGGGGATGGGTTCGTAGTCTACTTAATCATTGGATACAAGAAGAAGGTGATCCCTTCCATCCACCACATTGCCCTCTTGGTGAAGAACATGAGGCACTTACCGGCGAACCCGTTCGTAACACCATTTTCTCTCTCCTTTTCAGGATATGCCGCAACGAGTATAATATTACTAATATTATTGAGGCTATCCAACCTTTACTCCGTATCTTGCATGGTGAATTATTTAGTAAAAAAATAATTACTGTCATGAAAAGCAAAACTTCATTAGCAAGTGCATCCTACATCATTTCATTCCCTTTATAAAGCTCTTGACCTCTCTTTTTATTCAAGAAACTTTAAATATCTTCTTTCACAATACAAAACAAAACAAATTCTCATCATCTATACTTACATCAAACCACTACCAGCACCAGCAGCAGCATTACCAGCAACATCACAAGCCTCAACATCGCAAGCCGCATTACGAGCATCGACATCATACGCACCGCAGGCACTGAGGGATACCAACAATAATGAGTGATGAAGTATTAATTCATTATTTCATTTACGTTGAAGAAATATTTCGCGGCGATTATGTAATCTCTAAAGTTTTAGGGATTATCCATTTCTAGTTCCAACCGTAAACCAAATGAGATTAATATAGTATTAACTCATTAAATCCATATTACATCTGAAGAAAATATACATACATATATTTTCATAAAGACTGTAATAAAAATTCATTTGTACAAAATATTACTTGTGAAATTTTATTTTAACGGGTAGGTAATACCCGAGAAATACTTAAGTTCACATTAATATGTTACACTGCACATTTTCAATGATGTTTCGACAATCGTTAATTATACTCTCTCCTGTCACAGCAATATACATCATTTCACAAAATTAAAGACAACCATTTTCCATATCAATTCAATTACATATTCTGATTTTGACAGATCAAAATCCAAGTTAAGATTTAAGAAGTGCCATCAATCTTAAATTCCTACATCCTTCAAAATCATACTTTAAATTCAAACTATACTAGAACATCACTTTCATTCACAGAACTCGTAAAGATATTCATATCATTCAAGATTCACGACAAATTCATTATACGGATATTGACGATGACAACCTGCGTCTAAACCCTTCAAAATTCTTGAAAACATCTCAACTAAGGAACAATCAGGAGAATGAACCAATCACACGATACATACGAAGACTATATGCATATAGATATGCATTCGGAGGACACTTGAACCTAAGCAAAGGTTCAACACGTATCCGTGTCAGATCCTTTAGCATTATTATTACCCAAAATAACTTTACAATCCCTTTTCAAAATAGCAAATTTTATCACAGCTCCAAAAAGACAGCTTCAACTTTTCATCTGAAGTAGCCTTATTATAACCTTGATATATAAATTGTCTTTTCGCCATCGTTACTGGGGAACCTTTTATATTCCACCACATTAGTAGTAAGCTTACCAGCAACTTTATTGCTCTTTGACTTAAATCTCTCTGAAAGATCACTATAAAACCTTGTCATGTACCCATCTACATCTTGTAACAATAATTGTCATACCAAACCCCAGGAAGCATCAATAACTATTCTTGAATATCACATCATTTCTGCATATACATATAATGTTATTTCCTGGAATTATAATTCTGAAATTCGGAATAGCACTTCAGCCTACGAATCAGTACTATGAAGTTTTGAAAAAGCTGAATGAAGCAGTAGAAACTGTAGACAATCGTAACAGTCAAAAGTTGATGATAAAGAATATTGTGTTAGCAAAGCACAGAAAAAGAGAAGGTTTGGAACTGGAAAACGGATTGAGCAAACTCTGAAGGAGGCTGTGGACAAATCACAAGAACGAAATCTACCTTCAAAGAATCCAAATGATTCAGTGTCTGCTAAAATCCTTAGCAAATACCATGCTCCTTACTCTAAAACCCTTGCGGACAATATTCTTCATCATCCTCTTATCTTAAATATTCTAAGATATCATCGTATCTTCCATTATAAATATCCCTCATATTTCTGAAGATATTTTCATAACCATTATTATCTGAAATTATTTATTCCTTCGCGTTATCTGTATCACATCATAAAGAAAACTGTTTTAGTTTCTAAATATCTGAAACCTCTGAGTGTAAAGTATGAATATTTTTGAAGTAATGTTGGGAACTGAAGCATGAGTTAGTATAATATAATGACACTTGATCAACGTTATTATATTACAGTAAGTCATGCTGAGTTTCTAAATGGAACGTAATGATTCACAGACCATAACGTCATCATGTGCCATGTTACATGAATCTTATATTCAATCTAATCTCTAAACATATCAAGAACATATTCTATTGATAGTTCTATCGTTTCCTTTGGATTCTGGTAATTTCACAAGTCAAATTGTGCTATTACAATTTCTCTCTTAGAGCATTAGCTATGTTCATTCCGAATTTCATATCTATGAATTCTAGACCATTATTCGCTTGACTTGAAGTCGGGAAAAGAAGACGGAAGCATGAAACTCCAAAATATAAGGAAAAATAAAAGCACAAAGACAACGTAGAAATTACAAACCGTGTATATCGATGGGTATAGCAATATATAGACACGAAAAAACTAAGAACACTATAAACCCAAGAGCATAGTAGAAATTAACAGATTTCTCCGGTGGAAGATGAAAAAGAAGAATGACAGATGTGATAGTCAAGAATATATCAAGAATTAAAACTGGATGGAGCATATTGACGAATGTTTTGGAAGTACGAAGAAAGGAAGAAAGTATAAAAGATGGGAGATGTGGAAATAAGGAAACGTAGGAGGTTGATTTATAGTAAAATATCCGACAGAGAAATCGAGACAGATTATTGCATTAAATCGAAGAGGATCATAATTTCCTTAATCGCCGAAGAATCAAATCTTATATAGATTACAAAGATTTTCTTTAATCCGGAGATCAACCGTGATGACGTCAAAAGATAAGACGAATCCCTATTTTCTCATTTCACTCTTTTACGATAGCTTCACTCATACGTTTTAAGTAATCGAATTATTTTATTCATATTTCTCAATCATGATAAAACCCTATGAATCAACTTATATTCGTCATAATAACATTCTTATTGTTAGCCATGACGATCTCGATCAAATTTCGGGATGAAATTTCTTTAACGGGTAGGTACTGTGACGACCCGGAAATTTCCGACCAAATTTAAACTTAATCTTTATATAATTCCGACTTGATAAGCAATGAATTTTAATAAATCTTGAACCTCCGAAAAGAGTTTTACACAAGCTTTTGGTCACCCTTTTATTCCGACGATTCACGAACGTCATAACTTGATTTAATTGTTTAATTGTTTAATTATTATGTATATATATGGATTTATATATATTTAACTTGAAAATATGATAATTAAATATCTCATTAAGTATATTAACAAAGTATTATATATATATATATATATATATATATATATATATATATATATATATATATATATATATATATATATATATATATATATATATATATATATATATATATATATATATATATATATTTTCATACTACTAATTTAAAGAGTTTTCAAACAATATATATATTACTATTTAAACGACGTAATTAACTTATGTTAAAATGTATTTACATATAATGTATTACGAGTGTAAATACATCCTTACAAGTATTGAATACACTTTATAATATACCAATACATATAAAGGATAGCTATACTCGTATTTTCGTTCAATTTTCTTAAAGAATTCTACTCGCATTCATACGGTATTTTTACCAATATTATACACAGCTTCTAGAAGTATTTACTATTGGTATATACCAATAGAAATATGCAATTATTTGTGTAATATATCATCCATGACCTAATTAATTTAATATGTCATGTATAACTTAATACAATTTAACTTATCTTGGATATTTTCACTAAAAGCTAAAATTATAAGCTTATAAATAAGGACCATTTTAACTCATTTTTACTCCACATTTTCTTAAACTAAAAACACACACTTGAATGCTCTCATATCATACTTTAATCTCAGCAACTTTCCTCTTCATAATAAAGGTAAAATTCTTCTCAAAATCCTTGTTCAATTCCTTGTATAGTTGCTATCATATTATACTTATAAAACTTGTAAAAACTAGAACTTGTTTTGGTGAACACCAAGCTTGTTTGAAAAACTAATCTAATCTTTCTAAATGAACTCTAATAATACTTATTTATATGTATTATGATGTTATATTAAGTTAATATAAGAACTTATAACTTGTACATATGAAGAACACCTTGAAACTTAACATATATCCTTTAATCTCCATTCGGTAAAAAGCGGGCTGTTTTGGGTTAGGAATTAAAAACCTATCTTAGACTTTGATTTCGAGGCTAAGACTTTGGAAATATGTTAATATATGTAAATAAGACTTCCAGTATTTTTTTCATGATTTTAGACAAAGTGGAAGTATTTTATCAAAAATCATATATTTGGTGGATACCGGGATTTTTCCAAATCTGTCCACCGACACAAAAAGAGGGTAAAGCTCTAAAAATTAATACTTGGGATGAACTTTTCGAATTGGTTTTATTAAACTTTACTTCTTAATGAATCCATAGCAATTTGATTCACTTTAAACGGAGTTGTAATGAATATTTGGCGAGCAAAACAAAATCTGCTAAATTTAACGTTGTATGGACGAAATTTATATTATAAAAACTATATTAACCATATCCTTCTTAAGTTTTCCTATATCCTATATATATTGTTAACTTTTCCTATATCCTATATATATTTGGACATGTTATCAGTAGTATAACAAAATATTTTAATCTTGGTTAATTCTGTGATTGTATATATGTATAATAATATTCTTGGTACGTCCTAACACAATAACTATACAATACGTTTTGATAAATCCTAAGACAATATGTACACAATACGTCTTAGTTAATTCTAATACAATACGTATACAATACGTCTCTGGGTTGATTTAAAGACAATACATATACAATACGTCGTGGGGTAATTCTAAGATTATATATATATATATATATATATACCGATTATTGGACTGTTGGACTTTTTGGACTATTTTGGAATACTAACAAAGGACTACTAACAATGGACTACTAACATAAAATGTTAAAAATTATTATATAAGTATTCTATGAACTTGCTTTATTTTATTCATATGTCGTATTATTATCTGAATCGTTATTATTGTTATAGGTTCGTGAATCCAAGGACGACGGTCATATTTTTAATAAGTTGAAAACTTATTATTAATATACTTTTACTACTGTGAGTATATAGTCCCATTTTTAAACTCTACAAATATTTTGGGATGAGAATACATGCATTTTATGTTTTACGCCATAGACACAAGTACTTAAAATATATTCTACGTTGAGTTGTACCACTTTGCATATCTTCCCTAATAGCTTGGTAACTAATATTTACATGTTGTAAGAACATGTATACGCGAATCCTATTGATAGATCTATCGGGTTTGACAACCCCAACCGGGCTAGTCGCTCTAGTATCGTAAACGGTTGCATAGTACTTCATTTTTACTACACTTGGTACAGTGTAGGGCGATTTCATAATAAAGGGAATATGTCACATTAATGGTTAAGTATGGTTACCGAAGTGCTCAACAACTTATAGAATACTTTTATACACTTACGAGTGTACATATATTTATAACTATGAAATCTTGTGGTCTATATTTATATCAATGATAAACCTATATATCTCACCAACCTTTGTGTTGACTGTTTACGCATGTTTATTCTCAGGTCCTTAAGAAAGTCTTTCGCTGTTGCATTATCTGAGCAAGCTGTGCATGGAGTCTCATACTTTTATTTAAATAAAGTGTTGCATTCAATAAAACCTTTGTCATGTATTATATTTGACTGTTACGTCACGTGTGTAGTATTTGGAAACCGATGTATTTTGGGGATTATTTCTTAAATAATCGGCCACTTGTTTAAAACATGCATTATGTATAATAATAATGTGCTTTTTATGAAACGAATGCAAAATTTTCTAAAACGTATCATATAGAGGTCAAATACCTCGCTATGGGACCAATGAGAACGTACTGCGTTTATAGTAATATGGACGGGTCATTTCAGAAATATGTTTTGTGACCCTTGTCACAAAACGCACATTATCCCATACCCAATAATTATAAAACACATAATTATTAAAATTACTTTAATAACACAGAAGGGTAAATAGGTCATTACCTACTAGGCCCAAAGTGAGTTTGTTATAAATCTACACCCCTTAAAAGAGATTCCGTCCTCGGAATCTGGTCAAGGTTAAACAACTGAAGGTATCTAGAGGTCATCAACTCCTCGGTCTCCCATGTCAGATTGGTGCCTAAACTATGCTTCTGTGATGACCCGAAAATTTCTGACCAAATTTAAACTTAATCTTTGTATGATTAACATTTCAGACACGATAAGCAAAGTCTGTAAAACTGAATCTCAAAATTTTTGAACTACTTTCATATATTCAAATAACTTTCGGTTGTTCTTGACAATTCGCGAACAATTATATGTATATAGATACATATATATATATATATACTATAACTTGAAAACGTAACAATGTATTAATTGTTTGATACTGTACATTAAAATTATTGGTTTAAATATTTATTTGAATATATATGATAAGTTGGAATATTAATTGTATGAATAATTTGCGACGTATATTTAAAACGTGTTTATGAATGTTGAAAATATATATTAACTTGTTCATAAAACGATTTGTTATTATATATATATTAACAAATAGCGAGATAATGATTTATAAAAGTAAATGACCAAAACACTCGAAAGTTTAAGATACGCTTTGAATGATATAGTTTATTGATAATTTAAGACTATATTTTGACAAAGGTACGAGTCACAAAACGTAAATTGCGAGTTTTCTAAGCGTACAAAAATGCGTTCGAGAAACCAGAACCGGGACATAAGTCGAGTGACAACGTACGAGTCATCGGAACGAAAATTACAAGTCAACTATGCACATGAATTTAATATAATATATAATTAATTATTTAAATTAAATATATTATATATATTATATTTAAATATGTCGACAAACAAAACAATAAAAAATTGTGAGCTGGATTTTGGGGCCATGCGATCGCATGCAAAATAGGCATAAAACCCATGCGATCGCATGGGGTCAGATTTCAGGAAAAGTCTATAAATTGAATTCATTTTTTTGCTCGATTACACACACATATATCCTCAGCTCTCTTTATATATTATTATTATTATTATTATTATTATTATTATTATTATTATTATTATTATTATTATTATTATTATTATTATTAATTAATATTATACATAAAATACTACGACGAGGTCATGAGTGTGTCACTTCAAAACAAGCTTTTCGAATGGGATAGAGCTAAGAAAATTATGGGTTATAGCTATGGAGGTTATGGGTAATATTCGTGGGTATTGTTTGCAAGTCAAACCTAGTGTTTATTATCTCTGTTGCGTCTACATACTTTCCTGCAATATTGAATCATAATATTGATACGAGAGCATTCATATCTTATCTTTTATATATTAATAGTGTATACATGTCTAGTGCTCGAGTATATATATTTATACATGTTTGTATGCTAAATTTCATCGTTAAACAGTTTATGATGAATCACGAATTGAATACATCTATTACTGATAAAAGGTATATGATATGTATGTTTTTAGAAAGCTGGCGAAAAATCAATAACTTTTCATTTAGAAATCGCGTAATTTCGATGAACGAATCAAAAGATATGGTCAACTGAATTATGATTGACGTTAATTGGAATTGATTTTAAATCTGCAATTAATATTTAAACAACTTTTTTGTAAGATTGATAAATTGGATTTTTGAATATTACCAATCGAGTAAATGAATCCTTATATAAGGTACGTCTCGTTTTGTTGAACTATTGTCAAAATTGACTTTTTGAAACGACTTTGGATAACTTTTGTATGTCGATATCGAGCATTAGGATTATGATACACTATGACTTGACCAATCTTGATAGATATTTATTGACCAACATATGTTCTCTAGGTTGAGATCTACGGTTATTTGGTAATCTGAGTTTCAATCACATTTTGGTGAACGACTTTATATGCTGCTAAGGTGAGTTTCATTTGCTCCCTTTTTAAATGCTTTTGCAAACTATATTTTTGGGCTGGGAATACATGCACTTTATTTTAAACGCAATGGATACAAGTACATACTAAATTCTACACCGAGTTTGAACCGAAAATCCCTTAGCTTTGGTAACTAGTAACTGCCGGTTATAAGAACTGGTGGCCGCGAGTAGTTGTATATGGATCCATAGGGCTTGATATCCCCGTCCGAGCTAGAGCACTATCCTTTTAACGGACGTACGCTATTTGAGAAGCATACACGTTGGTTTGCGTGTATTATTAAGATGATTATACAAAGGGTACAAATTATATATACGTTAAGTTTAGTTACCAGGGTGCTCAATTTCGTAAAATATTTTGATAAACGTTTCTGGATTGAACAACTGAAATCTTGTGATCCACCTTTATGTACAGATTATGCAAAACATTAAAACTATGAACTCACCAACCTTTGTGTTGACACTTGTTAGCATGTTTATTCTCAGGTTCCCTAGAAGTCTTCCGCTGTTTGCTTATATGTTAGACAAGCTATGTGCGGAGTCTTACATGGCATATTTTTCAAGGAAACGTTGCATTCACCAAATCATTACCATGTATATTATTTTGACTGCATTGTCAACGAAAGTACTATTGTAAACTATTATTTACTGTGATTGTCTATATGTAGAAATCATCAAATGTCGAATACCTTTGATTTAAATATTCATTTATGGTGTGCCTTTTCAAAAGAATGCAATACAAAACGTATCATATAGAGGTCAAATACCTCGCAATGAAATCGATGAATGACGTGTTCGTCCATATGGATTTGGAGCGATCGTCACAGTTGGTATCAGAGCTGGTATAACGCTGTCCATGTGTGGTGGGTTAGTCGTAAAGGAGGTTCTTATAGTGTTACCTGTGACGAAGCATTGACTCTTACTCCTTGCGATCCCTTACGAGGGTTGGCAGTAGCCGAGAGGCAGGCCCTAAAATCAGTATCTGAGGTACACTCAGTGGTCACCAGGCGGTTAGCTGGGAAGGCACTGGGTGGGATGGTGGTTGTCCCCACTGTATCTACAGTTGGTATCAGAGCGTTGGTCCTAGCGAACCATGTCTTGCATGAGTGTGTCTAACTGATAATTGTTAGGATGCTTTTCACGTGCGATAGCAACTTTTTCTGCAGTCTGATGCACAATTTCTGGACCCGCAAACTGTTTCTCACCTGCCTCTAACCAACACGATGGAGTTCGACACTTTCTACCATACAACATTTCATAAGGCTGCATGCCTATACTCGAATGATAGGAGTTGTTGTAAGCAAATTCGATCAATGGATGATGATAATCCCACGATCCACCATATTCTAACACACAAGCTCTTAACATATCCTCTACAGTATGAATAGTTTGTTCACTTTGACCGTCAGTCTGAGGATGATAGGCTGTACTAAGGTTGACACGAGTACCCAAATTTTCTTGTAGACTATTCCAGAAACTAGACACAAATCGGGAATCTCTATATGACACAATAGACAACGGTATACCATGTCGTGATACTATTTCATTTAGGTACAACTGAGCTAATTTGGTTAACGAAGCTGTTTCACTAGTAGCTAGAAAATGCGCACTTCTGGTTAAACGGTCCACTATTACCCAAATCATGTCATTTCCTTTCTGGGTTCTGGGTAGTTTTGTCACAAATCCATGGTGATATGTTCCCATTTCCACTCTGGAATCGCTAATTGACGCAAAGACCCATACGGTTCTGGTGTTCTGTTTTCACTTGGGTGCAAATATGACACTTTTCCACGTATTGTGCAATGTCTGCTTTCCTGGTTGGCCACCAATATAACACTTTCAGGTCGTGGTACATTTTTGTACTACCGGGATGCACAGATAATCTTGATTTATGTGCTTCATTTAAGATTAAATCCCCCAATCCTCCAAGCAACGGTACCCAAACTCGTTCACGATAAGTCTTTAATCCTCGAGAATCGTTCATCAATTCTACTCTTCTTTTCACCATTAACTCAGATTTCAAATGTTCATCTTGTAAAGCTTCGAGTTGAGCTATCTTTAGTCGATTCACTAAATCAGACACAATCTCAATTCGCATAAACTTTACACTGTTAGCAGATTTCTTACGACTTAACGCATCAGCCACGATGTTTGCCTTGCCAGGATGATATCTGATCTCACAGTCGTAATCTTTAATTAGTTCTTGCCACCATCTCTGGCGCATATTCATCTCTTTCTGTGAAAAGATATACTGTAAACTTTTATGATCGGTGCAAATACCACAATGCATACCATAAAGATAATGCCTCCATAATTTTAATGCAAACACTACTGCAGCCATTTCTAAGTCGTGTGCTGGGTAATTCTTTTCACTTGGTTTTAACTGTCGAGACGCATACGCAATTACACGATCTCTTTGCATTAATACACAGCCCAAACCGGATAAAGACGCGTTGCAATATACAACGAAGTCGTCGGATCCCTCGGGTAAGGCTAACACTGGCGCTTGACACAACAAACTTTTTAAAGTCTGAAACGCAGTTTCCTGTTCATTACCCCACTGAAAAGACACATCCTTTCTAGTTAATTTTATCAAAGAACTTGCAATCTTTGAAAAATCTTTAATAAACCATCGGTAGTAACCGGCCAATCCTAGAAAACTCTTGATTTTTGTCCGATTCTTTGGTGAATTCCAATTCATCACAACTTCAATTTTAGACGGATCTACTTTTATGCCTTCTGCACAGATAATATGACCCAAAAATTGAACTTCACGTAACCAGAATTCACACTTTGAAAATTTTGCATACAATTATTCACGTCTTAAGAGTTCTAACACTTGTCTTAAATGCTCAGCATGCTCAGATTTGGTTTTGGAGTATACTAAGATGTCATCAATGAACATGATAACAAACTTATCTGAAAACGGTTTACACACCCTATTCATGAGATCCATGAAAATTGTTGGAGCGTTGGTTAACCCAAACGGCATCACTAAGAACTCATAATAACCATAACGAGTACAAAATGTAGTCTTAGGAATGTCAGATTCAGCAACACGAACCTGGTGATATCCCGAACATAGATCTATTTTCAAAAAGAACGAAGCCCCTTGAAGCTGATCAAATAAGTCATCTATTCTAGGAAGCGGATACTTATTCTTCACTGTTCTTTTATTTAATTCACGATAATCTATACACATTCAGAGTGTACCATCTTTCTTTTTCACGAATAACACTGGTGCACCCCACGGTGAAAAACTCGAACGAATAAACCCGCGGTCCAACAGTTCTTGAATTTGGGACATCATTTCACGCATTTCCGAAGGAGCTAATCTATACGGAGCTTTAGCAACCAGCGTAGCCCCTGGCACTAACTCGATCTTATATTCAAATTCCCTGATTGGCGGTAAGCCTGGAAATTCATCTGGGAACACTTTTGGATATTCAGACACCACCGGAATGTCGGATACTACTTTCTTTTCCTTCTTTACATCGATCACATAAGCTAAGAAAGAATCACATCCCTTGACCAAAGATTTCTGAGCTTTCATCATCGATAACAGTGGACAACGGAACCCGCCGCGCTCACCACAAGCCACTACCCGTTTCCCACCGGCCACCGGAAAAGAAATGAATTTCCTATCACACTTAATATTGGCCTTATGGTCACTAAGCCAATTCATGCCTAACACTACATCAAAGCTTAGTATAGGCATCACTAGGCAGGTCACAGGGAAAAGACCACCCTCTATGTCAATAGTAATTCTAGACACAAACTTTGTGACTGGAACAGTTCTACCGTCACCCACTTCAACACTCAAGGGTTCATTTATTACACTAACAGGCACATTTAACTTAGCACAAAATGTAGTTGACACAAACGAGCGATTTGCTCCACAGTCAAATAATACACGAGCCAGCACAGAATTTATTAAGAACATACCGGTGATTGCATCGTCAGTAGCAGTAGCAGCATCTACTGACATCTGAAAGGCTCTAGCTTCAGGTGGTGGAGGAATCTTGCGCTTCTGCCCCACAGAGGAAGCAGATGATCCCCCAGCTGACACAGCACGTACCCCTGACCCGGGCCCTGCCCCGGAATAACTCTTTCTTGCAACTGGACACTCTGCAGATCTGTGACCCTCTTTATGACAGTTCTAACACACATTATTCTTAAATGAACAATCTTGAGGCTCATGTCCCACTATACCATAACGCAAACATCGTTTCGTTAATGTTGAACAATGGCCACTATGTGAAGACTTACACATTTTACACCATGCCTTCTGACCACTTGATACTGATCCACCCTGGCTAAATTGCCCTTTTTGCTTAAACCGACTTGATTTCTTTGATTGATGGCTAGACTGACTTGCCGCTGATTTCACTTGCGACCTACTTTCAGTTTTCACACTTCTGGCCGCCTTAATGTCACTTTCAGTTACCTTTGCCATCATATTCACTTGTGAAAAAGTAGTAGAAATTCTTGCAATCGTACGATACTCAGGTCACAAAATTTCTACAAACCGTTGCACTCTGGACTGTTCGTCAGGTATCCACTGATGTACAAACCTTAACTTGTCCATAAACTGCTCAAACGCTTCATCGACAGTCATGTCTTCAGTCATCGTCATTTGCATGAACTCTTGCTTCAATCAATTGATATCAAATGCAGTGCAGTACTGTTCCTGGACCTTTGCAGCAAATTGTTCCCAAGTGACCTGATTGAGTTGCTCTTCAGACAACGAAGCTGTAATTGTATCCCACCAAACCATAGCTCAATTCTTTAACAGTCGGCTGGCATAAGTTACCCGCAATTCTGGTTCACATTGACAGGCTTTCAATGCCCGTTCCACTTTCCTTAACCAATTCATTGTCACAATCGGATCGCGATGACCTGAATACTCAGAGGGTTTGCAGTCCATAAACTGCTTGAACGTACACTTCTTCTTCTCCTTCACCACTTGCTAAAACATAGGAGTTTGAAATGGATTCATTGTTGCGTACTGATATTGAAGAGGGTACTGGTATTGTTGGGAAGTTTGATATGGCATTTGAGGTTGAAACTGAGGCGGTTGGGAAGCACTACCCGACGTGCGAGATGTATACTGAGTACCAGTAAACCCTGGGGGTATCGGTGGATCACTTGCTTCAGATACCATAGTTGAATGCCTGATTTGGGCCTCTAGTTGCTTCACTTTTTCTCGAGTTTCCTATAACTGACCTTCTAACTGTTGAAGATAATCTTCTGGATCACGCTCTGGACTATGCTACACTGATGGTGCTCTAAATATTTTGGGCCCGGGAGTCAAAGGGTCATCATTATTTCTCGTCTGCTCAGCCATACCTGTCTGCAAACACATCATCTCACAAAAGCTTAGTTGATAACTTGTTAGCACCTATTAAGCACAATCACCTAGGCACATATCTCTACATTCAATTATTCCCCACTCGAATGTTTGACACGACACATTCATAAGTTTGGGAGTAGGTCACGTACACAGTGCACATACCGCCAAACCTATGCTCTGTTACCAACTTGTAACACCGTGCTTTTTAAATACACATATTTTTTAAAGATACCCACAGCGGAAAACTAATTAATTACATTTCATATATTATTTACACAAACATATGATTACACAAAACACGAGTGTTACGTTATTACTACAAGCCGTTTAACCATATAGTTTATTACAAAACACATCAGAGTGACACGGTGTCAAACATCTGCAGCTGCCTGGCAAAGCCCACCAAAAGCTGATAATACACACCTGCAGGGCAAAACACTGTGGGGGAATTAACATAACGCTAAGTGAATGGCAATATCCAGGTGGATATCACTACAAGCATCAAGCACAGCTTATAGGCACTGGTCACTAATCACCTAAAGCCATACACATGAGGACCAACAACCCATAGCTGATCAAGCTGGAATATACTGATAGTCCACACTACTGAATCACTGGTATAGTCTTTCAGACGTGATGCACTCGTCATTCATACTAAACCACTAATCAATAACACTTGGACCCAATACTATCACCCTAAATATACAAGGTAAATAGCATTGACCTCTTACGTCACACAAAACACCTCGACGTTTACTGGGTGCGTACATAATCACATATAGTCACTGCACTGGTCACAGACTCATTACACAGTCTAATTAAGCATGGCACGGATCACTATACTTGTCACTGTATAATCACATCCATAAAGATAATCCCACTCACTTGGAAGCACAAGTACTCAGTTGTCTTATATCACTGAGCCTTCACCTTTCCGTTTATCACCTGAGAATCATCACATAATATTTCAAGTTAGTATAGTATTCAAGTGTTGAATCACACTTCATATTTAACATAAAATATTCACAAGACAGATAGGGTTTTCGAGCACCACACAATTTTCGAACAGTCTAATGTTTTCGAGCAATATTCAT
The DNA here is from genome assembly GCF_046630445.1 of Rutidosis leptorrhynchoides. Classification (NCBI taxonomy): domain Eukaryota; kingdom Viridiplantae; phylum Streptophyta; class Magnoliopsida; order Asterales; family Asteraceae; genus Rutidosis; species Rutidosis leptorrhynchoides. The sequence goes on from NC_092334.1 coordinate 604,985,194, forward strand.
TTTTCGAGCAACAAAAGGTTTTTGATCACACTATGTTTTCGAGCAGAGTTCTCGAGCACAATATTGTTTTCGAGCAGTAACAGGTTTTCGAGCACACAATGTTTTCGAGCACTACTTCTATTTTTTAAGCACTGTTTTCGGACACTAGAGATTTTCGAGCATACTGTTTTCGAGCATTTGCATCTTCTTCATCAGCTCGCTGATAAAGCTGATTTCATGACCAAAAACTCAATTTTCACTTGTTTTGGTCAAATTTGAGCATAAGGAAACATACATAACATGTATAAACACTTTTCCTAACCATAAACATCAAAATCTAACATTTATACACAAGGTTTATGATCAAAGTATCAAAATACCCAATTTATACTAACATGAACCCTAACTTTAAATCACCATATCAAATCAATTTTAGCTCAATTCACAGCACCATTAGATCTTAGAGCATAAGTCTAACATGTTTCTAAGTCTAAAACATAATCATTAACACATGCATAGCAAATCAAACACTTAAAACCCAATTCACCCAAACCCACTTAAAACCCATTTGAATTCATCAAAATTGAAGATATTACCTTGTTTTGATTATGAAATCTCAAAGGATTAGACACACCAAGACTTAATCTTCAATTTGCACTTGTTGATTTTAAGGATTTAAAGAGAAGAGAGTGTTTAGGGTTTATGTTTTGATAAAATAAGAAAGAAATGGAACGTACAGTGTATATATCTATAATTTAGGTTTCTTCACATAAAGGTAAGCTCTCCCGTCTAACACACGGGTATTTACCAGTTATCTGAAACCCAAAATCTTTAATAACTTATTCATTCTAAGTCCAATTCACAAAAGGAAATATGTTTTGTGACCCTTGTCACAAAACGCACATTATCCCATACCCAATAATTATAAAACACATAATTATTAAAATTACTTTAATAATACAGAAGGGTAAATAGGTCATTACCTACTAGGCCCAGAGTGAGGTTGTTACAATGAATGTTATCTTCCTCCAAATGCGTTTCGGTTGATAGTTGGCTCAGGTGCAAATGTGCGATTTTGGCATGATTCGTGGTGCGACGTAGTCCCATTTTTTGCTAAATTTAATCGTCTTTTTCATCTTGAAGTGAACAAAGAGTGCTCTGTTGCTGATAAATGGCAAAATGGGTCTTGGAATTGGACATGGACAAGAGAGTTGATGGGTAGTCGGAACGAATAGCTCTTGAATGAATTGCTTATCGATTTAAGTGGTTGTATGTTAAGTGATGGGGTTGATCGGTGGGAATTATCGGTTGCCTCAAATGGGTTGTTTAATGTCAAAGACGCTCGACTTTATTTGGATCGTAAGTTGCTCACTGGTTCAACGCCTAACATGAAATGTCCCGTTCTTATTGATTAAAAACGTTCCATATTAATTGATTTCGTTGCGAGGTTTTGACCTCTATATGAGACGTTTTTCAAAGACTGCATTCATTTTTAAAACAAACCATAACCTTTATTTCATAAATAAAGGTTTAAAAAGCTTTACGTAGATTATCAAATAATGATAATCTAAAATATCCTGTTTACACACGACCATTACATAATGGTTTACAATACAAATATGTTACATCGAATTCAGTTTCTTGAATGCAGTTTTTACACAATATCATACAAACATGGACTCCAAATCTTGTCCTTATTTTAGTATGCAACAGCGGAAGCTCTTAATATTCACCTGAGAATAAACATGCTTTAAACGTCAACAAAAATGTTGGTGAGTTATAGGTTTAACCTATATATATCAAATCGTAACAATAGACCACAAGATTTCATATTTCAATACACATCCCATACATAGAGATAAAAATCATTCATATGGTGAACACCTGGTAACCGACAATAACAAGATGCATATATAAGAATATCCCCATCATTCCGGGACACCCTTCGGATATGATATAAATTTCGAAGTACTAAAGCATCCGGTACTTTGGATGGGGTTTGTTAGGCCCAATAGATCTATCTTTAGGATTCGCGTCAATTAGGGTGTCTGTTCCCTAATTCTTAGATTACCAGACTTAATAAAAAGGGGCATATTCGATTTCGATAATTCAACCATAGAATGTAGTTTCACGTACTTGTGTCTATTTTGTAAATCATTTATAAAACCTGCATGTATTCTCATCCCAAAAATATTAGATTTTAAAAGTGGGACTATAACTCACTTTCACAGATTTTTACTTCGTCGGGAAGTAAGACTTGGCCACTGGTTGATTCACGAACCTATAACAATATATACATATATATCAAAGTATGTTCAAAATATATTTACAACACTTTTAATATATTTTGATGTTTTAAGTTTATTAAGTCAGCTGTCCTCGTTAGTAACCTACAACTAGTTGTCCACAGTTAGATGTACAGAAATAAATCGATAAATATTATCTTGAATCAATCCACGACCCAGTGTATACGTATCTCAGTATTGATCACAACTCAAACTATATATATTTTGGAATCAACCTCAACCCTGTATAGCTAACTCCAACATTCACATATAGAGTGTCTATGGTTGTTCCGAAATATATATAGATGTGTCGACATGATAGGTCGAAACATTGTATACGTGTCTATGGTATCTCAAGATTACATAATATATAATACAAGTTGATTAAGTTATGGTTGGAATAGATTTGTTACCAATTTTCACGTAGCTAAAATGAGAAAAATTATCCAATCTTGTTTTACCCATAACTTCTTCATTTTAAATCCGTTTTGAGTGAATCAAATTGCTATGGTTTCATATTGAACTCTATTTTATGAATCTAAACAAAAAAAGTATAGGTTTCTAGTCGGAAAAATAAGTTACAAGTCGTTTTTGTAAAGGTAGTCATTTCAGTCGAAAGAACGACGTCTAGATGACCATTTTAGAAAACATACTTCCACTTTGAGTTTAACCATAATTTTTGGATATAGTTTCATGTTCATAATAAAAATCATTTTCTCAGAATAACAACTTTTAAATCAAAGTTTATCATAGTTTTTAATTAACTAACCCAAAACAGCCCGCGGTGTTACTACGACGGCGTAAATCCGGTTTTACGGTGTTTTTCGTGTTTCCAGGTTTTAAATCATTAAGTTAGCATATCATATAGATATAGAACATGTGTTTAGTTGATTTTAAAAGTCAAGCTAGAAGGATTAACTTTTGTTTGCGAACAAGTTTAGAATTAACTAAACTATGTTCTAGTGATTACAAGTTTAAACCTTCGAATAAGATAGCTTTATATGTATGAATCGAATGATGTTATGAACATCATTACTACCTTAAGTTCCTTGGATGAACCTACTGGAAAAGAGAAAAATGGATCTAGCTTCAATGGATCCTTGGATGGCTCAAAGTTCTTGAAGCAAAATCATGACACGAAAACAAGTTCAAGTAAGATCATCACTTGAAATAAGATTGTTATAGTTATAGAAATTGAACCAAAGTTTGAATATGATTATTACCTTGTATTAGAATGATAACCTACTGTAAGAAACAAAGATTTCTTGAGGTTGGATGATCACCTTACAAGATTGGAAGTGAGCTAGCAAACTTGAAAGTATTCTTGATTTTATGAAACTAGAACTTTTGGAATTTATGAAGAACACTTAGAACTTGAAGATAGAACTTGAGAGAGATCAATTAGATGAAGAAAATTGAAGAATGAAAGTGTTTGTAGGTGTTTTTGGTCGTTGGTGTATGGATTAGATATAAAGGATATGTAATTTTGTTTTCATGTAAATAAGTCATGAATGATTACTCATATTTTTGTAATTTTATGAGATATTTCATGCTAGTTGCCAAATGATGGTTCCCACATGTGTTAGGTGACTCACATGGGCTGCTAAGAGCTGATCATTGGAGTGTATATACCAATAGTACATACATCTAAAAGCTGTGTATTGTACGAGTACGAATACGGGTGCATACGAGTAGAATTGTTGATGAAACTGAACGAGGATGTAATTGTAAACATTTTTGTTAAGTAGAAGTATTTTGATAAGTGTATTGAAGTCTTTCAAAAGTGTATAAATACATATTAAAACACTACATGTATATACATTTTAACTGAGTCGTTAAGTCATCGTTAGTCGTTACATGTAAGTGTTGTTTTGAAACCTTTAGGTTAACGATCTTGTTAAATGTTGTTAACCCAATGTTTATAATATAAAATGAGATTTTAAATTATTATATTATCATGATATTATCATGTATGAATATCTCTTAATATGATATATATATACATTAAATGTCTTTACAACGATAATCGTTACATATATGTCTCGTTTAAAAATCATTAAGTTAGTAGTCTTGTTTTTACATATGTAGTTCATTGTTAATATACTTAATGATATGTTTACTTATCATAGTATCATGTTAACTATATATATATCCATATATATGTCATCATATAGTTTTTACAAGTTTTAACGTTCGTGAATCACCGGTCAACTTGGGTGGTCAATTGTCTATATGAAACCTATTTCAATTAATCAAGTCTTAACAAGTTTGATTGCTTAACATGTTGGAAACATTTAATCATGTAAACATCAATCTCAATTAATATATATAAACATGGAAAAGTTCGGGTCACTACAGTACCTACCCGTTAAATAAATTTCGTCCCGAAATTTTAAGCTGTTGAAGGTGTTGACGAATCTTCTGGAAATAGATGCGGGTATTTCTTCTTCATCTGATCTTCACGCTCCCAGGTGAACTCGGGTCCTCTACGAGCATTCCATCGAACCTTAACAATTGGTATCTTGTTTTGCTTAAGTCTTTTAACCTCACGATCCATTATTTCGACGGGTTCTTCGATGAATTGAAGTTTTTCGTTGATTTGGATTTCATCTAACGGAATAGTGAGATCTTCTTTAGCAAAACATTTCTTTAAATTCGAAACGTGGAAAGTGTTATGTACAGCCGCGAGTTGTTGAGGTAACTCTAGTCGGTAAGCTACTGGTCCGACACGATCAATAATCTTGAATGGTCCAATATACCTTGGATTTAATTTCCCTCGTTTACCAAATCGAACAACGCCTTTCCAAGGTGCAACTTTAAGCATGACCATCTCTCCAATTTCAAATTCTATATCTTTTCTTTTAATGTCAGCGTAGCTCTTTTGTCGACTTTGGGCGGTTTTCAACCGTTGTTGAATTTGGATGATCTTCTCGGTAGTTTCTTGTATAATCTCCGGACCCGTAATCTGTCTATCCCCCACTTCACTCCAACAAATCGGAGACCTGCACTTTCTACCATAAAGTGCTTCAAACGGCGCCATCTCAATGCTTGAATGGTAGCTGTTGTTGTAGGAAAATTCTGCTAATGGTAGATGTCGATCCCAACTGTTTCCGAAATCAATAACACATGCTCGTAGCATGTCTTCAAGCGTTTGTATCGTCCTTTCGCTCTGCCCATCAGTTTGTGGATGATAGGCAGTACTCATGTCTAGACGAGTTCCTAATGCTTGCTGTAATGTCTGCCAGAATCTTGAAATAAATCTGCCATCCCTATCAGAGATAATAGAGATTGGTATTCCATGTCTGGAGACGACTTCCTTCAAATACAGTCGTGCTAACTTCTCCATCTTGTCATCTTCTCTTATTGGTAGGAAGTGTGCTGATTTGGTGAGACGATCAACTATTACCCAAATAGTATCAAAACCACTTGCAGTCCTTGGCAATTTAGTGATGAAATCCATGGTAATGTTTTCCCATTTCCATTCCGGGATTTCGGGTTGTTGAAGTAGACCTGATGGTTTCTGATGCTCAGCTTTGACCTTAGAACACGTCAAACATTCTCCTACGTATTTAGCAACATCGGCTTTCATACCCGGCCACCAAAAATGTTTCTTGAGATCCTTGTACATCTTCCCCGTTCCAGGATGTATTGAGTATCTGGTTTTATGAGCTTCTCTAAGTACCATTTCTCTCATATCTCCAAATTTTGGTACCCAAATCCTTTCAGCCCTATACCGGGTTCCGTCTTCCCGAATATTAAGATGCTTCTCCGATCCTTTGGGTATTTCATCCTTTAAATTTCCCTCTTTTAAAACTCCTTGTTGCGCCTCCTTTATTTGAGTAGTAATGTTATTATGAATCATTATATTCATAGATTTTACTCGAATGGGTTCTCTGTCCTTCCTGCTCAAGGCATCGGCTACCACATTTGCCTTCCCCGGGTGGTAACGAATCTCAAAGTCGTAATCATTCAATAATTCAATCCACCTACGCTGCCTCATATTCAGTTGTTTCTGATTAAATATGTGTTGAAGACTTTTGTGGTCGGTATATATAATACTTTTGACCCCATATAAGTAGTGCCTCCAAGTCTTTAATGCAAAAACAACCGCGCCTAATTCCAAATCATGCGTCGTATAATTTTGTTCGTGAATCTTCAATTGTCTAGACGCATAAGCAATCACCTTCGTTCGTTGCATTAATACACAACCGAGACCTTGCTTTGATGCATCACAATAAATCACAAAATCATCATTCCCTTCAGGCAATGACAATATAGGTGCCGTAGTTAGCTTTTTCTTCAATAACTGAAACGCTTTCTCTTGTTCATCATTCCATTCAAATTTCTTCCCTTTATGCGTTAATGCAGTCAAGGGTTTTGCTATTCTGGAAAAGTCTTGGATGAACCTTCTGTAGTAACCAGCTAGTCCTAAAAACTGGCGTATGTGTTTCGGAGTTTTCGGGGTTTCCCACTTTTCAACAGTTTCTATCTTTGCCGGATCCACCTTAATACCTTCTTTGTTCACTATGTGACCGAGGAATTGAACTTCTTCCAACCAAAATGCACACTTTGAAAACTTAGCGTACAATTCTTCCTTCCTCAATACTTCTAACACCTTTCTCAAATGTTCACCGTGTTCTTGGTCATTCTTTGAGTAAATAAGTATGTCATCAATAAAAACAATGACAAACTTGTCAAGGTATGGTCCACATACTCGGTTCATAAGGTCCATGAACACAGCTGGTGCATTAGTTAAACCAAACGGCATGACCATAAACTCGTAATGACCGTAACGTGTTCTGAAAGCAGTCTTTGGAATATCATCTTCTTTCACCCGCATTTGATGATACCCGGAACGTAAGTCAATCTTTGAATAAACAGACGAGCCTTGTAGTTGATCAAATAAGTCGTCGATTCTCGGTAGTGGGTAGCGGTTCTTGATGGTAAGTTTGTTCAACTCTCGGTAGTCGATACACAACCTGAATGTACCATCTTTCTTCTTGACAAACAAAACAGGAGCTCCCCACGGTGATGTGCTTGGTCGAATGAAACCACGCTCTAAAAGTTCTTGTAATTGGCTTTGCAGTTCTTTCATCTCGCTGGGTGCGAGTCTGTAAGGAGCACGAGCTATTGGTGCAGCTCCTGGTACAAGATCTATTTAAAATTCAACGGATCGATGTGGGGGTAATCCCGGTAATTCTTTCGGGAATACATCGGGAAATTCTTTTGCAATGGGAACATCATTGATGCTCTTTTCTTCAGTTTGTACTTTCTCGACGTGTGCTAGAACAGCATAGCAACCTTTTCTTATTAGTTTTTGTGCCTTCAAATTACTAATAAGATGTAGCTTCGTGTTGCCCTTTTCTCCGTACACCATTAAGGGTTTTCCTTTTTCTCGTATAATGCGAATTGCATTTTTGTAACAAACAATCTCCGCTTTCACTTCTTTCAACCAGTCCATACCGATTATCACATCAAAACTCCCTAACTCTACTGGTATCAAATCAATCTTAAATGTTTCGCTAACCAGTTTAATTTCTCGATTCCGACATATATTATCTGCTGAAATTAATTTACCATTTGCTAATTCGAGTAAAAATTTACTATCCAAAGGCGTCAATGGACAACTTAATTTAGCACAAAAATCTCTACTCATATAGCTTCTATCCGCACCCGAATCAAATAAAACGTAAGCAGATTTATTGTCAATAAGAAACGTACCCGTAACAAGCTCCGGGTCTTCCTGTGCCTCTACCGCATTAATATTGAAAACTCTTCCACGGCCTTGTCCATTCGTGTTCTCCTGGTTCGGGCAATTTCTAATAATGTGGCCTGGTTTTCCACATTTATAACAAACTACATTGGCATAACTTGCTCCGACACTACTTGCTCCGCCATTACTCGTTCCGACACCATTTGTTCCTTTCGTTCTATTAACCCCTGGTCCGTAGACCTCACACTTCGCCGCGCTATGACCATTTCTTTTACACTTGTTGCAAAATTTGGTGCAGAACCCCGAGTGATTCTTTTCACACCTTTGGCATAGTTGCTTCTGATTGTTGTTGTTGTTGCGGTTATTATTGTTGTTGGGATGATTGTTGTAGTTGCTGTTGTTGTTATTGTTGTTGTTGTTGTTGTTGGGCCGTTTGTTGTAGTTGCGATTGATGTTGCGATTGTTGGGATAATTGTTGCGATTATTGTTGTAATTGCTGTTGTTGTTGTATTGGTGATTCTTATCACCGTTTTCCTCCCACTTTCTTTTGACTTGCTTCACATTGGCCTCTTCAGCAGTCTGTTCTTTAATTCTTTCTTCAATCTGGTTCACTAGTTTGTGAGCCATTCTACATGCCTGTTGTATGGAGGCGGGCTCGTGTGAACTTATATCCTCTTGGATTCTTTCCGGTAATCCTTTCACAAACGCGTCGATCTTCTCTTCCTCATCTTCGAATGCTCCCGGACACAATAGGCACAATTCTGTGAATCGTCTTTCGTACGTGGTAATATCAAATCCTTGGGTTCGTAACCCTCTAAGTTCTGTCTTGAGCTTATTGACCTCGGTTCTGGGACGGTACTTCTCGTTCATCAAGTGCTTGAATGCTGACCACGGTAGTGCGTACGCATCATCTTGTCCCACTTGCTCTAGATAGGTATTCCACCATGTTAACGCAGAACCTGTGAAGGTATGCGTAGCGTACTTCACTTTGTCCTCTTCAGTACACTTACTTATGGCAAACACCGATTCAACCTTCTCGGTCCACCGTTTCAATCCGATCGGTCCTTCGGTTCCATCAAATTCCAAAGGTTTGCAGGCAGTGAATTCTTTGTAGGTGCATCCTACACGATTTCCTGTACTGCTAGATCCAAGGTTATTGTTGGTATGTAGCGCAGCCTGTACTGCGGCTATGTTTGAAGCTAGAAAAGTACGGAATTCCTCTTCATTCATATTCACGGTGTGTCGAGTAGTCGGTGCCATTTCCTTCAAAATAGTTAAATGGAACAAGTTAATCATACAGAATATTAAGAGTAGTTAATAGTATTTCGTAGCATAATATGAACTCATTTATAAAAGCTTTTTCTTCATATTAGCGTTTTATAAGTTTAAATTCGGGTAGTACCTACCCGTTAAGTTCATACTTAGTAGCTAATATACAATTCAACTACTACAATTCTATATGAAAAACTGATTATAATAATATTTCGCGTTCAAACTTTTATACAATATTTTACAAACTTACAATACCGCTTATTTTACATAAAGCATGAAATATAGCACACAATAACTTTGATACAAGATAGTTGTGAAGACAATTCTAGCTAGTACACAAGTCGTTCAGCAAAGGCAATAAAGACACGTAATTCATACGTCCAGAAACAAGTCATGCATTCTGGTTTTACTAGGACTACTTCCCATCCTTGGTCTTGTGCAACATAACCGTTATGGCCGTTGATAAGACAGCGTGTTGTAACGTCATCAAAGGGACGAGGGTTACGTAATGTCCAACAGTCTCGTAATAATCTAAAAACCTCATTTCTTACCCCAATTACCGACTCCGTCACTTGTGGAAACGTTTTGTTTAATAGTTGTAGCCCGATGTTCTTGTTCTCACTTTGGTGAGAAGCGAACATTACTAATCCGTAAGCATAACATGCTTCTTTATGTTGCATGTTAGCCGCTTTTTCTAAATCACGAAGTCCAATATTCGGATATATTGAGTCAAAATAATTTCTTAACCCGTTGCGTAAAATAGCATTTGGGTTCCCCGCAATATATGCGTCAAAGTAAACACATCGTAACTTATGGGTTTCCCAATGTGATATCCCCCATCTTTCAAACGAAAGTCTCTTATAAACCAAGACATTCTTGGAACGTTCTTCGAATGTCTTACAAACTGATCTCGCCTTAAATAGTTGTGCCGAAGAATTCTGGCCGACTCTAGACAAGATTTCATCAATCATGTCTCCGGGTAGGTCTCTTAAAATATTGGGTTGTCTATCCATTTTGTGTTTTTAAACTGTAAAATAGACAAGAGTTAGATTCATAAAAAAAATTCTTATTAATACAAGCAATTTTTACATATATCATAAAGCATAAGAACACTATATTCCATATATTACACCACACGAATACAACTATCTTATTCCGACTCGCTCGTTTCTTCTTCTTCGGTTTTGGTTCGTTTTGCCAAGTTTCTAGGGATATATGATGTTCCCCTAATACGAGCCGTCGTTGTCCACATTGGTTTAGAAAAACCTGGTGGTTTAGAGGTTCCCGGGTCATTGTTACAACTTAAGGACTTCGGGGGTTGACGATACATATAAAGTTCATCGGGGTTGGAATTAGATTTCTCTATTTTTATGCCCTTTCCCTTATTATTTTCTTTTGCCTTTTTAAATTCAGTTGGGGTAATTTCTATAACATCATCGGAATTCTCGTCGGAATCCGATTCATCGGAGAATTGGTAATCCTCCCAATATTTTGCTTCCTTGGCGGAAACACCATTGACCATAATTAACTTTGGTCGGTTGGTTGAGGATTTTCTTTTACTTAACCGTTTTATTATTTCCCCCACCGGTTCTATTTCTTCATCCGGTTCCGATTCTTCTTCCGGTTCCGATTCTTCTTCCGGTTCCGACTCTTCTTCCGGTTCCTCTTCGGGAACTTGTGAATCAGTCCACGAATCATTCCAATTTACATTTGACTCTTCATTATTATTAGGTGAGTCAATGGGACTTGTTCTAGAGGTAGACATCTATCACATAATATCAAACGCGTTAAGAGATTAATATATCACATAATATTCATATGTTAAAAATATATAGTTTCCAACAAAAATGTTAAGCAATCATTTTTAAAGAAAACACGGTCGAAGTCCAGACTCACTAATGCATCCTAACAAACTCGATAAGACACACTAATGCAAATTTTCTGGTTCTCTAAGACCAACGCTCGGATACCAACTGAAATGTCCCGTTCTTATTGATTAAAAACGTTCCATATTAATTGATTTCGTTGCGAGGTTTTGACCTCTATATGAGACGTTTTTCAAAGACTGCATTCATTTTTAAAACAAACCATAACCTTTATTTCATAAATAAAGGTTTAAAAAGCTTTACGTAGATTATCAAATAATGATAATCTAAAATATCCTGTTTACACACGACCATTACATAATGGTTTACAATACAAATATGTTACATCGAATTCAGTTTCTTGAATGCAGTTTTTACACAATATCATACAAACATGGACTCCAAATCTTGTCCTTATTTTAGTATGCAACAGCGGAAGCTCTTAATATTCACCTGAGAATAAACATGCTTTAAACGTCAACAAAAATGTTGGTGAGTTATAGGTTTAACCTATATATATCAAATCGTAACAATAGACCACAAGATTTCATATTTCAATACACATCCCATACATAGAGATAAAAATCATTCATATGGTGAACACCTGGTAACCGACAATAACAAGATGCATATATAAGAATATCCCCATCATTCCGGGACACCCTTCGGATATGATATAAATTTCGAAGTACTAAAGCATCCGGTACTTTGGATGGGGTTTGTTAGGCCCAATAGATCTATCTTTAGGATTCGCGTCAATTAGGGTGTCTGTTCCCTAATTCTTAGATTACCAGACTTAATAAAAAGGGGCATATTCGATTTCGATAATTCAACCATAGAATGTAGTTTCACGTACTTGTGTCTATTTTGTAAATCATTTATAAAACCTGCATGTATTCTCATCCCAAAAATATTAGATTTTAAAAGTGGGACTATAACTCACTTTCACAGATTTTTACTTCGTCGGGAAGTAAGACTTGGCCACTGGTTGATTCACGAACCTATAACAATATATACATATATATCAAAGTATGTTCAAAATATATTTACAACACTTTTAATATATTTTGATGTTTTAAGTTTATTAAGTCAGCTGTCCTCGTTAGTAACCTACAACTAGTTGTCCACAGTTAGATGTACAGAAATAAATCGATAAATATTATCTTGAATCAATCCACGACCCAGTGTATACGTATCTCAGTATTGATCACAACTCAAACTATATATATTTTGGAATCAACCTCAACCCTGTATAGCTAACTCCAACATTCACATATAGAGTGTCTATGGTTGTTCCGAAATATATATAGATGTGTCGACATGATAGGTCGAAACATTGTATACGTGTCTATGGTATCTCAAGATTACATAATATATAATACAAGTTGATTAAGTTATGGTTGGAATAGATTTGTTACCAATTTTCACGTAGCTAAAATGAGAAAAATTATCCAATCTTGTTTTACCCATAACTTCTTCATTTTAAATCCGTTTTGAGTGAATCAAATTGCTATGGTTTCATATTGAACTCTATTTTATGAATCTAAACAAAAAAAGTATAGGTTTCTAGTCGGAAAAATAAGTTACAAGTCGTTTTTGTAAAGGTAGTCATTTCAGTCGAAAGAACGACGTCTAGATGACCATTTTAGAAAACATACTTCCACTTTGAGTTTAACCATAATTTTTGGATATAGTTTCATGTTCATAATAAAAATCATTTTCTCAGAATAACAACTTTTAAATCAAAGTTTATCATAGTTTTTAATTAACTAACCCAAAACAGCCCGCGGTGTTACTACGACGGCGTAAATCCGGTTTTACGGTGTTTTTCGTGTTTCCAGGTTTTAAATCATTAAGTTAGCATATCATATAGATATAGAACATGTGTTTAGTTGATTTTAAAAGTCAAGCTAGAAGGATTAACTTTTGTTTGCGAACAAGTTTAGAATTAACTAAACTATGTTCTAGTGATTACAAGTTTAAACCTTCGAATAAGATAGCTTTATATGTATGAATCGAATGATGTTATGAACATCATTACTACCTTAAGTTCCTTGGATGAACCTACTGGAAAAGAGAAAAATGGATCTAGCTTCAATGGATCCTTGGATGGCTCAAAGTTCTTGAAGCAAAATCATGACACGAAAACAAGTTCAAGTAAGATCATCACTTGAAATAAGATTGTTATAGTTATAGAAATTGAACCAAAGTTTGAATATGATTATTACCTTGTATTAGAATGATAACCTACTGTAAGAAACAAAGATTTCTTGAGGTTGGATGATCACCTTACAAGATTGGAAGTGAGCTAGCAAACTTGAAAGTATTCTTGATTTTATGAAACTAGAACTTTTGGAATTTATGAAGAACACTTAGAACTTGAAGATAGAACTTGAGAGAGATCAATTAGATGAAGAAAATTGAAGAATGAAAGTGTTTGTAGGTGTTTTTGGTCGTTGGTGTATGGATTAGATATAAAGGATATGTAATTTTGTTTTCATGTAAATAAGTCATGAATGATTACTCATATTTTTGTAATTTTATGAGATATTTCATGCTAGTTGCCAAATGATGGTTCCCACATGTGTTAGGTGACTCACATGGGCTGCTAAGAGCTGATCATTGGAGTGTATATACCAATAGTACATACATCTAAAAGCTGTGTATTGTACGAGTACGAATACGGGTGCATACGAGTAGAATTGTTGATGAAACTGAACGAGGATGTAATTGTAAACATTTTTGTTAAGTAGAAGTATTTTGATAAGTGTATTGAAGTCTTTCAAAAGTGTATAAATACATATTAAAACACTACATGTATATACATTTTAACTGAGTCGTTAAGTCATCGTTAGTCGTTACATGTAAGTGTTGTTTTGAAACCTTTAGGTTAACGATCTTGTTAAATGTTGTTAACCCAATGTTTATAATATAAAATGAGATTTTAAATTATTATATTATCATGATATTATCATGTATGAATATCTCTTAATATGATATATATATACATTAAATGTCTTTACAACGATAATCGTTACATATATGTCTCGTTTAAAAATCATTAAGTTAGTAGTCTTGTTTTTACATATGTAGTTCATTGTTAATATACTTAATGATATGTTTACTTATCATAGTATCATGTTAACTATATATATATCCATATATATGTCATCATATAGTTTTTACAAGTTTTAACGTTCGTGAATCACCGGTCAACTTGGGTGGTCAATTGTCTATATGAAACCTATTTCAATTAATCAAGTCTTAACAAGTTTGATTGCTTAACATGTTGGAAACATTTAATCATGTAAACATCAATCTCAATTAATATATATAAACATGGAAAAGTTCGGGTCACTACATAACACTAGTTGGTTCAAGTTTATTCCTCGTAAAGTAAATAATTTTCTTTGGAGATTGAGATTGAATGCGCTGCCGGTTCGTTGGAAGCCTTCCGAAAAAGGTAGAAATATTAATTCTATTGTTTGTCCGATTTGCAATAATGGTATAGAGACGCGAGATCATGTGTTCTTTGAATGCTCCTTTTCTTTGGAGATATGGCAACGTATTCGGATTTGGCTTAATTGTTCCATGCCTTCTTTTTCTTCATGGGACACATTAATCGAATGGCTTGAAGGAGTTCAGTTATACACTTCAAGTAAGATCCGAGTAATTGCTTATGTGATCACTATGTTGTGGGCGATTTGGAGATTTAGAAACGACAATGTTTTTGATGATTCTTTTTGTTCTAGAAGTAGTCTATTTGATGTCATTATATTATTTGTATTTCGATGGATTAAAAATAGGGGCCATTTAGTTTCTAATTGGAACTCATGGCTCGCTATGCCCGTGTGATTCCTCCCATAGCGACTTGTTTGGGAGCGTTTTTGATTTATTAATTTAATTATTCTTTGGCCGTTGATATCGGCTAAAAAGTCACGTTTTCACCCCGGTATTAAGACCCAAAAACAAGAAAGATTCCAACTTTATCGGCAAAATACCCACTTTGTCGGTTAGAATTGAAGAGCAAGTAATTATGAAGACGGTGCAAAAAGAATCAAGAGAATCAAAGCTAAAACGAAGATTCTAGAGCGAAAATGGTGAAAGACAAGAAATCAAGTTACGATCCAGCGAATCAGCAAGCCAAACAGCCTGCTAAACGATCGATGCAGCAGCTCAAGGAAATCTGATGAACCAAACCGCAGACGAAGCATGAGAATTGCTCGAGAACATGACAATGCATCATCATGACTGGAACAGTGGTGAAACAACTTCATCATCTGCCCCACTCTCTGTACTTAATAATCAAACGGAGGCCATCAAATCCTTCACGGATAAGATGGAATCTCTCGCTAAACAACTCAAAGAATTGAAGACACAGCCGCACTAGGTCAACCAAGCTCAGGCATGTGTTAATTATACCAACCGCAACCCACTGAAGAATATCAAGTTGAGTACTAAAACCCTGATGGTTCAGTCTGTTATGTTCAATACCCAGCTCGTCAACCAAATTCCGGATTCAATCAACAACCTAGGGTTAATCTGTGACAACCGAAAATTTTTGACCAAATTTAAACTTGATCTATATTTGTTTTCGACACAAGAAGCAAAGTCTATTTAATTGAATCTCAAAAACTTTGAACTGTGTTCATATATATACATTTAACCTTCGACTTTTCCCGACGATTCACGAACAACTATTTGTAAATAGATAAGTATATATATATATATATATATATATATATATATATATATATATATATATATAAATAAATATATTTATATGTTATTAATCTTTTATATGATATTGTTGTTATAAATAAATATGTAAAATAATACTAGGTAATAAAATAAATATGAATATTATTTGTAAAAATATAATAATTGGAAATAATATACAATTTAATTGTTAGAAATAAGTTATAATTAAATTGTTATAAAAATACATCTATATATATATATATATAGTATATAAAATGTAATTATTTAAATATGTATTACTCGTTGGACGTTTCGATTATTATTTAGAAAAGTTTAATTCGAACTTATGTGATTTTAAAATAAATGGCGATCAGAAAATGAGATCTATAAATTTTAGGCTTACTAAAAGTGTATTTAGGATCTAGTTATTAAGTTTTAAGACTTTTTATATTTTACTCAGAATTGAGAGGGACAGTTGATGTAATTTTTATTTAACAAATTAAGGATCAAATTTTATACCATAATGACCAAAATAAATAAATATAGTTAATTTAAAAATATGGATTTTTTCTGAACACCTTTTATCCACCACTGATTTAACAACGGAGTACGATTTAGCATATCTGTGAAAATTGTCGGCACAACAATCTAAAATTGAGGCGGCTAACTGTTTAATTATTAATGGAATGTACTGTGTTTGTTTTTCTTGTTATTTAATTCCATCTCTAACATATGCACATAAGAGATATTTTATCTCTGCCTTTCTTTTTGTCAAACAACAGACACCATTTACTATTGATACAGTTTTCTTTCAATTCTATATAATACATGCAAAAATCTCGAGAAGAAACCACCAAAACTATTCTTCTCCTTCTTCTTTTGTTTTAATCATAGACAATCTTCACCATCTCCATATTATTATTATTATTTTTTTTGCTGCTGTAGACACTTTACAATGCCATAACCCGTCACCTTAAAATACCTTATCACCACCACAAACATCAACCCATATCACCCTCATCACCTTCAACAAACAACAAAGCAAACAGGCTGTTGCTTATGCTTTCGCTATCTTTGATCAAACAAGACTCAAAAACCGAACCCATTTTGTTGTTACTGCTGTTGGACAGACTCATTTGCAGCTGCTATATATAAACCAAAATACAAATAATGATTTTTATTTTTACTCGATAACAAGATCCATCGATCCCTATTACTTCCTGTTGTCTGGTTCAATTACAACCCAAACATCATGACTTTCATCACCTTCAAACACTATAAATTCGGAAATCACTTAACCACCACACAAACTGACTTATTTTCTGTTTATGATTATCGAATCGTTAAGGGAATCCAAACCCAATGATCAAACAACCACCACCATCGATCACAACCCTCATCGTGTAATCTTTCCTATTCAGTCAAACACCCAGAACCACCATCGTAAGTTACTGTTCAGTTGCTATAATTTTGCTGATTCAACCACCGTGAAACCATCACTACAGCTGTTTTTCTTTTTACGAACCACCTTCTATTTTCCTTCTTTCTCTTGTTCCTCTGCAGCGTATCTTTCTGTTTTAGAAACGCAAACCAAACACCACTTGAAAACCTTCTATCTATTAGTGATGATGAGAGGCATCTGCGGAGTAATGAAAATAAACATGGTGAGCTGTGATGATGAGTGTATAAGGGTATGATGATATTGATACAATATGATAACGATAGTGATTGAGGTATGATGATGGAGGACCATGTATGATGATAAAATATGGATAGGATGTCAACTTAATAATGATATAGATGAAATAGATGATGATTATAATGGTACTATGATGATACATGATACACGATGGAGAAGAGGTATGATGATGTTCGACTATTGACTGCTTCTGTTTTATTGTTTTTGTGTTTTACTACGGATGAAGATGATGATGAAGAACGTTAATGATGATGATATGTAGAAGAGTTGATGATTCTATGTTAACAGCGATTTAACGATGGTTGCTGTGACAGGAAACAAAAGAAACCGTTATTATTTCTTTTATTTGATACTAGTTGGGCCAACTTTTAATGGAATGTGTTTCGGGCTATATTAATGGGTTATCTTATCGTTGGGCTGCCATGTTTTGATTGGGCCGTAGCTAGGTTGTTGGGCTGTTTAAATGAAAGCTAAACCCAATAAACTGATTAATGAGCTGAGTCCGAACAGTTGAGGGTTAAATAAATTGAAGTTATGAATTAAATTAGAAAGTAACAATCAGAGGAATGGTCAGTAGTATGTTAGGGGAACTAGAGGTCGCGGGTTCGAACCCGGGCTGAGGCAGTTTATTTTCTTTTTGGAGCTTTTCCTCTTAAGGTAGTCTTATCATTATCATTATCATTATCATTATCATTATCATTATCATTATCATTATCATTATCATTATTATTATTATTATTATTATTATTATTATTATTATTATTATTATTATTAGAACACTTATTATTACTAATACAAGTATTATTATAAAGATTATCATTTATCAATATTATGATTATCATTAATATTATTATCATAAGTATTATTATTGTAATTATTATCACCATTAATATTAACATTAAGATTATTATTACTATTATTATTATTATAGGTATTAATATTTGTATTATCACTTAGGTTATTATTAGTAGTATCATTATGATTAAAACCATTATCATTAGTATTAAAATTATTATTTTCAACATCATTATTAAACCTGATTATTTTTTATTATTATTATTATTATTTCGGTATTATCATTAACTTAACAAGTAAATGATATTTATATAAAAATATATTGAATACACAAAACTTAACTATATTAATAGTTTAATTTATTAAAAATATATTGATGTTTAAAGCTAAGGGGTATAAAATACTATTAAATTTTACAAGGAAAAACTATTAAATACGTTACAATTTTATACAAGATATTTATTATTTATTTACAGATGGGATATACCTAAACTTTGCTATAACACTATAGGAAGTGTACCTAATCGTAGATTAGTATAGTTTTTAGTAAGTCCGGTTCGTTCCACAGGGAGCGGGCTTGTTGTACACTATATTTTAATTAACTATATTTGTACAAAATATTTATAATTATATATAATAATATATAAAAGGGGGTTTACCGTTTAATGACCGGTTTGTCGATTTTAAAACTTTAGTCGCAGTTAAAACCTAATGTAAAATATTAAATAAATAAAAGACTTAATTTAAAGCGTAAAATAAATAACGATAATGAAATTGCAATAAATAAAAGTGCGATGAAATAAAATTGCGATAATTAAAAATGTGATAATTAGAAGTGAAATTAAATATGAAAATAAAGGAATTATGCTTATTTAAACTTCCGTAATCATGATGTTTGACGTGTTGATTTTATTTTATTCCCATGGGTTAATTGTTCTTTGTCCTGGATTATTCAATATGTCCGTCTGGTTTTTGTCCATAACAGTCCATCAATCATAAATATAAAGTGCGAGTGTCCTCGTCAAATTATCCTTATACCCGAAGTCAAATATTCCAACTAATTGGGGACTTAAACTGTAACAAGGTCTTAATACTTTGTTTAATAATTACACCAGGATATCGACTGAGTGTAACCCAAGGTTTTAATACTTTGTTATCAATTATGCCAAGTGTCCTTGTACATAATTTCACCCCTGTTTTAATAATTCTAGTGACTATTAATTCATTCCCGTGTCCGGTTAAATGAACGATTATTCATACATATAAATATCCCGCCCATCGTGTCCGATTTGAGTGTATATGGTTATTTATAGGTACGTCCAATTGTAAATCTTTATATTAAAATTAACAAACTATCATTTAGTTAAACAAATATAAAGCCCATTAATAGCCCATAGTCTAATTTCCACAAGTGTCGTTCTTTTGTCCAAACCCCAATTATGGTACAAAATCCAACTACCCAATTTTAATATTTTTAGCCCAACATCATGATTACTTCGTCTTAAATAAGCATAATAATAACTTAAGTACGAGACATTAATTTAAAAAGGAGAACATAGCTTACATTGATTATTTATCGCGTAGTGTTACACGGACAAAGCTTCGACTTTAAAACCCGTAAAATAACCTTTACATAACCCAAACTATTCTAATATAAAACTACCCTATACTATAATATATATATATATATATATATATATATATATATATATATATATATATATATATATATATATATATATATATTATTAGAGGAGTATTATTATTATTATGTTTAAAACTCGTCGAATAAGCTGGCTATTTATCGGACCTGACCAACTTTTTCGGGCCATGCGATCGCATGGGATATGTGCCTTCTGGCCATGCGATCGCATGGTGTCTGGCACCAGCTCACATTCATTTGTTTTTTAGTCTGCCGACACTATTTAATATAATATAAAATATATAAATAATTTATATAATTATTTAAATATTATATTATATTCTTGTGCATAGTAGACTTGTAATTTTTGGTCCGTTGCGTCGGGCGTTGATAGTTGGCTCAGGTCCCGGTTTCGGATTTTTGAACGTCCTTTCGTATAATTTAATATCTTGTACTTTGCGTTCTGCAACTTGTACTTTTGTCATTTTTAGACGTTTCTCATCAATAAATTGAACCACTTGGATTGTATCTTGTACATTTGAGCTTTTTGGTCATTTGCGTCTTCAAATCGTCGTTTTCGCCTTTTGTCTTCGCACTTATTTAATATAAACGATTACAACTTAAAATAGGACAATTACAACTAAATAATTTACATATTGGGAGGATATTGCTACTAAATATATGTTCATTTGGAGCACTATCAAATATCTCCACACTTGAACGTTGCTTGTCCTCAAGCAATACAGAACTTGAAATTAAATCACACGAATCACTTCTTTATTCTTCACACTTTATACATTAGTGATTTTGATACGGCGGTATAAACAATGATAGTAACGATGTGGTTTACAGTCCCACATGACTATAAAAATTTAGATCCTTAAGGAAATTGGATCTTTATGAAAATATTTGATCTTTTGAAAATTCATTCTAGCTTTTACCCTAGATAAGTTTTTTGGAATACCCCTTCACCGGTGTTTGCAAAATGTTTTTGTGAGTTTTGTGGGTTTCAGATTTGAAAATTTTAGCTCAAAACTTATGGTTTTGTGTCACCCACTTGCTAACCTTGTATTGGGAAAGCAACACGTCCAGTATACTTGTCCCGTATATTACCTTTCGACAAACTACCGTCCGGTTGTAAAGGAAAGCGATGAACAAGAAACTGTTAAGGCAATGTCTAATGACATGTATTTGTTCATGGTCTAAAACGTGTCGGATGCAATTACTATCCTTTGTAGGAGCAATAGTAAAGATCACCCTATAATTTTTTTTGGTCTGGCACAAGGTCCTGTCTTCGACCATGCTATGCAACCACCGTTCTTACGGTTGACACCCGAATTGGTTCAGGTGACCTAATGAATTCTAGGTGAATTCCTAGGATTTTACGTTCAATGGTAATGAACGCATTAAAAATGGGTTTTCAGAAAACAAATCGGTTTTAATTTGATCAAAATATTTTCTCGTTCAAGCTCGAGTTTAGATATCATCGAATTCCATGAGTTTGTAATTCTCAATCTTTAAGGTCAATCTCTAGGATTGAGTAATATCAGTCTTAAAAGCTGATTTTTAATCTTTAAGGAGATTATCCTTTCTGGGGATCTGATTCATTAGTCTTATCAAGCTAATTTGCGCGGCGCCCTCCCTATTTTACGAGACAGATCCTCTCATGGTTAGGATAAGTCTGACCATTTGGCGACCCTGTTTGATGCTGAGGTCCGTGGATTTCCTGCTGATTTTAGAGATGACTTTTCTAGATTTTTTGTCAACCTACAGCTGGTCTGGACGACAACTTCTTGACCTAAATCAAGAAGCGCGTGTCTTTTTCGGAAGACTTTACTTCCTTTTAATGATGGAATTGATTCATCGTGTAGATCCATCTTTTCTTTTATCTTTATTATAATATTGTGGGTAAAACAGTCAATTTAGTCCAAAACAAAAGCACCTGCAATAACTTTACAGAAACATGTGATAGATAGTTTTTTTTAATTGAATAACTTGGCACATTCTCCCCACACTTTGTTTCTTTCTTTGCCTTTTTATTCTCCTTTATTCCATTTTAAATGAATTCAAGTGTTTTAGGGTGTTTCTCAATTTTATGTCCTTTCCGAGGTAACGATAATTTCAGTATTAACACCTAGTTTTCATCGTTCATAAATATGTATAAACATGATTTTGAATTCATTTATTTGAAAATTTTTAAAATTTTCACAAAATTTGGCAAATAAACTAAGTGCAAATCCGAGAGAATTTATAACCCTTCCCCACACTTGAGATCATGCAATGCCCTCATTTGCATGAAATCAGACTATAATTATAAATTCACGGGGGTGATAAGTGTAGAAAAGTGATTAAAAATACCCAGTTTGTAATTACAAAGCTCGTCGAATGATAGATGGCGCGCCTCATCGTTAATTCCTTCTTGTTTTATTACACATGTTTTTCTTCAAAAACGGTTGCTTTTCTGAACTGTTTGAGAATCTTTGAAAATACGTCTTTTACCCTAACTTATTATGCATGTTTATTAACGAGTTATGCACTAACCCGAACCCCGAATTTAACGTTAAGTGGGGTTAGACTTCCCCATACTTAGCTGACGACATGTGAAGTCGGTAGAATAAGTTCCACAAATTAAAATAGTGAGCCAGTTATTTACATCTCGGGTGGTATAAAATATATCAACGAGTTTAAAGTTTAGACCCACCCGATCATCACTACTTAATTCTTTTTTAAGTGTAGCTTTTAGTAAATGGATATGTCTCTTTTCCGGTTCTTGGTCAAATGGATCGATATACACCGACATACATATTTCTATAGGGTGGACAATTCCTAACATTTTCTTTCGTTCATTCTCGGGATCAAGGTTTTCACCTCTATTACCCAATTGGGTGAAATTTGAGGTGTCAATATCTATTACAGCTTGTAGTTCATCTTTGGTAGATGACTTGTCTATTGAGAATATTGGGTTAGAAGGTTGTGGAATGGTGAATTTCGGGATCGAAGCAAATTCTTCTTCATTAATGGTACTTATCGGTACCACCATTTTGGTCTCGGGGGTAAAATTTTCAACGTTATCATTTTCCCAAGAGTACCAATTTGTCACCCTTACTTCTTCTTCATCCATTGATGGATCGATGATTTCGTTGGTAGAGGCTAATGTGTCGATATGTTGTGAAATTGGTAAGACTGAATAAAAAATATCATCGGGATAGTTGGTGATTTCGGAGCTCTCGAATTCATCAAAATTCGATGATATGAGATTTTCTTGCACACGACTCCTCAGATCAACAGGTGTGTAATCTGATAGAGTTTCAGCTTGCCGATTTACAAACTCTCTCATTTGTTCATTTTGAGCATCAAGTTCTTCGAGTTTGATTTTCATATAATCTAAAGAATTTTCAGGCACATAATTTTCCTCGTGTTCTGGTTGTTGAGTTTGGATATATTCTTAGGAATAATCCCAATTAGAATTGTATTCCTCATAATCATTGCATTCAGGTTCCATGGGTGCATAATTTTCCATAGGAACGTAATAATAACATTCCCATGTTGAGTGATAATCTCCACAGATTTCACAACCAGTTATTGTTTCGTCATTCGTGATCCAAGATTGACCGAACGAATTGTCATCAACACCCGTTTGAGAGTATTGATTAAATTGATTTCGGATGTCATAAAGAGTTTCCAAAATATTCTCGAGATTTTCCATAATGCGCTTATTACCAAATTTTAGCTACAATGTGGTGCATTTACTTAATTATCCTATTAGTTATAAAAATAAAAATTTTATAAGTTATCAAATTAATAGACTTTTCTGCTTTTGCCCACGTTTCGAATAGCCAATAGATGCAGCAGGGAGCCAGAACCCTTTAAATCGGAAGCTCACAACTCAGCCACTAACAAATCCAACTATTACTACGAAGCAGAAAATTTGGATGTCTATCAATTTAACCGCTTAAAATAATTTTTCGTTTTTGAAATTTTAGAGAAGAAATAGAAAATTCTATGTCCTAAAAACTAGATCGTCGAGAAATAAGAAAGAAAAAGAAGTGCGTCGAAAAACGTCGAAAAATAAAAATAAGAAAGTAGCGCGTCGAAACTTAAAAAGGAACTAAAAACTAATAATTAAAAGTTGCGTCTAAAAATATTAAAGCTTAAAAGGAATACTATATCCCAAAATGGCAATAACTTAAAAAGGTATTAAAATTTATAAACATCGTCGCAAAATTCTAAAGCACCTAAGTCTTAGTCTAAAGAAAAAGTACTTCAGGGATTTTACGGCAAAGCCTAAAAATCTAGAAATAAAAATAACTATGGTAAAAACTATATTAAAACTAAATACGAGCAAAAAAAAATACAAATATTACACTAAAACAAATAAAAAGATACAAAATATAAAAATAAACTTAAAGTTGTAAAAAGTACAATTTTTATAAAAATATTATTTTTATATTATTTATTTTATAAAAGTATTAGTTTTATAATTTATTAAAACTAATTAAACTAAAAATACAAATTAGTTAAATAAAACTAAAACTAATAATTAAATAAACTAACCTAATTGGGGTTATAATAATAATAATTATAAATTAATTAAAACCCTAAACTGTCGGCTGAGGTTACCAGGCCTGTCAACTTAAGCCATGCGATCGCATGGTTTGGAAGTTAAAATCTCATGCGATCGCATGAGGTAGGTTTTCGGGCCAAGAGCTGGGCTGCTACAGTGTTCGGGCCCGAGAGTTTTTATTTAATTTTTTTTTTATTTTTTTTCTAAAAATGATATACAAATATATTTATAAAATATAGTGTTTCGCCGAATCCCCGGCAGCGGCGCCAAAAACTTGATGTTTAAAGCTAAGGGGTATAAAATACTACTAAATTTTACAGGGAAAAACTATTAAATACGTTACAATTTTATACAAGATATTTATTATTTATTTACAGATGGGATATACCTAAACCTTGTTACAACACTATAGGCAGTGTACCTAATCGTAGATTAGTATAGTTTTTAGTAAGTCCGCTTCGTTCCACAGGGAGCGGGCTTATTGTACACTATATTTTAATTAACTATATTTGTACAAAATATTTATAATTATATATAATAATATATAAAAGGGGGTTTACCGTTTAATGACCGGTTTGTCGATTTTAAAACTTTAGTCGCAGTTAAAACCTAATGTAAAATATTAAATAAATAAAAGACTTAATTTAAAGCGTAAAATAAATAACGATAATGAAATTGCAATAAATAAAAGTGCGATGAAATAAAATTGCGATAATTAAAAATGTGATAATTAGAAGTGAAATTAAATATGAAAATAAAGGAATTATGCTTATTTAAACTTCCGTAATCATGATGTTTGACATGTTGATTTTATTTTATTCCCATGGGTTAATTGTTCTTTGTCCTGGATTATTCAATATGTCCGTCTGGTTTTTGTCCATAACATTCCATCAATCATAAATATAAAGTGCGAGTGTCCTCGTCAAATTATCCTTATACCCGAAGTCAAATATTCCAACTAATTGGGGACTTAAACTGTAACAAGGTCTTAATACTTTGTTTAATAATTACACCAGGATATCGACTGAGTGTAACCCAAGGTTTTAATACTTTGTTATCAATTATGTTAAGTGTCCTTGTACATAATTTCACCCCTGTTTTAATAATTCTAGTGACTATTAATTCATTCCCGTGTCCGGTTAAATGAACGATTATTCATACATATAAATATCCCGCCCATCGTGTCCGATTTGAGTGTATATGGTTATTTATAGGTACGTCCAATTGTAAATCTTTATATTAAAATTAACAAACTATCATTTAGTTAAACAAATATAAAGCCCATTAATAGCCCATAGTCTAATTTCCACAAGTGTCGTTCTTTTGTCCAAACCCCAATTATGGTACAAAATCCAATTACCCAATTTTAATATTTTTAGCCCAACATCATGATTACTTCATCTTAAATAAGCATAATAATAACTTAAGTACGAAGCATCAATTTAAAAAGGAGAACATAGCTTACATTGATTATTTATCGTGTAGTGTTACACGGACAGAGCTTCGACTTTAAAACCCGTAAAATAACCTTTACATAACCCAAACTAATCTAATATAAAACTACCCTATACTATAATATATATATATATATATATATATATATATATATATATATATATATATATATATATATATATATATATATATATATATATATATATATATATATATATATATATATATATATATTTATTTATTTATTATTATTAGAGGAGTATTATTATTATGTTTAAAACTCGTCGAATAAGCTGGCTATTTATAGGACCTGACCAACTTTTTCGGGCCATGCGATCGCATGGGATATGTGCCTTCTGGCCATGCGATCGCATGGTGTCTGGCATCAGCTCACATTCATTTGTTTTTTAGTCTGCCGACACTATTTAATATAATATAAAATATATAAATAACTTATATAATTATTTAAATATTATATTATATTCTTGTGCATAGTAGACTTGTAATTTTTGGTCCGTTGCGTCGGGCGTTGATAGTTGGCTCAGGTCCAGGTTTCGGATTTTTGAACGTCCTTTCGTATAATTTAATATCTTGTACTTTGCGTTCCGCAACTTGTACTTTTGTCATTTTTAGACGTTTCTCATTAATAAATTGAACCACTTGGATTGTATCTTGTACATTTGAGCTTTTTGGTCATTTGCGTCTTCAAATCGTCGTTTTCGCCTTTTGTCTTCGCACTTATTTAATATAAACGATTACAACTTAAAATAGGACAATTACAACTAAATAATTTACATATTGGGAGGATATTGCTACTAAATATATGTTCATTTGGAGCACTATCATATATATAACGAATATAATTAATGAAACATATAAGTTATTAATATAAAAATGAAATAACTAATAAATTAATATATATAAATTTGTTCAATTTCAATTATGTGTGTTAATATATATAAATGATATAGGTTCGTGAATCCGAGGCCAACCCTGCATTGTTCAGTTCCGTCGTATGCATATTTTTACTACAAAATATCATATGGTGAGTTCATTTGATTCCCTTTTACTCTTTACATTATTTGGAGTCGACCATCGCAATGGGACCAGATGTTGGTGACTTCGTTCAGATGGATTAGGACGGGGTATGACATGTGGTATCAGAGCGGTGGTCTTAGCGAACCAAGTCTTGCATTAGTGTGTCTAACTGATAGTTGTTTAGATGCATTAGTGAGTCTGGACTTCGACCGTGTCTGCATGTCAAAAGTTTTGCTTATCATTTCGTGTCGAAAAATTACCTACTTATCATCCTTAGGAAATTACCAGTTTATCATCCTTAAAGTCTAGACACGTCTTACTGCCTCTATTACATAGACAGTGTATAGCTAAATTCATATCTTAGCGTATCTGTTATTGTTACCTTTGCCTAACAGCTTCCGTAGATTTTTCCGTAACTTATGGGATTTTAGTATTATATATGCATATGTAAATTTTGTATTGCAGGGTACTAATCTACATCCTATAATCTATTTCTTATTGAAAATACTTCATCTAATCATACGAGATGAATCCCTCAACCAGTTCGAGTCCCTCAGATTTCGATAGCTATTCTGATAGTTATTCCGACAGCTATCCCAATATGGATTTCCACTCGAGCTCTGAAAGCAGTGTAACCGGAATGAATCAATCAGTTAGCCATCATCTATTCTGGATGAATTGGAGATGGGTTCGTAGTCGACTTAATCAATGGAGACGCGAAGAAGGCGATCCCTTCTACCAACCGAATTCACCTTTTGGTGAAGAACCTGAATCACTTACCGACGAACATGTACGAAACACCATATTCACCCTCATTGCCAGGATACCTGACAATGATTATATGATATCCATAATTCTAAACCTTATTCATTCACTCGTTCTTAACGACAATCATCCCGGAGTAATCGAAGAAGTCAACGAACTTCGCGCTCGAGTAATCAATTTAGAGAATATGGTGCAAAATTTACCAGCTTCAGCAACATCACCGGCACCAACAGTACCATCAATAACAACACCAGTACCATCAACAATCCATGCCTCAACATCTCATTCTGTACCTCGAGTATAATCATCGTTCTACGTATCATTCTACATCATTTATCTTCGTTCGACATGGCGATTATGTAATCTCTAATGTTTTAGAGATTATATATTCTTGTTCTAACGGTAAATCAAATGAGTTTAATATCATATTGACTCATTAAATCCATGGTTACATTTGAAGAAAATATATATGTATATATGTTTTCATAAAGATTGTAATTAAATTTTTTTTTGTACATACTGTTAATGATGAAAATATTTTAACGGGTAGGTAATACCCTAGGAATATTTAGATTTCACATTAATAAGTTACACTGTACATTCTTTCAATTTGATTCAACAGTCATTTACTATCCTACTTACATCCACATATATACGTATCCATTCACCGCAGAATAACCAGTTTCATTCAATTTCATATTTGGATTTTGACTTATCAGAATCCAACAAGTGGCATAATGAAGAAAAAATTGGACAAAATAAAATTTGTTAGAAAAAGACAAATTAACTATGGGAAATTTTGTTAAGAATCCACGCTAACAAAATCCTAGCTAACTGTTCCTAGCTAACTTATTACATTTTATTTATCGCAATTTATATTCTCGCAAATTTTATTTATCGTCATTTAATTTCTGTTATTTATTTTACGCACTTTAAATATCGAGACACGTATACAAGGTTTTGACATATCATATCGACGCATCTATATATATTATTTGGAATAACCATAGACACTCTATATGCAGTAATGATCGAGTTAGCTATACAAGGTTGAGGTTGATTCTATAATTATATATACTTTGAGTTGTGATCGAGTCTGAGACATGTACACGGGTCACGATACGTATTAATTAATTCGAATAATATATATTAAACTATATATGAATTATTGGACTGTTAACTGTGGACTATCGACTGTGGACTAATAACATTGGACAATTAAAATGAATTAAAAATATTGATTATAACATATGAAACTAAACATTTCTTCAAGTTTGCCACTTGATTTCATCTTAAACCTATTTGTATCTTGACGATTACAATCTGCGTTCAAAACTTTCGTGATTCTTGAAAACACCTCAATCGAGAGGATGAACCAACCGCACTTCATCTACGTAAGAAGAGATTGATGCATATAGTTATGCACTTGAAAACACTCGAAACTTGAGTAAACGTTTAACACGTATCTGTGCTAGCTTCTTTGGCGTTGTTATTACCCGAAAATAACTTTTCAATTACTTTTCAAATTAGCCAATTTTGTCACAGCTCCAACAAATCCACATCGATCTTTCATTCGAATAAGTCTTATTATAACTTTGGTATATACGTTTGCCCTCTCGTCATCGTTACCGAAGAACCATTTATATCCCACCACATTAGCAGTAAACTTACCAGCAACTTCATTACTTATTGACTTAAACCTCTCCGAAGAACCATTATATTGTTCGTTAAAACCTATTCATATACTCATCCGTATCTTGTAACGAGAATTACCGTATCAACTACCGAGAATTAACAACCAGTATTTTGAATCTCGCAGCGTTTCTACATCAATAGTTATATGTATACATATAACATTTACCTCTTAGAATTATGATCTTCCATTCTGAAAACTCTGAAAAGCACCCAGCCAACGAATCGATACATTGAACTTTGAAAAAGCTGATGAAGCAGTGAAAACTGAAGACTGCCTTAACAGTCAAAGGTTTAATGATAAAGAATGGAGTGTTGGAAACACTCAATGGAAAATTTGTACTGGAAAAATGGATTGAGCAAATTATGAAGGAGACTCTGAACAAATCACAAGGACTAAACTTGTACATAAAGAATCCTGATGATTCTGATTCTGATGAAATCTTTAGCGAATATCTTGCTCCTTAATCGCTCTAAATCATCGTGAATGAATTTCTTCATCACAATTTGATTCTAAAATCCTAAGATATTATCGTATCTTTTATCATAAATATCCTCGATATTTCTGAAGATATTTTTATAGCTATTCTTATCTGAAATCATTTATCTCTTCGTGTTATCTGTATTACATCATAAAGGAAACTGTTTAGTTTCTATATTCTGTAAACATTCGAGTTTGAATGATGAATGTTTTGAAGTAGTGTTGGAAATTGATGCATGAGTTAGTATAATATAATGACACTTGATCAACGTGATTATATTACAGTAAGTCATGCTGAGTTTCTAATGGAACGTGATGATTCACAGACCCTACCATCATCAGGTGACATGTTACACGACTCTTACATTCTATCAAAACTCCAAACATATCAGGAACATATCTTCCTGATAGTCCTATCTTTTCTCTTGAATTCTGGTAAATTAACAAATTAAGATCGTGCTATTATAATCTCTCTTAGAACATTAGCCATGTTCATTCGAAACTTCATATCTACGAATTCTGGATCATTATTCGCTTGACTTAAAGTCGGGAGAGAAAGAATAGAAGGTATGAGCTTTGAAAATAAAGAAAGGAAAGGGGCGGATTTATAGTGAAATATTCAGAGCAATCTAAATAGATTATCGTATTTAACCAAGAAAGATTCTAATTTCCTTATTTGCTGAAGAATCAAAATCCCTTGATTTCCGGAAATCAACCATGACAATGTCACTGGTTAAGACAAATCTACATTTACTCATTTCACTCTTTTGTGATAACTTCACTCATACTCTTCACACAAACGGATTGTTTTATCCATAATACTCAATGATGATAAAATTCTATTTATCAACTCATATTTGTCATGAAAACATTCTTATTGTTATCCATGACGATCTCGATCAAATTTCGGGGACGAAATTTCTTTAACGGGTAGGTACTGTGACAACCCGAAAATTTTCGACCAAATTTAAACTTGATCTATATTTGTTTTCGACACAAGAAGCAAAGTCTCTTTAATTGAATCTCAAAAACTTTGAACTGTGTTAATATATATACATTTGACCTTCGACTTTTCCCGACGATTCACGAACAACTATTTGTAAATAGATAAGTATATATATATAAATAAATATATTTATATGTTATTAATCTTTTATATGATATTGTTGTTATAAATAAATATGTAAAATAATACTAAGTAATGAAATAAATATGAATATTATTTGTAAAAATATAATAATTGGAAATAATATACAATTTAATTGTTAGAAATAAGTTATAATTAAATTGTTATAAAAATAAATCTATATATATATATAGAGTATATAAAATGTAATTATTTAATAATTGTATCACTCGTTAGACGTTTCGATTATTATTTAGAAAAGTTTAATTCGAACTTATGTGATTTTAAAATAAATGGCGATCTGAAAATGAGATCTATAAATTTTAGGCTTACTAAAAGTGTATTTAGGATCTAGTTATTAAGTTTTAAGACTTTTTATATTTTACCCAGAATTGAGAGAGACAGTTGATGTAATTTTTATTTAACAAATTAAGGATCAAATTTTATACCATAATGACCAAAATAAATAAATATAGTTAATTTAAAAATATGGATTTTTTCTGAACACCTTTTATCCACCACTGATTTAACAACGGAGTACGATTTAACAATCCGTGAAAATTGTCGGCACAACAATCTAAAATTGAGGCGGCTAACTGTTTAATTATTAATGGAATGTAATGTGTTTGTTTTTCTTGTTATTTAATTCCATCTCTAACATATGCACATAAGAGATATTTTATCTCTGCCTTTCTTTTTGTCAAACAACAGACACCATTTACTATTGATACAGTTTTCTTTCAATTCTATATAATACATGCAAAAATCTCGAGAAGAAACCACCAAAACCATTCTTCTCCTTCTTCTTTTGTTTTAATCGTAGACAATCTTCACCATCTCCATATTATTATTATTATTTTTTGCTGCTGCAGACACTTTCCAATGCCATAACCCGTCACCTTAAAATACCTTATCACCACCACAAACATCAACCCATATCACCCTCATCACCTTCAACAAACAACAAAGCAAACAGGCTGTTGCTTATGCTTTCACTATCTCTGATCAAACAAGACTCAAAAACCGAACCCATTTTGTTGTTACTGCTGTTGGACAGACTCATTTGCAGCTGCTGTATATAAACCAAAATACAAATAATGATTTTTATTTTTACTCGATAACAAGATCCATCGATCCCTATTACTTCCTGTCGTCTCGTTCGATTACAACCCAAACACCATGACTTTCATCACCTTCAAACACTATAAATTCAGAAATCACTTAACCACCACACAAACCGACTTATTTTCTGTTTATGATTATCGAATCGTCAAGGGAATCCAAACCCAATGATCAAACAACCACCATCATCGATTTCAACCCTCATCGTGTAATATTTCCTATTCAGTCAAACACCCAGAACCACCATCGTAAGTTACTGTGCAGTTGCTATAATTTTGCTGATTCAACCACCGTGAAACCATCACTACAGCTGTTTTTCTTTTTACGAACCACCTTCTATTTTCCTTCTTTCTCTCGTTCCTCTGCAGCGTATCTTTCTATTTTAGAAACGCAAACCAAACACCACTTGAAAACCTTCTATCTATTAGTGATGATGAGAGGAATATGTGGAGTAATGAAAATAAACATGGTGAGCTGTGATGATGAGTGTATAAGGGTATGATGATATTGATATAATATGATAACGATAGTGATTGAGGTATGATGATGGAGGACCATGTATGATGATAAAATATGGATAGGATGTCAACTTAATAATGACATGGACAAAATAGATGATGATTATAATGGTACTATGATGATACGTGATACACGATGGAGAAGAGGTATGATGATGTTCGACTGTTGACTGCTTACGTTTTATTGTTTTTGTGTTTTACTACGGATGAAGATGATGATGAAGAACGTTAATGATGATGATATGTAGACGAGTTGATGATTCTATGTTAACAGCGATTTGACGATGGTTGCTGTGACAGGAAACAAAAGAAACCGTTATTATTTCTTTTATTTGATACTAGTTGGGCCAACTTTTAATGGAATGTGTTTCGGGCTATATTAATGGGTTATCTTATCGTTGGGCTGCCATGTTTTGATTGGGTCGTAGCTAGGTTGTTGGGCTGTTTAAATGAAAGCCAAACCCAATAAACTGATTAATGAGCTGAGTCCGAATAGTTGAGGGTTAAATAAATTGAAGTTATGAATTAAATTAGAAAGTAACAATCAGAGGAATGGTCAGTAGTATGTTAGCGGAACTAGAGGTCGCTGGTTCAAACCCGGGCTGAGGCAGTTTATTTTCTTTTTGGAGCTTTTCCTCAAAAGGTAGTCTTATCATTATCATTATCATTATCATTATCATTATCATTATCATTATCATTATTATTATTATTATTATTATTATTATTATTATTATTATTATTATTATTATTATTATTATTATTATTATTATTATTATTATTATTATTATTAGAACACTTATTATTACTAATACAAGTATTATTATAAAGATTATCATTTATCAATATTATGATTATCATTAATATTATTATCATAAGTATTATTATTGTAATTATTATCACCAATAATATTAACATTAAGATTATTATTACTATTATTATTATTATTATAGGTATTAATATTTGTATTATCACTTAGGTTATTATTAGTAGTATCATTATGATTAAAACCATTATCATTAGTATTAAAATTATTATTTTCAACATCATTATTAAACCTAATTATTTATTATTATTATTTCGGTATTATCATTAACTTAACAAGTAAATGATATTTATATAAAAATATATTGAATACACAAAACTTAACTATATTAATAGTTTTATTTAGTAAAAATATATATAACGAATATAATTAATGAAACATATAATTTATTAATATAAAAATGAAATAACTAATAAATTAATATATATAAATTTGTTCGATTTCAATTATGTGTGTTAATATATATAAATGATATAGGTTCGTGAATCCGAGGCCAACCCTGCATTGTTCATTTTTGTCGTATGCATATTTTTACTACAAAATATCATATGGTGAGTTCATTTGATTCCCTTTTACTCTTTACATTATTTGGAGTCGATCGTCGCAATGGGACCAGATGTTGGTGACTTCGTCCAAATGGATTAGGATGGGGTATGACATAATCAATTTCAACGAAGCAACCAGCCTTTTCGCTATCGCTACCCACCTTATCCAGTCCAACAATCTCAATTGATCTACGATCAACTTCCACTCACTGGTTCACCAGCTAAGGAAAATTCCCCAACCACCCAGATTATAAAAGTAACCAACCCCACTCTCGAAGCTGATGATCAGTTGACTCAGTTCATCCAAGGACAACAACAGCTAAATCAGATAACTGCATCTAGACAAGACCAGACGGAGATATTAATGAGAAATCAATTGGCTCTGCTCAAAAGTCTAGAAATGCAGCTCGGACAGTTATCACAACGCCTTGAAACCCGACCACGGGGAAGGTTACCCAGTAATACTATCCAAAATCCCCTCATAGAGAAAGCTAAGAAAATGAATTATGTAATCCCAGAGGAAGAACCACGGAGAAGGTCAGCTAGGCTTAAGAACAAATCGACATATACTCAGAAGCTGCCACCTGCAACTCCAGTTCATGTATCCTATCCTGGAAGGCTACAGGAGGAACCATCCAAGCTTGACTCCTTCAAACTTAATGGAAGATTCCTGGAAACCATGTCCAAAGTTCCCAACCAGAAGAGATACATCTGAAGGCTTTTCTCTACAAAGGAGAGGATACCAGATTCTAACAAAATTCCACTTTGTGAAGAATGCTCCACATTACTCAGAAACTCTCTACCACTAAAGCTAGGAGACACGGGCCGATTCATTTTCCCATGTTCAATCTACCAATATGGAACCATTCATGTGCTAGCAGATTTAGGAGCAAGTATCAACCTAATCCCCTACTCTTTCTACAAGAGATTAGAGTTAGGATACTTGTCACCAACTAAAATGACAATATAACTTGCTGATCACAC
Organism: Rutidosis leptorrhynchoides; assembly: GCF_046630445.1. Taxonomy (NCBI): domain Eukaryota; kingdom Viridiplantae; phylum Streptophyta; class Magnoliopsida; order Asterales; family Asteraceae; genus Rutidosis; species Rutidosis leptorrhynchoides. Next base: position 605,020,258 of record NC_092334.1, read on the forward strand.
AAATCGATAACCTAATGGCATAGTTGAGAACGTCTTGGTAAAAGTTGACAAATTCTTGTATCCTACGGATTTCGTAGTAATGGACATTAAGGAAGACCTACATACATCAGTAGTGTTAGGAAGACCTTTCATGAATACGGCTAGGACTATCATTGATGTATACAATCAAACCTTGATCTTGCGATTACATGGGGAGAGCGTTACCTTCAAAATTGACCGACCTACCGATCTTTCTGGACAGGCTGAGATGTTTGCTATTTCCACCAGACGGATCACTTCCGATGACGAGTCTTCACCACCAGCCAATGATATTGAGATGGGTGTCGAATCACAGTCTGCAGACGACCCAGAAATGGAAGAAGAAGATCCCAGCGAAGAAATAGAGGAAGAGGAAGAATTTGAAGAGGAAGAGGAAATTGAAGACGTAAAAGAAACTGCGATAATACCCTCTCTAAGCATTAAGCATCATGAAGAATTAATGAGGTTTGAGACGGAAGATCACAGTTTAATCATTCGTTTCAAGAAAAAAGACTGACAAGGTTGAGGTTAAAGATATAGAAATTGATCATGCAAGTATCAAAATAGAGAACCAGAATACTGAAAAAACCCGTTCATCAGACGAATCCTCGGAAGAACATTATACCGATAATGAAGAGGAAGAGCAACACGAAGACATTCTCGGTAACTCATATTGTAACAGACTGAAACCCGGGCTAGTTGTAAGTTGCCTATTTTACCCTTAGGGTTTGTGCTTAGTCTTAAGTGCTTTTATTTTAATTATTTTATTAGTGTTTTATTATAATTGTGTTGTGACCAGTTTGTGACAAGGGTCCCAGAACAGGTTGGTTTATTTAATTTAGATTCCGTTAGGACCGCCTAAGAAGATACGAAAGGTTATCAGATAAGATAACTGGTAAATACCCGTGTGTGATGGGGTATGGGTTTTTAACCCTTTTAAGTGTATAGTACAGCTCATTTCCTTTTCCTTCTTGAAAATTCTACACACACACCCGTACCTAAACTTCATCCTCTTCATAAAACCTAATTGATCTAAACTTGAAATTGGATTAAGAGACTTTAGAAACTGATTTCTAGCATCATTGTGAGCATCATCTCAGGTTTGTCTTGTTAAATCCATGCTTTGATTTTTAGAAATTGGGTTTTTATGTTCTTGAGTTAAAAAGTGTGATTTTGGGTTTGATTCTTGCTTAAATGTGTTGGTTATGCTTAATTGATGTTAGAAATAGGTTGTATATATGTTTAGTAACTTTCTTGTGCTTAAAATTTGGTCAAAAACACTTAGAAATCGAGTTTTAGGGGAAAAATGTTCAAAATCAGCGAACTTGTTCGAAACCAGTTGCTACAGTATTTGCTACAGTACCGAGTTGCTACAGTGTCACTATTTGCTACAGTACCGAGTTGCTACAGTGTCACTATTTGCTACAGTACACGAGTTGCTACAGTGTCACTATTTGCTACAGTACCGTGTTGCTACAGTGTCACTATTTGCTACAGTGCCCGAGTGCTACAGTGCCACTATTTGCTATAGTACCTTTTAATAAATTGAAACGGGCGTAACTTTCAAAACGCAACTCCGTTTTTGATGAATAAACTATCTTTAGAATCGTAATAAAGAATACTTTTCAATGGTGAACTTTTAAGAAACTAGATCAAATTGTTTTTGGGCCAAAAAAGGAGTTTTAGTGTGTATGTCGTGTTTTGCACGCACCTGTATGCCATTATTGAGTGGAGTCATGATGTAGACTCATAAAATTATGAATATATGGTGTTATGACCTAGTTAATCGTATGAAATGATTATATTATTTATTGGATATGTATATTAACTTTGTTTGTGTTGTTATCAGGTTATAAGGACAAAGAGGAAGCTCAGAAATAATAACTGAGCAGTTGCTGGTAATTGGTGAGTGGGTCTATCTCCGGATAGAGTTTAAGTAGCATATCATGCTACTGTGGTTGACTCTTTTACCATGCATAGTCTAGAAATTACCATGTTAGAATAATATAGTATGCCTGAAGTTGTATGTGATTTATGTGTACACTGTGTGAATGGCACCAGCCGGGCCTAGGGAGACTGGGGACTCGAAACCGTGCCTAGGTGAGGTTATAGTCCATATGAGGTCAACCATGGCTAGGGGAGGTTGGGTCCATAGGCTACTAATTGTGGAGTATAGTGTGAATGATGCATCCCCTGCATCTGGATAACTATACTGCGAATTAAGTAGCAGGGACTATCGGTAGACTCAAGTCCGATCAGCTAGGAGTCGTGTGCTCGTACAAGCCGCCGATCCTCGTATTGTCTTATTGTATGCTATTTGGTAGTTACCATGTGTTGTTGTTAGTATATAGCTTGTGTGTGACTTAAGTTATATCTGTTAGATAGATTCCATTCACTTAGCGGTGCGCTAATTCCCCACATAATTACCCCTTGCAGGTTTAGGTACTGCTAGTCGGGATGGGTGCTGATACAGAAGACATGTTTGACAACCCTACTCTGATGTGGACTTTTGTTTAAATTATGTTTTCTAATAACGTAACACCGTTGTGTAAACTTAAACTTAATTACTCAGATTAATGTAATGACGCGACTTATAGTGTGTTTGTTAATAAAGTCTTCCGCTGTGTTTAAATTTTTTTTTTTTGCCGGTGTTACAAGTTGGTATCAGAGCATGGTTTAGCAGCAAATACGTGCGCGTATTTTGTTCCCAAACCCTGAGGCAAGTCAAATATGTCTGTGGGAGTGGGGGCTAAGTGAAAATAGGATATACGTGTGTTAGTTGTGATTGAACTAACAGTTATCCACTAAGCTTTTGTGTGAGCTGTTTTGTAGCACAGGTATGGCTGATAGAAATGCAACTGGCCCATCCAACCCCGGAACATTCAGAGCACCAAAAGAGGGTGTTGAGTCGGATGATGATCAGAGTAGTTACATCCTTCAGTTAGAAAGCAAGCTAAAAGAGGCTGAGGACAAAATTAATGAGCTTGAATTGGCGAGGCATTCTGGAAATGATGATACACCACCTGGATTCCCAACAGCGCAATCCCAAACGATACCAAATGTGCCCCAGAACCAGTTTCAGAATCAAATACCTAACCAATATTATATGCCACCACAAAACACCTTTACTTACTAAAATCCCATGATGATAAATCCATACCAAATGCAAATGTTCCATCAACCTTACATGCAACCACCCAAAAGATGTACTTATAAGAACTTCCGTGATTGCAAACCCTCCGAGTTCTCTGGAAGTACTGATCCGACTGTAACTCTCAATTGGTTGCTAGAAGTTGAAAGGGTATTTGAAGCGTGTCAGTGTGAACCCGAGCTGAAGGTAACATATGCTAGTAGACTGTTGAAAGGTAGGGCTATAATTTGGTGGGATTCTTTGATTTCCAGTATACCGAAAGAGCAAGTGAGTATGATCACATGGGAGCAGTTTTATGGGAAGGTGTGTGAACAGTATTATAATCCGTTTAATATGAACCGAATCAAGACTGAGTTTCTTGAAATGAAGATGACACCTCAAATGACGATCGATGAGGTAGTAGAGAAGTTTATGGATAAACTGAGGTTTGTACAACAATGGGTGCCAGACGAAGCATCTCGTATTCAGCATTTGGTTAATATTATTCTGCCAGAGTACCGAACTTTTGTTAGAACAACTACATCGTTGTCTCAAGCTGTTATGATGGCTAAGATGGTAGAAAGTGATGTTCAGGCTGCCAGAAACAGAATGTTTGGTAATGTGCTACAAGAAGGTGGGCAAGTATCTGGTCAATTAGGATTTAAGTCCAAGAAGTCTAGTGGGTTTAAATCGAAGGGTAAAAGTGGTCAGAGTAGTACTGGATCCGGATCAGGTAAAGGGAATTGGTGTCACACGTGTCGATCTTCTCACAGTGGTCAGTGTTCTGAGGCTACAAGAAGATGCTTAAAGTGTGGTGTTGTTGGGCATGAGTCTTCAGCATGTCCGTATCCGACTAGTGTGTGTTGGACTTGTCACAAGCCAGGGCATCATGCAGTTAGTTGTCCGTCGAAGAGTGGTAGTTCCGGGGTAGGTCAGGGGCGCGTTCAGCATCAACTGGAGGGTCAACTGCCTCGAGTGAGCAGAAGAGGAAGAACCCTTCAACAGCAGAGGCTAGAGCTTTTCAGATGTCGGTTGAGAATGCTGTGGCAATCGACGAAGTGATCACCGGTATGTTTCTAATCAACTCAATACCTGCTCGCGTATTGTTTAATTGTGGTGCCAATAGGTGTTTTATGTCCCTAGATTTTTGTGCTAAGTTGAATTTACCAGCTACTGTGTTACCCAAGCCGGTTAGTGTAGAAGTAGCCGATGGTAAGACCACACCCGTCACAACCTATGTGACTGGGGTTTGTATAGAGATCGAAGGGAAGTCTTTCTCGGTGACTTGTTTAGTGTTACCTATTCCTAGCTTTGATGTAGTACTAGGAATGGATTGGTTGAGCTCGCTTAGGGCTAATATTAAGTGCAATAGGAAAATGATTACCTTTCGTCCGATCGATGGAACCCGTGTTGTGGCCCGAGGGGAGCGGAGCTGGTATAATCTTCCGTTGATAACCATGATGAAAGCGAAAAAGTCGATGGGAAAGGGTTGTGAATCATTTCTTGCATATGTAATTGATGCGAAGAAAGAAAAGAAAACAGTGGCTGATATTCCGGTAGTATCAGAATTTTCTGAAGTGTTCCCAGATGAGTTACCAGGTCTGCCGCCGGTAAGGGAAGTCGAATATAAGATTGAGTTGGTTCCTGGAACAACTCCAGTTGCAAAAGCCCCATACCGATTAGCGCCGTCTGAAATCCGTGAAATGATGTCACAGATTCAAGAACTATTAGATCGTGGGTTTATCCGACCGAGTTCTTCACCCTGGGGTGCTCCGGTATTGTTTGTTAAAAAGAAAGATGGGTCAATGCGTATGTGTATTGATTATCGTGAATTGAACAAAAGAACAGTGAAGAATAAGTATCCGTTACCTCGAATAGATGATTTGTTCAATCAGTTACAGGGTGCTTCATTCTTTTCTAAGATAGACTTACGATCCGGATATCATCAGGTTCGTGTTGCTGAATCAGATATACCGAAAACAACGTTCAGAACAAGGTATGGTCATTATGAATTTCTTGTCATGTCGTTTGGGTTGACGAATGCACCAGCAATCTTCATGGATCTAATGAATAGAGTGTGTCGCCCGTTCTTAGATAAGTTTGTGATTGTGTTTATAGATGATATACTAGTGTATTCAAAGACCGAAAGTGAACATGCTGAACATCTGAGACAGGTTTTGAACATATTGAAACGTGAACAACTATTTACAAAATTTTCAAAGTGTGAATTTTGGTTACGTGAAGTGCAGTTTTTGGGTCATGTGATTGGTGCCGAGGGTATAAAAGTTGATCCGACAAAGATAGAAGCGGTAATGAATTGGAATTCTCCGAAGACTCCGACTGAGATTAAGAGTTTTCTGGGATTAGCCGGTTATTATCGCAGATTTATCAAGGATTTCTCGAAAATAGCGGGTCCGTTGACTAAGTTGACTCGTAAAGATGTAGCCTTTCGATGGACTGATGAACAGGAAAAGGCTTTTCAGATTTTGAAACAGCTACTGTGTCAGGCACCAGTGTTAGCTTTACCAGAAGGTTCAGACGACTTCGTGGTATACTGTGATGCATCATATGCTGGGTTGGTTTGTGTATTAATGCAAAGAGATAAAGTAATCGCCTACACCTCGCGACAGTTGAAAGTTCATGAGAAGAATTATCCAGTGCATGATCTTGAAATGGCTGCAGTAATGTTTGCTTTGAAACTGTGGAGACACTATTTGTATGGAACCCATTGTGTTATATGTACAGATCACAAGAGTTTGCAGTATATCTTCTCACAGAAAGAATTGAATATGCACCAGAGACGATGGCAAGAGTTGATTAAAGATTACGATTGTGAAATTAAATACCATCCGGGTAAGGCAAATGTGGTTGCAGATGCGCTAAGTCATAAAAAGTCAAGTGAAAATGTGAAATTTCTTCGTTTGAATATAACTTCAGATTTAATTAACAGCTTAAAAACCATTCAGGCCTGTGCTTTGGAGGACGAACATATTAAATCTCAACAAATGACCAAACGAAAAGTGGACTTAATTGATGACTCACGTGGACTAAAGACCTTAAACAATCGTGTTTGGGTGCCTAAGCTTGGAGATTTGAGGGATTTAATCATGTCGGAAGCTCACAAATCCAGATTGACTGTACATCCGGGTAGTAATAAGATGTATCATGATTCGAAAACAGTGTATTGGTGGCCAACAATGAAATCAGATATCGCCCGTTATATCGAAAAGTGTCATATATGTGCTCAAGTGAAGGCGGAACATCAGAAACCTTATGGTTCGTTACGTCCGTTACAGATTTCAGAGTGGAAATGGGAACATATAACGATGGATTTTGTGACCAAATTACCTCGAACTCAGAAAAGACATGATATGATTTGGGTAATAGTGGATCGTCTAACTAAAAGTGCTCATTTTCTTGCTACTCGTGAGACAGCTTCGTTAAGTGAGTTAGCCGAATTGTATGTGAAAGAAATAGCTAGTCGTCATGGTGTGCCGTTATCGATCGTTTCAGACAGAGATTCCAGATTTGTGTCAAATTTTTGGAATAGTCTTCAACAGAATCTGGGTACACGTGTGAATTTAAGTACAGCTTATCATCCTCAGACAGACGGACAGAGTGAAAGAATGATACTGATAATGCTAAAAATGAACACATATTTCATAGCATTATTCCTCAAGAAAGACAAGATTTTAGTTGCAATTGTTCTATTTACAAGTAATATTCATTTAAATAATAAAAGGTGAAGACAAAAGGCAGATTCGACGATTTGAAGACGCAAACGACCAAAAAACTCAAAAGTACAAAGTACGATCCAAGAGGTTCAATTTATTGATGAGAAGCGTCTAGAAATGACAAAAGCACAAGTTACAAAATGCAAACTACAAGATATTAAATTGTACGCAAGGACGTTCGAAAATCCGAAACCGGGACCTAAGTCAACTTTCAACGCACGACGCAACGGAGCGAAAATTACAAGTCAACTATGCATATAAATATAATATAATATATAAATAATTCTTAAAATTATATATATATTATATTTATTTATTAAAAAATCCGTCGGCAAGCTAGGAGCCAAACTTGGATGAGCTGTAATCCACCACTCCGCGATCGCGGAGCTGTGAAGGAGAAACCCTTCGAGATCGCGGAGCACACCAAAACTGAAATGGGGCCTATAAAAGGCAACGCATTTGATCGATATTTTTACACCTTCTTTCCATTTCATATACGTAAATGATATATATATATTTATAATTTATAATTTTAATTTAAGATTAATAATAATAAGGTTATGTTAGCGAATGTTTTAAGGTTTTAAGTCGAAACTCTGTCCGTGTAACACTACGCTATTAATAAATCACTGTAAGTTATGTTTAAATTATTTGTATTAATGTCTCGTAGCTAAATTATTATTATGCTTATTTAAGACGAACCAATCATGATGTTGGGCTAAAATATTAAAATTGGGTAATTGGGCTTTGTACCATAATTGGGATTTGGATAAAAGAACGACACTTGTGGCAATTAGACTATGGGCTATTAATGGGCTTTATATTAACTAAATGATACCTCGTTAATTTAATATATAGACTTATAATTTGACGTATTTATATATAACCACATACGCTTGACTGGGCACGGTGGGCGGGATATCTATAAATACCAATAATTGTTCATTTTACCGGACACGAAACTGGATTTATAGTTAATAGACTTGTTGAAACAGTGGTGGATTACATTCAAGGGTAATTGGTGTAATTGTTAACAAAGTAGTAAAACCTTGGTTTACACGCAGTCGATAACCTGGTGTATTCATTAAAGAAAGTATTAGGACCTTGTTACAATTCGAATCCCCAATTAGTTGGAATATTTAACTTCGGGAATAAGAATAATTTGACGAAGACTTCCGCATTTTATGATTATGACTGATGGACTATTATGGACAAATCCGTATGAACATATTGAATAATCCAGGACAAAGAACAATTAACCCATGGGAATAAACTAAAAATCAACACGTCAAACATCATGATTATGGAAGTTTAAATAAGCATAATTCTTTTATTTGATATTTAATTGCACTTTTAATTATCGCACTTTTATTTATTTTCATTGTATTTAATTGCACTTTTAATTATCGTACTCTTTAATTATCGCAATTTTATTTTATCGCACTTTTATTTATCGCAATTTCATTATCGTTATTTAATTTATGCTTTAATTTAAGTTAGATTTATTTTTAATATTTTACATTAGGTTTTAACTGCGACTAAAGTTTTAAAATCGACAAACCGGTCATTAAACGGTAAAAACCCCCTTTATAATAATAATACTACTTATATATATTTTTGTATTTTTACAATTATAAGTTAAAACTAATATAGCGTTAAACTTGGCTAGAGTTCCCTGTGGACAAATCGGACTTACTAAAAACTACACTACTGTACGATTAGGTACACTGCCTATAAGTGTTGTAGCAAGGTTTAGGTATATCCACTCTAAAAATAAATAAATCACTTGTGTAAAATTGTATCATATTTAATAGTATTTTGTAGCAAATATATAACTATTTTATACACCACCTCGTACACATCAAGTATTTTTGGCGCCGCTGCCGGGGATTCTAAAACGCCGAAAGCGCAACGCTATAAAAAAATATACGTTTTAAATATTAAAAAGAAAAAATATAAAAAGAAAAAACAAAATTTATATATTTTTAAGAGTTTGTTTAAAATATATAAAATTATAAAGTATTTTTATTCCTATTTTAGTTTTTTTTTAAATTAAGTTTTTATTTAAGTTATATAAATATTTTATATAAAACAGAAAAAAATATAAAAATCGAATTGGGCCGAAATCCGTCGAAGCCCAACACTGTTTTTAATAAAATTTTGAATTGGGCCGAACTGTTTTAGCCCAGTTTTAATCCGGTAATAATCATCTCCGCGATCTCGGAGGAGAAAAGGCAGAGAGCTACGAGATCGCGTAGCACCATCTGACACGCCTGGTTTGACCTAATTCTGCATTAATTACGGAGTATTAATTATTATTATTAATTCTAAACCCTAATTAGTTAATTATTATTATAATTTAGTTTTAGTTTTTAAATTAATTTGTATTTTAAGTTATATTTAGTTTTATTATATATAAAAATTAATACTTTTATAAAATAAAAATAAAAAATAATATTTTTATAAAAATAAATAATTTTAGCAATTTTTTGTTTCTTTTTATAGATTGTATATTGTAATATTTGTATTTTTATCGTTCGTAATTATAGTTTTAAGTTCTAGTATTTTACCGTAGCTTATTTTTTTTCTAGATTTTTACGCTTTGCCGTAAAATCCCTTAAGTGCTTTTTCTTTAGACTAAGATTTAGGTGCTTTAGATTTTGCGACGTTGTTTATAAATTTTAGTGCCTTTTAAGTTACGACGCGCTACTTTCTTTTTATTTTTCGACCTTTTATTTTTCGACATTTTTCGACGCGCAATCTTTTTCTTTCTTATTTCTCGACGCTCTAGTTTATAGGACATAGAATTTTTTCTATTTCTTCTCTAAAATTTCAAAACAAAAAATTATTTTAAGTGGTTAAATTGATAGACATCCATTTTCTGGTTCGTAGTAATAGTTGGATTTGTACGTGGACCGGGTTATTGGAGCAAAACAGTACTCAATTATATTGAGACCAAACGAATCCTGCCCCTCTGCTGCATCTTTTGGCTATTCGAAACTGGGCAAAATCAGAAAATTTTATTAATTTGATAACTTATATAATTTTTCTTATTTTTATAACTAATAGGATATTCAGTGAATGCACCGAGCAAAACGTTCACCACCTTTTGTTCGTTCACCACCTGTAACCAGATCAAGACATCTAGCCAATATTGTTGCCGTTGATTTTTCTTTAGAATCGTCATCTAGTCGACCAAGTACTCCAATTCAAATTTCCGATAATCCATTTTTTGAACCCGACCTCACAATTGAGAATCCGGAGGATATTCAGGGACAATTCAGAGATCCTGAACCACTAATCTTTCCTCCGGAACCACCAATCATTCAAACAGAGATTGTTGAGGAACCTACCATTAAATCAGAATCCTATAGTGATTCAGATTTAACAAATTCAATCATGGAAAATCTGGAACCTCTAAGTATGGAAGACCGAATGAGAGCTAAACGCACTGGCCAAGGTCACACAATTACTCAACCTGACATTAATGCGCCAGATTATAAAATCAAAGGACAAATCCTACACATGGTGACTAATCAATGCCAATTTAGTGGTGCACCGAAGGAGATCCAAACGAACATCTTCGTACATTTAATAGGATCTGTACTTTATTTAAAATCAGAGAAGTGGAGGATGAACAAATCTATCTCATGTTATTTCCCTGGACTTTAAAGGGAGAAGCCAAAGATTGGTTAGAATTGTTACCTGAAGGGGCGATTGATACATGGGATGTTTTAGTTGAAAAATTTCTTAAACAATTCTTTTCGGCATCTAAAGCCGTGAGACTTCAAGGAGAAATAGTTACGTTCACACAAAAGCCAAATGAAACTCTATATGAGGCATGGACAAGATTTGAAAAGTTATTGAGAGGATGTCCGCAACATGGTTTAGACACTTGTCAAATAGTACAAATATTCTACCAAGGATGTGACATCACTATAAGAAAAGACATCGATATAGCAGCCGGTGGTTCCATTATGAAGAAAATCGCAACTGACGCTTACAAAATTATTGATAACACTGCTTCCCACTCACATGAGTGGCACCAAGAAAAAGATATCGTTAGATCATCTAAAGCAGCTAGAGCCGATTCTAGCCATGACTTAGATTCCATTTCTGCAAAGATAGATGCTGTCGAGAGACGAATGGAAAAGATGACTAAAGATATTCACTCAATACGAATTAGTTGTGAGCAGTGTGGAGGACCACATTTAACAAAAGATTGTCTCAGTATTGAACTAACAATGGAACAAAGAGAGAATGTTTCATACATAAACCAAAGGTCTGGAAATAATTATCAGAATAATTATCAACCGCCAAGACCAATCTACAATCAAAATCAGAATTATAATCGAAATGTTCCATACAACAACCAACAAGGTCCAAGCAATCAACAAGTATCCAATAATACTTACAATCAGCAAAGACCTATTTTTCAAAACAAACCACAACAAACCGATGATAAAAAGCCAAATTTTGAAGACATGATGTCAAAGCTAGTTGAATCTCAAACTCAATTTTTCACATCTCAGAAACAAACGAATGAACAAAATGCTCAAGCATTTAGAAATCAACAAGCTTCTATTCAAAATTTGGAAAAAGAAGTGAGCAACCTAGCAAGGTTGATAGGTGAAAGAAAAACGGCAAGTTTACCTAGTGATACAAATGCTAACCCCCGGAATGAAACAGCTAAAACCTGAAATACCTGTAATTTCTGATGAAGCTATTCCTACTCCACAAGAACCACAGTCTGATCAAGAAAAGGAAAAAGAACCGGTAGTTGAAAAGGTTAATGAAGATAATACAGTTAAGGCAAAACCTTATGTTAAACCATACCAACCACCACTTCCTTACCCGAGTAAAATGAGAAAAGAGAGACTTGAAGTCGAGCAATCCAAATTCTTGGATATGTTTAAACAGATAAATGTCAATCTTCCTTTCATTGATGTGATTTCAGGAATGCATAGATATGCTAAATTCTTGAAAGATCTGATCACAAATAGAAAGAAAATGGAAGAACTCTCGGCTGTTACTATGAATGCTAATTGTTCTGCAGTGCTTTTGAATAAGATACCAGAAAAATTATCAGATCCAGGAAGTTTCACGATTCCATGTTTTCTGGGTAGTCTTAGTTCAATAGAAGCATTGACAGACTTAGGTGCTAGTATAAATCTAATGCCGTATTCACTATGCGCTAAATTAGACCTTGGAGAATTGAAACCAACACGAATAAGCATACAACTAGCCGATCGATCAGTAAAATATCCTAGAGGGATAATGGAGAACATGCTAGTTAAAGTTGGTACTTTAGTATTTCCAGTAGATTTTTTTATTCTGGACATGGAAGAAGATTCTCGAGTTCCTCTCATATTAGGAAGACTATTCTTAAACACTGTTAAAGCAATAATAGACGTGTTCGGTAAGAAACTTACCTTAAGTATAGAGGACGAGAGTGTTACCTTTTCAGTTGATAGAGCCATTCAACAACCGTAATCTGTAGATGATACATGTTATTATATTCAAACTATAGATTCACATGCAGAATTGTTAGAAGAATTTCCAGAATTACAAGGAACATGAGAATGTTCTTTAGGAGAAGGAACTGAACCAATTGATGAAACTGAAATGTTAGCTACACTTATGGCTAATGGATATGAACCAACAACAGAAGAAATTCAAATGCTAAAAGAAGAAGACAGATATCGATATAAATCATCGATAGAAGAACCACTGACATTAGAGTTAAAGCCACTTCCAAACCATTTGGAATATGCTTATTTACATGGTGAAACTGAATTACCTGTAATAATATCGTCTTCTCTTACTGAAAATGAAAAATCTCAACTCATTTCTGTGCTAAAAGCTCATAAACCAGCTATTGCATGGAAGATTCATGACATTAAAGGCATAAGTCCTTCGTATTGCACACATAAAATCCTTATGGAAGAAGGTCATAAAACGTATGTGCAACGTCAACGAAGACTAAATCCTAATATGAAAGATGTTGTTAAGAAAGAAATTATTAAACTGCTTGATGCAGGTTTAATTTATCCAATCTCTGATAGTCCATGGGTAAGCCCAGTTCAATGCGTACCTAAGAAGGGTGGCATGACTGTCATCACAAATGAGAAAAATGAGCTTATTCCTACAAGGACTGTAACATGATGGCGTGTTTGTATTGATTATAGAAATTTAAATGACGCCACCAGAAAAGATCACTTTCCCTTACCTTTCATTTATCAAATGTTGGAAAGATTAGCCGGAAATAGTTACTATTGTTTTCTTGATGGTTTTTCCGGATACTTTCAAATTCCAATAGCACCCGAGGACCAAGAAAAAACCACATTCACGTGCCCTTATGGTACTTTTGCTTACAAACGCATGCCATTTGGACTTTGCAACGCCCCTGCAACCTTTCAAAGGTGCATGATGGCGATTTTTCACGACATGATAGAAGAATGCATGGAAGTTTTCATGGATGACTTTTCAGTCTTCGGTGATACATTTGAATTATGTCTAGTTAATCTTGAACGAATGCTTATTAGATGCGAACAATCAAATCTAGTACTTAATTGGGAGAAATGCCATTTCATGGTTAAAGAAGGCATCGTTCTTGGACATAAAATTTCAAAGGAAGGAATTGAAGTGGATAGAGCTAAAGTAGTTGTAATTGCTAAACTTCCACATCCCACCAATGTTAGAGGAGTTAGGAGTTTTCTAGGGCATGCCGATTTTTACCGACATTTCATAAAAGATTTTTCTAAAATTGCCACTCCTATGAATAAACTCCTAGAAAAGGATGTTCCATTCATCTTTTCAGATGAATGCATCAAATCTTTTAATATTCTTAAAGAAAAACTCACTAATGCGCCGATCATGATAACTCCAAATTAGAATCTACCGTTTAAACTTATGTGCGATGCAAGTGATTTTGTAATGGAAGCCGTTTTATTACAAAGGATTGAAAAACGATTTCAACCTATATATTACGCTAGTAAGACATTACAAGGAGCACAAACGAATTATACAACTACTGAAAAAGAACTCCTTGCTATTGTTTTTGCTTTTGACAAATTTCGTTCATATCTCGTTCTAGCTAAAACGGTGGTCTATACTGACCATTCTGCTCTTAGATACCTATTTTCGAAACAAGATGCCAAACCACGATTAATCCGCTGGATCTTACTCTTACAAGAGTTCGATATTGAAATCCGAGATAAAAAGGGAGCAGAAAATCTCGCCGCTGATCATCTTTCTCGTCTTGAAAATCCCGAATTAGAAGTTCTAAATGAATCGGCCATACAAGACAACTTTCCTGATGAATATCTATTGAAGATTGATTATTGAAATTTCATGGTTTGCAGATTATGCAAACTACTTAGTATGTGGATTCCTTGAAAAAGGATTGTCGTACCAAAAACGAAAGAAATTCTTTAGTGATATAAAACACTATTTCTGGGAAGATCCACATTTGTTTAAAAGTTGTCCGGATGGAATAATACGCCGATGTGTATTCGAAGATGAAGCCAGTCAAATCTTAAACCATTGTCACACAGGACCAACAGGAGGGCATTATGGGCCTCAGCTCACAGCAAGAAAAGTTTACGATACTGGATTCTATTGGCCTACAATTTTCAAAGACGCACATCTTCTTTGTAAATCTTGTGATGCATGTCAAAGGGTCAGAAAAATAAGTCAACGTGATGAAATGCCACAAAATGTCATTCAAGTATGTGAAGTATTCGACATTTGGGGTATTGACTTTATGGGTCCATTTCCAAAATCTCATAATAATCTCTACATTCTCGTTGCCATTGATTATGTATCTAAATGGGCAGAAGCACAAGCTCTCCCAACTAACGATGCACGAGTTGTAGTCAACTTTTTAAAACATCTTTTTGCAAGGTTCGGAACACCGAAAGCTTTAATAAGTGATCGGGGTACTCATTTTTGTAATAATCAACTTGAGAAAGTTCTCAAAAGATATGGAGTAACTCATAAAATCTCCACTGCATATCATCCACAAACAAGTGGACAAGTTGAAAATACCAACCGAGCTTTAAAACGTATTCTAGAGAAAACCGTAGGATCAAATCCGAAGGAATGGTCCATTAAATTGGAGGATGCACTCTGGGCTTTTAGAACAGCCTACAAAACTCCAATTGGAACCACACCTTTCAGACTCGTTTACGGAAAAGCATGTCATCTTCCAGTAGAAATTGAACACAAAGTATTTTTGGCTTTGAAGACATGTAATCTTGATTTACATGAAGTCGGACGTCTACGATTAAGTCAACTAAACGAATTAGAAGAATTAAGACATGAAGCATATGAAAATTCGTTAATCTATAAGGAAAGAACGAAGAAATTGCATGATAAAAGAATCAGAAGTTCAAAAGAATTTAAAGAAGGAGACAGAGTTCTTCTTTTTAATTCACGATTCAAGCTATTTCTTGGAAAATTGAAATCAAGATGGTCTGGACCATTCATAGTCAAAAGAGTTTTCCCATACGGAACAATAGAGTTAATAAATTCAAATGGGATTGAATTTAAAGTTAATGGTCACAGAGTTAAACATTACATAAATGGTCCGATGAAAGTTGACAATGAAGTCAATCATAATTTCACCACCCAAGAAAACCTTCAAAATGAAAACATAAATATGTTATCAACAACATATGAAAAATCAAAATTGGAAAATAGGGAGGATTCAAATTGGAGTGATGAAGAAGAATTCTTATACAAACCTCCCATTCCAAGAAACGAAGAAAAATGTGAACAAGAAGTTCAAATAGAAGTGAAAGAACCAAGAAAAGAACACCCGAAAAAGGTTTACAAACCAACTCGACTTACTAAAGCAGGAGACCCGGGTGAATTTATCATTTCTTGCTTGCTTAATGATGGTGCTGTATATAATGGACTCGCAGATTTAGGAGCAAGTGCAAATATTATGCCTCTTTCCTTATACAAAAGATTAGGTATGGGTAAATTAAAACCAACCAAAATAGGTGTTCAATCATTTGACCTAACCATTAAACACTCGGTCGGAATAGCAAGTAATTTACTTGTTAACGTGGGAAGTTTGACCTTTGTTACAAACTTCATAGTGATTAATATGGAGGAAAACCTTGATATTCCTCTAATTTTAGGTCGCCCATTTTTAGCAACCACCGAGGCGTTCATTGATGTAAGAGAAGGTAGAATGACACTTAGGGATGATGATAAATCGATCACCTTTGTGAACCGAAAGTTTAGATCTCCACCAACCAAAACTGTTAGACCAATAAAAACACATAAGTGTGGGGAAGATGAAGAAACACTTAATGATGATCCGATCACAAAGAACCCCGTTGATGATACGAAATTAGATGAACCCGTTTTTAACAGTTCAACGAAGAAACTTTATAAACGGATTCACGATGCTAAGATTAAGGGAAACTTTAAGTTATGTAACCGATTAGTATCCAATTTATCGCAAAAAGAAAAGGCAATGTTAGTTGAATTTGTGAAAGTTACGGAGGAAATCAACAAATGGATTGAAGCAAAAATCAGAGATATACAAGTTGTTGATGATCCAATTGACAATGAAGTTAATCACAATTTCAACACCACATCTAACTAAGTGTGGGGAGGTTCGAATCTTTTTAGGGTAATATGTATTTCTGTTAGAGTTAGATATTCTGTTTTCGTGTAGTTCTCGAAAATGGAATCCGAATGGTCTTTCCCTAGCAGACCCTAAAGAACTAGTCTTCTCCCCCCATTCTGAATTTTTATTTTTTTTAGGTTTTACGAGATGAAGAATTCCCGTGAACTAAACCATGGTCTAATGCTACACGCTTTGATCACTAAACGTAATAAGGACACACTCTCGAGTGACCTGGTATTAGTAATAAGAGTCAAATTTGATGAAGTAAGAAAAGAACTCAGGAACGAACATAATAAGTTACATTTTGGTAAAGGAAAATCAAAATCCGCAGCGAAAAGAAGAGCATGACACCTTGAAAGATGTCACAAATGCGGAAAATGGTCACACGAAGGAAAATGCTCGACGAATCAAACATATTCAAATACCGAATTTGTTACTTTATGCAGAGAAGGACCATTCATATGTTTCGAAGAAAAATCGTTGAATGCTCGAGGTTACGCCTATGTAGCTATGGAAAACCAATTAGTCCGACTATCTTATGAGTGGGCTAAAGCAGGTCACTGAAAATTCTATTTCACAGGTGAGTATGTACAGTTTTTATTTTTATTTTTATTTTATTACTTTTAACCTTTTGATAATAAATGCTAAATTGTTCGCTATAAAGTATTAAATTGATATTCAATAAAATTAGGTTTTGCGACCGAAATTATTGATATCATACAAAAATTTATTACATCACTGCGAAATTTACCGTTTATTCTTAAGGTATAAATATCTTTAATCAATCAAACCAAAATATTTCAAAAATTCGTCAGGAGTAAAACTAGGTAATATAGCCGAAATTACTTTACCGAAAAGAGGGGCGTATATTTTTGATAATATTTGATTGATTAAAGTGGGATAAAAGACTAAAAAGATTTTTAATTTTTAATTTTTACTTTATTTTTAAAATTAATATATTAATATTAAATTATTATTGTAAACTTTTTAAATTAATATATATTTAAGTTTGTAAATATTTGAAAAATTAATATTTTTAATATAAGTTTGTATGTTTTAAAAACAAAAATATAATAAAAGTTTGGTGTGAATTTTAATAATATGAATTTTTAATTTTATGCATTTTAAATTTAAGTTTGGTGTGAATTTAAAAACAAAAATTTACTTTATTTCGTTAAGTTAAAAATGTGATTTTTAAAATTCGTCGTGAGTTGAAAACTAGGTCGTTGAACCGAAATTGCTCTACCCAAGGGAGGGACGAGAATTTTATTATCATTATTTTTATTCTTATTGACTTAAAGTATGCCAAAAAAATTAAAAAAACTTAAAAATCTTTGCTTTTAAAACAGTCCTTAAAAATGACAAATTTTAAAATTTTGTCGAGGGACGGACTAGGACAACGATTCGAAACGACCTCGTCCTAAATAACAAGGAAAACAAAATTTTTAAATTATGTAATTTCTATTTTTATAAGTTAAAGGTTTTATAAAAAAAAAAAAAAAAGATCTTCGAGATCGCGGAGCCAGTGGGTGTACTCCTTCGAGATCGCGGAGCATAGAAAAATCAGAAAGGATAAACCGGTCGAGACAGACCAGTCTCCATCCCCAATTCATTATATTTCTGCAAAAAAACCCACGAAAAAACATACAAAAATCGCCATTTTGCACCGTTTTTCATCAAATTTGTTGCTAAAAATTGATGTGGAGATTCCTACCTAGATCCCTTTCAAGAAGAATGGTAATTCCTACATCCAAACACTCTTAAATTTAATTTTTTTTTTGTGTTCTAGAACTAAATTTACCTAATTTAATTTTGTTAATTTCTAGTGTAATTAGAGTTAAATTGATGATATATTATGCATGTATAACCTAGATTGATGCTATTTAACATGATTTGAAGCCAAAAACTTCAAATTTTTTAGAAATCTAGGGTTTGTGTTCTTGAGTAAAATTGGAGCTTTTTGATATAAACAGGTTATGGCCGATTTTTGTCATGAATTATTTCTAAATTAAGTA
Organism: Rutidosis leptorrhynchoides; assembly: GCF_046630445.1. NCBI lineage: Eukaryota > Viridiplantae > Streptophyta > Magnoliopsida > Asterales > Asteraceae > Rutidosis > Rutidosis leptorrhynchoides. The sequence continues at coordinate 605,038,801 of NC_092334.1, forward strand.
GTGTAACATGTTTAGGTAGCTAAATGATCAAAACTTTGATCCTAAACATGATTTTTGAGAATTAAAGTGGACTTTTTAAGTCTAAAATTTATGAACTTGATTATTTTGATATAAAAGCCATTTGAAACTTGTTTAATTGCTAGTAATGATTATTTTAACATGTTATTTGAGTAGAATGCTTATAAACTTGGTAAACATTTTCATATATGCTTATTTGAAAAAGTGTAGAATTGTTAAAAATATGAAAATGAGCATGAGTTTAATATGGATTAAACATGTTATGTTAGTTATTTTTAATTGTTATTTTGGTAATACCAATGCATTTTTGGATGCACAATTCCTTTTTGTTTAATGTGTTTAGCAGAATGAACGAGGTGAATCTTCATCCGCGCCACAAAATTTGAATACTTATAATGAAAGTGACGAGGATCAAGATCTCAGTGAACAATACAAATAGAATCAATCGCACCCTTTTATTTCATTGTCGTGAGCAGTTGAAGCAAATCTACACCCTAACTTACGATTTGACAGATTTTGGATAGACTATCCAAAATATCAGAGGAACTTGAGCATTCTTTATCCCAAAGATGTTGAAGTGTCCAGGGTGATAGATTGGGCACCATTAGAGACAATGGGATTGGCCGAGCCAATAAGAGAATTACTTACACAAAGGTATGGTAATTCTACTTTCAATGATTGGATTAATCTATTCACTATACGTAGACCTGTGTATAAGGAATGGTGCGTTGAGTTAGTAAGTACTATTGAACTAAATGATGAAGTAACTAGTTTAACGGATAGAAGTTTTATTAAATTTCTATTAGGAGGTGTGATGCGCCGTATATCTTTATTAGATATGGCTGAAGCATTGTGTATTTATACGGCTGAAGAATTATTAACTGATGATTGTAGATAGTTGATAAGTAATGGTAGAAGGGTTGATTATGATTTTGATAAGAATGAGTTGTGGAGTATAATGACTAGCCATAATCGTTTTCGTGGAGGTCATTATTCTTATACTGATATACATAGAGCTGAGCTTAGGGTAATTCATAGATTCATTTCCAACTCTATTACATAAAGGGGTAGAAATAAAGATAAAGTGACTGAAGATGATTTATTTTATCTGATGTGTATTAGAGACCCACAGAGCTTTGTAAATATTCCTTATTGTGTGGGCTATTATTTGTCGAATATGATAAAGGGAATGCGAAACAATAGTATTATAGGAGGTGGTATTTTTGTGACTTTAATTGCCGAGTACCTCGGTGTGGATATTACTCGGGGAAGGGAGTTAGTACAAGTACCCATTCCTCGTGATCGGATTGATATGCGGGTATATGCTGGTGCAAAGGTTTTGTTGAAAAGAAATAATGTTGCACTTCCATATCAAGGAAATCATCCACAGGTAGAAAGAGGTCAACAACAAGGTAATGTGGGAGGAGGAAACCAAATGACCGATATACAAAGAATAATGTCCCAAACTGAATACCAACGGGCTATGCAACAAGAGTTTCAGACTTGGAAATATCATCAAGAATATATCAAAGCCTATTTAGCCTCCCAAGGTAGGAACTACATTCCTACTGAGCCAGTCTATTTTCCTCCGTGGACCGAGGATACAAGACCACCTTTTCCTACCTATGACCCATTTCAAGCATATCAAGATAGATACAATGAACCATGGAACCCCTACTGGTTACAGAATCAACCCTAGTTTACTTAGTCTTATTTATCTTATTTATTTGTAATGTTGCTATATTTAATACTTATGTTGGTATTGTATTAGTTTTTATAATTTTCTAACTTTTATTATTATATTTTAATAATTTTTGAATGTGGGGTAATATACCAAACTTCAAAAATATGTATATATGTTTGCAGTTTATCTTATGTACACAACAGGGTAAAACAACGGATTTTCAAAGACTAGCATTAAGTTCAGCAAAAGCTACTAATTTTGACGACAAGATGCAAAATAAATGTGATGAAACAACAAACGGAATGAACAAATGATGTGCACCATTTATCATTCAACAAACAAACAACAATATGTTTGGAAACTTTGGTAAAATTTAATCGTTTTTCTACGCTAATCACCCTCAATAATTTAAATTGTTACTGATTTCTTGCAAATGAGGGCATTGCAAGATCTTAGGTGTGGGAAGAGGTTAAATTCTTTCGAAATTTTAAAAAATTTAATTTAAACACTTGGTTACCATTAAAAATACTAGTAACGCAGTAGTTGTATTAGAATCTAGTGCTCTCTGATAATAAAGAACAGCCCTAGTCTTATATACTGACTACCCAATTCTAGTAAAATTTTTCAAAATTTTCAACTAAATGAATTCAAAATCATGTTTATACATATTTATGAACGATAAAACTAGGTATTAACACCTAAATTATTGTTACCTTGGAAAGGGCATAAATTGAGAAACAACCAAAAATGTTAGAATTCATTTAAAATGGAATAGAGGACAATAAAAAGGCAAAGAAAGGAAAATAAAAGCCAAGTGTGGGAAAAATTTACCAAGTTATTTAGAACATATGTCACATATTTTTGTACAAATAATTGAAGATACTTTTGTTTTGGACAATTTTATCAGTTTTACCAAATCTCTTATAATATATTTGAAAAAAAAGATGGATCTACACGATGAATCAATTCCATCATTAAAAGGAAGTAAAGTCTTCCGAAAAAGAAACGCGCTTCTTGATTTAGGTCAGGAAGTTGTCGTCCAGACCAGTTGTAGAGTCTACGAAAAACCTTGAAAAGTTTCTGGAAAATCAGCTGTAAATCCACGGACCTCAGCATAAAACAGGGTCGCCAAGTGGTCAGACTTATCCTAACCATGAGAGGATCTGTCTCGTACAATGGGGGGCACCGTGCAAATTAGCTTATAAGACTAATGAATCAGATCCCCAGAAAGGATAATCTCCTTAAAGATCAAAAATCAGCTTTTAAGACTGATATTACTCAATCCTTAAGATTGACTTTTAAAGATTGAGAATTACAAACTCATGGAATTCGATGATATCTAAACTCAAGGTTGAACGATAAAATATTTTGATCAAATTACAAACCGATTTGTTTTTTGAAAACCCATTTTCAATGCGTTCATTACCATTGAACGTAAAATCCTAAGAATTCACCTGGAATTCATTAGGTCACCTGAACCAAATCGGGTGTCAACCATAAGAACGGTGGTTGCATAGCATGGTTGAAGACAGGACCTTATGCCAGACCGAAAAACTATAGGGTGATCTTTACTATTGCTCCTACAAAGGATAGTAATTGCATCCGACACGATATAGACCATAATCAAAAGCATGTCACTCTACATTGCCTTAACAGTTGCTTGTTCAACGCTTTCCTTTACAACTGGATGGTATTTTACCGAAAGGTAATATACGGAGCAAGTAAACTGGACGTGTTGCTTTCCTAATACAAGGTTAGCAAGTGGGTGACACAAAACCATAAGTTTTGAGCTAAAATTTTCAAATCTGAAACCCACAAAACCCACAAAAACAATTTGCAACACCGGTGAAGGGTTATTTCGGAAAACTTGTCTAGGGTAAAATCTAGCTTAAATTTTCAAAAGATCAAAAGTTTTCATAAAGATCCAATTTCCTAAAGGATCTAAATTTTTATAGTCATGTGGGACTGTAAACCACAATGTTACTATCATTGTTTATACCGCCGTATCAAAATCACTGATGTACAAAGTGTGAAGAATTAAAGAAGTGATTCAAGTATGTTTTTATTTCAAGACTATATTACTTGAGGACAAACAACGCTCAAGTGTGAGAATATTGATAATGCTAAAAATGAACACATATTTCATAGCATTATTCCTCAAAAAAGACAAGATTTTAGTTGCAATTGTTCTATTTACAAGTAATATTCGTTTAAATAATAAAAGGTGAAGACAAAAGGCAGATTCGACGATTTGAAGACGCATACGACCAAAAAACTCAAAAGTACAAAGTACGATCCAAGAGGTTCAATTTATTGATGAGAAGCGTCTAGAAATGAAAAAAGTACAAGTTACAAAACGCAAAGTACAAGATATTAAATTGTACGCAAGGACGTTCGAAAATCCAGAACCGGGACCTAAGTCAACTTTCAACGCACGACGCAACGAAGCGAAAATTACAAGTCAACTATGCATATAAATATAATATAATATATAAATAATTCTTAAAATTATATATATATATTATATTTATTTATTAAAAAATCCGTCGGCAAGCTAGGAGCCAAACTTGGATGAGCTGTAATCCACCACTCCGCGATCGCGGAGCTGTGAAGGAGAAACCCTTCGAGATCGCGGAGCACACCAAAACTGAAATGGGGCCTATAAAAGGCAACGCATTCGATCGATATTTTTACACCTTCTTTCCATTTCATATACGTAAAAGATATATATATATATATATATATATATATATATATATATATATATAATTTATAATTTTAATTTAAGATTAATAATAATAAGGTTATGTTAGCGAATGTTTTAAGGTTTTAAGTCAAAACTCTGTCCGTGTAACACTACGCTATTAATAAATCACTGTAAGTTATGTTTAAATTATTTTCATTAATGTCTCGTAGCTAAATTATTATTATGCTTATTTAAGACGAAGCAATCATGATGTTGGGCTAAAATATTAAAATTGGGTAATTGGGCTTTGTACCATAATTGGGGTTTGGATAAAAGAACGACACTTATGGAAATTAGACTATGGGCTATTAATGGGTTTTATATTAACTAAATGATACCTCGTTAATTTAATATATAGACTTATAATTTGATGTATTTATATATAACCACATACGCTTGACTGGGCACGGTGGGCGGGATATCTATAAATACCAATAATTGTTCATTTTACCGGACACGAAACTGGATTAATAGCTAATAGACTTGTTGAAATAGGGGTGGATTACATTCAAGGGTAATTGGTGTAATTGTTAACAAAGTAGTAAAACCTTGGTTTACACGCAGTCGATAACCTGGTGTATTCATTAAACAGAGTATTAAGACCTTGTTACAATTCGAATCCCCATTTAGTTGGAATATTTAACTTCGAGAATAAGAATAATTTGACGAAGACTTCCGCATTTTATGATTATGACTGATAGACTATTATGGACAAATCCGTATGGACATATTGAATAATCCAGGAGAAATAACAATTAACCCATGGGAATAAACTAAAAATCAACACATCAAACATCATGATTATGGAAGTTTAAATAAGCATAATTCTTTTATTTCATATTTAATTGCACTTTTAATTATCGCACTTTTATTTATTTTCATTGTATTTAATTGCACTTTTAATTATCGTACTCTTTAATTATCGCAATTTTATTTTATCGCACTTTTATTTATCGCAATTTCATTATCGTTATTTAATTTACGCTTTAATTTAAGTTATATTTATTTTTAATATTTTACATTAGGTTTTAACTGCGACTAAAGTTTTAAAATCGACAAACCGGTCATTAAACGGTAAAAACCCCCTTTATAATAATAATACTACTTATATATATTTTTGTATTTTTACAATTATAAGTTAAAACTAATATAGCGTTAAACTTGGCTAGAGTTCCCTGTGGACAAACCGGACTTACTAAAAACGACACTACTGTACGATTAGGTACACTGCCTATAAGTGTTATAGCAAGGTTTAGGTATATCCACTCTATAAATAAATAAATCACTTGTGTAAAATTGTATCGTATTTAATAGTATTTTGTAGCAAATATATAACTATTTTATACACCACCTCGCACACATCAGATACAGACTTTGGAGGATATGTTAAGGGCTTGTGTGTTAGAATACGGTGGTTCGTGGGATACACATTTGCCGTTGGTCGAATTCGCGTATAATAATTCATATCATTCGAGTATAGGGATGCCGCCCTATGAAATGTTATACGGTCGTTGTTGCAGAACTCCAATTTGTTGGTTAGAAGCAGGGGAGAAACAGTTTGCAGGTCCCGAAATTGTTCAAATGACAGTCGAAAAAGTTGCAATTGCGAGAGAAAAGTTGAAAGCCGCTAGAGATAGGCAGAAAATGTATGCTGATCCACGTAGATGTCCGGTAACCTTTAATGTGGGTGAACGAGTGTATCTGAAAGTTTCTCCGTGGAAAGGGGTTAACAGATTCGGTAAACGTGGTAAGTTAGCACCGAGATTTATTGGTCCGTTTTCGATCAGTGAAGTGTTGAATGATCAGACTGTGGTGTTAGATCTTCCGCTAGAGTTAGCTGGTATTCATAATACATTCAACGTATGTTATCTTCGTAAGTGTAAAGTCGACGTTGAAACACAACTTCTTCCTTTAGAAGATTTAAGGGTCGATTTGAATAAGAAATTGGTGGAAGAGCCGGTCCGTGTGGTTGACCAAAAGGTGACTAAGCTGAGAAAGAAAGAGATTTCGATGGTGTTGATTGAGTGGAAACACAGTTTGGGTTCTAATCTTACGTGGGAAACGGAAGAGTTGATGAGAAAATGCTACCCTCATTTGTTTGACCAAGACCAGATTCTGAGGACGGAATCTTCTTAAGGGGGGTGGATTTGTAACAGACTGAAACCCGGGCTAGTTGTAAGTTGCCTATTTTGCCCTTAGGGTTTATGCTTAGTCTTAAGTGCTTTTATTTTAATTATTTTATTAGTGTTTTATTTTAATTGTGTTGTGACCAGTTTGTGACAAGGGTCCCAGAACAGATGGTTTATTTAATTTGGATTCCGTTAGGACCGCGTAAGGAGATACGAAAGGTTATCAGATAAAATACCTGGTAAATATCCGTGTGTGATGGGGTATAGGTTTTTAACCCTTTTAAGTGTATAGTACAGCTCATTTCCTTTTCCTTCTTGAAAATTCTACACACACACCCGTACCTAAACTTCATCCTCTTCACAAACCCTAATTGATCTAAACTTGAAATTGGATTAAGAGACTTTAGAAACTAATTTCTAGCATCATTGTGAGCATCATCTCAGGTTTGTCTTATTGAATCCATGCTTTGATTGTTAAAAATTGGGTTTTTATGTTCTTGAGTTAAAAAGTGTGATTTTGGGTTTGATTCTTGCTTAAATGTGTTGGTTATGCTTAATTGATGTTAGAAATAGGTTGTATATATGTTTAGTAACTTTCCTGTGCTTAAAATTTGGTCAAAAACACTTAGAAATCGAGTTTTTGGGGAAAAATGTTCGAAATCAGCGAACTTGTTCGAAACCAGTTGCTACAGTAGCATATCATGCTACTGTGGTTGACTCTTTTACCATGCATAGTGTAGAAATTGCCATGTTAGAATAATATAGTATGCCTGATGTTGTATGTGATTTATGTGTACACTGTGTGAATGGCACCAGTCGGGCCTAGGGAGACTGGGGACTCGAAACCGTTCCTAGGTGAGGTTATAGTCAATATGAGGTCAACCGTGCCTAGGGGAGGTTGGGTCCATAGGCTACTAATTGTGCAGTATAGTGTGAACGATGCATCCCCTGCATCTGGATAACTATACTGTGAATTGGGTAGCAGGGACAATCGGTAGACTCAAGTCCGATCAGCTAGGAGTCGTGTGCTCGTACAAGCCGCCGATCCTCGTATTGTCTTATTGTATGCTAGTCGGTAGTTAGCATGTGTTGTTGTTAGTATATAGCTTGTGTGTGACTTAAGCTATATCTGTTAGATAAATTCCATTCACTTAGTGGTGCGCTAATTCCCCACATAATTACCCCTTGCAGGTTTAGGTACTGCTAGTCGGGATGGGTGCTGATGCAGAAGACATGTTTGACAACCCTACTCTAATGTGGACTTTTGTTTAAATCATGTTTTGTAATAACGTAACACCGTTGTGTAAACTTAAATTTAATTACTCAGATTAATGTAATGACGCGACTTATAGTGTGTTTATTAATAAAGTCATCCGCTGTGTTTTAAAAATTTTTTTTTGCCGGTGTTACACATACTCTCCAACCGAACCCGATCATGGGGAGCCAGACTCTTCTTCTGATCGAATTCCGGTCATATCCACACACGTCGACATGATAACCTTCATCAATGATACTGATGAATTTGAAGATATTCTCAAAGTCATCCATAAATCAACAATTGATTTCACGCTACGCTTAACGGAACGAATTATGGCTATCCAAGAAGAATACAACCTCTATCTCTAGAGAGAAGACAATGATGTTGAAATCCTAGAAGAACACATTCAAGACTTTATCAACACCCTTCACGATCACATCTACCGTGAAGAAAGGCAACGAGAGCATAATTCAGTGGTTCGCACTATTCTTGAAACATTTACTCTAAGGTTTACAACGCCTTAGCCGGATCTGCACTTCCGTTCTCAGCAAACCAACGAGCCATACTGACTCTCATCCGAAAGCACATGGATCTTTCCACCAGACGCCCAACTTATCACTCTGATTTGCAAATGATCGAGGATATTCACAGTTTTTTTGCTCTCTTGGAAAGAGATAATTTCGAAAGCACACCAGACAGGCTAGTAATTTACGTAACAATTGATCACCACGCTGATCTGATTATCAAAGAGTTACGAGACGCAGTTATAGAGGAAGTAAGGCGCAATAATTCGTTCTCTCATCTTGAACCAGATCGAGTCAACATTTTCACCTACGTTACGAAGCAGATAACACGTATCTTCCACGAATCCACGGATCCAAGTTTCACATTTAAAGCCGGATGTCGGGAGATATACTAAAAAATGGTGATATTAATGCTCGGGTCAGGATTGCTGTTCACTTCTTTTCAGCTTCACCTTTTAACTAATTTGTGCAAAGCTCTCCTACTGTGGAGATCACCATTTCGAAGATTTTGAGATACTAAAGATACAGTTTCTAACATTATTTGAAGACCTCTGAAATGAGCATCCCACCAGAGAAATAATCACCACCAGCACTGCCTCTATGATTGACATTCATGGGTCAACCAGCAGAGCTGTGGATCGTATTCTCATCGAACTTCAAGATTTATCACGAGCTGAAACTGTAAACTACCTATCTTTCAGAAGATCTTCAAGAGAAGTACCGGATCTACTACCACTTTTGGTCCAACACTTTCTCAGGATTTACCCACCAAGACTCACATTCCCTCGAGAAGACCAAGATTACAACCACCAGCGAGGAATGTTTGCTTTTTAAAGCATCACTATGGTCGAGCCAACGACCTTAAAAAAAGCGCTTCTCGAGAGGCAGCCCGTGCAATAAAGTAGAGTAGAAGAATAAAATATGACAAATGAGCCGATCAATAAAGGACACAAGGATTGACAGCCAGCTAAGTATCGTCACAAGCAACATCCACTATGGGTACTTCTTTCTTCCCGCTACTAGCTCAAACTTAAAATTATGCCACATCCTAGCTTATCACTAAGTGTGGGATCCCAACCCAATTAAACACTAGAAAAATACTCCCAAATCTTCAACTAAAACTCTTAAGTGTGGGATACACTAGGAACATTGAGGACAATGTTCGTCTAAGTGTGGGATGTTGGTATAATCTTTTTATGATGTATTAAAATAACCCATTACGAAGATTCCAAGTTCTTAAGCCGAATTTTAAAATTTTTAACAAGAGAAAGCCTTTCCGAAAAAGTATTTTTGAAAACCTAAAACGTTTGTAGATAAAAGTAAGGCTTAAGTAAGGTGGAAATCTTATTAGGTTGAACCAAATCTCTAAAAGAGCATTGCATGACTAAAGGCATTATCGACCTAAATTGATTATGGTGAGTGATGATGTAGCGTGAGGGTACGAAATAGTATTATTTTTAATACAAAATACTACAAAATATGACACAAGTTTTATTAATTTACGGATGGGATATACCTAAACCTTGCTACAACACTATAGGCAGTGTACCTAATTGTAGAGTAGTGTAGTTTTTAGTAAGTCCGGTTCGTTCCACAGGGAGCTAGTGATTACGTACTATATTTTTATAAAACTATATTTATATAAATATATATATATATATATATATAAGTTGTAATCCACCCCTGTTTTGATTAGATATGAATATTAATTTACCCACTTGATCAGTTTGAATAATCAATTACCCAACCCGAATAATTAATTAAATGATTATAATAGATTCCATATGAACGTCACTAAATAGGACAACCATAATCATTATTAATTATTAGGATAATTAATTTGAAGATAGGTTCGACAGACTCCAATGAGTTGTCACTCAATTAGACAATACCCCCCATCTATTAATAGTCAATAGTCCAATTTCCACAAGTGTCGGTCTTTTGTCCAAACCTTAATTATGGTACAAAATTCAATAACCCCGTCTTAATATTTTAGCCCAACATCACGATTACTTCGGCTCAAATAAGCATAATAATAACTTAGTTACGAGACATTAAATTAAAAAGGAAGAACATAGCTTACAGTGATGATTAATCGTGTAGCGTTACACGGACAGAGTTCTGACTTAAATCCTTACAATATTCGCTAACATACCATTATTATTATTATCTAAAATTAAAATTAAAATTATAATATATATAAATATGTTTACAGAAAGATAGAAAGAGAGAATGGGGATAGATCTATAATCGATCAGAATTCGTTCTTTTATAGACGAATTTTGAATTCAAACTTTCACTTATGACCCCTTAACTATGCTCAATTAACAACTTTTTATTATTTAATATTATTCTTATTATGAATTATTTAAATATTATATTTTATTCTTGTGCATAGTTGACTCGTAATTTTTACACCGTTGCGTCGAGCGTTGAGAGTTGACTCATGTCCCGGTTCCGGATTTTCGAACGTCCTTGCGTACTATTTTATATCGTGTACTTTGCGTTTTGTAACTTGTACTCTTGTCATTTTTAGACGTTCCTCATCAATAATTTGAACCTTTTTAATTGTATGTTGTACTTTTGAGCTTTTTGGACCTTTGTGTCTTCAATTCGTCGTTTTCGCCTTTTGTCTTCGCACTTATTTAATACAAACGAATATTACTTGAAAATGGAACAATTGCAACTAAAATCTTGTCTTTCTTGGGGGATAATGCTATGAAATATATGTTCCTTTTTAGCCTTATCAATATCCCCACACTTGAGCGTTGCTTGTCCTCAAGCAATATAGTCTTGAAAAACACTTGAATCACTTCTTTATTCTTCACACTTTGTACATCAGTGACTTCAATACGGCGATATGAACAATGATAGTAACAATGTGGTTAAAGGTGGGTGTGTCATCCACAGTTGCCTCGGGTTTAGGTCAACGACACTTGCAATCAAATAGCCGATTTACTTTCGGTTTCCAAAGCAAAGTGCACATTTGAAAGGCGGTTTACAGTCCCACATGACTATAAAAATTTAGATCCTTTAGGAAATAGGATCTTTATGAAAACATTTGATCTTTTGAAAATTCAATCTAGCTTTTACCCTAGATAAGTTTTCTGATTTGATCCACCATTGTTGTTGCAAAATATATTTGTGGATCAATATTTTGGCTAAAAACATTTAGGTTCATGTAATCCACTGCTATCCCGGTATCGGAAAGCACACATCCAGTTTACTTGTTCCGTATATTACCTTTCGGCAAACTACCGTCCGGTTGTAAAGGAAAGCGATGAACAAGAAACTGTTAAGGCAATGTCTAATGACATGCTTTTGGTTATGGTCTTTTAACGTGTCGGATGCTAGTACTATCCTTGGTAGGAGCAATAGTAAAGATCATCCTATGATTTTTCGGTCTGGCACAAGGTCCTGTCTCCGACCATGCTATGCAACCACCGTTCTTACGGTTGACACCCGATTTGGTTCAGGTAACCTAATGAATTCTGATGAATTCTCAGGATTTTACGTTCAATGGTAATGAACGCATTGAAAATGGGTTTTCAGAAAACAAATCGGTTTTAATTTTGATCAAAATATTTTCTCGTTCAAGCTCGAGTTTAGATATCATTGAATTCCATGAGTTTGAATTCTCAATCTTTAAGGTCAATCTCTAGGATTGAGTAATATCAGTCTTAAAAGCTGATTTTTAATCTTTAAGGAGATTATCCTTTCTGGGGATCTGATTCATTAGTCTTATCAAGCTAATTTGCACGGTGCCCCCCCATTGTACGAGATAAATCCTTCTCATGGTTAGGATAAATCTGACCACATGGCGACCCTGTTTGATGCTGAGGTCCGTGGATTTCCAGCCGATTTTAGTGATGATTTTTCTAGATTTTTCGTCAACCTACAGCTGGTCTGGACGACAACTTCTTGACCTAAATCAAGAAGCGTGTGTCTTTTTCGGAAGACTTTACTTCCTTCAAATGATGGAATTGATTCATCGTGTAGATCCATCTTTCTTTCAAAAGTATTATAGTAAATCGGGTAAAACTGATTAGTATCATCCGAAACAAAAGTACCTGCAATAATCTTGTACAAAAATATGTGATAGATAGTTTTTAATTGAATAACTTGGTACATTCTCCCCACACTTAGTTTCTTTCTTTGCCTTTTTATTCTCCTTTATTCCATTTTAAATGAATTCAAGCATTTTAGGTTGTTTCTCAATTTATGTCCTTTCCGAGGTAACGATAATTTCGGTATTATCACCTAGTTTTCACCGTTCATAAATATGTATAAACATGATTTTGACTTCATTTAATTGAAAATTTTTCAAATTTTCACAAAATTTAGCAAATAAACCAAGTATAAACCTGAGAGAATTTATAACCCTTCCCCACACTTAAGATCATGCAATGCCCTCATTTGCATGAAATCAGACTATAATTTAAATTCATGAGGGTGATTAGCGTAGAAAAGTGATTAAAAATACCGAGTTTGTAATTACAAAGCTCGTCGAATGATAGATGGCGCCTCATCGTTCATTCCTTCATTTGTTATATCATATTTGTTGTTTTGCGTCTTGTCGTCAAAATTAGTACATTTTGCTGAACTTTAATGACAGTCTTTGAAAGTGCGTTATTTTACCCTGTTTTGTACATAAGATAAAATACAAACATATATATATATATATATATATATATATATATATATATATATATATATATATATTTTTGAAGTTTGGTTTATAACCCCACTTTTCAAAAATTTATAAAGTATAATATTTTTGGCATACTTTAAATCAATAAAATTAAAAATAATGATAACAAAATTTGTCGCCCCGCCCTCGGGTAAAGTAATTTCGGCTTAATGACCTAGTCTTCAACTCACGACGAATTTTAGAAATCATTTTTTCAACTTAATGAATTAAAGTAAATTTTGTTTTTAAAAACTTAAATTAAAATGCATATTAATTTCATAAAAAACCTACAAAACAAAAATTCAGAATGGAGGGAGAAAACTAGTTCTTTAGTGTCTGCTAACGGAAAAGACCAATCGGGTTCCATTCTCGGAACTACACGAGAACAGAACAACTAACTCTAGATAGCATTTTCTTTTTAGAACATTTGAATCTCCCCACACTTAGGTAGCCGTGGTGTCAAAATTGTGATTAACTTCATCGTTAATTTCTCTTGGTCCATAATCAACTTGCATATCCGTGACTTTTTCTTTAAGCCATTGGTCGGATTCCTGTGTAATATCCACAATTTCAACTAGTTTCTCCTTTTCTTTAGGTGATAGATTGGATACTAACCGGTTACATAACTTAAAGTTCCCCTTGGTTCTAGCATCGCGAATCCGTTTAATAAGTTTCTTCATTGAACTATTAATAACGGGATCATTTAATTTCGTATCAACAACGGGGTTCTTTGTTATCATGTCATCATTAGGTGTTACTTCATTTTCCCCACACTTAGGCGTTTCATTATTGCTAAGTATTACCGTTGGAATTGGTAAAACAACATGGTTCTTACCAATCGTTTTTGCTGGTTCAACGGTTTTGGTTGGTGGAGATTTAGTCTTTCGAATCATAAAGGTGATCGATTTGTCACCACTACTAAGTGTCATTCTACCATTTCCTACATCAAATAACGCCTTGGTGGACGCTAAGAATGGTCGACCTAAAATTAGAGGAATGTTTGGGTCCTCTTCTATGTTAATGACAATGAATTCGACTAGAAAGGTTAAATTGCCTACTTGAACGGGTAGGTTGTCAACAATTCCAACTGGGTGTTTAATGGTTTGATCAAAGAGTCGAACACTCATATCCGTTGGACTTAACTTACCTACTCCTAATCTCTTATATAATGAAAGAGGTATAACACTTACACTTGCACCTAAATCTGCTAGTGCATCATACATGACACAATCACTAAGTAGACAAGGAACAATAAATTCACCCGGATCACCTATCTTAGGAGGAGGTTTTGGTGGAACTGTCTTCACCGGGTTTACTTCTACGGCTTTTGTTTCTTGTACTTTCTTATTCTTTTTCTTCTTCTTCTTTTCAGAGGTATCACAATCTTTATTACCTATCACTTGCTCATACTCAACTCCTTTTCTTGGAAACGGGATGGGTGGTTTGTATGGTGCCACCACTGGCTTTACATACTCGGGTGGTGGTGGTGTAACTTCTTCATTGTTACTCTCATCTAAAACCTTCCCATCTTCTGGTGCTGGTTTTTCAGAATTCGTTGAAACCATATTAACATTCTCATTCCGAGGATTTGCTTCAGTATTACTCGGTAGCTTTCCTTGTTCCCTCTCACTCATCATGCTAGCAAGAGTACCTACGTGTTTTTCTAGATTCAAAATGGAAGCTTGTTGAGTTCTTAATGACTGATCAAACCTCTCATTCGTTTGGGTTTGAGATGTAATAAATTGTGCTTGAGATTCAACTAGCTTTTCCATCATTTCTTCTAGATATGGCTTTTTCTCTTCGGTTTGTTGTGGTGGTTTATACAAGTTAGGTCTTTGTTGATTGAAAGTGTTGTTTTGAGTTGGTTGGTTATTCGAACCTTGTTGGTTATACGAGTTATTGTTGGGTCCATTTGGATTGTAAAGAATGTTTTGATTTCGATTGAAGTTCAGCTTTGGCGGTTGATAATTATTTTGATAATTATTTCTCGGCCTTTGGTTCATATAGGAAACATTCTCTCGTTGTTCCATTGTTGGTTCAATGTGACAATCTTTCGTTAGGTGTGGTCCACCGCATTGCTCACAACTGATTCGTATTGCGTGAATATCTTTATTCATCTTTTCCATTCGTCTTTCGAAAGCATCTATTTTTGCGGAAACGGAATCAAAGTCATGGCTAGAATCGGCTCTAGCCGCTTTAGATGAACGAAAAATATCTTTTTCTTGATGCCACTCATGAGAGTGGGAGGCTGTGTTATCAATAATTTTGTAAGCTTCAGTTGCGATTTTCTTCATAATTGAACCACCAGCTGTTATGTCGATGTCTTTCCGTGTAGCAACGTTGACACCTTGGTAGAATATTTGTACTATTTGATAAGTGTCTAAACTGTGTTGAGGACATCCTCTCAACATCCTTCCGAATCTTGTCCATGTCTCATATAATGTTTCATTTGGCTTTTGCACGAACGTAACAATTTCTCCTTGAAGTCTCACGGCTTTGGATGCCGGAAAGAATTGTTTAAGAAATTTTTCAACTAAAACATCCCATGTGTCAATCGCCCCTTCAGGGAACGATTCTAACCAATCTTTGGCTTCTCCCTTTAAAGTCCTGGGAAACAACATGAGATAGATCTGTTCATCCTCCACTTCTCGGATTTTGAATAGTGTACAGATCCTGCTAAACGTACGAAGATGTTCGTTTGGATCTTCATTCGACGCACCACTGAATTGGCATTGGTTAGTCACCATATGTAGAATTTGTCCTTTGATTTCATAATCTGGTGCATTAATGTTTCGTTGAGTAATTGCATGACCTTGGCCGGTGCGTTTGGCTCTCATTCGGTCTTCCATACTTAGAGGTTCTAGATTTTCCATGATTGGAAGTGTTGTATCCGAATCACTAGAGGTTTCTGATTTAATGGTTTCTTCCTCAGCAATCTCCGGATTCTCAATTGTGAGGTTGGTTTCAAAAACTGGATTATCGGAAATTTGAGTATTTGGTCGACTAGATGACGATTCTAAAGAAAAATCAACGGCGGCGATATTTGCTAAATGCCTTGATCGAGTTACAGGCGGTGATCGTATGACAGGCGGTGAACGTCTTGCTCGGTGCATTCACAGAATATCCTATTAGTTATAAAAATAATAAGAAAAACTTAAATAAGCTATCCAATTAATAGACTTTTCTGATTTTTGCCCACGTTTCGAATAGCCAAAAGATGCAGCAGAGGGGCAGGATTCGTTTGGTCTCAATATAATTGAGGACTGTTTGGCTCCAACAACCCGGTCCACGTACAAATCCAACTATTACTACGAACCAGAAAAATGTCAACGTCTGTTAACTTAACCGCTTAAATAATTTCTCTTTCCGTTTAAGAAATATTAGATTAGATGTAGATAAAATTCTATGTCCTATAACTAGAATGACGAGAAATAAGGAAGAAATAGATTGCGCGTCGAAAAGTGTCGAAAAACGAAAAAGGCGAAGAGTGACTTATAAGACTTTAAAAACACGCGATTAATCCAACCTTATAACTATCACTATCTTAAAATTAAAACTACAAATAGAGATTACTAATTGGAATTGTAATTGATACATAGGTAAAAGGCATCGAAAAATAAAAATAAGAAAATAACTATGGCAAAACTAAACTTAATACTAAAAGTTGCGACTATAGTCTAAAAATCTAAAGGTAATAAAACAAAAAAAAAACATTTTTTTTATAGACAAAATCTTAAAAAAATATTTTTTTTTTAATAATTTTTTTTTTTTTCGCTTTTTTTTTTTTACGTTTTTTGTTTTTTTTTTTTTTTTTTTAAATGAAATAAGTCCAAATCTCATATAAATGATCTGCGGCTAGATTTATTAACAATTAAATTAATTACAGTCATTAACTTGTACCAAATCTCATTTCGTTCTTTTTTTGATTTCTATTAAAGCACAGCATCCAAGAAAATGAATAAGGTATTTTTAGTAGGCAATTAAGAAGTGGGACCCATTGCTTTTGCTTTTGCTTTTGGTGGTCACGATAGAAACAAAGAAAAAGAAGGGTGAAAATCTAGTGAAATCTAGTGAAAATCTATAAAAACTAATTAAAAAAAAAATCTATTAGACACAACGTGTCCCCAAAATTACTTTGTTTTATATAATTTTATTTTTACAAATATAAATTAAAAATATAGCGTTTTAGCGTTCCCCGGCAGCGGCGCCAAAAACTTGATGATGTAGCGTGAGGGTACGAAATAGTATTATTTTTAATACAAAATACTACAAAATATGACACAAGTTTTATTAATTTACGGATGGGATATACCTAAACCTTGCTACAACACTATAGGCAGTGTACCTAATCGTAGAGTAGTGTAGTTTTTAGTAAGTCCGGTTCGTTCCACAGGGAGCTAGTGATTACGTACTATATTTTTATAAAACTATATTTATATAAATATATATATATATATATATATATATATATATATATATATATAAGTTGTAATATTATTATAAAAGGGGGTTTTTTACCGTTTAATGACCGGTTTGTCGATTTTATATTTTTAAGCGTAAAGATAAATGACAATAATTAAAGTGCGTAAAATATATAAATGACGATAAATAAAATAACAATAAATAAAATTGCGATAGAATATGAAATAAAAGGATTATGCTTATTTAAACTTCCGTAATCATGATGTTTAACGTTTTGATTTTAATTAATTGTTACTCGGGTTAATTGTCCTTTGTCATGGTTTATTTGATACCTATCTGGTTTTTGTCCATAATAGTCCATCGGTCATAAATATAAAGTGCGAGTGTCCTCGTCAAATTACCCTTATACCCGAAGTCAAATATTCCAAGTAATTAAGGATTTAAACTGTGACGCAGTTATCACTTCTGTCAACAATTACACCAGTTATCACTGTATGTAATCCACCCCTGTTTTGATTAGATATGAATATTAATTTACCCACTTGATCAGTTTGAATAATCAATTACCCAACCCGAATAATTAATTAAATGATTATAATAGATTCCATATGAACGTCACTAAATAGGACAACCATAATCATTATTAATTATTAGGATAATTAATTTGAAGATAGGTTCGACAGACTCCAATGAGTTGTCACTCAATTAGACAATACCCCCCATCTATTAATAGTCAATAGTCCAATTTCCACAAGTGTCGGTCTTTTGTCCAAACCTTAATTATGGTACAAAATTCAATAACCCAGTCTTAATATTTTAGCCCAACATCACGATTACTTCGGCTCAAATAAGCATAATAATAATTTAGTTATGAGACATTAAATTAAAAAGGAAGAACATAGCTTACAGTGATGATTAATCGCGTAGCGTTACACGGACAGAGTTCTGACTTAAATCCTTACAATATTCGCTAACATACCATTATTATTATTATCTAAAATTAAAATTAAAATTATAATATATATAAATATGTTTACAGAAAGATAGAAAGAGAGAATGGGGATAGATCTATAATCGATCAGAATTCGTTCTTTTATAGACGAATTTTGAATTCAAACTTTCACTTATGACCCCTTAACTATGCTCAATTAACAACTTTTTATTATTTAATATTATTCTTATTATGAATTATTTAAATATTATATTTTATTCTTGTGCATAGTTAACTCGTAATTTTTACACCGTTGCGTCGAGCGTTGAGAGTTGACTCATGTCCCGGTTCCGGATTTTCGAACGTCCTTGCGTACTATTTTATATCGTGTACTTTGCGTTTTGTAACTTGTACTCTTGTCATTTTTAGACGTTCCTCATCAATAATTTGAACCTTTTTAATTGTATGTTGTACTTTTGAGCTTTTTGGACCTTTGTGTCTTCACTTCGTCGTTTTCGCCTTTTGTCTTCGCACTTATTTAATACAAACGAATATTACTTGAAAATGGAACAATTGCAACTAAAATCTTGTCTTTCTTGGGGGATAATGCTATGAAATATATGTTCCTTTTTAGCCTTATCAGTGAGGCACCCAAATAAGACCAACATTCATCTTTAAAGCTTCACTGTTTACCGTTGAGAGTGCCAATGTCTGTGCTCAGAATCAGAACTTGCTTCAGATCTACATTTCCAAAGCAGCGAAATGTGATTCGGTTATAATCAGAAGAGCTAGCCATTTATCAAAAATAAGCCTTTCGCACCTCCACTACTTCTACTTCACCACCACATTCACATCATCTTTACTATCTCTCAAAAAATCCAGAAAATGAGATTCCTTCCCAAAACCCGATGTTATAAACCTCTCAAGTATCATAGCAAAGGTCTTGAAAAAGTTTATCGGCAAAAAGTTTCTCGAGATGAAATCTCCAATATATATATATATATATATATATATATATATATATATATATATATATATATATATATATATATATATATATATATATATATATATATATATATATATATATATATATTTTCAAAGTTCTGAAAAAAGGAGGAGAACTTATAAAGAGAAATGCCGAAGAAGAACTTGACCAAAAATAATTATCAAATGAAGAAAAGTTCAAAAGTGCTTCTCAAAATTTTTAGCACTCCTATCTATCAGAATAAAAGTCTGCATAAAAACTATATTACCCTTTTCCTTCTCACCCCTCTAAAACAACTTCACTCCAAAAATTTCTTTCCACCATTGACAAATGGCCTAGAAGCTATGGTTACTACCGTTCTCACATTAGTAGCAAGGATTTGAGTCTTTATCAAACCTATGACGATGGGTACAGCATGACTGGCTATGAGTGAATTCATTTCTTAGATCTATAGGTATAACAACCCTCACATTTCTATGCTTGAATTGACTAATTTGCCCCTAGGGTTGTTATCCATATTTAATATATGATTAAATTCGACGTTGATTAAATATTTATTTTTTTGTCGACACGTTTTGTTAACTAAGTTTTATACTAATTATATAAAATAACTTTAGTTAATATTAATATTAATGTGTATTATATATAAAACTATATGTAACATAATTATTAATTAAATGATAAGTTATTTTAATCATTATTTATATTTTTAGCTTATAAAAAAAGAAATAAGATTTTTTTTATAAATTAAATAATGAGCCCATGAATTTTGACTAAATATTTTCAAAGACAAAACATATTAAAAACATTTTTAACATGTTTTCTTTTTTTGTCAAAATTGGCACCTTTATTTTATTTATATTTTTTCTTTTCACCAACCATTTTTTTCCTATAAATACCCACTTTCATTTCATAAAAACTTGTATCAAATTTTTGAAAAAAATCTCTCATAAACTTGGGAAACTACTTGAGGTATTTTCTATTTTTTTTTTATCGAATTGCTTTTATTTTTTTTGTATATTCTTTATAAATTCGAAATTAATATATATAAATTATGTTTATATGTTAAAATTAGTATTATAAGTATAATGATGTATAAAAATAATTTTGATAATTTATGAAATATTATTTATAATTAAATACGAATTATGTAGTATTTAAACGAAAAAACAATGTAAAATTCATAATAAATATTTTTAACCAAAAATAAAATATATATAATTTTTCTGAGTTTATAAAACTTATATAGATTTGAAAAAAAAATTATAAAAATAATTACTTGGGTCGAATTGGTAATTATTATATAATTAAACTCTATTATTATGTAATTCGAAGGTAAATTAAGAATAAATATAAAATAATAAAAATATTTTTTTAAATATTTTTTCTACAGGTTATTAGATTGATAGAAACTTATAAAAATTATAAAAATAATTATTTGGGTTTATTTAGTAATTATGTAGATTTAAACTTGTTTTGTGAATAAATTAAGGGTAAAAACAAAAATAAATACAAAATATAATAAAAATGTTTTCTTAAATTTTTTGAATGATTTATATGATTAACTAAGACTATAAAAATTATGTATTTAATTTTTAAATATTTAATTAAGTATTTAGACATTTTTGGATAATGTTTGATTAATAAAACACTATTATCTTTGAAGTAATTTAGGTATTTATTTAAAGGTAATTATATTTAATATATATAAGACATACTAAGGTATAACTAAATATTA
Source organism: Rutidosis leptorrhynchoides (assembly GCF_046630445.1). Classification (NCBI taxonomy): domain Eukaryota; kingdom Viridiplantae; phylum Streptophyta; class Magnoliopsida; order Asterales; family Asteraceae; genus Rutidosis; species Rutidosis leptorrhynchoides. The sequence goes on from NC_092334.1 coordinate 605,059,929, forward strand.
AATAATACTTAGGTTATATTATCACATATATAATTATTAAGTACATTAATAATTCGTTGTGTGTATACACCTATAACGTGAAGGGTATAATTAAAAGATAACGTGCACTTTATACAAGCCTCACCGCTACTTGTGGCCTAGGTTGATCCTTGTTACCATTATGAGACGCTTGTGGATCTCGAATACCAAGACTTAGATTCTGGTCAAGAGATCCTGGGCCGCTCGGTAACAATAGATCATTCGAATGACTTGCATGTTAGCAATGAAGTTTGGACGAGATTGTACGACGTCTTTGTTGAGGATTATAACCCGAACATTCTTAAACTAGAAGCTTACTATAAGTAGAAGCTTTCCATAAATAGTAGGTTTCCAAAAATAGAAACTTTTGAGAAATAGAAACTTTTCTCGAAAATCGTCACTGTTAATATAGTTGCTATATTAATAAACAAACTTTATGTCTGTTAGAGATTTACTAATCAAAGATTATATCTCTAGGTTAAGATCTCCGATCACTTACTCCGTTCATTCTTCTTTGCGTGGAATAACTTACTTGCTACTAAGGTGAACTTCATAGCCTTACTTTTTACTGTTTCATAACTGTTTTTATAACTTTTGAGGTGAGACACATGCTTGCTTCATAACTCTTTTAAGCTTAGACACAAGTACTAAATTGTAAACTGTGCTGTCATGCTTTGATTCATGCTAAATTCCTACCGTAATATCGTCAATTGCTACGTTTAAATGCAAACTTAATTATTGTGAGTAGGCCTATTGAGAGTAACGTCTCTAACCATTCGACCGTTGGTCTTTGGTTACATAATAATGATTCCACGACACTGACAGTACAAGGTGTCATAGGATAAATTATTTAGCAGCGATATTACAAACTGCAGCAACACTTTTAGATTGATATATCTATATTGATCAACTTTAAACTAAATCTTGTGGTCTAAAACTTTGGATATTATTTATAAACCTGTGAATTTCACTCAACCTTTTTGGTTGACACTTTAAGCATGTTTTGTCTCAGGTGATGATTGAGCTAGCTGTTTGCAACTTTGTAATGATAGATTTGATGCTTGCATGAAGTCCACATCGCATATTATATTTTAGTTCATAAACATTTATTTTACATTTTAATAATAATGTAAACATTTATTACTACTTCCGCTATTTTATTAACAAAGGTTTTATTTAAAAAGTCTCATATAGAGTCGTTCTCGTTTATACAACTGTGTTATGATATGATTGATCACAATTACCCCTGGTCCATTTTGGAGGTGTGACAGATTGGTATCAGAGCCAAGTTTGTTGTAAAGAACCAGGATTGCATATTATGTGTGCCTTATACAATTAGGTACCATAGCAATGTAGGACTACAACTTTTCTTGACTATAGTGCCTTTAATTGTTGCCTTTAATTGTTAAATGCTACACTATACCTTAGGAACTTTACTTATTCAATTCTTTAATCTTTCTTAGAATGCTGAGCCAATCCAAGAACTCTGCTCACTCTCCTAAGTACTCTCCAATTACGCCACCGCATTTAAATGCGACACCATGAATTCTGAAATTCTTGACATTCCTATGTCATCTATCATACGTGTATAACCTCCCTATTATATTACGTGCCCTTATGCCTTTGTGCATTAGTTTGCGAACCTAAAAATGTCATTATTGACTCATAAAGATTCTCGATAACTCAAAGACATTATAATGTCATCACTATTCATATTCATTACTTTTAAATTTTTGATTTCTCGTTATTTTTTATCATTGAATTTTCTTGACGGATGGAGTCTACAAAACTCTAGAATGGAAAGGTTTGGATTACCGATTTAAAGGATCCTATAGCTCAAGCTCCTAGACCTGAATAGGCCATTACGAATTGAAAGTCTTTAATCATTATCTGATTACATACTTATCATTTTTAATCTAGACACGTCATACTGCAATTATTGCATAAATGGAGTATAGACAAATCATATATTATCATATCTATCCCAATAAACTTTGTCTAACACTTTTCCTAAATTTCCTCCGTAAATTACGGAAATCTTTTTGCTACATATACGTATTCAAGGGGATGAATATATCATTCAGTATTCAACACCCACTCGTATCAAAAACCCTAATTCCAATCACATAAGATGGATTTCTCACTTGATTCCTCGAACTCCTCGAGCTCCAATGGCAGCGTAATCGGAACAAATGAACCAATTAGCCATCATCTATTTTGGATGAATTGGGGATGAGTTCGTAGTTTACTTAATCAATGGAGAAGTGAAGAAGGTGATCCTTTTCACCCACCACATTGCCCTATTGGCGAAGAACCTGAAGCACTTACTGGCGAACCAATCCGGAACACCATTTTCACCCTCATTTCCAGGATATCTCATCACGAGTATATAATGTCTAAAATTCTAGATCTTATTCATCCCCGTGTCCAAACCGCCAATCATCCCGGAATAATATAAGAAGTCAACAAGCTTTGCACTCGAGTAGTGGCTTTAGAAAATATGGTGCAAAACCTACGAGCACCAGCAGCAGCATAACCAGCACCACCAGTACCATCAGCATCACCACCAACAGCATCAGCTTCACCAACAATAACATCAGCATCCCACGTCTCAACATCATAATTGGTACCTCAAACATCGACATCATACGCCCATAGATACCAAGGAATATTAGTAATAATGAGTTAAGATGTATTGACTCATTCTTCCTGAAGAATTATATATGTATACTTTATATATATATATATATATATATATGGTTTGGAACAATAATAAATCTTTTCGTACTAAGTTATTACGTGTGAATCTTAACTAGTATGTACTACTTGATTAATTCATATCACTAATATGCTATGATGTACATCCTTCGTTAATGACTTAACAATCATTAATCACTGCTTCAGTACAATAAACTCCATTTCATAATAAATCAAGTGTATTATTCAAATACATGTTTGATTTTACACTTCCATTTTCGATGTACTCGAAACTTTTTAGAAAACATTATTCGTGTCTTGTGAATTTCACAAGAATTCCACGAGCACCAACATCATATATCGAGGTATACCAATAACAATGAACAACAAAGTATTGATTCATAACTCCATTAAAGAAATATTCCGCGATGATTATGTAATCTCTCAAGTTTTGAAGATTATTTATTCTCGTTCCAACCGCAAATCATTTATTATATTATATCATTAAATCTATATTATATTTGAAGAATACATATATGAACGTATATCTCTATAAAGATTGTAATTAAAGTTCTTTTATACAAACTGTTAATTGTGAAAATATTTTAACGGGTAGGTAATACCCGAGAAATATTTATATCTCACATTAATATGTTGCATTGTACATTCTTTAATTCTGATTTAATAATCAGTAACTATACTACTAACGTTCACAAGATATATGTATCCGCTCACTAATGAACAACCATTTTCATACAAATTCAATTACATATTCGGATTTTGACATATCAGAATCCAAGTAAAGCTTTAGCAGGTGTTATCTTCCTAAAGATTACTAAATTCATATATATATTCATTCGTATTCTGTGATGAATTATCACGTCAAACCACCAAAATTCGAACCATTGATGGTTACATCCTACGCTTAAACACTTCAAATTCAAGAGTCTTGAAAACACCTCGGATTGATAATCAATGATTCAGATTCGTTAACCTTGAGAATGCTGACGAAGCAGCAAAAGCTATAGATGGTCTTAATGGCCAAAAGTTTGATGATAAAGAATGACGTATTGAAAAAGCTCAGATTTGGAACTGAAAAATGGATTGAGCTAACCATGAAGGAGACCAAGGACAAATACGAGGACCAAACCCTATATTCAAAGAATTCAGGTAATTCTGGATCCGATGAAATCTTTAGAGAATATCTTGCTCCGAAGTCATGTTAAAAGCTTGCGGAAAATTTTTCTTCATCAACTTTTGAACTTAGAAATTCCAAAATATCATCATAAATATCTTCGATATTTCTGAAGATATTTTCATAAATATTCTCGTCCGAAATTATATACCTCTTCGTGCTATCTGTATTACATTATATTGGAAACTTCTGTAAAACCTAAGTATGAATTATGAATGAATTCTGAAGAAGTGTTGGGAATTGAAGCATGAGTTAGTATAATATAATGACGTCAGGCCAACGTGATTATATTACAGTAAGTCATGCTAAATTTCTAATGGAAGATGATGATTCATAGACAATACCGTCATCATGTTCCATGTTACATAACTCTTTCATTCTATTTAACCTCTAAACATATCAAGAAAATATTTTTCTTGATGATTCGGTCTTTTTTGGATATTCTGGTAATTTGAAAAATCAAATCGTACTATTACCTTTACTTTCTGCTTTGTATATTATGATCATTCGAAACTTCATACCTACGAATTCTGGACCATTATTCGCTTGACTTGAAGTCGGGAAGGAAAAACAAAAGCACGGAGCTCCGACATATAAGGGAAAATATAAAGCCCGATAACAACACGGAAATTACAAACCGTGTATATCAATACGTATTGCAACGTAAAGACACGGGAGAATTAAAAACATTATAACCCCAAGGGAATAGTAGAAGAAAACAAATTCCTCTGGTGGTAAATGAAAAAGAAGAATGACTGTATATATGGTCAATATAATAATAAGGATCAATACGGGATTGAGCATATTAACAAATCTTTTGAAAGTATGAATTGAGGAAGAAAGTATAGAAGCGGTGAAGATAATGAGACGGAAGAACCTAATTTATAGCAAAATTCTAAACACAGTAATCGAGGCAATTCACCGCATTTAATCAAAGAAATCTCAAAATTCCTTAATTACCGAAGAATCAAATCTTATAAAGATTATGAAGATCTCTTTAAGTCCCTTAAATTTCGAAAATCAAATTTAGCTATGTCAAAAGTTAAGACGAACATTTATTTTCCTCATTTCACTTTTTTACGATAGCTTCACTCATACTCTTCACGTACTCGAATTGTTTTATTTCTCTATAGTGATAAAACTCTATTTTCCAACTCATATCCGTCTTGAAAACATACTAATTGTCAACCATGACGATCTCTGTCAAATTTCGGGACGAAATTTCTTTAACGGGTAGGTACTATAACAACCTCATATTTCCATACTTGAATTGACTAATTTGCCCCTAGGGTTGTTATCCATACTTAATATATGATTAAATTTGACATTGATTAAATATTTATTTTTTTGTCGACGAGTTTTGTTAACTAAAGTTTATACTAATTATATAAAATAACTTTAGTTAATATTAATATTAATGTGTATTATATATAAAACTATATGTAATATAATTATTAATTAAATGATAAGTTATTTTAATCATTATTTATATTTTTAGCTTATAAAAAAAAGAAATAAGATTTTTTTGATAAATTAAATAATGAGCTCATGAATTTTGACTAAATATTTTCAAAGACAAAACATATTAAAAACATTTTTAACATGTTTTCTTTTTTTGTCAAAATTGGCACCTTTATTTTATGTATATTTTTTCTTTTCACCAACCATTTTTTTCCTATAAATACCCACTTTCATTTCATAAAAACTTGTATCAAATCTTTGAAAAAACTCTCTCACAAACTTGGGAAACTACTTGAGGTATTTTCTATATTTTTTTTATCGAATTGCTTTTATTTTTTGGTATATTCTTTATAAATTCGAAATTAATATATATAAATTATGTTTATATGTTAAAATTAGTATTATAAGTATTATGATGTATAAAAATAATTTTGATAATTTATGGAATATTATTTATAATTAAATACGAATTATGTAGTATTTAAACGTAAAAACAATGTAAAATTCGTAATAAATATTTTTAACCAAAAATAAAATATATATAATTTTTTCTGAGTTTATAAAACTTATATAGATCTGAAAAAAAAATTATAAAAATAATTACTTGGGTCAAATTGGTAATTATTATATAATTAAACTCTATTATTATGTAATTCAAAGGTAAATTAAGAATAAATATAAAATAATAAAAATATTTTTCTTTAATATTTTTTCTACAGGTTATTAGACTGATAGAAACTTATAAAAATTATAAAAATAATTTTTTGGATTTATTTAGTAATTATGTAGATTTAAACTTGTTTTGTGAATAAATTAAGGGTAAAAACAAAAATAAATACAAAATATAATAAAAATGTTTTTTTAAATTTTTTTACTGATTTATATGATTAACTAAGACTATAAAAATTATGTATATAATTTTTAGATATTTAATTAAGTATTTAGACATTTTTGGATAATGTTTGATTAATAAAACACTATTATCTTTGAAGTAATTTAGGTATTTATTTAAAGGTAATTATATTTAATATATATAAGACATACTAAGGCATAACTAAATATTAAATAATACTTAGGTTATATTATCACATATATAATTATTAAGTACATTAATAATTCGTTGTGTGTATACACCTATAACGTAAAGGTTATAATTAAAAGATAACGTGCACTGTATACAAACCTCACCGCTACTTATGGCCTAGGGTGATCCTTGTTACCATTATGGGACGCTTGTGGATCTCGAATGCCAAGACTTAGATTCTGGTCAAGAGATCCTGGGCCACTCGGTAACAATAGATCATTCGAGTGACTTGCATGTTAGCAATGAAGTTTGGGCGAGATTGTACAACATCTTTGTTGAAGATTATAACCCGAACATTCTTAAACTAGAAGCTTACTATAAGTGGAAGCTCTCCATAAATAGTAGGTTTCCAAAAATAGAAACTTTTGAGAAATATGAACTTTTCTTGAAAACCGTCACTGTTAATATAGTTGCTATATTAATAAACAAACTTTATGTCTGTTAGACATTAACTAATCAAAGATTATATCTCTAGGTTAAGATCTCCGATCACTTACTCCGTTCATTCTTCTTTGCGTGGAATAACTTACTTGCTACTAAGGTGAACTTCATAGCCCCACTTTTTACTGTTTCATAACTGTTTTTATAACTTTTGGGGTGAGACACATGCTTGCTTTATAACTGTTTTACGCTTAGACACAAGTACTAAATTGTTAACTATGTTGTCATGCTTTGATTCATGCTAAATTCCTACCGTAATATCGTCAATTGCTACGTTTAAATGCAAACTTAATTATTGTGAGTAGGCCTATTGAGAGTAACGTCTCTAACCATTTGACCGTTGGTCTTTGGTTACATAATAATGATTCCACGACACTGACGGTACAAGGTGTCATAGGGTAAATTGTTTAGTAGTGATATTACAAACTGCAGCAACACTTTTAGATTCATATATCTATATTGATCAACTTTAAACTAAATCTCGTGGTCTAAAACTTTGGATATTATTTATAAACCTGTGAATTTCACTCAACCTTTTTGGTTGACACTTTAAGCATGTTTTGTCTCAAGTGATGATTGAGCTAGCTGTTTGCAACTTTGTGATGACAGATTTGATGCTTGCATGGAGTCCACATCGCATATTATATTTTAGTTCATAAACATTTATTTTACATTTTAATAATAATGTAAACATTTATTACTACTTCCGCTGTTTTATTAACAAAGGTTTTATTTAAAAAGTCTCATATAGAGTCGTTCTCTTTTATACAACTGTGTTATGATATGATTGGTCATAATTACCCCTGGTCCATTTTGGGGGTGTGACAATAGGGAACCCTAAACACTTGTGTGATTTGAGTGACCCGTGAAAGCTAGCCTAAGTCATGTAACCTCCTCGCATGCTTGCAAAGATAGTTTCAATCCTAACATAGATGACTCATCTTACTTTTAGCTCATATAATAAAAATCAAACTGCTTAGGCTATTAGGAAAGAAAATCCAAAAAGATTTCTTAAGGTAAATGATGTTAAAGCGAAGGGGTACAAAATAGTTATATTTTTACTACGAAATACTATTAAATATGATACAATTTTACACAAGTTATTTATTTATTTATAGAGTGGATATACCTAAACCTTGCTACAACACTAATAGGCAGTGTACCTAATCGTACAGTAGTGTATTTTTTAGTAAGTCCGGTTCATTTCACAGGGAGCTATCCAAGTTTAACGCTATATTTTTAAACTATATTTATATATATATATATATATATATATATATATATATATATATATATATATATATATATATATATATATATATATATATATAAGTCGTATTATTATTATTATTATTATAAAAAAGGGGGTTTTTACCGTTTAATGACCGGTTTGTCGATTTTAAATAAAGCGTAAAGATAAATGACGATAATATAAATGACAGAATTTAAATTGCGATAAAGTAAATTGCAGTAATTAAAATGACAGTAAATAAAGGTACGATGAAATATGAAATAAAAGTATTATGCTTATTTAAACTTCCGTAATCATGATGTTTGACGTTTTGATTTTAATTAATTGTTACCCGGGTTAATTGTCCTTTGTCCTGGATTATTTGATACCTATTTGGTTATTGTCCATAATAGTCCATCGGTCATAATTATAAAATGCTCGTCAAATTAACCTTATTCCTGAAGTCAAATATTCCAACTAATTAGGGATTCGAACTGTAACAAGGTTTTAATACTTTGTTAATAATTACACCAGGTTATCGACTGCGCGTAATCCAAGGTTTTAATACTTTGTTAACAATTACACCAATTATCCTTGTATGTAATCCACCCCTGTTTTAATGAGATATGAATATTAATTTACCCACTTGATCAAAATGAATAATCAATTGCCCAACCCGAATAATTAATTAAATGATTGTAAAAGATGTCGTATAAACGTCACTAAATAGAACATACATAATCATTTTAATAATTATTAGATTAACTAACTTGAAGATAGGTTCTACAGGTTCTAATGAGTTGTCATTCGATTAGACAATACCCCCTATCTATTAATAGTCAATAGTCCAATATCCACAAGTGTCGGTCTTTTGTCCAAACCTTAATTATGGTACAAAATCTAATAACCCAATCTTAATTTTTAGTCCAACATCACGATTACTTTAGCTTAAATAAGCATAATAATAACTTAGTTACGAGACATTAATTTAAAAAGGAAGAACATAGCTTACATTGATTATTTATCGCGTAGCGTTACACGGACAGAATTTCGACTTTAAAACCCGTAAAACATTTCTTACAATAACCCAACTAAACCATAATTTATTATTAATCTTAAATTAAAATTAAAATTATAATATAAATATATTACATAGAGAAGAGAGATTGATTTTTTGTGTGTCTAACTCGTCCGAAAAACTGACTTTTTATAGAACTTGGCCTGCTACAGTAACTCATGCGGTCGCATGAGATTTTAGTGCAAATCTCATGCACTCGCATGGGCTCATGCACTCGCATGAGTTTTATGCCTATTTCTCATGCGATCGCATGGCCGTCAGATTCAGCTCAAATATTTTTTGTTTGCTAGTTTGTCGACATTATTTAATATAATATATAATATATAAATAATTTATATAACTATTTAAATATTATATTATATTTTTGTGCATAGTTGACTTGTAATTTTAGCTCCGTTGAGTCGCGCGTTGATAGTTGGCTCAGGTCCCGGTTTTGGATTTTCGAACGTCCTTGCGTACTATTTAATATCTTGTACTTTGCGTTTTACGGCTTGTACTCTTATCATTTTTGGATTTTTCTCATCAATAAATTGAACCACTTGAATTATATCTTGTACATTTGAGCTTTTTGGTCATTTGCGTCTTCAAATCGTCATTTTCTTCTTTTGTCTTCGCACTTATTTATTTAAATGAATATTACATAAAAATAGAACAATTGCAACTAAAAGCTTTACATATTGGAAGGATATTGTGCCTAAATATATGTTCATTTGGAGCACTATCAAATATCCCCACACTTAAGCGTTGCTTATCCTCAAGCAATACAGAACTTGAAATTAAATCACACTTCACTCAAATCACTTTTTTATTCTCACACTTTATACATCAGTGATTTTAATACAGTGGTATAAACAATGATAGTAACAATGTGGTTTACAGTCCCACATGACCATGAAAATGTAGATCCTTTAAGGAAATTGGATCTTTATGAAAACATTTGATCTTTTGGAAATTCATTCTAGATTTTATCCTAGATAAGTTTTCCAGAATAACCCTTCACCGGTGTTTGCAAATTGTTTTTGTGGGTTTGGTGGGTTTCAGATTTGAAAATTTTAGCTCAAAACTTATGGTTTTGTGTCAACCACGTGCTAACCTTGTATTAGGAAAGCAACACGTCCAGTATACTTGTTCCGTATATTACCTTTCGGTAAACTACCGTCCGGTTGTAAAGGAAAGCGTTGAACAAGCAACTGTTAAGGCAATGTCCCGTGACATGCAGATAATTATGGTTAAAAACGTGTCAGATGCAATTACTATCCTTTGTAGGAGCAATAGTAAAGATCACCGTATAATTTTTTGGTCTGGCACAAGGTCCTGTCTTCGACCATGCTATGCAACCACCGTTCTTACGGTTGACACCCGATTTGGTTCATGTGACCTAATGAATTCCAGGTGAATTCCTAGGATTTTACGTTCAATGGTAATGAACGCATTGAAAATAGGGTTTCAGAAAACAAATCGGTTTGTAATTTTGATCAAAATATTTTCTCGTTCAAGCTCGAGTTTAGATATCATCGAATTCCATGAGTTTGTAATTCTCAATCTTTAAAGTCAATCTCAAGGATTGAGTAATATCAGGCTTAAAAGCTGATTTTTAATCTTTTAAGGAGATTATCCTTTGTGGGGGTCTGATTCATTAGTCTTATCAAGCTAATTTGCACGGCGCCCTCCCCATTTTACGAGACAGATCCTCTCATGGTTAGGATAAGTCTGACCACTTGGCGACCCTGTTTGATGCTGAGGTCCGTGGATTTCCTGCTGATTTTAGAGATGACTTTTCTAGATTTTTCGTCAACCTACAGCTGGTCTGGGCGACAACTTCCTGACCTAAATCAAGAAACGCGTGTCTTTTTCAGAAGACTTTACTTCCTTTTAATGATGGAATTGATTCATCGTGCAGATCCATCTTTCTTTCAAATATATTACAGTAAATTAGGTAAACTAATTAGTATCGTCCAAAACAAAAGTACCTGTAATAATCTTGTACAAACATATGTGATATGTGTTTAAAATAACTTGGTAAATTCTTCCCACACTTAGCTTTTATTTATTCTTTTCTTTGCCTTTTTATTCTCTTCTATTTCATTTTAAATGAATTCAAGCGTTTTGGGTTGTTTCTCCATTTATGTTCTCTCCGAGGCAACAATAATTTCGGCATTAACACCTAGTTTTATCGTTCATAAATATGTATAAACATGATTTTGAATTCATTTAGTTGAAAATTTTTCAAATTTTCACAAAATTTGGCAATTAAACTAAGTGTAAACCCGAGAGAATTTATAACCCTTCCCCACACTTGAGATCATGCAATGCCCTCATTTGCATGAAATCAGACTATAATTATAAATTCATGAGGGTGATTAGTGTAGAAAAGTGATTAAAAATACCGAGTTTGCAAACATATTATTTTATATCACATTTGATATTTTGCGTCTTATCGTCAAAATTAGTAGCTTTTGCTGAACTTAATGTCAGTCTTTGAAAGTGCGCTGTTTTACCCTGTTTTGTATATATAAGATAAACTACAAACATATATATAATATATATATAAATATATATTTTTTATATAAAACCTTTATTTATTAAAATAATTTAAATGAATAATTTTTAAAATTTTGTTTCCTTTTACTTTAGGTAGTTTCGGTATGTTTACCTAGTTCGTCCCTCGACAAAATTTAAAATTTGTCATTTTTAAAGCGATTGTTTTAAAAGCAAAGATTTTAGGTTTTTTTTTATTTTTTTTGGTATACTATAGATCAATAAAATTAAAAATAATGATAACAAAATTTGTCGCCCCGCCCTCGGATAAAGCAATTTCGGTTTCATGACCTAGTCTTTAACTTACGATGAATTTTAGAAATCATTTTTTTTAAACTTAATGAAATAAAGTAAATTTTGTTTTTAAATTCACACAAAACTTAAATTGAAAAAGCGTATTAATTTCATACAAAACCTACAAAACAAAAATTCAAAATGGGGGGAGAAAACTAGTTCTTTAGTGTCTGCTAGTGGAAAAGACCAATCGGATTCCATTCTCGAAACTACACGAGAACAGAACAACTAACTCTAGACAACATTATTTCTTAGAACATTTGAATCTCCCCATACTCAGGTAGCTGTGGTGTCGAAATTGTGATTAACTTCATTGTTAATTTCTCTTGGACCATAATCAACTTGCATATCTGTGACTTTTGCTTTAAGCCATTGGTCTAATTCATGTGTAATATCCACAAATTCAACTAGTTTTGCCTTTTCTTTAAGCGATAGATTGGATACTAACCGGTTACATAACTTAAAGTTCCCCTTGGTTCTAGCATCGCGAATCCGTTTAATAAGTTTCTTCATTGAACTGTTAATAACGGGGTCATTTAATTTCATATCAACAACGGGGTTCTTTGTTATCAGGTCATCATTAGGTGTTACTTCATCTTCCCCACACATAGGCGTTTTATTATTGTTAAGCACTACCGTTGGAGTTGGTAAAACAATATGGTTCTTACCAATCATTTTTGTTGGTTCAACGGTTTTGGTTGGTGGAGATTTAGACTTTCGACTCACAAAGGTGATTGATTTTTCATTATTACTAAGTGTCATTCTACCCTCTCTTACATCAAATAACGTCCCGGTAGATGCTAAGAATGGTCGACCTAAAATTAGAGGAATGTTTGAGTCCTCTTTTATGTCAATGACAATAAATTCAACTAAAAAGGTTAAATGACCCACTTGAACGGGTAGGTTGTCAGCAATTCCAACTGGGTGCCTAATGGTTTGATCAAAGAGTCGAACACTCATTTTCGTTGGACTTAACTAACTCACCTACTCCTAATCTCTTATATAATGAAAGAGGCATAACACTCACACTTGCACCTAAATCTGCTAGTGAATCATACATGACACAATCACTAAGTAGACAAGGAATAATAAATTCACCCGGATCACCCAACCTGGTGGAGGTTTTGGTGGAACTGTCTTCACCGGGTTTATCTTTACGATTTTTGTTTCTTGCATTTTCTTATTCTTCTTTCCAGAGGTATCACAAACTTTATTACCTATTACTTTCTCATACTCAACTCCTTTTCTTGGAAACGGGATGGATGGTCTGTATGGTGCCACCGCTGGCTTTACATACTCGGGTGGTTTTGGTGTTGTAACTTCTTCATTGTTACTCACATCGAAAACCTTCCCATCTTCTTGTGCTGGCTTTTCAGAATTCGTTGAAACTATATTAACATTCTCATTCCGAGGATTTACTTCAGTATTACTCGGTAGCTTTCCTTGTCCCCTCTCACTCATCATGCTAGCAAGAGTACCTACGTGTTTTTCTAGATTCAAAATGGAAGCTTGTTGAGTTCTTAATGACTGATCAAACCTCTCATTTGTTTGGGTTTGAGATGTAATAAATTGTGTTTGAGATTCCATTAGCTTTGCCATCATTTCATCCAGATTTGACTTTTTCTCTTCGGTTTGTTGTGGTGGTTTATATAAGCTAGGTCTTTGATGATTGAAAGTGTTGTTTTGAGTTGGTTGGTTATTCGGACCTTGTTGGTTGTACGATTTATTGTTAGGTCCATTTGGATTGTAAAGAATGTTTTGATTTCGATTGAAGTTTGGCCTTGGGGGTTAATAATTATTTTGATAATTATTTTTTGGCCTTTGGTTCATGTAGGAAACATTCTCTCATTGTTCCATCGTTTGTTCAATGTGACAATCTTTCGTTAAGTGTGGTCCACCGCATTGCTCACAACTGATTCGTATTGCGTGAATATCTTTAGTCATCTTTTCCATTCGTCTCTCGAAAGCATCTATTTTTGCGGAAACGGAATCAAAGTCATGGCTAGAATCGGCTCTAGCCGCTTTAGATGAACGAAAAATATTTTTTCCTGGTGCCACTCATGAGAGTGAGAGGCAGTGTTATCAATAATTTTGTGAGCTTCAGTTGTGCTTTTCTTCATAATGGAACCACCAGCTGCTATGTCGATGTCTTTTTGTGTAGCAACGTCGACACCTTGGTAGAATATTTTTACTATTTGATAAGTGTCTAAACCATGCTGAGGACATCCTCTCAACAACTTTCCAAATCTTGTCCACGCCTCATATAGAGTTTCATTTAGCTTTTGCGTGAACGTAACAATTTTTCCTTGAAGTCTCACGGCTTTAGATACCGGAAAGAATTGTTTAAGAAATTTTTCAACTAACACATCCCATGTATCAATCGCCCCTTCAGGTAATGATTCTAACCAATCTTTGGCTTCTCCCTTTAAAGTCCAGGGAAATAACATGAGATAGATCTGTTCATCCTCAACTTCTCTGATTCTGAATAGAGTACAAATCCTATTAAAGGTTCGAAGATGTTCGTTTGGATCTTCTTTTGGTTTACCACTATATTGGCATTGATTAGTTACCATGTGTAGGATTTGTCCTTTGATTTCATAATCTGGCACATTAATGTCTGGATTAATAATAGCATGACCTTGGCCTGTGCGTGTGGCTCTCATTCGGTCTTCTATACTTAGAGGTTCTGTTACTTCCATAATTGAATTTGTTGAATCTGAATCACTAGAGGATTCTGATTTAATGGTTTCTTCCTTGACAATCTCTGGATGAGTAATTTGTGGTTCAGGAGGAATGATTAGTGGTTCAGGATCTCTGAATTGTCCCTGAATATCCTCCGGATTCTTAATTGTGAGGTCGGGTTCAAAAAATGGATTATCAGGATTTTGAGTTGGAGTACTTGGTCGACTAGATGATGATTCTAAAGAAAAATCAACGGCGACAATATTGGCTTGATGTCTTGATCGAGTTACAGGTGGTGAACGTATGAAAGGTGGTGAACGTTTTGCTCGGTGCATTCACTGAATATCCTATTAGTTATAAATATAAAAATTATATAAGTTATCAAATTAATAGACTTTTCTGATTTTTGCCCACGTTTCGAATAGCCAATAGATGCAGCAGGTAGCCAGGACCCTTTAAATCGGAAGCCCACAACTTGCCACTAACAAATCCAACTATTACTACGAACCAGAAAATTTTGGATGTCTATTAATTTAACCGCTTAAAATAATTTTTCGTTTTGAAATTTTAGAGAAGAAATAGAAAATTCTATGCCCTAAAAAATAGATCGTCGAGAAATAAGAAAGAAAAAGAGCGTCGAAAAACGTCGAAAAATAAAAGGTCGAAAAACAATAATAAGAAAGTAGAGCGTCGGAACTTAAAAGTCTAAAAACTAAATCTAAAAAGTTGCGCCTAAAGGTATTAAAGCTTAAAAGGAAATCTCTATCTAAAACGGCAATAACTTAAAAGGCACTAAAATATATAAACGGCGTCGCAAAATTCTAAAGCGCCTAAATCTTAATCTAAAGAAAAAGCACTTAAGGGATTTTACGGCAAAGTCTAAAAATCTAGAAATAAAAATTAACTACGGCAAAATACTACACTTAAAACTAATTACAAATGATAAATACAAATTACAAATTAAACTAATAAAAAGATATAAAAATAAAAATAAGCTTAAAGTTATAAAAATGCAATTTTTATATAAATATTATTTTTATATTATTTATTGTATAAAAGTATCAATTTATAATTAATAAAATTACTTTAAACTAAATATTACAAATTAAATAAAACTAAAACTAATTATTATTAAATTAAAAACCCTAATTATAATTAATTAATTAATAATAATTATTAATAATTAATACACCGTAACCCTAATTCGTTGGCTGAGGTTCCTGGGCTGTCAAATCAATCCATGCGATCGCATGGATTGTGTGTTGGAATCCCATGCGGTCGCATGGCTTCGGGTACCAGGCCAATTGTTGGGCTGCTACAGTGTAGCCCGTTTACTTTTACTTATATTTTTTTATTTTTTTATTTTTTCTGTTTTTAATTTATTTATATAAAATAAATAAAAACTTAATTTTTTTTAAAAACTAAAATAGAAATAGAAAAACTTTATATTTTAAACAAACTCTTAAAAATATATAAATTTCATTTTTCTTTTTATATTTTTGTATATTTAATATTTAAAACGTATTTTAACAGAAAGAAATTAAAACTTAATAAAAATCTTTTTTTTATATCGCGTTTCGCTTCGGCGTTCCCTGGCAGCGGCGCCAAAAACTTGATGTGTTAGCGGAGGTGTATACGAAATATACTATATTTTTACTACGAAATACTATTAAATATGATACAATTTTACACAAGTTATTTATTTATTTATAGAGTGGATATACCTAAACTTTGCTACAACACTTATAGGCAGTGTACCTAATTGTACAGTAGTGTAGTTTTTAGTAAGTCCGGTTCGTTCCACAGGGAGCTATCCAAGTTTAACGCTATATTTTTAAACTATATATATATATATATATATATATATATATATATATATATATATATATATATATATATATATATATATATATATATAAGTCGTATTATTATTATTATTATAAAAAAGGGGGTTTTTACCGTTTAATGATCGGTTTGTCGATTTTAAATAAAGCGTAAAGATAAATGACGATAATATAAATGACAGAATTTAAATTGCGATAAAGTAAATTGCAGTAATTAAAATGACAGTAAATAAAGGTACGATGAAATATGAAATAAAAGTATTATGCTTATTTAAACTTCCGTAATCATGATGTTTGACGTTTTGATTTTAATTAATTGTTACCCGGTTTAATTGTCCTTTGTCCTGGATTATTTGATACCTATTTGGTTTTTGTCCATAATAGTCCATCGGTCATAATTATAAAATGATCGTCAAATTAACCTTATTCCTGAAGTCAAATATTCCAACTAATTAGGGATTCGAACTGTAACAAGGTTTTAATACTTTGTTAATAATTACACCAGGTTATCGATTGCGCGTAATCCAAGGTTTTAATACTTTGTTAACAATTACACCAATTATCCTTGTATGTAATCCACCCCTGTTTTAATGAGATATGAATATTAATTTACCCACTTGATCAAAATGAATAATCAATTACCCAACCCGAATAATTAATTAAATGATTGTAAAAGATGTCGTATAAACGTCACTAAATAGAACATACATAATCATTTTAATAATTATTAGATTAACTAATTTGAAGATAGGTTCTACAGGTTCTAATGAGTTGTCATTCGATTAGACAATACCCCCTATCTATTAATAGTCAATAGTCCAATATCCACAAGTGTCGGTCTTTTGTCCAAACCTTAATTATGGTACAAAATCTAATAACCCAATCTTAATTTTTAGTCCAACATCACGATTACTTTGGCTTAAATAAGCATAATAATAACTTAGTTACGAGACATTAATTTAAAAAGGAAGAACATAGCTTACAGTGATTATTTATCGCATAGCGTTACACGGACAGAATTTCGACTTTAAAATCCGTAAAACATTTCTTACAATAACCCAACTAAACCATAATTTATTATTATTATTAATCTTAAATTAAAATTAAAATTATAATATAAATATATTACATAGAGAAGAGAGATTGATTTTTTTTGTGTCTAACTCGTCCGAAAAACTGACTTTTTATAGAACTTGGCCTGTTACAGTAACTCATGCGGTCGCATGAGATTTTAGTGCAAATCTCATGCACTCGCATGGGCTCATACACTCGCATGAGTTTTATGCCTATTTCTCATGCGATCGCATGGCCGTCAGATCCAGCTCACATATTTTTTGTTTGCTAGTTTGTCGACGTTATTTAATATAATATATAATATATAAATAATTTATAAAATAATATATAATATATAAATAATTTATATAATTATTTAAATATTATATTATATTCTTGTGCATAGTTGACTTGTAATTTTAGCTCCGTTGCGTCGCGCGTTGATAGTTGGCTCAGGTCCCGGTTCCGGATTTTCGAACGTCCTTGCGTACTATTTAATATCTTGTACTTTGCGTTTTGCGGCTTGTACTCTTATCATTTTTGGACGTTTCTCATCAATAAATTGAATCACTTGAATTATATCTTGTACATTTGAGCTTTTTGGTAATTTGCGTCTTCAAATCGTCGTTTTCTTCTTTTGTCTTCGCACTTATTTATTTAAACGAATATTACATAAAAATAGAACAATTGCAACTAAAAGCTTTACATATTGGAAGGATATTGTGCCTAAATATATGTTCATTTGGAGCACTATCAGTAAAATGAGAGTTTGCTTGAGGACAAGCAAAGTCTAAGTGTGGGATATTTGATTTCGGCTAAAAAGTGACGTTTTCACCCCGGTATTAAGACCCAAAAAGAAGAAAGATTCGAACTTTATCGGCAAAATACCTACTTCATCGGTTAGAATTGAAGATCAAGTAATTACGAAGATGGTGCAAAAAGAATCAAGAGAATCGGAGCTAAAACGAAGATTCTAGAGCGAAAACGGTGAAAGACAAGAAATCAAGTTACAATCCAGCGAATCAGCAAGCCAAATGGCCTGTCAAACGGCTTGCCTGGCTTGCAAATGGCCTGCCATACGCCCAAGTTAAACGGCCCCTGAAAATGGGCTAGCCTGGCAAACGGCCCCTGCAAACGGCCTGCCAAACGGCCTGCTAGCCGTTTGCAGGTAAAAATTCAAGCTTATTTAAAGGGTCTTTGTCATTTATTCCAACACACACTTCAATTCACTTCTTTCTCTCTCTTGTACAATATTAGTTATACTTTCAAGGTCTTCGACTCTGTGCGGGAAACCTAGTACCCGGAGAAGAACGCCGAAGATTGTATTATGAGCGGTCTGGAGTTTGAAGTTGTCACTTTTGTATTCGGAACTCCTTTAATCTACTGGTACTTCTATCCTTTATCTTTATATAATATCTTCTATCATTATGTTCTGTGATGTTGTTGCCATGATTAGCGAGTAGTTATCTTTAGTGTATGCTATGATATAACCAATTATAATGCTGAAATAATGTTATGGTTTGTGTATGTTGTTAAAATACTTTTCGATTATGCTTTAAACTCAATCGATTTTCCAACTAATAGAACGTAGTTCTTGGCTCTGTCATTGGGAAGTCGCGAACCCCGATTCAGAGTACACTATCTGTGTCACCCCTTGGTAAGAGAAGTCTATCGGATACAACGTAAGATCGACTGAGGCACACCGGTTGTAGTAAGTCTATTAAGCTTTGGATTCCTACTGAGGACTCTTTCGTAGTGAAACATCTGACTAGACCCTTAGTACATTGTCGGTCCCAGACCATGCTAGTGTAGTCACCAAGCATATAAACTTCGTACGTGCATGCTGAAGCACAGCGGTTGTTGTAAGCTGTACCTCTGCTAAGTAAGGCCATGGAACACGGTCAGTGTTGATCAGTACACTGCACCATAACGCGGTCTCAAGCATTGTACCCCGCTTGAGAGATTCTTAGTTAATTAAGGAACTGTTTGTTTAAACACATAAAGGATTGGACCGTTAGGATAACCGAACGTGTTCATGGAAGTCAACCTGACTTGGACATGGTGTTCTTTATGGTTGAACTCTTTTTAAGGGTCTAACTATCTTTTAAAACCAATCATTAACGAAAAAATTGAAACACATCACGTCTCTCGGATATGGTAAACACTGTACTCTATTATGCTTAAGAAAGTTTAGACCTTTGTGGAATGTTAATACGTCACCCAACCGAGTCGCTCAATTGGATGAGCCGTCTGAACGTGTATACCTGTAGTCAGACTGCACGGGCGTCGGGGGTAAGGGACGTTGCTGTCTATTCAGAATCTTTAAGCCTATCGCATTACCCAGTGACATGTCTTACGACAGGGGCGTTTAGGACCAGTGTAATGAATAAAAGACCTCTACCTATTCATGAGCCAGCATTCCATAATCTCGGCAGAATAACTGATGAAATCATAGTATGCACTTGTTTTAACCTTATCTGAATTACGAATTTTATTGCATTTACTTTATCTGTCTTATAAACTAGAAAAACCCAAAATTAGGTAACCACTACTCCTTCATAACTATCTTAAGCTTTAAATATATGTTCGATTCTACTAATATCTTAAAAATACGACTCTAGGTCATACTTCTCTTACTCATAATAAGGAGTAGTACGATTTTGGCCCCGCTAAATATAAATTTAAAATAGTACCCTCTCTTGTTGGCTGATTCTGACGTATTGCGACCTAACGACACCGCACAAATAAAAACCATCCGTTTCGACCATATCAACTGTTAAAAAAAAAGTATTTAATCATAACTTAATTGCATGCTTTTTGAAAGTATCATCTAACTTACTAATTACAAAAGAGTTATTACTAGAATTACCCTTACCCTTATATACTTTAAGGTATCAGATTTTGTTCGTTTAACTCTAGCTTACAAACGACATCTTATTTTTTACTTCAGATTTACAATTTACTCGTCTTAAATTTGGATATTAAGCGTAATTTTTCAAGAGTACAAAAGATAAATTTAAGGGTATAAAACGTAATTTCTCTATTTAGTAAAAAAAACCCACCATATAAAACTCATCAAAAATTTTAAAGGGATTTATCATTCTGTTCACTGCGATTTAGGTTTCACCGTCATCACCGTTTAATTCGAAATAATTTTACGAACTAGACGCAACAAATTATATTCGAAACAGAGCTTCGACGCACTACCAAAAGGGCTCTGCTTTTTTAGCGATAAATATGAAAGTAATTTGAATTTACAGTTTAAGTCCCTAAATCATTTATGAACATGCAAATAATTATTATAATATTCATTATACATGATCACTCCCCCTAGTATCATTATCTTGTTGAAATGACTAATAACTTTTCTAAAATTAAACTTACGGGTTACACTTTTATTCGAAAAATAATTGTACAATCCATTTAATTAATCCACCGAGAACGATAAGGTTTTAAGTAAGATCACAAATTTAAAATTACTAAACACAGTTAGTCCAAACTACAGCAACGTGCGATCCCATGTTATGAATGTACAAGTGATAAAGCATAAGACCAATTGCTGAAAACCCCTTTCCTAAAATATCATCATCATAATAATGTTCCAGTGACTTTGCATGTCTTCTTTTGTAACTATTGCATCATGATGTACTCTTTATCAACATGGTGTACTAAATAACCATGCTCATGTAGCTTTCATTATGATAATACTAATTGAGTAACACTATCATGTATCCAAATAGTCGCAGAGTTAATGTATATCAGTAAATTATTGATCGTTAAAACAGGTTCCAAACAACACACAAAACTATTTCTAGATAACCATTTTGTAACGTTAATCGAACAATATAAGCTTTGTATATATACATATCCACTTTTTACATTATATACTACAAACAGGTATTAACAAATGTAAATCAAAATATTGATATCACAATACATGATCTGTCATCTCTCTAGTTATATCTCTAGTTATAACTAATAGCCAAAGGCTATCTAATAATTCTAATGTTAGGAGTGTTAAATTCTAAACTGTAGCTAATGGCAATATTATACTCCAACAATTTTTAAATTAAAAACATGGATTTGACTTTTATTTCTCTAAATAGTTTGGTGTGCAAAGCTTTTCACAATTTAGTAATTTAATTTTACTTTTAAGCATGGCTTGATCTTCTCTAGTTTTTTTTAATTATATTTTGTAAAAGATGTTTTTTTTTTTTTTTTTTTTTTGTTGAAAAGCAAGGATTATATTGAAAACAAAAGCTACAAGGATTGAGCAAGCAATATTGGCTTGCAATTACCCCGCAAGTGCTTTGCAAAGATAGCAAACCAAACACGAAAACTAAAACATGAAACTAATTACAAGATTACATTATTTTAAGATAGCTACTAGGATCATTAATCCACGTAAGCCAATCTATTTTCTGTTTCCTCGATCTCTTGGAAATCCACTCAAATACTTTAACTTGAATCTCGTTCAAAGCTACCGACGGATTCCAAGATTTCCCCCGAAAGACCATCTTATTTCTATTCTTCCAAATTAGATATGTACATGCTCATTCTACCGCTTGCCATATTTTTTTTCCGACCTGTGTAGAGAAACTTGGACCGTTTCCCCTCAATATTTCTGAAATACTAAGGTTGGTCATGTTTCCAAGTCCCCACCACCCGAAGACTCGATCCCACACATCCATTGCGGACTTACAAAATATTAGGGAGTGCTCCACAGTTTCTAAATCATCATCACATAACGGACATCTTACACTATGCAAATCTATACCCCTATTGTCTAGCTCGATTTTGACCGGCAACCTTTTTTTACAAGCTCGCCATACAAATACTTCTAACTTTTTTGGTACCAAATTATTACGCATAGTTTCATCAATATTTGTATTCGCGATTAGACGTTCGTCAATAGTGAGAGATAAAGATCGAACATTGTAAATACCATTATGTGATAATGACCAGGAACACGCGTCTCTCTCCGTTTCGTTGAAACTGTAGCTCGAAATCAGTTGCTGCAACTCTGTCAATTCGCCTTGTGTACGCCCTGTTGGTTGTCTCGTCCAATTGCACCTTAAAACATTTCCAGATTCTGATTCTGCAATTCAGTCGCTAATGGTTGTCCCTTTATCAGTTTCCAATCGATATAGTCTTGAAAATTTTGAACTCAGTTTCCCGTTAACTAGCCACTTTGTGTCCCAAAATTTCAGCATCGAACCTTTGTTCACTTCCTTGACGAAGGAGTCTCTGAAATCAACTCCTAACTCTTGAATGCATGTACCTGTTACAAGAATATTTTTCCACACACTTGGTCTCAAAGAGCGAATTGCTTCACCCTCTAAGTCCATGCCACCACAGGAACCGTAAATGCAACGAATGACATTTGCCCATAAAGAATCGGTGTCGGTATTAAACCTCCACCACCATTTTCCCAATAAAGAAAGATTTTTACTTTTTAAAAGCCCGATATTTAACCCCCCATTTTCATATGAAGTTACCACTTTATCCCATTTTACCCAATTAATTTTAGAGTTTACTTCCGACCCGCCCCAAAAGAACACTCTCCTGACACTCTCTAGAATTTTTAACACACAAGCCGGAGCACGAAAGAGCGAGAAATAATACAATGGTAGGCTACTTAGGACCGATTTAATTAGGACTAATGATGTGAAAGCTAAGGGGTATAAAATACTATTAAATTTTACAATAAATACTATTAAATACGATACAATTTTACACAAGATATTTATTTATTTATAGAATGGATATACTTAAACCTTGCTACAACACTTATAGGCAGTGTACCTAATCGTACAGTAGTGTAGTTTTTAGTAAGTCCGGTTCGTTCCACAGGGAAATCTTTAAACAAAGCTTAACGCTATATTAGTTTACTTTTATAAAAATACAAATATATATATAAGTAATATTATTATTATAAAGGGGGGTTTTTACCGTTTAATGACCGGTTTGTCGATTTTAAAACTTTAGTCACAGTTAAAACCAAATGTAAAATATTAAAAATAAATACAAGACTTAAATTAAAGCGTAAAGTAAATAACGATAATGAAATTGCGAATAATAAAAGTGCGATAAAATAAACTTGCGATAATTAAAAAGTACGATAATTAAAAGTGCAATTAAATACAATAACAATAAAAATGCAATAATTAGAAGTGCAATTAAATATAAAATAAAGGAAATTAAATATGAAATAAAAGAATTATGCTTATTTAAACTTCCGTAATCATGATGTTTGACGTGTTGATTTTAGTTTTATGCCCATGGGTTAATTGTCCTTTGTCCTGGATTATTTAATATGTCCGTCTGTTTTTGTCCATAACAGTCCATCAGTCATAAATATAAAGTGCGAGTGTCCTCGTCAAATTATTCTTATACCCGAAGTTAAATATTCCAACTAATTGGGGATTCGAATTGTAACAAGGTTTTAATACTTTGTTTAATGAATACACCAGGTTATCGACTGCGTGTAAACCAAGGTTTTACTACTTTGTTAACAATTACACCAATTACCCTTGAATGTAATTCACCCCTGTTTCAACAAGTCTATTAACTATTAATCCAGTTCCGTATCCAGTAAAATGAATAATTATTGGTATTTATAGATATCCCGCCCACCGTACCCAGTCAAGCGTATGTGGTTATATATAAATACGTCGAATTATAAGTTTGTATATTAAATTAACAAGGTATTGTTTAGTTAATATAAAACCCATTAATAGCCCATAGTCTAATTTCCACAAGTGTCGTTCTTTTATCCAAACCCCAATTATGGTACAAAGCCCAATTACCCAATTTTAGTAATTAGCCCAACATCATGATTACTTCGGATTAAATAAGCATAATAATAACTTAGCAACGAGACATTAAATTAAAAAGGTTGAACATAACTTACAATGATTAAAAATAGCGTAGCGTTACACGGACAGAATTTCGACTTACACCCTTACAACATTCGCTAACATACCCTTATTATTAGAATTAAAATTAAAATTAAAATTAAAATATAAATTATATATATATTTTACGTATATAGATAGAGAGAATGATATATGATGGATGAAAAATGCTCAGAATTCGGTTGCTTTTATAAGGAGTTTCAAACTTTGGGGCTCCGCGACTCGCGGCCAATTTTGCCTTCAAACTCCGCGAGTCGCGGAGTTTGTAAATACAGCTCACCAGCTTTTGGAGTCTTTCTTGCCGACGATTTATTTATAAATATAATATATATATAATTAATATAATTAATTATATATTATATTATATTTATATACATAGTTAACTTGTAATTTTTAGTCCGTTGCGTAGAGCGTTGAGAGTTGACTCATGTCCCGGTTTCGGATTTTCGAACGTCCTTGCGTACAATTTAATATCTTGTACTTTGCGTTTTGAATCTTGTACTCTTGTAATTTCGAGACGTTTCTTATCAATAATTGGAACCTCTTTGATTGTATTTTGTACTTTTGAGCTTTTTGATCGTTTGCGTCTTCAATTCGTCGAATCTGTCTTTTATCTTCACCTTTTATTATTTAAACGAATATCACTTGTAAATAGAACAATTGCAACTAAAAGCTTATCTTTCTTGAGGAATAATGCTATGAAATATATGTTCGTTTTTAGCATTATCAAATATTCCCACACTTGAGCGTTGCTTGTCCTCAAGCAATATCGTCTTGAAATACTAGAATCACTTCTTTATTCTTCACACTTTGTACATCAGTGATTTCTATACGGCGGTATAAACAATGGTAGTAACGATATGGTTTACAGTCCCACATGACTATAAAAATTTAGATCCATTAAGGAAATTGGATCTTTATGAAAACATTTAATCCTTTGAAAATTAAATCTAGTTTTTACCCTAGATAAGTTTTTCGGAATAACCCTTTACCGGTGTTTGCAAAATATTTTTGTGGGTTTGGTGGGTTTCAGATTTGAAAATTTTAGCTCAAAACTTGCGGTTTTGTGTCACCCACTTTCTAACCTTGTATTTGGAAAGCAACACATCCAGTTTACTTGTCCCGTATATTACCTTTCGGTAAACTACCGTCCGGTTGTAAAGGAAAGCATTGAACAAGCAACTGTTAAGGCAATGTCCCCTGACATGCTTTTGATTATGGTCTATAACGTGTCGGACGCAATTACTATCCTTGATAGGAGTAATAGTAAAGTTCACCCTTATGATTTTTCGGTCTGGCACAAGGTCCTGTCTTTGACCACTATGCAACCACCGTTCTTACGGTTGACACCCGATTTAGTTCAGGTGACCTAATGAATTCCAGGTGAATTCCTAGGATTTTACGTTCAATGGTAATGAACGCATTGAAAATAGGGTTTTCAGAAAACAAATCGGTTTGTAATTTTGATCAAAATATTTTCTCGTTCAAGCTCGAGTTTAGATATCATTGAATTCCATGAGTTTGTAATTCTCAATCTTTAAGGTCAATCTCAAGGATTGAGTAATATCAGTCTTAAAAGCTGATTTTTAATCTTTAAGGAGATTATCCTTTCTGGGGATCTGATTCATTAGTCTTATCCAGCTAATTTGCATGGTGCCCCCCCCATTGTACGAGATAAATCCTTCTCATGGTTAGGATAAATCTGACCACTTGGCGACCCTGTTTAATGCTGAGGTCCGTGGATTTCCTGCTGATTTTATTGATGACTTTTCTAGATTTTTCGTCAACCTACAGCTGGTCTGGACGACAACTTCTTGACCTAAATCAAGAAGCGCGTTTTCTTTTCGGAAGACTTTACTTCCTTTTAATGATGGAATTGATTCATCGTGTAGATCCATCTCTTCTTTTCTTTCATCGGGTAAAACAGTTTAGTTTAGTCCAAAGCAAAAGTATTTTCAGTTATTTGTTACAGATATATGTGACATATGTTTAAGATAACTTGGTAAATTTTCCCACACTTGGCTTTTATTTTCCTTTTTATCGTCCTCTATTCCATTTTAAATGAATTTTAACATTTTGGTTTGTTTCTCAATTTATGTCCTTTCTGAGGTAACAATAATTTCGGTGTTAAAACCTAGTTTTATCGTTCATAAATATGTATAAACATGATTTTGAGTTCATTTAATTGAAAATTTTTAAAAATTTTACTAGAATTGGGTAGTCAGTATATAAGTCTAGGGCTGTTCTTTATTATCAGAGAGCACTAGATTCTAATACAACTACTGCTTTACTAGTATTTTTAATGGTAACCAAGTGTTTAAGATAAAAATTTTAAAATTCGAAAGAATTTAACCCCTTCCCACACTTAAGATCTTGCAATTCCCTCATTTGCAAGAAATCAGTAACAATTTAAATTATTGAGGGTGATTTGTGTGAAAATGATTAAATTTTTACCAAAGTTTCCAAATATATTGGCGTTTGTTTGCTGAATGATAAATGGTGCACATCATTTGTTCATTCCGTCTTGTTGTTATTTCACATATATTTTGCATCTTGTCGTCAAAATTAGTTGCTTTTGCTGAACTTAATGCCAGTCTTTGAAAATGCGTTGTTTTACCCTGTTGTGTACATAAGATAAACTGCAAACATATATACATATTTTTGAAGTTTGGTATATTACCCCACATTCAAAAATTATTAAAATCTAAGAATAAAAGTTAGAAAATTATAACAACTATTACAATATTAACATAAGTATTAAACGTATCAACATTACAAATTACAAAATAAATAAAACTAAGTAGACTAGGGATGATATTGATACCAATAGGGGTTCCAAGCATAACCATAGGTGCTATAGAATGCTTCAACAGGGTTATACGTAGGATACGGTGGTTGCATATCTATAGACCAGGGAGGGAATATGGGTTTTGGTGTAGGAATATAGTTTCTACCTATATGTTGGCAATGAGCTATGATTTGGTTCTGATGAACTTGTCAATCCTCAAATGCTCTCTGTCTAGCATTTTCGTACTCCTGTGAAGCTATAAACCTTTGCATTTCTTGCATCTCATTTCCCCCTCCTACATTACCTTGCTGTTGGTTTCTCTCAACCTGTGGATGTCTACCATGGTATTGTACTGCGGCGTTATTTCGCCTCTTCAAAACTTTCGCACCATGGTATACATTTAAACCTATAGTATCGCGGGGTTCTGGTTCTTCCACTAATAATCCCCCCCGACTTATATCCACACCGAGATATTCAGCAATCAAAGTAATAAAAATACCACATCCTATTATGATATGCGGTCTCATCCCCCGAACCATAGCTGATAAATAATAACCCACACAATACGGTATACTTACAGCGCTTTGTGGGTCTCGAATACACATATGGTAAAACAAATCCTGTTCATTTACCTTTTCCTTGTTCTTACCTCTTTGTGTAATCGAATTATCTAAAAACCTATGAATCACTCTTAATTCAGCTCTATCTATATCCAAATAAGAGTAATTTCCCCCTTTGAAACGGTGATGGCTTGTCATTTGACTCCACACACCGTGTGTATCAAAATTTTCATCTATCTTTCTACCATTTAGTATCAACCCTCTACAATCGGTAGATGCTAACTCCTCAGGCGTATATATACGTAAAGCCTGAGCCATGTCTAGTAAAGACATGTGACGCATCGAACCTCCTAACAAAAATCTAATAAAAGATCGATCGGTTAAACTAGCTGCCCGATCATTTAATTCTATACTACACAACAATTCTTCACACCATACTTTATATACAGGTCTACGCATGGTGAATAAATGTACCCAGTCATTAAAAGTAAAATTACCATACCTCTGTACAAGTAATTCTCTAATTGGCCCGGCCAATTCTACAGCTTCTAAGGGTCCCCATTCTATGACTCTAGGTACCTCAACAACTTTGGAATGAAGAGTATGCAACCCCCTTTGATACTTTGGATAATCTATCCAAAGTCTGTCAAATCTCAGGTTCAGATGCAAATCTTCCAAGTGCATATCAGAAAATGTCATGACTGGATGAGGTATATCTTACTTGTAGTAGTTATTCACCTCCTGTTGTTCCGCATTCTCAGCAGGAGCATTGCGAGCTTGGGATGAAGATTCACCCCTTTCAGTCTGCAAAACACATCAAACACAATTTTTGTGCATCCAAATATGCATTAGTGTCAGCAAAATCATCAATCAAAATAATTACAATGACATGATCAATTTATATCAAACTTAAGCTCATTTTCACATTTTTATCAAATCTACACTTTTTCAAATAAGCATATACGAAAATGTTCGCCAAGTTCATAAGCATTCAACTCAAATAACATGTCAAAATAATCATTACTAGCAATTAAACAAGTTTCAAATGGCATTATCTCTCAAAAATCAAGTTCATGAATTTTAGACTTGAAAAAGTCCACTTTAATTCTCAAAATCATGTTTAGGCTCAAAGTTTGGATCATTTAACTACCTAGACATGTTACACTACTTAATTTAGCAACAATTCATGACAAAAATCGGCCATAACCTGTTTATATCAAAAAGCCCCAAATTTGCTCAAGAACACAAACCCTAGATTACTCAAAATTTGAAGTTTAAGGCTTCTAATCATGTTAAACAACATCAATCTAGGTTATACAAGTATAATACATAAACAATTTAAGCCTAATTACCCTAAGAAGCATCAAAATCAAATTGGGGAAAAAATTGCTCAAGAACACTAATTTTCGGATTAAATGGTGTTTAGGTGTAGAAATTTACCGTTTTTCTTGAGTAATTCCTTGATAGCATCCTTCTCAACATGATTTTAGTAAAAGATTTGATGATTAACGGTTAAAAATTGTGATTTTGGGGTGTATTTTTCGGGTTTTTGTGGAGTATTTTCGCAGTGTTTTCTGTGGGTTTTGTGTGGACTGAGCTGTTTCAGCTCTTATTTTTTTTTCTGTAATCCGATCCCTCCGCGAGTCGCGGTGTTTAAGGCTTCAA
This sequence comes from Rutidosis leptorrhynchoides, assembly GCF_046630445.1. NCBI lineage: Eukaryota > Viridiplantae > Streptophyta > Magnoliopsida > Asterales > Asteraceae > Rutidosis > Rutidosis leptorrhynchoides. Next base: position 605,089,475 of record NC_092334.1, read on the forward strand.
ACTCCGCGAGTCGCGGAGTTTGCTTTTTTTTTTTTTTTTAACATCTTATATTAATTAAAACAATTAAGTAATTAATTTTAAAATTTTGTTTCCCTTGTTATTTAGGACGAGGTCGTTTCGGATCGATGTCCTAGTCCGTCCTTCGATAAAATTTTAAAATTTGTCTTTTTGTAGCGATTGTTTTAAAAGCTAATATTTTTGGGTTTTTTAATGTTTTTGGCATACTTTAATTCAATAAGATTAAAAATAATGATAATAAAAGTTCTCGTCCCTCCCTTGGGTAAAGCAATTTCGGTTCAAAGACCTAGTCTTCAACTTACGACGAATTTTAAAAATCATATTTTTAACTTAATGAGATAAAGTAAATTTTTGTTTTTAAATTCACACAATTTAAATATAAAATTCAAAATTAATATTAAAAATTCACACCAAACTTAAAATTTGAAATGCATAAAATTAAAAATTCATATTTTAAAAATTAAAAATTCACACCAAACTTAATTTAAAAATTCATATTATAAATTCACACCAAACTAATATTAATTTTTCAAATATTTACAATTTTAAATATATTGATTTTACAAAGTTTACAATATTAATTTAAGATTTATATATTAATTTTAAAAACATGGTAAAAATAAAATTAAAAATCTTTTTGGCTTTTTATCCCACTTTAATCAATCAAATATTATCAAAAATATGCGCCCCTCTTTTCGGTAAAGTAATTTCGGTTCCAAGACCTAATTTAACTCATGACGAATTTTTGAAATATTTTGGGTTGATTGATTAAAGATATTTATACCTTACGAATAAACGTTAAATTTCGCAGTGATGTAATAAATTTTTGAATGATATCAATAATTTCGGTCGCCAAACCTAATTTTATTCAATACCAATTTAATACTTTATAGCGAACAAATTAGCGTTTATTATCAAAAGGTTAAAAATAAAAATAAAAAAATAAAAACTGTACAAACATACCTGTGAAATAGATTTCTTAGTTATATGATCTATCCCATTCATAAGATAGTCGGTTTAATTGGTTTTCCATGGCTACATAGGAGTAACCTCGAGCATTCAGTATCTTTTCTTCTAAACATATGAACGGTCCGTCTCTGCATAAAGTAACAAATTCGGTATTTGAATAGGTTTGATTATTTGAACATTTACCTCCATGTGACCATTTTCCGCATTTGTGACATCTTTCTAGGTGTCGTGCTCTTCTTTTCGCTGCGGATTTTGATTTTCCTATACCAAATTGTAACTTATTATCTTCGCATCTGGATTCCTTTCTAACTCCGTCCATTCTTTCTCTGATTACTGATACTATTTCACTCGGTAGTATGTCATTATTACGTTTAGTAATCAAAGCATGTAGCATTAGACCATGGTTTAGTTCACAGGCAGTCTTCATTTCCTAAAAAAAATAAAAATTCAGAATGGGGGGAGAAGACTAGTTCTTTAGGGTCTGCTAGGTAAAGACCATTCGGGTTCCATTTTCGAGAACTACACGAAAACAGACAATCTAACTCTAACAGAAATACATATTATCCTTTAAAAACTTGATTCTCCCCACACTTAGTTAGCTGTGGTGTCGAAATTGTGATTAACTTCGTTGTCAACTTCCATCGGACCATCTATGTAGTGTTTAACTCTGTGACCATTAACTTTAAATTTAATCTCATTTGAATTTATTAATTCTATCGTTCCGTATGGGAAAACTCTTTTGACTATGAATGGTCCAGACCATCTTGATTTCAATTTTCCAGGAAATAGCTTGAATCGTGAATTGAAAAGAAGAACTCTGTCTCCTTCTTTAAATTCTTTTGAAGTTCTGATTCTTTTATCATGCCATTTCTTCGTTCTTTCTTTATAGATTAACGAATTTTCGTATGCTTCATGCCTTAATTCTTCTAATTCATTTAGTTGACTTAATCGTAGACGTTCGGCTTCATGTAAATCAAGATTACATGTCTTCAAAGCCCAAAATGCTTTGTGTTCAATTTCTACTGGAAGATGACATGCTTTTCCATAAACAAGTCTAAAAGGTGTGGTTCCAATTGGAGTTTTGTAGGCTGTTCTAAAAGTCCAGAGTGCATCCTTCAATTTAATGGACCATTCCTTCGGATTTGATCCTACGGTTTTCTCTAGAATACGTTTTAAAGCTCGGTTGGTATTTTCAACTTGTCCACTTGTTTGTGGATGATATGCGGTGGAGATTTTATGAGTTACTCCATATCTTTTAAGAACTTTCTCAAGTTGATTATTACAGAAATGAGTACCCCGATCACTTATTAAAGCTTTCAGTGTTCCAAACCTTGCAAAAAGACGTTTTAAAAAGTTAACTACAACTCGTGCATCGTTAGTTAGGAGAGCTTGTGCTTCCGCCCATTTAGATACATAATCAATGGCTACGAGTATATATAGATTATTATGAGATTTTGGAAATGGACCCATAAAGTCAATACCCCAAATGTCAAATACTTCACATACTTCGATGACATTTTGTGGCAATTCATCACGTTGACTTATTTTTTCGGCCCTTTGACGTGCATCACAGGATTTGCAAAGAAGGTGTGCATCTTTGTAAATTGTAGGCCAATAGAATCCAGCATCATAAACTTTTCTTGCTGTTAGTTGAGGCCCATAATGCCCTCCTGTTGGTCCTGTGTGACAATGGTTTAATATTTTACTAGCTTCATCTCCAAATACACATCGGCGTATTATTCCATCGGGACAACTTTTAAACAGATGTGGATCTTCCCAGAAATAGTGTTTTATATCACTGAAGAATTTCTTTCGTCTTTGGTACGATAATCCTTTTTCAAGGAATCCACATACTAAGTAGTTTGCATAGTCTGCAAACCATGGGATTTCATTATAATCTATCTTCAATAGATACTCATCAGGAAAGTTGTCTTGTATGGCCGATTCATTTAGAACTTCTAATTCGGGATTTTCAAGACGAGAAAGATGATTAGCGGCGAGATTTTCTGCTCCTCTTTTATCTCGGATTTCAATATCAAACTCTTGTAAGAGTAAGATCCAACGGATTAATCTTGGTTTAGCATCTTGTTTTGAAAATAGGTATCTAAGAGCAGAATGGTCGGTATAGACCACCGTTTTTGCTAGAACGAGATATGATCGAAATTTGTCAAAAGCAAATACAATAGCAAGGAGTTCTTTTTCAGTAGTTGTATAGTTCTTTTGTGCTCCTTGTAACGTCTTACTAGCATAATATATAGGTTAAAATCGTTTTTCAATCCTTTGTCCTAAAACGGCTCCCATTGCAAAATCACTTGCATCGCACATTAGTTCAAATGGTAGATTCCAATTTGGTGTTATCATGATCGGCGCATTAGTGAGTTTCTCTTTAAGAATATTAAAAGATTTGATACACTCATCTGAAAAGATGAATGGAGCATCCTTTTCTAGGAGTTTATTCATAGGAGTGGCAATTTTAGAAAAATCTTTTATGAAATGTCGGTAAAAACCGGCATGCCCTAGAAAACTCCTAACTCCTCTAACATTGGTGGGATGTGGAAGTTTAGCAATTACATCTACTTTAGCTCTATCCACTTCAATTCCTTCTTTTGAAATTTTATGACCAAGAACGATGCCTTCTTTAACCATGAAATGGCATTTCTCCCAATTAAGTACTAGATTTGATTGTTCGCATCTAATAAGCATTCGTTCCAGATTAACTAGACATGATTCAAATGTATCACCGAAGACTGAAAATTCATCCATGAAAACTTCCATGCATTCTTCTATCATGTCATGAAAAATCGCCATCATACACCTTTGAAAGGTTGCAGGGGCGTTGCAAAGTCCAAATGGCATGCGTTTGTAAGCAAAAGTACCATAAGGGCACGTGAATGTGGTTTTCTCTTGGTCTTCGGGTGCTATTGGAATTTGAAAATATCCGGAAAATCCATCTAGAAAACAATAGTAACTATTTCCGGCTAATCTTTCCAACATTTGATCTATGAAAGGTAAGGGAAAGTGATCTTTTCTGGTGGCGTCATTTAATTTTCTATAATCAATACATACACGCCATCCTGTTACAGTCCTAGTAGGAATAAGCTCATTTTTCTCATTTGTAATGACAGTCATGCCACCCTTCTTAGGCACGCATTGAACTGGGCTTACCCATGGACTATCAGAGATTGGATAAATTAAACCTGCATCTAGCAGTTTAATAATCTCTTTCTTAGCTACTTCTTGCATATTAGGATTTAGTCTTCGTTGGCGTTGCACATACGTTTTATGAACTTCTTCCATAAGGATTTTATGTGTGCAATACGAAGGACTTATTCCTTTAATATCATGAATCTTCCATGCAATGGCTGGTTTATGAGCTTTCAACACAGAAATGAGTTGTGATTTCTCATTTTCAGTAAGAGAAGACGATATTATTACAGGTAATTCAGATTCACCATGTAAATAAGCGTATTCCAAATGGTTTGGAAGTGGCTTTAACTCTAATTTCGGAGGTTCTTCTATCGATGATTTATATCGATATCTGTCTTCTTCTTTTAGCATTTGAATTTCTTCTGTTGTTGGTTCATATCCATTAGCTATAAGTGTAGCTAACATTTCAGCTTCTTCAATTGGTTCATTACCTTCTCCTAAAGAACATTCTCCTGTTCCTTGTAATTCTGGAAATTCTTCTAATAATTCTGCATGTGCATCTATGGTTTGAATATAATAACATGTATCATCTGCAGATTGTGGTTGTTGCATTGCTCTATCAACTGAAAAGGTAACACTCTCATCCTCTATACTTAGGGTCAGTTTCTTACCGAACACGTCTATCATTGCTTTAGCCGTGTTTAAAAATGGTCTTCCTAATATGAGAGGAACTTGAGAATCTTCTTCCATGTCCAAAACAACAAAATCTACTGGAAATACTAAAGTACCAACTTTAACTAGCATGTTCTCCATTATCCCTCTAGGATATTTTATTGATCTATCGGCTAGTTGTATGCTTATTCTGGTTGGTTTCAATTCTCCAAGGTCTAGTTTAGCGTATAGTGAATACGGCATTAGATTTATACTAGCACCTAAGTCTGCCAATGCTTCTATTGAACTAAGACTACCCAGAAAATATGGAATTGTGAAACTTCCTGGATCAGATAGTTTTTCTGGTATCTTATTCAACAGCACTGCTGAACAATTAGCATTCATAGTAACAGCCGAGAGTTCTTCCATTTTCTTTCTATTTGAGATTAGATCTTTCAAGAATTTAGCATATCTAGGCATTCCTGAAATTATGTCAATGAAAGGAAGATTTACATTTATCTGTTTAAACATATCCAAGAATTTGGATTGCTCGGCTTCAAGTTTCTCTTTCTTCATTTTACTCGGGTAAGGAAGTGGTGGTTGGTATGGTTTAACATAAAGTTTATCCTTAGCTGTGTTATCTTCATTAACCTTTTCAACTACCGGTTCTTTTTCCTTATCTTGATCAGGTTGTGGTTCTTGTGGAGTAGGAATAGCTTTATCAGAAGTTACAGGTATTTCCGGTGGTTTAAGTGTTGTACCACTTCTTGTGGTAATGGCTTTAGCTGTTTCATTCCGGGGGTTAGCGTTTGTATCACTAGGTAAACTTCCCGGTTTTCTTTCACCTATTAACCTTGCTAGGTTACTTACTTCATGTTCCAGATTTTGAATGGAAGCTTGTTGATTTCTAAATGCTTGAGCATTTTGTTCATTAGTTTGTTTCTGAGATGTGAAAAACTGCGTTTGAGTTTCAACTAGCTTCGTCATCATATCTTCTAAATTCGGCTTTTTATCATCGGTTTGTTGTGGTGGTTTGTTTTGAAAATTAGGTCTTTGCTGATTATAAGTATTATTGGATACTTGTTGATTGCTAGGACCTTGTTGGTTGTTGTATGGAATATTTCGGTTATAATTCTGGTTTTGATTGTAAATCGGTCTTGGCGGTTGATAATTATTCTGATAATTATTTCCAGGCCTTTGGTTTATGTATGAAATATTCTCTCTTTGTTCCATTGTTAATTCAATACTGAGACAATCTTTTGTCAAATGTGGTCCTCCACACTGCTCACAACTAATTCGTATTGAGTGAATATCTTTAGTCATCTTTTCCATTCGTCTCTCGACAGCATCTATCTTTGCGGAAATGGAATCTAAGTCATGGCTAGAATCGGCTCTAGCTACTTTAGATGATCTAACGATATCTTTTTCTTGGTGCCACTCGTGTGAGTGGGAAGCAGTGTTATCAATAATTTTGTAAGCATCAGTTTCGGTTTTCTTCATAATAGAACCACCAGCTGTTATATCTATGTCTTTCCTTGTAGTGATGTCGCATCCTTGGTAGAATATTTGTACTATTTGACAGGTGTCTAAACCATGTTGCGGACATCCTCTTAATAACTTTCCATATCTTGTCCACGCCTCATATAGGGTTTCATTTGGTTTCTGTGTAAACGTAACAATTTCTGCTTGAAGTCTTACGGCTTTAGATGCAGGAAAGAATTGTTTAAGAAATTTTTCAACTAAAACGTCCCATGTATCAATCGCCCCTTCAGGTAATGATTCCAACCAATCTTTGGCTTCTCCCTTTAAAGTCCAGGGAAATAACATGAGATATATTTGTTCATCCTCCACTTCTCGGATTTTAAATAGTGTGCAGATCCTATTAAAGGTACGTAAATGTTCATTTGGATCTTCCTTCGGCGCACCACTAAATTGGCATTGATTAGTCACCATGTGTAGAATTTGTCCTTTGATTTCATAATCTGGTGCATTAATGTCTGGATGAGTAATTGCGTGACCTTGGCCAGTGCGTTTAGCTCTCATTCGGTCTTCCATACTTAAAGGTTCCAGATTCTCCATAATTGAATTTGTTGAATCGGAATCACTAGAGGATTCTGATTTAATGGTTCGTTCCTCAACAATCTCTGTTTGAATGATTGGTGGTTCCGGAGGAAAGTTTAGTGGTTCAGGATCTATGAATCGTTCCTGAATATTCTCCGGATTCTCAATTGTGAGGTCGGGTTCAAAAAATGGATTATCGGAAATTTGAACTGAAGTACTTGGTCGACTGGATGACGATTCTAAAGAAAAATCAACGGCGGTAATATTTGCTAAATGTCTTGATCTGGTTACAGGTGGTGAACGTACAAAAGGTGGTGAACGTCTTGCTCGGTGCATTCACTGAATATCCTATTAGTTTTTAAAAGGAAAGAAAAATTTTAATAAATTATCCAATCAATAGACTTTTCTGATTTTTCTCACTTTTCGAATAGCCAAAAGATGCAGCAGAGGGGCAGGATTCGTTTGGTCTCAATATAATTGAGGACTGTTTGGCTCCAATAACCCGGTCCACGTACAAATCCAACTATTACTACGAACCAGAAAATTTTGATGTCTATCAATTTAACCACTTAAAATAAATTTTCGTAATTTTAAGAAATTTAGATAAGAAGTAGAATAAAAATCTATGTCCTAAAACTAGAATAGCGAGAAATAAGAAAGAAAAAGAGTTCGTCGAAAAATGTCGAAAAAGAAAATTGGTTGAAAAATAAAAGGTGACGGAAAAATAAAAGAAGCTTATAAAACTTAAAAATACTTGACTAACCTAACCTTATTACTACAACTAACTTAAAATTATAATCGCAAATTGAGATTACTAATTGGAATGATAATTGATACATAGGTAAAAGTCGTCTAAAAATATTAAAGCTTACAGGAAAAACTATATCCCAAATGGAAATAACTTAAAAAGAAACTAAAACTTAAAAAGGCGTCGCAAAATTCTAAAGCACCTAAATCTTAGTCTAAAGAAAAAGCACTTAAGGAATTCTATGGCAAAGCCTAAAAATCTAGAAGTAAAAATAACTATGGCAAAGACTATGAATTAAAACTAAATATGAGCGAAAAATACAAAAGTTACGCTAAAACGATTAAAAGGGGAAAAAATATAAAAATATATAAAAAGTTGTAAAAAGTACAATTTTTATAAAAATATTATTTTTATATTATTTATTTATTAAAACTATTAATTTTACAATTTAAATAAACTAATTAAACTAAATAAAACAAATTAAATAAAAAGTAACTAAACTAATTAATAAATAAATAAAACCTATTTAGGGTTTTTAATTAAATAATAATAATAATAATAATAATTACACCGTAATTAATGCCTGATTAGGGCTTCTGTCGCGTGTCAGAGTGCCTCCGCGAGTCGCGGTATTTCAAACAGCAAACCCCGCGAGTCGCGGGGATCCAAATTTCAACTCTGGCACAGTTTTAAATCGACGCGTTTTTTTTTTATGTTTTCTAATTTTCTGTTTTTATATAAATAAAATATATTTAAATAAAAATTATATTTTTATAAACTAAAATAAAAATAAAGAAACTTATAAAACTTTTAACAAACTCTTAAAAATATATAAATTTTTTTTTCTTTTTATATTTTCGAATATTTAAAACGTACTTTTATAAAAACGAATTTTAATAAAAGTAAACTAAAAATCTTTTTTATTTATTATATTAGCGTTGCGCTTCTGGCTTTTAAGAGTTCCCCGGCAGCGGCGCCAAAAATAACTTGATGTGAAAGCTAAGGGGTATAAAATACTATTAAATTTTACAAGAAATACTATTAAATACGATACAATTTTACACAAGATATTTATTTATTTATAGAATGGATATACTTAAACCTTGCTACAACACTTATAGGCAGTGTACCTAATCGTACAGTAGTGTAGTTTTTAGTAAGTCCGGTTCGTTCCACATGGAAATCTTTAAACAAAGCTTAACGCTATATTAGTTTACTTTTATAAAAATACAAATATATATATATAAGTAATATTATTATTATAAAGGGGGTTTTTACCGTTTAATGACCGGTTTGTCGATTTTAAAACTTTAGTCACAGTTAAAACTAAATGTAAAATATTAAAAATAAATACAAGACTTAAATTAAAGCGTAAAGTAAATAACGATAATGAAATTGCGAATAATAAAAGTGCGATAAAATAAACTTGTGATAATTAAAAAGTACGATAATTAAAAGTGCAATTAAATACAATAACAATAAAAATGCAATAATTAGAAGTGCAATTAAATATAAAATAAAGGAAATTAAATATGAAATAAAAGAATTATGCTTATTTAAACTTCCGTAATCATGATGTTTGACGTGTTGATTTTAGTTTTATGCCCATGGGTTAATTGTCCTTTGTCCTGGATTATTTAATATGTTCGTCTGGTTTTTGTCCATAACAGTCCATCAGTCATAAATATAAAGTGCGAGTGTCCTCGTCAAATTATTCTTATACCCGAAGTTAAATATTCCAAATAATTGGGGATTCGAATTGTAACAAGGTTTTAATACTTTGTTTAATGAATACACCAGGTTATCGACTGCGTGTACACCAAGGTTTTACTACTTTGTTAACAATTACACCAATTACCCTTGAATGTAATTCACCCCTGTTTCAACAAGTCTATTAACTATTAATCCAGTTCCGTATCCAGTAAAATGAATAATTATTGGTATTTATAGATATCCCGCCCACCGTACCCAGTCAAGCGTATGTGGTTATATATAAATACGTCGAATTATAAGTTTGTATATTAAATTAACAAGGTATTGTTTAGTTAATATAAAACCCATTAATAGCCCATAGTCTAATTTCCACAAGTGTCGTTCTTTTATCCAAACCCCAATTATGGTACAAAGCCCAATTACCCAATTTTAGTAATTAGCCCAACATCATGATTACTTCGGACTAAATAAGCATAATAATAACTTAGCTACGAGACATTAAATTTAAAAGGTTGAACATAACTTACAATGATTAAAAATAGAGTAGCGTTACACGGACAGAATTTCGACTTACACCCTTACAACATTCGCTAACATACCCTTATTATTAGAATTAAAATTAAAATTAAAATATAAATTATATATATATTTTACGTATATAGATAGAGAGAATGATATATGATGGATGAAAAATGCTCAGAATTCGGTTGCTTTTATAAGGAGTTTCAAACTTTGGGGCTCCGCGACTCGCGGCCAATTTTGCCTTCAAACTCCGCGAGTCGCGGAGTTTGTAAATACAGCTCACCAGCTTTTGGAGTCTTTCTTGCCGACGATTTATTTATAAATATAATATATATATATAATTAATATAATTAATTATATATTATATTATATTTATATTTATATACATAGTTAACTTGTAATTTTTAGTCCGTTGCGTTGAGCGTTGAGAGTTGACTCATGTCCCGGTTCCGGATTTTCGAACGTCCTTGCGTACAATTTAATATCTTGTACTTTGCGTTTTGAATCTTGTATTCTTGTAATTTCGAGACGTTTCTTATCAATAATTGGAACCTCTTTGATTGTATTTTGTACTTTTGAGCTTTTTGGTCGTTTGCGTCTTCAATTCGTCGAATCTGTCTTTTGTCTTCACCTTTTATTATTTAAACGAATATCACTTGTAAATAGAACAATTGCAACTAAAAGCTTGTCTTTCTTGAGGAATAATGCTATGAAATATATGTTCGTTTTTAGCATTATCAACTAATCTTCCTCCAAACGACATCGAACGCATTTTCCAACTTGAAAGTCTTGATTTGATTTTATCGATGACCAGGTTCCAACTACTCAACTTATTCATTTTTGCACCAATTGGAAGTCCAAGATACGTAAAGGGGAAAGACCCCACTTGACATTCTAAGCGAGATGCAAATTGTTTTAATTCATCTACACTTGTCCCGATACCATACAAACAACTTTTTTGAAAGTTAACTTTTAAACCCAAAGCCAATTCGAAGCATTTAAGAAGGTTTCGAAGGTGTAGTGCATTTTCACAACTCCATTCTCCAAAAAAAAATAGTATCGTCCGCGTATTGAAGATGAGATATTTGTATTTTGTCGATTCCAATTTCAACACCTTTATAAAGACCCTTCGCGACTGCGGCTTTGGTTAAAATGTTTAATCCCTCCACGGCTAATATGAAAAGAAAAGGTGATAACGGGTCACCTTGACGAATGCCTCTTCCCAACGAAAACTCTTTTGTTGGCGACCCGTTTACTAAGATTGAAATAGACGCGGATTGTAAACACATAAAGATCCACCTCCTCCATTTAGATCCAAAACCCATGCTTTTCATCACATCCATTAAAAAGTTCCAATTTAGACAATCAAATGTCTTTTCAAAATCAACTTTGAATAAGATGCTTTTTTTCTTGAACTCTTTAAGATACTCAATACTCTCGTTTACAATCAATGCACCATCTAAGATGAATCTACCTTTAATAAACGCACTTTGCTCTGAACCAACAAGATGTGGGATCACCTTTTTCAAACGATTAGACAGTAGTTTTGCAACGATTTTATAGTAACTACCGATCAAACTAATCGGGCGATAGTCACCAAGTCCAACGGGGTCGGATTTTTTTGGAATTAAAGTGACAAAAGAAGAGTTACATCCTCGGGAAAATTCACCTTTATCCCAAAACCATTCAATCGCAAGAGTTAATTCACCCTTTATTTCTTCCCAATATTTTTTATAGAAACGCATGTTAAAACCATCGGGTCCGGGCGCTTTAGAACTACCGCATTCAAAAACCGCATCTTTAATTTCTTTTTCACTAAATGGTAGTTCAAGAGCCATGGTATCATCCATGGACATGCAGGGATAAATAAGGTCCTCCATACTTGGTCTTTCAATCTCCGGATCTTCAAACATTCGTTTTAAATGATTATAGATTTCTTCTTTAATATCACATGGTGAATCAACCCATACCCCGTTGACATTCAATCCCCTCATGTTGCTCTTATTGTTTTTTTCCTCGAATAATGGAATGAAAGTACTTGGAGTTCTCGTCACCTTCTAAAATTCATTTCACACGCGCCTTTTGTTTCAACATGCTTGTTTTCAATTTTTCTTTTTCCATCCACTTCTTTTTTGTTTGTAACCAATTTTCTTTTTCAATGTCATTTAGTTGGTTGTTTTCCGCCCTCAATTCAAGATTAAGTGATAATGTTTTCAAGGCTTCGATCTCACCATCTAAACTATTGAATTTATTCGCACTCCATTCCTTTAACGGTTCTTTGATTTTTTTTAACTTGTTACGAAATAAAAAATCTTTCCGGTTGCTATTTCCTATCGGGAGATTCCACGAATTTTTTATAACCTCATCAATCCCTTCTTCATCAAACCAAGCATCAAAAATTTTGAACGGTTTAGGGCCAAAATTCCTTTCTTCATCATTCATCATAATTAGGCAATGATCCGATTTTTTTTCTATCTAATGCGACCGCAGTGAGATCCTTCCACATATTAAAGAAGGAGTCCTTGTTGTCGTTAACAAGGAAACGATCAATTTTGCTAAATTTGAGACCATCATCACTAACTCTAGTAAAATTTCTCCCACTTATTGGAATTTCCAACAAACCGTTGTTTGAAATAAAATTTCCAACAAACCGTTGTAAAAGATGTTACATTTGATTTGATTTATAGTTTTTAATTTTTAGCTTTTCGATTTTTCTAACAACAACTTCAAGAGTGCATAGAGTTTTTATTTGTAATGAAAAAAAAAAGTGGATAAAACATTCTTCAATGATTCTTGAATTTTTTTAGTTAAATAAAGGAGATGAGAGAGGAAGGGTTGAGGTGAAAACATATGAGTTTTTTTACCTTGTTCATTATCATCCTAATTTTGGAATGAAACGAGTGAAAACTTAAATTTTTATGTATATAATGACCATTGTAACCCCATATCATTATCATTGTTTATTTTATGTTATTTTACGTGTCATAAATTCACAGTTTCTCAGTTCAAAGACTCTATATTCACAGCCTTCACCAAATTATGCTCATTACAGAAAATTACCACGCCTATCACATATACTACTCGTCTTTCAAAAGCCGCATGCATACATTTAAGATCAGTTTCAAAATGTATATAGATACATAGATGTATGTATAATTCTGGCTCAAAAGTTAATAATAAACTCCTTTACATTTCAGTTGTTAATTTAATTGGTTTGATTTGAAAGCTTCTGTGTTATGAATATAAGTAATATAAGCAAAACTATTTAATTAGATTACATTCATTTTCAAAAGTAATATTTATCTTCTTTTATATCAAGATTTTTTCCTTCAAACTCGAAAATACACATGACTTATTTAATATAAGTTTTCATATTATCATTATTCTCTCATTCCCTTTCCTTCACATACTTTTCTGCAAAAAAACCTCGAGAACACAACACAAGAAATATTGTTAACGTGCTCGAATTAGTAGTAATTGACGGTTAGTTTTATATTTGTTTCACATTTAGAACATTATAACTCAAACTCTAACTAACAAAGATTAAAGTAAAAAAAAAAATCATAGTACAAACTTGATTATAGACAGGTCATGTTACTAGAAAGTTGTAACACCCCAAAATTTCAAGTTAGTTATTTTGTTAAAAAGGACTAGTCTTGCAAAGTATGTAATGTGATGGTTAGTTAGTGAGAGGGACCACCTAAACTATGTAATAGTGGGGAGGGACCTAAGTTTTCAATCATCCAAAGTTGTTATATTAAATGAGTGGAGGAGAGCTTCTAGCTCATCTTGGAAGATTCAAGAAAAGTTTAAAAAAAAAAAAAAAGGAGAAGAGAAAGAACGGTTTTGAAAGCAAGGAAATTAGGGTTTTCAAATCCAAAGAGTAAAATTGATTAAACTTGAAAGCAAGTAATTAAAGGTGAATAAAGCTAAAAGGAAGCAAGAAACTAGCATCTTCTCTATCTATTTTGCTAGTTTAAAGATTTGAGTTGGAGTGAAGTTGAGGTATGATTGAATACTTGAATCTTATTTATGTTTATGTTAAGTAGTTATGTATTTTACGAATTAGAGTGGGATTAATGTATGCATGAGTTGAAAAACGGATTTGGGGATTAATAAATATGTAAAATGAGTTTTTGTGAAGGAAATGAAAGTATAGAAGTAAATTATGATGGAATTATGTTATGGTTATGTATGAATACTAGTTTTTATGATGCTATGGCATATGTTTATGCATAAACTAGCTAATAGATGATGAATGGTGGAAAAGCTGATTTCTTAGATTATGAAATGGTTGAATATGGCTTTATGCACACTAAGTGTTTGAGGAAATGCCTCAATGAAAGTAAATATGTAATTTTGATGAAATTGTGTAAAAAGATTTATTTTGAGATGATAAAAATTGTTAGTTAGTGTTTGTTGCTAAGAAGTGAAAGTCAAAAAAAGTGTTAATTTGGTTAAAAACTACCATGTCAGGGCCTGATCCCGGAATGGGATTAAAAGATCCCGGAATGGGATCAAAGGTGATTTTCAAGAAATTTGATCAGAACCTGATCCCATAGTGGGATGATGGGATCTCATAGTGGGATCTAAAAAAAAAAAGAGTTCATCGTTTAAGGGCGTTAAAAGTTGGTATCAGAGCTATGGTTTAAGGGACTTGGATAACCCACCGTAGGGTTATCTAGGCTTAAACCAACTCTAAGTTTTAATAAGCGGTTTATGACTTGCATGATAGATAATGTTTAAAGTATTATGTCATGGTCCTTAGGATTGTATATGATCCTAGAAACTAGAAGAAAGGAATGGGAAGAATGAATGTGTGTTATGCATGAGTTTGTTAGTATTTTCGAGAAAACTATGCACTTGTGATGTGATGTACGAGAGTGGTTTGGTACACCCGGATTGCATCCGTGTAAGAGGGTGATGATCAAACCCACTGAATAATTATGTAACAACCCTCACTTTTTGACTTCTAAATTTACTGAATTAACCCTAGGGTTATATGTCTGACTATATGTATTAAGGGTTGTTATATACAATTAAATATTGACCGAATAGTAATTTTTAGTCAACAATGTACGCTTAAATAAATAATATATTATTAATTTATATAATTTGACATAATTTAACTAAGTATATAAACTTTGTATCACTTTTATTATTTAGTTAATGTATTATATATTTAACTATATAATAAATCTAATTATATATAAATGTAATAATATTTACAAACTTACTAAAACTATAGTTTAATAATTAAAATCATAATTATTATTAAAAATACAAAATACCGAATTATTTATTATTTTTATGCAAAATTTGTATTTATTAATTAAATAAAAAAAATAAAAATAAAATAAAATAAAATATTATTGACAAATATTCTTGGAAAAGCATTAAATCAATTTGTTTATTTATATAAAAAAAATCCTTAAAATAAATGAAAAAAATAAATAAATAAATAAATTACTTTTTAATTAAAAATTGTAATAGAAAAACTACTTTTATTATTTTATTTTGTGCATTATCACATGACCTAACATTTAATACTTTTTAATTTTAAAATCCCATTAAGAATTAAAATATTTCTTTTTCTTTTAATTATTTTATTCTTTTTACCTAATTTTTTCAAGTATAAATACCCCTCATTTCTCATTCAAACTCACACCAAAATTTCTCTCATTCTCTCTTTGAAGAATTACTACTAGTAAGTATTCTTTTCTTACTTTTTATTTTTTTTACTTTTTACTTCAGTTATTATTTTTACCGAAACATGTAAATAATGTTATAAATTATATGCAATTAAAAATAAAATAAATAACATGTATACACTATTACTATTACTAGCACCTATAACCTACTACTTATATTGTAACATAAAAACATTTTGGGATATGTATTAGAGATGTATAGATCTTCGAACTTTCTTGACGAATGGTTTCTATGAGATTCTAGGCAGAGGGTTTGGATTTCTGATTTAAAGGGTCCTGTGGCTCAAGCCCCTAGATCTAAATTAGCCATTCGAAGGGAAAGAGGTGATTGGAAGCTTATCTAATACGGCAAATATCCTAAAATGGAAAACACTGATAAAAGTAGAAACTCTCTAGTCATAGAAACTTAGTAAAATAAGAAACTTTCTAAAAATGAAAACTTTATAAAAATAGTAACTTACTAGGAATAGAAACTTAGTAAAACAAACACATACTTAGACTTAAACATGGGCAAAACACTTAACTACTCTTAAATGTCAATAGGTTAACTTTCCTGCTCACTCGTTCAACTCTTTATTTCGAGGAATAACTCTCTCTCTACTTACTAAGGTGAATTCATAGCCCCTCTTTATTGCTAGCAAACTTACTTACTTTTACTTGGGGTGAGACACATGTTGTTTTTACTTTTTACACTTTAGACACAAGTACCAAATTGTTAAACTATGCTATACCCGGCTATGTCCGACTAAGTCCCTACAGTGATATTAATAATTGCTGCGGCATGCTTAATTATTGGGGGTAGGCCTATCGGGAGTAACGTCCCCGATACATTTGACCAAGTCATTGTATTACTTAATAATGAAATTAAACCGACAAGGACAGACATAACTTGTCATGGGTCAAAACTTGAACGTTTAGTCTAAATATCGTGCATTGGCATAACTTTTTGATCCTGCGGGATATCAACTTTACAAACTAAATCTTGTGGTCTAAAACAACGACAAAATTTTTGTTAAACCTATGAACATCACTCAACCTTTTTGGTTGACACTTTAGCATGTTTTGTCTCAGGTGTTGTTTGATTCAAGCTCTTATACTTACCGCTTATGTGATGCTACTTGGACATAGGATCAAGAGATATCGCATTTATTACTTCTGCATGTGAACATTTACGATATTGTTATTCCTATCATTGTAACGACATTTCATTTTCCGCTGCGTACTCATTAAAGTTAAATTCATCATTTAGTATTGTTCTCGTTTATTATAATATGTTGGTATGTTTTGATATTAGTGACGTTCCTTCCAGACCCTATTGGGAGGACGTTACAGATTGGTATCAGAGCATAACCAGGCTGTTATAGAGAACCAGGATTGCATTTTTATGTGTGCCTTACTTGTTAGCTAGGGTGCCTTAGCAATCTAGGAAACTATAACCTTTCCTGCCTTAGAATTAAAGCACTTAGGATTGCCCCATAATCTTAACGATTATGCTTTAATAAACTTGACTTAAAGATTCTAATCAAAATATCCTTCCTAATGTTAGGATGTCTAATTATCATCAAACGACCAAAATGAATCTTTTCAAGCCAACCGAAAAAGATACTGAAAGGTCTTCCACAGAAAGACCAGTCCAAAGTCCACCTTATGGCTTTGGTGGTCCTCCCTCACCAAATTATAGCACATATACTACTCTAAAGTTACATGGGTCTCCTGAATACTATCCAACCCCGAGGAATAAAGACAAGAGGAAATGTCTTGAAGAAACTGGTCCGTCAAAGAAAAGATCCCGATCTCCTTTCTACGATGAAGTTGATGCCAAGTACGAGCTCATGAATCTGTGAAAACTACCGATGACCTAATTCGCCATATTGCAAGGATCGATTTTCAAATGAAGGAAAAAGACCTAGCGATCAAGAAGCTCATGGAGGAAAATGCTGAACTAAAGAAAGAGATAAAGTTGGTAAAGTATGAAGGTGATAGAAATACCCGATGGGGGAAGCAATCTATCTCCTACCTAAGAGAAGATGTTGACCTTAGATTGAAGATGGAGAAAAACCGCGTGAATAATCAACTTTCTATAAAGGACCACAAGTACCATGTAATCAACAATGAAGTTTTTAACCTTTATGATAATCTCGAGTTCCTGCATAAGAAACAAAAGGCGAAGAATGAGAAAGTTGAGAAGTTTATGAAGAAGGTTGAGGACGAGAAGAAGGAATATGAATCTTAATATTCTTTAGTTATCTTTCTATTTTCCATCTATGTAAAGGCTATGCCTTAAAACTATTTCTATTTCCGAATCATGTATTAAAAGGCTTATTTAATGCCTAGTTCCTTAATAAAATAAAGTGTTTTATTTATATCATGTGATATTAATACTTTATCTTATTCCTACTTGTAATTGCTCAAATTTGTTAACTTATCCGACTTATGTTCACTTTTATGTAGTGACATCATGGTTCGTTCAGCTGCACCTACCGTTAACAATGTTGTGTTAACTACTGAGCAATTCCAACAGTTACTCGCTGCCGCCCAAGGCAACGCCCAAGCTAATCATGCTAATACTCAACCGAAACCTTGTTCCTACAAGGATTTTTCAAACTGTCATCCTCCTGCATTTAAGGGGACTGAAGAAGCTGTCGAACTAGTCCGTTGGTTCGAGAAGATGGAATCTATTTTCCGTATTTGCAACTGTGGTGATAACGATCGAGTAAAGTATGCCACTAGCTCATTGGGTGGCAATGCTTTAACTTGGTAGACTGCTCATGCCAAGTCTGTAGGAATTGATAATGCTAATGCAATTCCATGGGATGAACTCAAAAGCATGATGGTCAACAAATTCTGTCCTCGAAGTCAAGTTCAGAAACTTGAAGCTGAGTTCTGGGAACTCAAGGTCAAGGGTACTGACATTGAGAACTATACCAATCATTATCTGGAGCTTTCTACTCTATGTCTTGAAATGTTTCCTACTGAAGCTAGAAGAATTGAGCGGTATATTGAAGGTCTTCCCGAGGATGTTCAAGGGAATGTTATTGCTGCTGAGAAGGTTACTTTGGATGCTGTGATTCTCATGGCACAAAATCTCATGTTGGCCAAGAGAAGAAGGGCGTCGACCAATAAGCAAGTTGAAACCAAGGGTAATGATGGTAAGAGGAAGTTTGAGCCATCTCAAGGTTCGGCTCAGAATGATAATAAGAAGCCTGCGGTGTAGTGACCCGAACTTTTCCATGTTTATATATATTAATTGAGATTGATATTTACATGATTAAATATTTCCAACATGTTAAGCAATCAAATTTGTTAAGACTTGATTAATTGAAATATGTTTCATATAGACATTTGACCACCCAAGTTGACCGGTGATTCACGAACGTTAAAACTTGTAAAAACTATATGATGACATATATATGGATATATATATATATATATAGTTAACATGATACAATGATAAGTAAACATATCATTAAGTATGTTAACAATGAACTACATATGTAAAAACAAGACTACTAACTTAATGATTTTTAAACGAGACATATATGTAACGATTATCGTTGTAAAGACATTTAATGTATATATATCATATTAAGAGATATTCATACATGATAATATCATGATAATATAATAATTTAAAATCTCATTTGATATTATAAACATTGGGTTAACAACATTTAACAAGATCGTTAACCTAAAGGTTTCAAAACAACACTTACATGTAACGACTAACGATGACTTAACGACTCAGTTAAAATGTATATACATGTAGTGTTTTAATATGTATTTATACACTTTTGAAAGACTTCAATACACTTATCAAAATACTTCTACTTAACAAAAATGCTTACAATTACATCCTCGTTCAGTTTCATCAACAATTCTACTCGTATGCACCCGTATTCGTACTCATACAATACACAGCTTTTAGATGTATGTACTATTGGTATATACACTCCAATTATCAGCTCTTAGCAGCCCATGTGAGTCACCTAACACATGTGGGAACCATAATTTGGCAACTAGCATGAAATATCTCATAAAATTACAAAAATATGAGTAATCATTCATGACTTATTTACATGAAAACAAAATTACATATCCTTTATATCTAATCCATACACCAACGACCAAAAACACCTACAAACACTTTCATTCTTCAATTTTCTTCTTCTAATTGATCTCTCTCAAGTTCTATCTTCAAGTTCTAAGTGTTCTTCATATATTCTACAAGTTCTAGTTACATAAAATCAAGAATACTTTCAAGTTTGCTAGCTCACTTCCAATCTTGTAAGGTGATCATCCAACCTCAAGAAATCTTTGTTTCTTACAGTAGGTTATCATTCTAATACAAGTTAATAATCATATTCAAACTTTGGTTCAATTTCTATAACTATAACAATCTTATTTCAAGTGATGATCTTACTTGAACTTGTTTTCGTGTCATGATTCTGCTTCAAGAACTTCGAGCCATCCAAGGATCCGTTGAAGCTAGATCCATTTTTTTCTTTTCCAGTAGGTTTATCCAAGGAACTTAAGGTAGTAATGATGTTCATAACATCATTCGATTCATACATATAAAGCTATCTTATTCGAAGGTTTAAACTTGTAATCACTAGAACATAGTTTAGTTAATTCTAAACTTGTTCGCAAACAAAAGTTAATCCTTCTAACTTGACTTTTAAAATCAACTAAACACATGTTCTATATCTATATAATATGCTAACTTAATGATTTAAAACCTGGAAACACGAAAAACACCGTAAAACCGGATTTACGCCGTCGTAGTAACACCGCGGGCTGTTTTGGGTTAGTTAATTAAAAACTATGATAAACTTTAATTTAAAAGTTGTTCTTCTGAGAAAATGATTTTTATTATGAACATGAAACTATATCCAAAAATTATGGTTAAACTCAAAGTGGAAGTATGTTTTCTAAAATGGTCATCTAGACGTCGTTCTTTCGACTGAAATGACTACCTTTACAAAAACGACTTGTAACTTATTTTTCCGACTATAAACCTATACTTTTTCTGTTTATATTCATAAAATAGAGTTCAATATGAAACCATACCAATTTGATTCACTCAAAACGGATTTAAAATGAAGAAGTTATGGGTAAAACAAGATTGGATAATTTTTCTCATTTTAGCTACGTGAAAATTGGTAACAAATCTATTCCAACCATAACTTAATCAACTTGTATTGTATATTATGTAATCTTGAGATACCATAGACACGTATACAATGTTTCGACCTATCATGTCGACACATCTATATATATTTCGGAACAACCATAGACACTCTATATGTGAATGTTGGAGTTAGCTATACAGGGTTGAGGTTGATTCCAAAATATATATAGTTTGAGTTGTGATCAATACTGAGATACGTATACACTGGGTCGTGGATTGATTCAAGATAATATTTATAGATTTATTTCTGTACATCTAACTGTGGACAACTAGTTGTAGGTTACTAACGAGGACAGCTGACTTAATAAACTTAAAACATCAAAATATATTAAAAGTGTTGTAAATATATTTTGAACATACTTTGATATATATGTATATATTGTTATAGGTTCGTGAATCAACCAGTGGCCAAGTCTTACTTCCCGACGAAGTAAAAATCTGTGAAAGTGAGTTATAGTCCCACTTTTAAAATCTAATATTTTTGGGATGAGAATACATGCAGGTTTTATAAATGATTTACAAAATAGACACAAGTACGTGAAACTAGATTCTATGGTTGAATTATTAAAATCGAATATGCCCCTTTTTATTAAGTCTGGTAATCTAAGAATTAGGGAACAGACACCCTAATTGACACGAATCCTAAAAATAGATCTATTGGGCCTAACAAACCCCATCCAAAGTACCGGATGCTTTAGTACTTCGAAATTTATATCATATCCGAAGGGTGTCCCGGAATGATGAGGATATTCTTATATATGCATCTTGTTAATGTCGGTTACCAGGTGTTCACCATATGAATGATTTTTATCTCTATGTATGGGATGTGTATTGAAATATGAAATCTTGTGGTCTATTATTATGATTTGATATATATAGGTTAAACCTATAACTCACCAACATTTTTGTTGACGTTTTAAGCATGTTTATTCTCAGGTGATTATTAAGAGCTTCTCCTGTCGTATACTTAAATAAGGACGAGATTTGGAGTCCATGCTTGTATGATATTGTGTAAAAACTGCATTCAAGAAACTTATTTTGTTGTAACATATTTGTATTGTAAACCATTATGTAATGGTCGTGTGTAAACAGGATATTTTAGATTATCATTATTTGATAATCTACGTAAAGCTTTTTAAACCTTTATTGATGAAATAAAGGTTATGGCTTGTTTTAAAATGAATGCAGTCTTTGAAAAATGTCTTATATAGAGTTCAAAACCTCGCAACGAAATAGATTAATATGGAACGTTTTTAATCAATAAGAACGGGACATTTCATGCGGATGGTACAAGGTCGAATTATAAGGGTACTTATCCTTTCTGTATTCGTTGTGAGAGGCATCATCCGGGGAAGTGTACTGCGGTTTGTGCGTTGTGTAAGAAAGTGGGACACGTTGCTAAGACGTGTAAGACTCCTCCGAAGGATAAGGCTATTGTTCCGGCCAAAGCTCCTCCTACATGCTATACTTGTGGAGAGAAGGGACACATTAGTTCGAATTATCCTAAGAAGAAAGATAATCCCGCTACTGGAGCTAATGCTACTGCTGCGAAGGGTCGTGCGTTTGTTATTACTGCTGCTGAAGCCCGAGATGAAGATGAAGTTATCACGGGTACGTATCTTGTCAATAATTTCTATGCAATTATTTTATTAGATACTGGTGCCGACAGAAGTTACGTGTCTAGTGATTTTTGTACCCTATTTGCTGAAAAGCCTCAACCCTTAGAAACTAAAAGATTAGTAGAAGTAGCCAATGGAAAGGTCATGCAAGTCGATAAAATCTATAAAAACTGCAACCTAATCTTAGCCGATAAAGAATTTAAGATAGACCTTTTGCCGGTCAAACTCGGAAGTTTTGACGTCGTAGTTGGTATGGATTGGTTACGTCCATTACATGCTGCTATCATGTGTTACGATAAAACTGTTAATGTTCCATTGGGGAATGGAGATACTCTCATCATCCAAGGTGAAAAGAGTGGTTCCAATCTCAATATCATCTCCTATATCAAAACCCACAAATACCTTATGAAAGGTTATCGAGCCATTCTAGCCCACGTTAAGCTGATCGAATCGGAAGAGAAGCGTATTGAAGATGTACCAGTGGTTAGAGACTATCCCGATGTGTTTCCCGAAGATCTTCCTGGTCTTTCACCTCCTCGACAAGTTGAATTTCAAATTGATTTAGCTCCCGGTGCTGCTCCTATTGTTAAAGCACCATACCGTTTAGCACCTTCCGAAATGAAGGAACTTTCCAACCAGCTCCAAGAACTATTGGATAAAGGTTTCATTCATCCAAGCTCATCCCCATGGGGAGCTCCTATTCTATTTGTTAAAAAGAAGGATGGTACGTTAAGGATGTGCATTGATTACCGCGAACTTAACAAGCTTACTATCAAGAACCGTTATCCGTTGCCACGTATTGATGATCTATTCAACCAACTTCAAGGGTCAATTGCTTATTCAAAGATTGATTTGAGGTCCGGATATCACCAAATTAGAGTCAAGGAATCTGATATTCCTAAGACTGCTTTTCGCACTCGTTATGGGCACTATGAATTCTGTGTCATGCCTTTTGGTTTGACCAATGCTCCTGCCGTTTTCATGGATCTCATGAACCGTGTCTGCAAACCTTATCTCGATAAATTCGTCATTGTTTTCATTGATGACATTTTGATCTACTCCAAGAGTGAGAAGGAACATGAGCAACATCTGCGCGTGATTCTTGAACTCTTACGAAAGGAACAACTCTACACTAAGTTTTCTAAGTGCGAGTTTTGGCTCAAAACCGTACAATTCCTCGGACACGTTGTTGATAGTAATGGAATACATGTCGATTCAGCTAAGATTACCGCTATCCAGAACTGGGAGATACCAAAGACTGCGAAGCATATTCATCAATTTTTGGGACTTGCCGGTTATTATCGGAGATTCATAAAGGATTTTTCCCTTCTTGCCAAACCTCTTACGAAGCTAACTCAAAAAGGGAAGAAGTTTGAGTGGTCCGAAGAACAGGAATCTGCTTTCAAGATTCTGAAAGAGAAGTTGACCACAGCCCCGATTCTATCTTTACCTGAAGGTACTGACGATTTTGTTGTTTACTGCGATACCTCAAAGCAAGGCTTTGGTTGTGTTTTAATGCAACGTGAAAAGGTTATTGCCTACGCATCTAGACAGTTGAAGAAACACGAGGAGAACTATACCACACACGACCTTGAGTTAGGTGCCGTGGTATTTGCATTAAAGATATGGAGACATTATCTATATGGTACCCAGTTTACGGTGTACACTGACCATAAAAGTCTTCGACACATCTTTGATCAAAAACAGCTGATTATGAGGCAAAGCTGATGGCTCGAGTTATTGAACGATTATGACTGTAAGATGGAATATCATCCTGGCAAGTCAAACGTAGTTGCTCATGCCCTTAGTCGAAAAGACGATGTTAAACGTGTTCGTGCCTTAAACCTGAAAATCAAATCAAATCTTATATCACGAATCTACGAAGCTCAACTGGAAGCTATTAAACCAACACTTATCGAAGGTGAAGGACCTATCGGTTTCGAGAACCAACTCCAAGTGAAAGCTAATGGTACACGGTACTTTGGCAACAGAATTTGGGTTCCTCGCTTCGGTAATCTCCGTGAACTAGTCTTGGATGAAGCGCATAAGACTAGGTATTCTATTCATCCGGGTTCCAGTAAGATGTACCACGATGTGAAGGAATTCTACTGGTGGCCTAATATGAAAGCCGACATTGCTACTTATGTTAGTAAGTGTCTCACTTGTTTGAAAGTCAAGGCTGAACATCAAAAGCCTTCTGGTCTCTTGACACAACCCGATATTCCGCAGTGGAAGTGGGAATGTATCGCTATGGACTTTATTACTAAATTTCCCATGACTTCTAGTGGCAATGATACTATATGGGTCATAGTAGATCATCTTACTAAATCTGCTCATTTCTTACCGATCAAGGAGACCGACAAGATGGAGAGATTGTCACAACTGTATATCAAAGATATTGTCTCTCGTCATGGTGTTCCTATATCAATCATATCCGATCGCGACAGTAGATTCACTTCCAGATTCTGGAAATCCTTACAAACTGCTCTTGGAACTCAAATCGACATGAGTACTGCTTATCATCCACAAACCGATGGTCAAAGTGAACGAACCATTCAAACATTGGAAGATATGCTTCGCGCTTGTGTTATCGAATTCGGCAAAAGCTGGGATAGACATTTGCCTTTGGTTGAATTCTCTTACAATAATAGTTACCACTCAAGTATTAAGGCTGCACCTTTTGAGGCCTTATACGGACGAAAATGTAGATCTCCACTGTGCTGGGATGAATTAGAGGACAGACAGTTAACTGGTCCTGAAATCATACACGAGACAACCGAAAAGATAGTTCAGATTAAGAAACGAATAGAAACTGCCCGCAGCCGACAGAAGAGCTATGCTAATAAAGGTCGGAAAGATTTGGAATTCCAAGTTGGTGACAAAGTCATGTTGAAAGTATCTCCTTGGAAAGGCGTCGTTCGTTTTGGTAAACGAAGCAAACTAAGTCCGTGTTTTGTTGGACCCTTCAAGATTACTAAAAGGATCGGACCCGTGGCTTATCGATTAGAATTACCTGCTAAAATTCAAGATTACTAAAAGGATCGGACCCGTGGCTTATCGATTAGAATTACCTGCTGAACTTAGCAGCGTACACGACGTATTTCATGTCTCGAATCTTAAAAAGTGTCTCGCTGATGACACTCTCGTTATTCCTTTAGATGACATTCGCATTGATGATAAAATGCACTTCATAGAGGAACCCGTAGAAGTCATGGACCGATCTGCTAAACGCTTAAAACAAAGCACCATACCTATTGTTAAGATCCGTTGGAATTCACGACGTGGCCCCGAGTATACCTGGGAACGTGAAGACCAAATGAAACAAAAATATCCCCATCTCTTCTCAACCGCTGATGCATCCGAGAAGTCTACCTAAAACTTCGGGACGAAGTTTTTATTCACGGGGAGGTTCTGTAACAACCCTCACTTTTCGACTTCTAAATTTACTGAATTAACCCTAGGGTTATATGTCTGACTATATGTATTAAGGGTTGTTATATACAATTAAATATTGACCGAATAGTAATTTTTAGTCAACAATGTACGCTTAAATAAATAATATATTATTAATTTATATAATTTGACATAATTTAACTAAGTATATAAACTTTGTATCACTTTTATTATTTAGTTAATGTATTATATATTTAACTATATAATAAATCTAATTATATATAAATGTAATAATATTTACAAACTTACTAAAACTATAGTTTAATAATTAAAATCATAATTATTATTAAAAATACAAAATACCGAATTATTTATTATTTTTATGCAAAATTTGTATTTATTAATTAAATAAAAAAATAAAAATAAAATAAAATAAAATATTATTGACAAATATTCTTGGAAAAGCATTAAATCAATTTGTTTATTTATATAAAACAAATCCTTAAAATAAATGAAAAAAATAAATAAATAAATAAATTACTTTTTAATTAAAAATTGTAATGGAAAAACTACTTTTATTATTTTATTTTGTGCATTATCACATGACCTAACATTTAATACTTTTTAATTTTAAAATCTCATTAAGAATTAAAATATTTCTTTTTCTTTTAATTATTTTATTCTTTTTACCTAATTTTTTCAAGTATAAATACCCCTCATTTCTCATTCAAACTCACACCAAAATTTCTCTCATTCTCTCTTTGAAGAATTACTACTAGTAAGTATTCTTTTCTTACTTTTTATTTTTTTTACTTTTTACTTTTTACTTCGGTTATTATTTTTACCGAAACATGTAAATAATGTTATAAATTATATGCAATTAAAAATAAAATAAATAACATGTATACACTATTACTATTACTAGCACCTATAACCTACTACTTATATTGTAACATAAAAACATTTTGGGATATGTATTAGAGATGTATAGATCTTCGAACTTTCTTGACGAATGGTTTCTATGAGATTCTAGGCAGAGGGTTTGGATTTCCGATTTAAAGGGTCCTATGGCTCAAGCCCCTAGATCTAAATTAGCCATTCGAAGGGAAAGGGGTGATTGGAAGCTTATCTAATACGGCAAATATCCTAAAATGGAAAACACTGATAAAAGTAGAAACTCTCTAGTCATAGAAATTTAGTAAAATAAGAAACTTTCTAAAAATGAAAACTTTATAAAAATAGTAACTTACTAGGAATAGAAACTTAGTAAAACAAACACATACTTAAACTTAAACATGGGCAAAAAACTTAACTACTCTTAAATGTCAATAGGTTGACTTTCCTTCTCACTCGTTCAACTCTTTATTCCGAGGAATAACTCTCTCTCTACTTACTAAGGTGAATTCATAGCCCCTCTTTATTGCTAGCAAACTTACTTACTTTTACTTGGGGTGAGACACATGCTGTTTTTACTTTTTACACTTTAGACACAAGTACCAAACTGTTAAACTATGCTATACCCGGCTATGTCCGACTAAGTCCCTACAGTGATATTTTTAATTGCTGCGGCATGCTTAATTATTGGGGGTAGGCCTATCGGGAGTAACGTCCCCGATACATTTGACCAAGTCATTGTATTACTTAATAATGAAATTAAATCGACAAGGACAGACATAACTTGTCATGGGGCAAAACTTGAACGTTTAGTCTAAATATCACGCATTGGCATAACTTTTTGATCCTGCGGGAGATCAACTTTACAAACTAAATCTTGTGGTCTAAAACAACGACAAACTTTTTGTTAAACCTATGAACATCACTCAACCTTTTTGGTTGACACTTTAGCATGTTTTGTCTCAGGTGTTGTTTGATTCAAGCTCTTATACTTACCGCTTATGTGATGCTACTTGGACATAGGATCAAGAGATATCGCATTTATTACTTCTGCATGTGAACATTTACGATATTGTTATTCCTGTCATTGTAACGACATTTCATTTTCCGCTGCGTACTCATTAAAGTTAAATTCATCATTTAGTATTGTTCTCGTTTATTATAATATGTTGGTATGTTTTGATATTAGTGACGTTCCTTCCAGACCCTATTGGGAGGACGTTACAAATTAAGCTTGGATCCATGTCAATGATGATTAGCTTGGACTTGTGTCCATGTCAATGAGGATTAGCTTGGACCTGTGTCCATGTTGATGATGATAAGCTTGGACTTGTGTCCATGTTGATAATGGTAAGCTTGGATCCATGGTAAAGTTAAAGAGCTTGAACTTGCGTCCATGGTAGATTTAATGAGCTTGGACTTGCGTCCATGATAATGCTAGTGAGCCTGAACAGTCCATGTTAATCTTGATTCTAGACCTTATGTCTATGGATTTGTGTTTAGCTTAGGCACAATTTTTGGTCATCCCTAGTAAGTTGTGTCTATGGTGTGGTATGACCGGATCCGATACAAGAAAGACACTTGTGGGTTGATAGGTTATGTTTTGGTTATGATTATGCTAATGCTAAGAGTGCTCTTGGGTTTTCGTGACCACGAGTTCTATATTGGATGATGTAAGTTGCAAGTTTAAGATGAACAAACACATGAATAGAAACGGTCATGTAAAGTAGTTGTCAAAAGTATAATGAATGTACCCTTAAGTTATGATGACTAAAAACGATGTAACGGAAACGAGAAAGGCATGAAAGCAGTTCAAATAATACTGAAGCGTGAAAAGAATGGATTTAGGGGCGGAGCTTAGCATCCCTGATCGTTTAGAATATTAAGAAGTCATGAAAAGAGAAGGAAGTATGAAAGGAATGTGAACTCAGTTCGGGTTAAACTGAGACCCGAACCAGATCTAGAATAGAAGAAGGGTAAAGGAGTCACGAGATGTGTGGTAGGTACCTTCCTTTACACCTGCACATGTTTTGTGTGACTTCCTACATGAACGCGTATAGGCCTTAACCACTAATTGGAGAGGCAACAAAACTATATAGTTGTGACTATAGTGAGTAAATGATTATTTTGTTCCCTTGGAGTGGGGTTAGTGTGTTGCAACGGAAATGTGTAGCAATGAACCTTCAAGTGAAGGGACTAAAGGAAAAGAAAGAGTTTCCCTTAGGCAAATGCAAGAATGTTAAGAGGACCAAACTACTTACTTTTGAGGGTGAAATGTCTTGAGCAAGAGATCTCTGTGGTCCTAGAAGAGAGGAAGATGTGATAGATAAGATTGAACCGGTTGTAAGGTCTTGTAAATACTTGGATCTTCATAGCTTTAAGACTACACAAATGCAAGAAGAACAAGATAGAATGTAAGAAGCCTGAAAACGAATAGTTCTTCTTATTTTAAAAAGGAAGAGATTTGGTACACCAAATGATTGTAGTATGACGAAATACTTAATAGACAGTTAAGAAAATAAATTAAGCATGGAGAGTAAAATTTTGCATGAGAATGAGCAATCCAGCTATCATGGTACTTAAGACTTGGTTATGATTAAGTAGTAAGATGTGCATGATATACGATGTTTAAAATGAAGATTAAGTGTATATACAAATGTGTATTATCTGTACCTAATGATGGAAATGAGTAAAGACACGAAAGAGATGTGAGAAATAAGAAGATTTTTATATTATGGCAATGAATTTTGAGAATGGAAGGAGGCGTTTATGAAAAGTCGCATGAAAATAATTTAAAGAGTAAGGTTCCTTACCGTAAAGATGATGAGATATGTATTTAGGGCTACATTTGCGTTGTAGCAATGAGTCTTGTGACACGTTCTGATTATGTATTGAAAAAGAAGTAGATTCGACTATTCATTAGCCAGAGAATATGAAGTAGA
Source organism: Rutidosis leptorrhynchoides (assembly GCF_046630445.1). Classification (NCBI taxonomy): domain Eukaryota; kingdom Viridiplantae; phylum Streptophyta; class Magnoliopsida; order Asterales; family Asteraceae; genus Rutidosis; species Rutidosis leptorrhynchoides. Next base: position 605,119,051 of record NC_092334.1, read on the forward strand.
GACTGATGATGAAAATGAAGATAGTGTATGATTGATCTATAATCATACTAAATGATATTGAAGGCTTGTTCAAGTAATTAGGTAAATTTTATAAGCAAAAGAATTTATTGGGTTTTACATGAGGCATGTCAGATTCCCCGTTTCTAGTTAATGTGGTTAAGAGGAAAAAGGGTTAAGTGAAGATACATGATTGAAGGGATCATAAGAAAGGAAGATTGATCATGGTGATAATATGATCGTTAACTTTATGGAGTTAGATGAAGGTTGAAATAATGGTAACTCTATAGACTTTAGTAGAAATATTTTACAAAGAAAGAACCTATGGAAGATTCGAAGGAATGTAAGTTTATATAAAAGTGATATATCGGGAGCAAATGCGGACTCTAGTATAGGTTCGCGAATAGAGATTAAGAGATTCTAGAAGATTTTTATATTTAAGCAAATGAGTCATATAATGTGTGATTTTTATGAAGAGACTTGAAAGATGAATTTTTACAAGTGTAAAATTGGTGAAAGATGTAATTTAATTAAGAAGAAAAAGGTACTTACGGAATGTATTGTGCAATTATACGGAAAGCTTACGACATGGAAATAATGGTGAGCATAAAAAGGGATAAAGTCTTTTTATTTGTTTAATACTAAACACGATTCGAGATGATGATGCGAATAATCAATGTTGATGGCATGAGATGTCGACACGAAAAGCACGTAAGGAAGTAAAATCTATGTAAATTAGCGAAAATTAAGAGAAGCTAGTGAAGAATTTAGAGGGATAACATGTTTTAATACCTTGAAAGAAGAGAATTAAGATGCGATAATATGGTATAACGAGAAATTTTCTGGAAAAGAAATAATGATTTGTTTGGTATTAAGGACTAGTTTTCGGTTATGAGGATTTTTATTGGTAAAGATTGTGATATAGAGGCCTGATAATACAGGAAAGGAGATAAAAAGCGGATAAATTGAAATATCTAATGAAAGATACGTGAAGAAAGAGTACTTAATGTAGGAAATTTAAGAGTTAGGGTGACAGAAAATAACGAATGTATGCCTAAAGAACACCTAGTGTGTGATTGATGGGACAACGAACACAAAAGTCTACAAGAAACTACCAACGTTAAGAGGAGATTAGGTAAGAGTTAAGTACTTTGGTTAGCAAATTGGAAAGAGATTAGTGAACAAAGCTCGAAATTATGAGGACATAGGTATAAATGGTAACAAATTAGATGAAAAGCCTTAATATATTCAGGATGACTTATGATTATTAGAAACTTTATTCGATTAAATGAAATTGATCTCAACGAGCATTGAGTTATGTGCAAGGACCGGTGAAGGTTCAAATATAGTTTTTAAGGGTTTTGAATTCACCAAGGAATAAAAAGGATAGTTCGTGAGGACACGAACATTTCAACGGGGGGGAGTTGTAACACCCCAAAATTTCAAGTTAGTTATTTTGTTAAAAAGAACTAGTCTTGCAAAGTATGTAATGTGATGGTTAGTTAGTGAGAGGGACCATCTAAACTATGTAATGGTGGGGAGGGACCTAAGTTGTCAATCATCCAAAGTTGTTATATTAAATGAGTGGAGGAGAGCTTCTAGCTCATTTTGGAAGATTCAAGAAAAGTTTAAAAAAAAAAAAAAAAAGGAGAAGAGAAAGAACGGTTTTGAAAGCAAGGAAATTAGGGTTTTCAAATCCAAAGAGTAAAATTGATTAAACTTGGAAGCAAGTAATTAAAGGTGAATAAAGCTAAAAGGAAACAAGAAACTAGCATCTTCTCTATCTATTTTGCTAGTTTAAAGATTTGAGTTGGAGTGAAGTTGAGGTATGATTGAATACTTGAATCTTATTTATGTTTATGTTAAGTAGTTATGTATTTTACGAATTAGAGTGGGATTAATGTATGCATGAGTTGAAAAACGGATTTGGGGATTAATAAATGTGTAAAATGAGTTTTTGTGAAGGAAATGAAAGTATAGAAGTAAATTATGATGGATTTATGTTATGGTTATGTATGAATACTAGTTTTTATGATGCTATGGCATATGTTTATGCATAAACTAGCTAATAGATGATGAATGGTGGAAAAGGTGATTTCTTAGATTATGAAATGGTTGAATATGGCTTTATGCACACTAAGTGTTTGATGAAATGCCTCAATGAAAGTAAATATGTAATTTTGATGAAATTGTGTAAAAAGATTTATTTTGAGATGATAAAAATTGTTAGTTAGTGTTTGTTGCTAAGAAGTGAAAGTCAAAAAAAGTGTTAATTTGGTTAAAAACTACCATGTCAGGGCCTGATCCCGGAATGGGATTAAAAGATCCCGGAATGGGATCAAAGGTGATTTTCAAGAAATTTGATCAGAACCTGATCCCATAGTGGGATGATGGGATCTCATAGTGGGATCTAAAAAAAAAAAAAGAGTTCATCGTTTAAGGGCGTTAAAAAATTAGATGTTAAACTTCAATCGATCCAAAAATCACCAAAGATTCAAGCTAGGGTTTAAGATCAAAGTGTTAGATGTGTGATGTGTTCTAGGTAAAATATGGAAAATGAGAAGAAGTGTCCAGAGAGTATTTACCAGTTTTCAGATATCTAACGCATCTCGTTAGACGGCCCTAACGGGGTCCAAATCTAACAGACGGGCAAAACAATATCCTAAGGGCAAAATAGATTACTTACGTCTAGGTCCTAAATCAGTATGTTACAACCTTGGTCACCAAGTTTTGCTGCACAATATATAAACCTGTTTAGGGTTTCCATGCCATTCACGAGTTATTATTCTGCTGCTTATAATTTGGAGCGTGTGCTCTTGTTCATCTTGAATTATTCTATTCATTCTTAGATACTCAGTTTTGTCATTATCGCAATCTTGGTGATTACATTGATATATTGATCATGAATCTTTTGTGATCTTTGTGTGTTTTCTAATTAATTTCGGACAATCAAGGATTGTGTGTTTGTTGGTATTGAACTATTCTAGTGAATGTATGTTTTGATTCTCATAAATTTACATGGTTGAGGTCGCGGGGCACCTGAACTGAAACTTCGGGTACTATATGATATAATCAAAAGTTGCATGCCAACGAATTTTCCTGTCAAATGTTACAACATTGCATCAAAAGACTTTTCACACCAACTAAAGCATTGCACCCTTTCGAATTGCAACTAAACATAAGTGTTTCCCTTCTAGAAAAAAAAAACAGTTTGAGGTTCCATAATACGCAAAAACATAAACATTCTCACTAAGGGGTTGTTACTTTTATTTCTCTTCTAAATTTTCCTCTATTTAGGAAGAGATGTACAATTATATGTCTTCTAGAAACAGTCTAATTTTCAAATATTCATAAAGTGACAGGTTAAGTGACAAAGAAACGACAATTTTACTTACTGACTTAAGAGCTGTACAAAAACAGATGATGTTGTGAAATGCAAACAGACCCTAAAATCCCGACTTATATGGTTTTTGCCTGCAATCAAATTGATTTTTTGTCTTACTCAAATTGAGATTTCGTGCAAACCAAAAATTGTAAGCGTTAACGTACTTAATTAGGAAAATGTTTCACGATTTAAAAAATAATAAAAGATTATCAAATTGGAGCGAGTATTTTTTTTTTTAATTATTTTCTTACGAGGAAAAACTGAAAAAGTAAAAGAATGATGGAAAATGGTGTCTTATCTCAGCAACTACCCACCACAGCCCTCACTAAAGCGAAAGAAGGAGTGACCAATGCCCATGCAGCTCCTCCATTTGTCTTAAGTTATCATATATTTTGAATTCAATATTTAATTTATTATCTTAAAAAACTGAAATGAGAAAAAAGTGATCGACAGATCGAAATGTATAATCTATATAACTTTAGGTGAAACTTGGTTCAAAAAAAAAAAAAAAAAAAAAAAGTTACGTTCTAAGTTCTAACACACAATATTTACACTTCAATATCTCAAGTGAAGTTTGAATCCTTGATTGAAGAGCTCTTTACCAAGGACCCTTTGACAGGTGGTGTTTGGTTTCATGGTTTGACGTTGGATATTACAATGAGAATCATGATAGGGACGTCCGACGTTATCACATATTGGGGGCATCTAATCCACGAAGCTTTTACGAGCCACAAATGATTTCAAAGCTTTTGGTGAAATTTGCATTTGGCCCGTAACTTAGAAATAGGAGATAGTGTTATAATCTGATAAATAAAGTAAGTGATAATATAAATTGTAGTAGTCTAGTAGCTCTATAAAGGTTGCATCTTGATCAGATAATTACATATTCGAACTTTGTTAGTTTTTTTTTTTTTTTTTCTCATTCATTTCTTTGTGTATTGGTAAGGTAACACAGAGTATGTAATAGTATCAGTATAATAACGAGCAAGGGATTACGCGCATTCTTACCGGAAATCGGCTCTAACAAATACAGTAATAAAAAGTTTTTTTTTTTTTTTCAGTTCGTAAAAGAAATATCTCTAGCGACAATCACATTGTGTCCCCACTAGCGATTAAAATCATTTAGCGACGAGTCCCGTAACCGGGTGAATTGATTTAACAATACTATAATACACATGACGACTGTTACAAAATTGTATGTTTCCAATGACTTAATTATACGGATGGTCACTGTGAGTTGTCAAATCTTGCAACTTTAGTCACTATAATTTTTTTCTTGCAAAAATAGTCACTGTAGTTTCAAATTCTTACACGTTTAGTCACTAATGCTAACAGACGTTAGTTTAGTCTGTTAAATTGCAATCACGTGGGCAGCATGTGAGGGTATTTTGGTCCTTTAAGTTTCTCTTTATTAACTTATTCATCTTATTCATGTCTTGAACCTCACATTTTCTTTCATTAAAAGACCCCAATTTTATTTTCATCCAAAAAAATAAATAAAGTGATAATTGATATCAAAACTAATAAAAAAAAAAAAAAATTATGAGTAGATATCAACGATGGAGTTATCTGTAGCCACCAAACTCATTTTACCCTTTCTAGTTTAATCAAATTTTTGTGTTAGTTGCCATCACAACAACACAGTTAGTGTATCAACGATGGACTTATCTTTAGGTCTTGTTTTTTATCAATGGGTTTTTCACCATCTATATTCTCAAAATCATATCGGTGGGTTTGGATCTAAACTCAAAAACACTCAAAAAAAAAGAGAAGAAAAGAAAACGCATATGCAAATTGCAGATTTACTAGTTCTCCCTCTTTTCTCTTCTGATAAACACCTATTTGGCTATTTCATCTTCCCAATATCAAAACATACTTAAACCCTAAAAACCAAAATCAAATTAAAAACATCAACAATTAACCCCAGCATTGACGAATAAACAAGGTAGCGACGAGGGTGGTTGTGCGATTCAGACTCACGGCAACGGCGGCGGCAAATGTGGTTGTGCGGAGATAAAAGAAGGTAGCGACTAAGGCTAAAACATCTATGTTGGTAACTCCTCTTCCAGATATTGTTAACCGAACTGCTACGTACAAGATCTGAAATCGAAACCCTAGGATTTTGGATCTGAAAATCGAGGGTTTTGAAATATTTTACGGGTTAAAAGAGACGAAGAAGTTTCTATGGTGAATGTAAGATTAAAGTTCTATGAATCTGTATACAAATGTCATATATGAGCTATAAAGAATTACGTGGGAGTGATGTTAAGTTTTGAGTGGATTTGAATAAGTTTGAGATATTATCTGCCAATTTTTGTTTATGAAGTAAAAAAGAAAGGTTTTGTAGAAAAGAAGTAGGTGAAGGAAAAAAAAAAGTAGGTAGATGGTGGTGAAGAAGAAGATAAAATGACGAAATTACCCATCAACTGAGCAGCACATGACCAATTCAAATGGATTAAACTAATGTCTGTCAGCATGAGTGACTAAAAGTGTAAAATTTTGAAACCATGGTGACTATTTGTGCAAGAAAAAAACCATAGTGACTAAACTTGCAAGATTTGACAAACCACAGTGATCATCCGTGTAATTAAGTCTTATATAATTCTACTCGTAATGAACCTAATGAAAAAAATAAAACTTCATTTTATATATAAGTTATTAATTTCATTTCATATATAATTGATTTTTAGAAAAATAAGAAAAAAGAAATGAAAAGAAAAAAGAAGCCAAATGACATTTGAGTAAAAGAGTCTGCTATCAAATCGTGCGTGCTCACCAATCGATGGTGTGAGCTCAAAAAAACTGAAACGGCAACCACATAGGTCACTCTTAGGCCACACAGACTTCTTCACAATAATAAATTATCATATCAACATCACGTCAACATTTCCTTTCATTTTTTACCAAGGACACACCATCACACAATTTCTCAATATCACATGGATCCACTATATTAATTATTAGTTAATTGATACAAAGTACAAGTACTAATGATAAATGGATGATAAATAATTACTTGAGATTCATCCTAATAAGTGTCATGGCAAGGCAAGCAACATCATGGATCAAGCAACACGCGCACACGAAGATGTGGTGCCGTTGGTGAGCTAGAGGGTGAACTCATCACAAGGTGAGGGCGATCCCATAACAGCCACCTTGGGAGCCCTTTTAGTATATAAGAGTAATACTTAGGCTTAAATAAAGGCAATTACAGATTATATACTTTGTCACTTTGATTTGTTAGTTATGACATAATGACATATTTTTATTTATTATCAAATCAATGTTTCTATAACGACTATCAATAAAACAAAACAAAATTAAACTCTAACAAAAGCTAGAGAAAAATTAAAATGACTTTATAGATTGAAAGTCTACTTTTCTACCTATACGTCTAACTCTCAGAAAATGTGAGTTTATAAAAAGGTTAAAAAGATCACGTGTTTTCGACGGATTATCGTTAAATAAATACTATGTCGAATTCTTCAAAACATTCATTCCTTGGCTGCAGAAATGACTGTACTCCGATCATAATCCTCTGTAAATGCACGCCACAAATTCACTCGGTTAAGAAGATCTTACCACGTGTAAATAAAATCTCAAAAGAGAATGATCATTCATTTCCATTCCTTGAAGACATATCTGACAACCAATCGATCCAATCTACCTCGCGTAGATAAATTGAGTAACTTTACGTGATAAAGTCTTAAGCCAAATATAACTTGAAGAATTCCAAGGTAACAACACGTTTTCTATTGAGAGCTAGCCACATAGGCTTGGAAATGTCAGGAATAAAGCACGTGAGCCCTAACAAGACTTGATAACCCTAGGTTACCACTTGATAATCTTAGGTTATCAAACCCACTTACAATAAACGAAAATAATTGATGTATATGAAGAAAATAGCAAAAGAGAATTTAACGAGGTTATATGTAATCACGAATGATTACTTTAATCCTCGGCCACCAAAGAGGGTTCTTTTATTGCTAAAATTCGTGGATACATGTATGCGTTACAATAAGATGCTTAAATAGGCAAAACCTCAACAAGAAAGTAGCTTTGGGAACAAGAAAACGCGTTTTGGAAACTTCCTCGTCAGGCATAGCCGCGCCGCGCCCCGAAAGGGCCGCGCCGCGGCTCCAAGGCAAATTCCAGGACAGAAGCTTCTCGAATCTGATGCTTTGTTTATGCGTTAGGCCGCGTCGCGCCCAGGAGAGGCTGCGGCGCGCCTCTTCCCTTGAAACATTTTCTTCGACTTGTTTAACTCGATTCGCACTCCAACAATCTCCCACTTGAAGAGACGTTAAACAACATCCATCTTAACCTAACATCATCAACATCATCATCATCATCATCATCATCATCATCCCACAATAACAATTTTTGACCTTCTAATTATACCTCCTTTTGATACCGCCGGATTTGCACCCGAATCACGCCGCACTTCATTCGATAACCTTCGAACAAGTGAAGTCTTTCGATGCCAAAAAATTACCGCTGAGCTATAATTCGATCTTTATGTTACTAGCTTGGGAAAAACAAGAACCTCTCTTTGGCTATGGCACATACCTCCTTAGTTTAGGAGATAACGGGTCGTTTGAGTCCAACCCGACCTAATTAACCCCATCGCCCAAGCGATCCACCTGTACACAACATCATCCACCCGATTCAACTTTCCAACAAAGAATAAACCCACGGGTAGATCGAACATGTAGATAACACCATCAAGGCAGCCGTGTGAGAACACAATAACACCCTTGATCTTCCACATAACCGTCTTTGCTTTCACCATTGGAACACCGACCATATACGTGCGCACGTCTTTTGACAAACCCAATTTTCCATCCCAAGCCAACTCCCATTGTACGAATGTATCATCAACCATGACTCTTAAGAAAACCTCTTGTTCATCTTCTTCAGTCGACCACAACAAAGTTGCCATTGGAGAAGATCTACCCGAAGTACCGAAAGCTCTAGTGTACCCAATTCGACCCGAATTTTTACTAGCTTCAACTTCCTTTGAGCTCCCACTCAAACAAGATCCCTCAATAATTCCGGAAATCATTAACATGCTAGGACTTTGAGCCTTCACAAAATCACCCAGTCATTCCTCCTTAGGAACTTCAACCATATACATGGTTCCCCTTTTAAACCCGCGAGCAACCATATAATCTCCCTTAAACACTACCCACTTTTGATCTCCAAATAGGACATGACAATTATCGTCATCCAATTGCCCAACCGAAATCAACCTGCTCTCGAGCTTTGGAACGAACCGCACATTCCTCAAGATCCAAGCATAATTCAAGTGTCTAACCACGAGATCACCAATACCCGCAATTTCAAGTGTACTCCCATTCGCAACTCGAACCTTCCCGGAGTATTCCTTGAAGTTCACCATCTCGTTCATGTATGGGGTAACATGATACGAGGCACCCGAATCTAAAACCCAAGATTCGTCGAAAACCTCTTTTTGACACATCAACGCATCTTCAATCACCACAGTCGATACGCTCCCACCCGAATTAAGACTCGGGCACTTTGACTTATAGTGGCCAACTTGTTGACAATTCCAACCCACCACGTTCTTGCTCCTTGACAGACTTCTTGGCCTACCTCTTCCCCGACTAACACTTAGAGCCGAACCCGAACTTCCATTCGAATCTTTCCTACGAATACCTTCGCTAAGAATCAAATCCCGGATTCCTTCAAAAGTTAACTTAGTAGTTCCGGATGAACACTAACCGCCGTAACCGTACCGGCCCAACTCTCGGGCAATGAAGATAGCAAAAATAACGCCTCAAGCTCATCATCAAATTTAATATTCACCGATTTCAAACGAGTTAAAATCGAATTAAATTCGTTAACATGATCCGCCGCCGAGAAACCCTCCATCATCCTAGCATTCACCAATTGCCGAACCAAGAAAACTTTATTCAAAGCGGATGGCTTTTCATACATGTTAGATAAGGCCGCAAGTACACTCGCCGTTGTGGTTTCACCCACGATGTTGTAAGCAACGTTCTTGGCCAGAGAAAGTCGAACAAATCATAGGGCTTGCCTATCCAACAACTCCCGCTCGCCTTGAGTTATCTCTTCCGGTTTAACACCCTTCAACGGTTGGTAAAGCGTCTTTTGATAGAGCACATCTTCAATTTGCATCTTCCAAAAGCTAAAATCATTCTCATTAAACTTATCAATCTTCACATCACTCTTTTCCGCCATTGTTCCCGTGAAACCGAACTGAAACTCTGATACCACTTGTTAGGAATAAAGCACGTGAGCCCTAACAAGACTTGATAACCCTAGGTTATCAAACCCACTTACAATAAACGAAAATAATTGATGTATATGAAGAAAATAGTAAAAACGATAAAGACAAGAGAATTTAACGAGGTTATATGTAATCACGAATGATTACTTTAATCCTCGGCCACCAAATAGAGTTCTTTTATTGATAAAATTCGTGGATACATGTATGGGTTACAATAAGATGCTTAAATTGGCAAAAACTCAACAAGAAAATAGCTTTGGGAACAAGAAAAATGCGTTTTGGAAACTTCCTCGTCAGGCATAGCCGCGCCGCGGCTCCAAGGCAAATTACAGGACAGAAGCTTCTCGAATCTGATGCTCTGTTTATGCGTTAGGCCGCGTCGCGCCTAGGAGAGGCCGTGTCGCGCCTCTTCCCTTGAAACATTTTCTTCGACTTGTTTAACTCGATTCGCACTCCAACAGGAAATGCCTCAAGCGCTAGATTGACATGGACCTTCATGTTTTCTCTTGAGATTGGTGGATTTGGTTCTAAGCAATAAGTGTTCCTCATTCTAAGAAGAACATCATGTATGTTATTGATGCTGCAATGCTTTGGTATCTTTGAAGATTTTGTAATGGCATTCTTTTTTGGTGATCATCAAATGCGAAAAGGTGACTTATTTGGTTCAATTCGTTCTTCTTTTTTGCTTAAATATAGAAGTCGTTGTAATGTTTGCAATTAAACATTTTGGCACATAATGACTTTGTAATCTTCCTCTAACGTCTTGTTATGGGTTGTTTTTTTTTTTAAAAAGATAAAAGTATTTATACCACACATGAGAATTTAAAGAAATGATGCTAGATTATGAGCTTCCTAACCACTGCCCACAAATAAAAGAAATAAAGAATAAAAAATTCACACTTTCTAAAATATTTTGACAATTTTACATTTAAACTCATAACCTTATCATTGTTATAAGGGCTACACAATATATACCAATGTGTTTTTAGTTTTCTAATACATATCCTACAAAACAAACACCATATGTCATTTTCATACCAACACTCTCATTGCAAAAACCCCAAAACAAACACCACTTAGATTTATGTTCTTTCGTAAAAATATGTTTATATATATTAGCGATCGTTACTTATGGAACATTTTTGAATTCTCTTTTTAACGATTACAGATATTAATCTCAACTAATTTTGCGCCCTTTCAATATTTTAACAATTTGCATTTTCTGTAAAATATCGCATTAGTTTGAGAAAGCAACCTATCACAACGTGCTCATATATATTCTTATAAAGATCGGGTATTTAATACCATATTTGACGACTTTATATGTATGCATCTTTTTGTAATGTAGTAAAGTGTTACCAATGTGCTTCGGCGCAAATGGTACTCTTGCCTTAAATGTCGGGGTCCATTATGTGAAAAGTCTTTGTAAACGTGAATGTTGCCACATTGAGATTAGCCTCATTCGCGCTAGAGGGTATTCGGTAGAGGTATTTCAAATGTATCTGACTCTTACGGGTTGATATCTCAAATGTAATAACGTGTTGTACTTTGTAATTTTCTTGTATTTTGTTACATTCGTGTTTTTTTTTTTTTTTTTTTTTTTTTTTAAGCTGTAACTTTAAATATAAGCTAATGATATATGTACACCATCTAAATTACTACATTCATTAAACATTATGCATTATTTAGTTTAGTTGTACAATACAACTTCTTAATGTAAAATTTATGGTGAACCAAGTAATTTTAATTGTGAAAAAAACTGCTCTATTTATTCTAATATATGATAGATATGATATATTATTATATTTTATTTTATAGTGAAGTTTTGAAAAATAAAGGTGAATATCCAATGAAGGGGCCAAAGGGAATATAAGATGTGACAGAAAGAGATCATAATGAGCCCATTTCATGATGACATGTTATAAATAAAGTCCGAGAGTAAAACCATCTTTTTCCTTTTAAGATTAACTAAATAAAAATAAAAAGTCTTATCTTTGTGGACTTATTGATACAGAGTATGATTTACTCAAATATTTTTCTTAATTATAAACAAATCCAACTGATAAAGTAATTTAATAGTTAAAACTTAGTTATAAAAGAAAACAACACGTTAATAAATAAATCTTCGATAACAAATTCATTAAACTATGTTAAGACTCACTCTCAAATTGAGCAGGTGAAATCTTGTCATCACTGGTGTCTCGCAGTATCCAAATCTAATATAAATCTTCAACAATCAAACATGATACAACTCACATAATTACTGTCATAACTATGATTAAAACTCGTCATCGGATGCCAATATGCTTATGTTGGAGCTAATTCAAACAGGTATTTAGTTTAACAACCTTTCTACCGGTGTTGCACACAATGTCAAAACATAATAATACCTAATAATAACAATGAGAATGAGAATAGTAACAAAAACAACACAATGAAAAAGGAAAAAAAGGCAATCGATTTCTTCCCCCACAAAAGCCATCATATAAGATTTGGACAGTCATATCTAGTTATCCACGCGTCTAATTAAAATTGTCTAATTTAAATCATAATCATAGTAGTGTTATATACTCTGGATACCGTCACACCAAAAGGGTCATTGATCTGTGGTATCGAAATGCCTCTTTGATCTTGAGATTATGAATTGATCAAGTCCTGGTGAGGATATGTATATATTTGTGTAAAACATTGTGTTGGATGTTTGCGTTTGCTTTAATAAAAAGAACATTCTTATTTTAATAATTTAATAAGAATAATCATTTGACTTAATATGCATCCAATTTCATATAATAAAACGTATTTGCATCGGCAATATGTGTCCGGATATCATATAATGAATCCAAAATATGCATCCAAATTCATATAACGGATGTGTTTGTATCGTAATATTTATTATATAGATGTGTTTGCATTCAAACGTGACTTGATATCTATTCTTATTGAATCTTAAGATAACAATGTTGTTACATAATGGCAATCATATATATAGAATAGCAACAATAACAAGAGGAGTCTGACATTTAAAGCAAAGATCAGAGAGTATCATGATGTTGTTTAAGAAGATTTTTACACCTTTATTTCAAGCTTTTTCCACTCTTGTTTGTTTTGTATTGAAAAATTTAAATAAAGGTCAATAGGTAGACCCAAAAACCATACCTTGTTCTACATTTTAATCATCACTATGATTTACTGGTGTTTATCTCCCCTTTTTTTATCCCCAAACATCTCAATTGCTTATAATTAGTAACTGCATGAGTTGTTCACTTTATAAAATGCTCCACCGAAGTCAATTCATCACTTTATCTACCTCAAAGTATACGGTAAGAGTACAACTGTAGGTGCACAGATTACAACAAGTGAAAGCAATGGTGTAGCTCTATGGAAGTATGGAACAACATATCATTCAGTAACACTGTTTTGTCTAAACCACAGTGCTTCGGTACAACTACCAGAGTGTTAAGAGTACCAGCGCATTGAGTTGCCTCTAGTCTTGTATTATACCATAAATCAAAACAGTGATTTATGTGATTTTATACTAATATATGTAAGCTGTATTTGCTAGTACCTAGCTTACATGCACGCAGTACTATCAAATGTAACAAGTTATAACATTGACAAAAGTGTAACGGGGTTTAAATGTTGGGGACCAATATTACTGAACACGAGACATTCTAAGACATTCTAAGTTTTTGTTCGCATATAAATGGTTCAAGCTACTAAAGAGTGTGGGTATTTTACCTAATTGTGTGCGGCCTCACCGGTCATCTCATGATAATTTCCGACCCTATATATATATATATATATATTGGTAGGATCAAGAGGGAAGTAATCAATCGGGGGAAGCAAATTTTTTTTTTTTTCGTTTTTTGAAAAAACTTTGTTCACGAACATTATAGAATAGATGAAAATAAGAACATTTAGAAAAGACACTTCGTGATAAATGTTATTATTTTGACGGGAAAATGCTCGAAGAAGTAATATATAACAATTATCGTGTTTTTCGAGCGTATGTTGAGGTTTTAGACATTAGGGTTTAGATATTAGGGTTTAGAAATTTAGGGTTTAGGGTTTAGACTTAGGGTTTAGATTTAGGATTTAGATTGAGTTTTTAACACGAACGGTTTAGAGTTTAGGGTTTAGGGTTTTAATTTTGGTATTTTGGGTTTATTCCCATAAACCCAAAACACCAAACCCAAAACACTAAACCCTAAACCCTAAACCCTAAACTCTAAACTGTTCGTGTTAAAAACTCAATCTAAATCCTAAATCTAAACCCTAAACCCTAAATTTCTAAACCCTAATATCTAAACCCTATAAACCCTAATATCTAAACCCTAATATCGAAACCCCAATAGCTAAAACCTTAACATACGCTCGAAAAACACGATAATTGTTATATATGAAACAACCCAACCCGTACTCCGTACGATAATTTTTTTTTTTTAAAATGATACAAATTTTCGCGCCAATTAAATATGTAAACCATTCCACACGTTTCGTTAAAAACATACTACGAGTTTAATGTTTACAAAAAGGCACGAAGGCCATTAACGAATGTGATACAAGTTTGACCAACTACAAATGATAGTTTATAATCCAAACGACCCCTTGAGCATGGTTTGGGACTAAACTACCCAAAACGTAGGTCAACTTCCAAAAGCTTCATCATAACATCAACAAGGACACCTAGTGCCCAATAACCCCTTGCCCTTGTCCACACCTGCATCTAAAAAGATAAACAACGAGAGGGGTAAGCTAATGCTTAGTGAGTGCAACAATTATACGTTTACATATACAACCTACTTACTTCCAATCACTTACACATTTACCGCATACGTGCTAGCAATATAAATAATCATACTATCCCAAGTATATTACCAAACCTTCCACCAAACGAGCTAGCATAACAATAGCATATAGTTTAAACAATATAATATGCTACAATCCACACACAACCATGGTTAACCAATCGAACGAGGGAACGGTGTTTAAAGACCGTCGGAGTTCATAACAACCATTAGTGCACTTAACACCTCGTACACTAACCCCACGGGTGGCATCTTAACACCTCGATACTTCACCCCGGGTGGTGCCTTAACACTTCGACACTTCACCCCGAGTGGTGTCTTAGCACATCGACACTTCACTCGTTACATCTTTCGAAGTGGCATCTTAACACATCGATGCTTCACTCCCGAGTGGTGTCTTAACACTTCGACACTTCACTCGCCACGTGAGAAGTGGTGTCTTAACACATCGACACTTCACAACTCAACTACACAAATAAATACATCATATATGCACACATATAATTATTCCACTCACCTTAGCACTTCGGTGATGATTATGCACTTCCGAGCTTCAAAGCAAAGTACCTAATACATAAGTACACATTCAATTACAGAACTAGTGGAATTAACCACATTACACCTACTCGAGCATTTAATGATCCAACTCGCATTAAATGACTCAAACACACCACAACCGCCCCTTTAATGGCCAAGACTCGACTTTAATCACTAAAGCTAGTGAATTAAAGTCTAGTAACTTCAACTAGCACCAACTTTGGGTAATTCATACCCAATTCACCCAAACTAGGTCAACATTACTCTTTTTGACCCATTTTAACTCTTACACTACCAAACTTGTCAAACATGACCTATTTACCATTTCAACAACATTTTACAAGTGTTCAATGCTTGACAACACCATTAACACTTACAAATCCTATTTTCATTAGACCAAAACCTAGCTCGTGGCTATTAGGGTTTCATTACAACAACATAACCCAAATTCGCCCATTTTACCCTCAAATGGGTCAAACAAGTCTCTAGTAACCAAAACCCTAGCCATTAACCAATTAAAACTCAAAACTTAGAGTTAGAACTTACCGAGACTATCAACGCATAGCTAGAGATACAAGGAACAACTTTAATTCTTGCTCCAAAGATCAACCCTCAATCCTTCACTCTCAAATCTCACTTTTAAATCTAAATGGGTGTTGAGTTTTTGGGAGAGAAAATGAAAGAAATTGAAAAAGGAAATGAATTAAATGAACTAGTGGATGAGATTTAATGCTTCCATCAGACTTACACGTCAAATTACCAATTTGCCCCTTAAAGTCATTTAATTTGAGCTAAAACCGGATTCTGTCCAGCAGGACTGCTGCGGCGCGGCCCATTTGTCGCGGCGCGACATTCAACATGAAAATTGACCCTTCTTAACTCAACTTCTATTCCTGGTTTGCTTGCTTTGCCGCGGCGCGGACCAGATTGTCGCGGCGCGGCCTAAGGCTGGAACTGGACTCTTCGACCAACTTAACCAAATTTCTACTTTATTCAACTTGTACATTCCAAACCCGCATCCTATATTCACCTAGCCTTCCACAATAGTCTAACAAGACTAAACGCTATCAAACCCCACATATAGACTTACATATGCACACATTATCAAGTATACATATATATCTATCTACACTTATATTCATACATTTACGCATAAACTAACGAATTATAAACGTACAAATGATTAAGTATGTACCTTTCAATACGTACGGGAAAAACGGGATGTTACAACTCTCCCCCACTTGAATCGGAGCGCGTCCTCGCGATCCAAGCCGCATGACAAGCCGGAAGATAGACCAAGACAAACTCTTCGGATTCCCATGTAAACTCGGAACCCTTTCGATGTCGCCATTGCACATTGAAAGTTCTAATTTCCTTGTTTCGCAACATCTTAACCTTCTCATCAAGGATTGCAACCGGTTCTTCCGCATACTCTAGCTTGTTATTCAACGTAATCTCATCTAAAGGCACCCAAGTCGAGTCATCCGCAAGACACTTACGAAGATGGGAAACATGAAACGTGTTATGAATTCCCGCAAGTTCTTCGGGTAACTCTAGTCGATAAGCAACCTCACCAACATGTGCCAAAACCTTGAAAGGACCAATAAACCGAGGAGCTAACTTTCCTCGTTTTCGAAACCGAATAACACCCTTCCATGGAGAAACCTTAAGCATCACCATGTCACCTTCTTGAAACTCAATCGTTCTCCTACCTTTATCGGCATAAGACTTTTGTCTATCTTGCGCCGCTTTAAGTCGAGCCCGAATCATCTCAATTTTACTATTTGTCTCCAAAACCAAATCGGAACTTCCGATTTCTCGTTGACCCACTTCTCCCCAACAAATGGGAGTTCGACACCTACGCCCATAGAGCATCTCATAAGGTGGCATCCCTATACTAGTGTGGTAACTATTGTTGTATGAGAATTCCACCAAGGGTAAGTGCTCATCCCAACTTCCACCAAAATCAATAATACACGCCCTTAACATATCCTCTAACGTTTGGTTCGTACGCTCGGTTTGACCGTCCGTTTGAGGATGATACGCCGTGCTCATTTTCAATTGAGTACCCATATCTTCATGAAACTTGTTCCAAAACCGGGACGTAAAACGAGTATCTCTATCCGAAACAATAGATATAGGAACCCCATGTCTCGATATCACCTCCTTGATAAACAACTTGGATAAAGTCTCCGATGATGTCGTTTCCCGAATGGGAAGAAACAAAACACTTTTCGTCAATCGATCAACTATCACCCAAATCGTATCATATTGGGTTCTCGCCGTCTTCGGTAACTTAGTAATGAAGTCCATGGTAATGTGCTTCCATTTCCATTTCGGGACTTCCAAGGGTTGTAACTTACCGTACGGCTTTTGGTGTTCGGCTTTAACTTGCAAACACGTGACGCATTGTTCAACATACTTAACCACATCACGTTTCATACCGGGCCACCAATAATCTTTCTTCAAGTCATAGTACATCTTTGTTGCACCCGGATGAATGGAATACCTTGACTTATGTGCTTCATCTAGTAGCACTTGTCGGTTACCACCCATCTTAGGTACCCACACTCTTCCTTGAAACGACAACAAACCACGCGAGCCCATAGTAATGAACTCCGTTTGCCCCACAATCCGCTCTTCATGCTTGTTGTGAACATACGCTTCTATTTGAATCTCACCAAGCTTTACAAGGAAATCGTTAGTAATAATCATGCGTAACGATCCTACTCGTATCGCCGGCTGTTGACTCTTTCGACTCAACGCATCCGCGACCACGTTCGCCTTTCTCGGATGGTAAAGTATCTCACAATCATAATCCTTTACCACATCCATCCACCTACGTTGACGATAATTCAAATCTCGTTGAGTAAAGAGATGTTTCAAACTCTTATGGTCCGAATAAATCGTACACTTGACACCATACAAGTAGTGGCGCCAAATTTTCAACGCATGAACCACCGCCGCCAATTCCAGATCGTGAGTCGGGTATCTCTTTTCGTGTTCCTTTAATTGTCGAGAGGCGTAAGAGATGACTTTACCTCTTTGCATCAAAACACACCCGAGCCCATTTAAAGAAGCATCACAATAAACCGTCATGTCTTCTACCCTTACGGCAACACTAACACCGGAGCTTGACACAATTTCTCTTTTAACAATTGAAAAGCAATTTCTTGCTCGTTCTCCCAATTGAATCTTACGTTCTTCCTCGTTAATTTAGTCAAAGGAGAAGCAATCTTAGAAAAGTCTTGGATGAACCGACGATAATAACCGGCCAATCCGAGAAAGATTCGGATTTCCGTAGGCGTAGTCGGTTGTCCCCAACTCTTCACCGTTTCTATCTTCCCCGGGTCCACTTGAATTCCTTCTCGATTCACAATATGGCCAAGGAATTGAACTTCCCTCAGCCAAAATTCACATTTGGAGAATTTTGCATACAACTTCTCCTTCCGCAATGTCTTCAACACTTCACGCAAATGGTGCTCATGTTCTTTCATACTCTTAAAATAAACAAGTATGTCGTCGATGAACACAATTACCGACTTGTCCAACATAGGTTGGCACACTCGGTTCATTAGATCCATGAATGCCGCCGGTGCATTCGTAAGACCAAAAGGCATAACTACAAACTCAAAATGCCCATAACGCGTTCGAAAAGCCGTTTTCTCTATGTCTTCCTCACGGACCCGCACTTGATGATAGCCGGATCGTAAGTCAATCTTAGAAAATACGTTGCACCTTGGAGTTGGTCAAACAAATCGTCAATCCTAGGTAATGGATAGCGATTCTTGATCGTCACTTTGTTCAACTCCCGATAATCGATGCACATCCGTATACTTCCATCTTTCTTTTTCACAAACAAGACCGGAGCACCCCATGGCGAGGAGCTCGGTCGAATGAAACCCTTTTCAAGCAACTCTTGGGTTTGATTTAACAATTCTTGCATTTCCGTCGGCGCTAAACGATAAGGAGTTTTAGCAATGGGAGTAGCTCCCGGAACCAACTCAATGCGAAATTCTACTTGTCTTTCCGCCGGAACACCCGGTAACTCATCCGGAAAAACGTCTTCAAACTCATTAACCACCGGAATTTTACGAATGGGTGGTGGCACATCACGAGTATCAACTACATGAGCGAGATAACATACACCACCACTCTTGAGAAAACGTCGTGCCCGTGCATAAGTGCATAATGATACGAGTCTTCTTCATTTATCACCATAAATAATCAACTCTCCCCCACTTGGGGTTCTCACACGAATGAACTTATCATGGCATGCAATATCAGCTCTATAACGATCGAGCCAATCCATGCCAACAACAATATCAAACTCACCCAAAATCATCGGTATGAGATCGATTTTAAACGTTTCGGTACCAAACACAACATTACAATCTTTACACACATCAACCCCTAGCACCGTCTTACCATCCGCTATTTCAACTTCTACCGGATGACTTAACTTAGCTAGCGGTTTGTTAAGCTTAGACACAAATCGAGGCGATACAAAAGACAAATTAGCACCGCTATCAAATAATATCTTTGCCGGATTAGAATTAACCATGAAAGTACCTGAGACAACTTCATTGGAATGCCTAGCCTCATCATTGGTCATCAAATAATTCCGCCCCTTAGCCGTGCCCGCCGCCTTCTCTAACCTCCTAACATGATCACCCCGCAAGTCGGGACACTCCGGCTTCTTATGCCCTTCTTTACCGCAATTAAAACAAGTGAGTTTGGTTGTGGATGATTGTTTTGGGCACTCACGAGCCATGTGCCCCCTTTGCCCACAATTGTAGCAAGCACAAGTAAAATCACCGGAAGCACCCTTCTTAATACTACCAACACTCTCAGAGCCGTTCTTGTGCTTCTTGTTAGAAAAGTTCGAATGACTAATAGCTTCAAACTTCTTTTTGCCGAAGGTAAAGCCACTCTTTCTCAAGATGAGCGACTCAAACCCTTTGGCCATATCAAACAACTCATCAAAACTCTTCACCACGTTCACACTAATCTTTTCTTGATAATTGTCATTCAAGATTCGGTAAAAGTCTTCCTTCAACATCTTATCATTCCCGACATATTCCGGGCAAAATTGAGTTTTTGACAAGTAAACGGATTTAAGAGTATTCAAATCCATCGACCCTTGCCTCAAGGAACGCAACTCGTCCTTAAGCCTAGTAAGATCGGCCGAAGTTCGGTACTCTTGGAAGAACTCCGTTTTGAACTCATCCCAAGTAAAATCCATGCATTGTTCCTCGCCATAAACTTGGATTTTGGCATCCCACCATAGCTTTGCATCACCTCTTAGCATGCTACAACCATACCTTGTCTTTTTATCAATCGGGCATTCACAAGTTCGAAAGGCCCCCTCCATATCGGAGATCCATCGGGCACTCTTTAACGGGTCTCTTTCGCCCTCAAAAATAGGTGGTTGAGCATCTTTGAAATTCTTAAAGAAAAAGTCGCGTCTTCCCATATTATCATCATGAAGAACGGCCTTGACTTGCTCTTTGACTACATTGACTAATTGCTCGTCAATCGAGTCTAGAAACATCTTCTTAATCTCCTCAAGATATTCTGCCTTTTGACGTTTAAAGATGGCCTCAACCTTGGCCGTGAATTCGGGGTCCTCACTAGTGCCCCCATTTTCGGTGTCGTGTCCGTTTCTCATCTTCATTCTATAAAACGGAAAAGATTAAACAACGAACGAAACAAAGGACATAACACGTATGCATATACGTATACCCCACACTACTCCATCTTACTCAACAATCGTCGTACATTACTTGTTTGACACGATTTGCACTCGTAACAATGGTAGCTAATCATTGTTACGCGAGCACGTCGCATTAACTTGCTAGTACAACGTCCATCTCGCTTGATGATTGCTAAACACAACACAAATCAATTAGCACGAGGTTAGTTCACATAACCAAAGCACTAACAAATCTCGATTAGACCCAAAGTCCTACAAGTCCCGCATAAAAGCGCATGCACAATAAAGTCTAAGTCTAGGCACCTATCTCAAGTCGCCTAAATCCCTTAGACCATGCTCTGATACCACTTGAAACAACCCAACCCGTACTCCGTACGATAATTTTTTTTTTTTAAAAATGATACACATTTACGCGCCAATTAAATATGTAAACCATTCCACACGTTTCGTTAAAAACATACTACGAGTTTAATGTTTACAAAAAGGCACGAAGGCCATTAACGAATGTGATACAAGTTTGACCAACTACAAATGATAGTTTATAATCCAAACGACCCCTTGAGCATGGTTTGGGACTAAACTACCCAAAACGTAGGTCAACTTCCAAAAGCTTCATCATAACATCAACAAGGACACCTAGTGCCCAATAACCCCCTTGCCCTTGTCCACACCTGCATCTAAAAAGATAAACAACGAGAGGGGTAAGCTAATGCTTAGTGAGTGCAACAATTATACGTTTACATATACAACCTACTTACTTCCAATCACTTACACATTTACCGCATACGTGCTAGCAATATAAATAATCATACTATCCCAAGTATATTACCAAACCTTCCACCAAACAAGCTAGCATAACAATAGCATATAGTTTAAACAATATAATATGCTACAATCCACACACAACCATGGTTAACCAATCGAACGAGGGATCGGTGTTTAAAGACCGTCGGAGTTCATAACAACCATTAGTGCACTTAACACCTCGTACACTAACCCCACGGGTGGCATCTTAACACCTCGATACTTCACCCCGGGTGGTGCCTTAACACTTCGACACTTCACCCCGAGTGGTGTCTTAGCACATCGACACTTCACTCGTTACATCTTTCGAAGTGGCATCTTAACACATCGATGCTTCACTCCCGAGTGGTGTCTTAACACTTCGACACTTCACTCGCCACGTGAGAAGTGGTGTCTTAACACATCGACACTTCACAACTCAACTACACAAATAAATACATCATATATGCACACATATAATTATTCCACTCACCTTAGCACTTCGGTGATGATTATGCACTTCCGAGCTTCAAAGCAAAGTACCTAATACATAAGTACACATTCAATTACACAACTAGTGGAATTAACCACATTACACCTACTCGAGCATTTAATGACCCAACTCGCATTAAATGACTCAAACACACCACAACCGCCCCTTTAATGGCCAAGACTTGACTTTAATCACTAAAGCTAGTGAATTAAAGTCTAGTAACTTCAACTAGCACCAACTTTGGGTAATTCATACCCAATTCACCCAAACTAGGTCAACATTACTCTTTTTGACCCATTTTAACTCTTACACTACCAAACTTGTCAAACATGACCTATTTACCATTTCAACAACATTTTACAAGTGTTCAATGCTTGACAACACCATTAACACTTACAAATCCTATTTTCATTAGACCAAAACCTAGCTCGTGGCTATTAGGGTTTCATTACAACAACATAACCCAAATTCTCTCATTTTACCTTCAAATGGGTCAAACAAGTCTCTAGTAACCAAAACCCTAGCCATTAACCAATTAAAACTCAAAACTTAGAATTAGAACTTACCGAGACTATCAACGCGTAGCTAGAGATACAAGGAACAACTTTAATTCTTGCTCCAAAGATCAACCCTCAATCCTTCACTCTCAAATCTCACTTTTAAATATAAATGGGTGTTGAGTTTTTGGAAGAGAAAATGAAAGAAATTGAAAAAGGAAATGAATTAAATGAACTAGTGGATGAGATTTAATGCTCCCATCAGACTTACACGTCAAATTACCAATTTGCCCCTTAAAGTCATTTAATTTGAGCTAAAACCGGATTCTGTCCAGCAGGATTGCCGCGGCGCGGCCCATTTGTCGCGGCGCGACATTCAACATGAAAATTGACCCTTCTTAACTCAACTTCTGTTCCTGGTTTGCTTGCTTTGCCGCGGCGCGGACCAGATTGTCGCGGCGCGGCCTAAGGCTGGAACTGGACTCTTCGACCAACTTAACCAAATTTCTACTTTATTCAACTTGTACATTCCAAACCCGCATCCTATATTCACCTAGCCTTCCACAATAGTCTAACAAGACTAAACGCTATCAAACCCCACATATAGACTTACATATGCACACATTATCAAGTATACATATATATCTATCTACACTTATATTCATACATTTACGCATAAGCTAACGAATTATAAACGTACAAATGATTAAGTATGTACCTTTCAATACGTACGGGAAAAACGGGATGTTACAATATATTACTTCTTCGAGCATGATCCCGCCAAAATAAAAACATTCATCACGAAGTGTCTCTACTAAATGTTCATATTTTCATCCCATCTATAATGTTCGTAAACAAAGTTTTTTCAAAAAACGAAAAAAAAAAGTTTTTGCTTCATATATATATATATATATATATATATATATATATATATATATATATATATATATATATATATATATATATATATATATATATATATATATATATATATATAGTGGTAGGATCAGGAGGGAAGTAACCAATCGGGGGGAAACATTTTTTTTTTTCGTTTTTTGAAAAAACGTTGTTCACGAACATTATAGATTGGATGAAAATAAGAACATTTAGAAGAGACACTTCGTGATGAATATTATTATTTTGGCGGAAAAACGCTCGAAGAAGTAATATATAACAATTATCGTGTTTTTCGAGCGTATGTTGAGGTTTTAGACATTGGGGTTTAGATATTAGGGTTTAGATATTAGGGTTTATAGAGTTTAGATATTAGGATTTAGAAATTTAGGGTTTAGGATTTAGATTTAGGGTTAAGATTTAGGATTTAGATTGAGTTTTTAACACGAACGGTTTAGAGTTTAGGGTTTAGGGACCCAAAACACCAAACCCTAAACCCTAAATCGGGCTAAATTTTACTTCACAAAACATGAAGAAAAAAAAACGTTAACATTCTTCACGAGCAATATTATCTTCAATGTTATTTTTGTCGATCGTTTTCCCGCCAAAATAATAACATTCATCACGAAGTGTCTTTTCTAAATGTTCTTATTTTCATCCAATCTATAATTTTCGTGAACAAAGTTTTTTCAAAAAACGAAGAAAATTTTTTTTTTTGCTTCCCCCCGATTGGTTACTACCCCATTGATCCTGCCCATATATATATATATATATATATATATATATATATATATATATATATATATATATATATATATATATATATATATATATATGAACAACTTTTTAATAAGTGCTCGAGATATAATTTAAAGAGGATATTAGAGGATATGGAAGTGCTGAATGGTTCAACACAGAACGCTAAATGGTCCAACATCACTTGTCATTCAGATGTTACAAACAAACCCACCGAATGCCGAATAATTTAACATTTATCGTTGAACCATTAAATTATAAGACAATCAAACACAACACTAGACAATCAAGAACTAATAACAAATACAAATACAAAAAAAAAAAAAAAAATAAATAAAAATTACGAGTGTACAAACAAAAAGATAAAAATATCAAACCTTAATCTTAGAGAAAGGAAAATAAAGGAGTGGAGACAGAGTCAGTGGGTTACTGGTCCATCACAAAATGGTGGAAAATGCGGTGATTATTCTTCACTCGAGTCCTGAAACAACTCAATTGCTCATTTTGAAAGCAATTTTTTAGTGCTTTAACATCAGGTAATTTTTAATAATTTTTTGTAACATATATTGTATTTAAAAAAATAGTATGCAGAACAAACTCAGCTGAAACAAAACCTTAATTCCCATATAAGATTGATGACCCGATAGCTAAATTAAGGTCATTCAGCCAAAAAGCAATTTCTTAGAATAATTAACCACTTAGTACACCGACTACTAATCATCAAAGGTAATATAAGAGTCAATCACGTTCTTCTACTAACTAATGGAAATACATTTTTGGTATTCTATTGTGAAATTTAATTAAACAATTGTAATTGTATATGAACTTATACCCATGGTTTACAAGTCAATCACGTTTTTCTACTGAGTAGGAAGGAAAAAAAAAAAAAAAAAAAAACAAAAAAAAACAAAAAAAACCCCTATGTTAGTGTCTACAAGATACCTAAAAATGGAAGGTAGCACGCAAAGAACCATCCTATACGCTCTTGATCATATGACCGTTCCACAATAGAACACCAATTTCGCCTTCATGTTTTTGGCTTACCTAAAGATAAAATAGGATAACTTAGTGATGTATTCCTATCCTAAATTTAAGTAATAAAAAATTCATTGCCTTTAAAAAAAAGAAGAAGATATAAATAGAATAACTTAAATCATTGTGGTTAAGAAAACCTCTTAATCTACACTTAGCAAGATAGACGGATCAAGCATAGGGCTAAAGAGGTTCAGGTTGAAACAGGCTGCTTAATACTTCCAGTTGGGTTGACCTGGATATACCACCGTAGATACTCTCTGGGTATATAATTTCATAATATATGTAATATATTATACTATTATAGTCTGTTTTATTTGTTGAAATAGCAAAAAACAAACAGAATAACTTGATAGAAGTCCTTTTAGTAAGTAGCAACTAAGTCGAAAAACAAATGGAGCTTTATTTTTGGATACAATCATAATTTTCGATTTTCATTATGCTAATTCTTTGAATCCATTCCAGATATAGCAAGTTGTACGCATTACAAACAGACTTTAGTTTTTTGTTGCCCTTTTGACACGTTAAAGATCAAACATAACCCAAGTTGACCCATTAACTAGTAAACAGGTCAAAGGATGCCACATGTAACATTAAGTGCAAGTGTTACCTTCCTTCGTATACTCTTTGTTTTAGTCAGCATGTTCACGGAACCGAATGACTTTGTTGATGAAAGACTTCTCCTTCTGGTAACTGCGTGCACATATAATTAAAGAAAGGTTAATTAAAGAAATATAGTGTCATAAAATCTTCATTATACATTGTATATTGTTAAAGAGACATAGTGCCATATATCAGCGAGACAACTTACATGATAAACGATGCAAGGATGAAACATGCAAACCCAATCGAAATGTGAATGCAGAAAGTTGGCCAGAAGTTATCACGATCCAGGAATATTCTTTCGGAAACTAACGTTGATACACTTGAAAATACCAAAATTGTCCAACCAGTAGGTAAACAGCTTTGGAAGGAAAATGAAGAAGAATCCTCCTACAAGGCAACATATAGAGTAAAATTATGTATTTTTAAACAAACCTACAGGCACAGTATAGTGATGAAAGGTTGCTTGCAGATTCTTAAGGTATACCTGAAAGTAACGCCTGATAAATATGGCAGAGTATATTATACGAAAAACCATATCTAACTAGCGGTCAAGGAAGCGTAATATAAATTTCAATAGGATAGGATGTTTTAAATTATTCAAATTGTTATTGAAATAACCATCAATTCAGGAAAGAGATATATGGTACAACAGGAAGAGCTAGGAGCGTACAGGATCAAGGCTACTAAGGCCGAATAGATATATATTAACAACGAAAATGCCTATCAGTGTTAAAAACTTTGAATGGTTATATCAAGTAGAAAAACGTCATAAATAACCTTTTCGCAATGGCTTCTAAGACTAATACAATATCATACTACACATAAGTATAAGTATATACAATTATACCACCAGGATATAAATGGATATTATGACACTTAATTTTCCTAGTTTCTAAAGAGTAAATCGGGTGAAAAAAAGGGTAAAATGAAAATGATTCAGAAATACCCAAAGAGTATTTTGAGAGTATACAACCAACAAAACCAGTTTGTTCAAAAAAGTAGTTTCTTACCCGATACTATATTTTTTGCAGCCATATTTTACAGAGATGATGATAAGAGTCCACCACTGGAAGTCAATGGGAATTGGCTGAAGGATTCAGTCAAAGTCAATGGATGACTAGTGCAATCAATTTAATTAATATTGGGAGGAAATTAGGGAGCAGTTTATGTCCTTAATTTTAGTAATTGAATATTATAAATTAGAGGCTAGTTTTTCATTCTGGGCATCCAGATTCATATTGTTTCAGTATCTTGTTCTTGTAATCGGAGACCGTGCCCCTCTCGAATCGGGCCACTATCCTTTGTTCCTAATAAAATCTAGCCTATTTTAAGTTCTATAAATTTTGTTCCTATCATTTGGTTCCATTGCCGGGAACATCGAAAATGGTGCAGACCCGGAACAACTCAGGAGACGGAAGCAACCCTCCTGACCCAATCGCAGTTCAGTTAGCAGCCATAGCAGCAAAATTAGAATCCATTGAAACGATGAAGGAAGATATAGCAGCGTTGAAAGCAGGAGAACACTCTCGTGGAAGCAAGACTGACGAAGGGGAAAGTTCATGGAGGGGTCGACAGCGACCTTATAACAAAATTGATTTCCCAACTTTTAGTGGTGGTGATCCTCGTGGATGGTTGTTAAAAGCAGAAAAATATTTCAGATATTATCATATTCCTGATCAGGACAAGGTGGAGGTAGCTTCAATGCATTTAGAGGGTGATGCCTTGGATCTATATTCTTGGCTTTCTAGCGACCAACCAATCCTTTTCTGGGAAGAATTGGTCCAAGCCCTTACCAATAATTTTGGTCCAGCCGAGTTCCAAAACCCGGATGAGTTTCTTTGTAGCATCAAACAAACGGGTTCGGTCCAAGAATACCGTAAGGAGTTCGTGAAAAGATCGTCTCGAGTGTCAAACTGGCCTGATCATTGTCTCTTAGGAGTCTTCTTGAACGGACTTAAAGATGAGTTGAAATCTGATGTAAGGATTCACAAGCCACGTATAGTGTAAAATGCAATGAGCCTGGCTTTGGAGTTTGAATCTAAACTCTCGTCTCATCGTCCAGGAAAAAATACTCCTTTGTCCTCAAGCGAAAAAAACCTTCAGTCAGACTACAAACCAACACCTTACACCCCTGTTCCAATATCCTCCCAACCAAAAAATACCCACCATGATATGGAAAAGCAAAACCGATTCTTGAAAGGGGAATGCTTTAGATGCGGCGATAAATATGGACCAGGTCATCGATGTAAGACCGGTACACTCAAGTTGTTAGAAATAGAAGATGATATGGAGGAACCTCACGTAACCAAGATGCCTAATTTTGATCAGGACCTGGAAGAAACTGCTGAAATCAGCCTGCATGCTATCTTAGGGAAGCCACACCCTACAACAATGAAGGTCCTAGGTAAACTACATTCTACTGAAGTTTTAATTTTAATTGATGGAGGTTCCACGCATAATTTCATCTCGGATGTCTTGGTGAATGAACTCAAATTGGCACCTCACCCGGTGGCGCCATTTGGTGTCCAAATCGGTAATGGGGATGTGATTCGATGCAACAACATTTGCAAAAATCTTCCTGTACAGATTCAGGAACTCAAAATTTCTCAAGATTTCCATCCATTTTCTCTTGGAGGTGCTGATCTTGTTTTGGGTATCCAATGGTTAGCCACCTTAAACACGGTTCAAGCTAATTGGAAAGAGATGTTCATGATATTTACGATAGATGGGAAGCAATACAAGTTACAAGGTGTCGCATCTGACCCCAAAAAATCATCTAGCTTTCAATACCTAGCCATTGACCCAGATCATCTACCATGCATACCAGCCCCATTACAGTCCCTTCTAACCCAGTATACGGCTGTTTTTGAAAAACCTCAGGACCCACCTCTTGTTAGATTTCAAGATCATTCAATTTCACAATTATCCAACTCAACTCCACCTAATATCCTCCGTTATCGATACCCTAACTCCCAGAAAACTGAGATAGAAAAGCAAGTAGAGCAGCCAACAAAATGGAGTGTTTACTTACCATGGGCTGAATATTCATATAACACCGGATACCACATAGCCATCGTAACCACTCCCTTCTCGGTTGTATATGGCTGGGAACCCCCTTCGTGGTTTCCCTATGTGGCAGGAGAAACAAAAAACGCAGAGATGGAGCAACAATTAGTTGATCGAGATGACATGATAAAACATCTCTGTCAAAACCTTCAAAAGGCCAAATACAGTATGAGAAACCAAACAAATCAGAAACGAAGGGAATTCAAGTTTCGGGTCGGTGATTATGCCCACGAATCGTTTTCTTTGGTACCAGTCACACCATTACCCATAACCAAAGACTGGGAAAATGATTCACAACCAAACTCGGTCATCACACATCGATGGGTCTATGAAGCTGGCCAACCTGTCCTAGAATTGTTGATTTCATGGTGTAGCCGCCTTCCAGAAGAGTCTACATGGGAAACCTATGATTTAGTGGCTGAACAATTTCTTGCAGTTCGTCTTGAGGACAAGACGTTTTATCGGGAGGGAAGTAATGATAAGAGTCCACCACTGAAAGTCAATGGGAATTGGCTGAAGGATTCAGTCAAAGTCAATGGATGACTAGTGCAATCAATTTAATTAATATTGGGAGGAAATTAGGGAGCAGTTTATGTCCTTAATTTTAGTAATTGAATATTATAAATTAGAGGCTAGTTTTTCATTCTGGGCATCCAGATTCATATTGTTTCAGTATCTTGTTCTTGTAATCGGAGACCGTGCCCCTCTCGAATCGGGCCACTATCCTTTGTTCCTAATAAAATCTAGCCTATTTTAAGTTCTATAAATTTTGTTCCTATCAGATGATATCAAAAATAAATTGGCACAAAAAGGGTTCCGGTATTAGGAACTATACCCAACTGATTAGGTGGCTCAAAAAAATGGTTTAAAAAATGTTTTTGCAGCCATATTTCATAAGGACTCCAAAAATGGTTTTCAGATGTACACAATAAAGGGCATACCATCACAACGAAATAGGGTAAGGTAGAGTTAGTATTGCTACATCATAACACCAATGTAGGCCACACGGAGTAAAGGATGAAGGATACTCAGGGCATTTGCAAAAATTAATCCAACTGCACCAGCTGACCGGATGAGCAGAATGTTAAGGACTACGTAGATAAATGAAAACAAAACCAAGGAATTGTTTGACCGCTTAAGTTGACTCTCTGTTGCAACTGCGTGCAAAAAGGCTTCGGATGTTCCTATAAGAACAGAAAAATCAATCGAAATAGTGAAGTTAAGTTCCTGTAAAATCTGTAGCATTAGGGCATTTGTTAAGATCTATACAAAGTCTACATTTCTATCATTATGTATCTAATCCCATTACAACACTACAATTCCCTTATTACTATGAGTAGTAAGGTCAAGTTATGAAATTAAATGGTTAGATTTTTTTACTCACGACAAACCAGCTGGATCCATCTCTCTATCGAGCAACCAAAAACAACATAACTTGATCAAACTTATTAGTTTTAGGGCTCTAAATCTATTTGAATTTTTTCCTTTATAGCTAACTTATTTGTTTCTTTTTATAATTTTAGATACATAGATAGCCCAAGTTCACCCATTCATAAATAAATGGGCTGATATCAGCACATCTGGTCCTGAGTAAGAAGTAAATGATGATGAGGGTGTTTTCATGTCTTGTATGATTACATATATACATATTAAAAATTTAAAATCCTTTCAAAGAACATCGTTACCACATTAAGCAAACAACAATGATGCAAATTAGAATTTCTATGCCGTGCAAAAAAGGAAGACCATCCACTCAAACAACAAAAATTAGAATTGGGTTAAAAGGGTACTTGTGATTCTTGTTTTTTTAGTACATTTGTTTTCAACGAGATCTTATTTAACAACAAAGAAAGAAGAAAGAGAAGAAGGAAATGTAACATACCATTCATCGCCAGAAGAACAACATACAAACAGTAATATCGAAGAGCTGTAGAGGCTTCACCATCACTCCATTTGCGACCATATAACAATCTTACAAGAGAGTAAGAATAGCTGGGCCCAAATGCCATAAACACCATTCCTAAAAAACATGTACCAAGAACATGAACCAATATATATATATATATATATATATATATATATATATATATATATATATATATATATATATATATATATATATATATACACACACACACACACACACACAAAAACACACCTATCATGAACAACAATTTATTGTGCAACACCATACCAATTAATGTCACAAGTTTCAAAGCATCTCTTAGAGAAGTCTGCAATCTTCGTTTTTTGTGCATGTCATCTCCTGCCAATAAATGTAGAGAAATTTACTTTATAAGTAAGAATGTAAGATAACCTAAGAATTACATGCCTTCTTGCAGGTAAAAAATTCTTAAGTTTAATTCTGACTGTAAATTTGCAATGGTATCTATGGAGATTACAGTTACGCATATTTTGAACATAGGTCAAACTTATAGTCAGCTTTTTTGGCAAGCTTAGGTAAAATGTACCCTTTCAAAATAACATATAGAATTGTGTAAGTCAAAGCTTTCTTGACGCCACTAGTAGGTCAGGTTCTACTACGAAATATATTGGCACATTTTGATTTTAAAACCACTCAAAACTCAAAAGAAAAATACTTATATGAAAAGTAGCAAACCATCCAGCGGGCTAACATTTGAACCAAATCTGTTTTGTATTGAATGGATTACATATAAACTAGCTAAATAACCAATCACAGCACAATACTTTACTTCCCATTACATGATTGAAGAAAAAGTTATAAAGATAATTAGACCTGATGCAGACCTCGCAAATGTTGTATACGAACTCTCCTCAAAAGGAAGCAGCACCAACCTTACGACCAAACTACCTAAAACACCATGATTAATTAGCCTTCTTTTATTAATACTGACATGGTCAATCAATGTAGTCCTTGTATAAGATCTTGAGAAAGAAGCAATATATTCAAAAAGATGCATACCTAATTTGTCAACAAGCCCATACACAGCTTGGTTATATGGTGTATCAAACCATACAAGAACCATCTTTTCACCTTCTTGAAGGATCAACTTTTGGAACGACTGAAGGGTAAATAATGTACACATTTTTGAAAGCTGCTTATCAAATTTTCCTACCCTGAATACATTGCAAGTTATTTGCATGACAAGAACAAACTTAAAAACAAATACAGATGATGATACTTTATGTAATGCAAGCCTTCATATAACAGATTTACACCTAACTGACACTCCAATTTCATTCATCAATCATGCTTAAAGTTTTTAGAAACAATAAATTTGTAGTAACGCAATTGTTTCAAGAGAACTAATACCAGAAAGGAAAAAGAATGGAAAGTTTGTATCCATGAAGTAAGAAATAACCCCAATAGCACAAGAAAATGCATCCTCCGTACGCAGTCTGAGACAATGCAAATACAATAGCTCTCTCCTGCAAGACGTATTCAATCGTTAACATAAGTACAAGAATATAAGCATTTAGTTGACACTTATAGGCAACTACAGAGACTATATTAATTTAATGGTTATCTAACTTAATGGCTCAACGGCATATAGCAATTTAAGTATCAAAAATACACTTTTTGCTACAATAGTCTTTAGCCGCATTTGAGTAGTTTCCTATGTAGATATTTTTTTTTTTACCCATTGACCAAGTATGACTTTGACTGAGTTTAGACCGAGTAATCCCGAGTTTTGACCAAGTTTGTCCGAGTAATCAGGAGACTATTTGCCGAGTACTCCAAAGTTCAGCAACACTGATTATCACATGACAACATATTGTGTACTTTTAAAATAAAATATACCATTAGCAACAGAAAAAATTAAGCTCGTTAGATAATTACTAACGTTCAACGACCGATCAGTGTATAACTTTCTCACAAGCATGCCATAGAAGACGTTCAACAAATAGGTACGGATGGTGGATATTCACAACAACTTTGCTTACTGTGTCGATTTGCATGACAATAAAGACGTAAACTGTTATGCATCTTAGCAGAGTTGCTGCAGTTTCAACCATCAAACGAAGTTTGAGAAGAAGCAGATTCTGTGAAAGTATATATAAGGGTTCTGCCAATAGCTCCAATATACAACCAAGCGCTGCAGATTGACATCAAATTTTCTAATAGTTATTTTCATAGCATCTAATTTGCAGAAAAGCATTATGAAAGTGAGGTTATGAACTTCAAAAGCAGAACTCACACATTACCATTAATTAAGATGGCTTGTCCATATGAGTTTGAGAAACTTAAAGCTTGAATCCAGAAGACAAATACACATCCAATAACTGTAATAAGCACTCCCCATGGTATAGTTATCCAGGCTAACTTCAAAAGCTTGGCTACATTTTCACCGGTTAAAGGACCTTCGCTGCCAAAGAACGTTATTTTATGATTAACATACCGAAAAGTATCATTTACCCTCACTTTTGGACGTAACAATAACGTAAAACATAACATGATCATGATGATGTAGAGATCTGTGTAAGGGTGTTGGATAATACCATCTAATGTCTGCCCTCATGCAAGCTCTACGGAAACCTTCTCGACTAAGGAACAATACACACGTAACGAATAGATGAAACTGCACAGCATATAGCTGCAATTTCAAGATAAATGAAATAAAAAGTGTGAGGAACATTTGGAAACATAAACCTACAGATACGACAAAGGTAATGCAAACAAATTGAGAAATCCACCTGCCTTCTATTAACATAATTACAGTGAAAAAAAGGGAAGCAAGATTTGTAGAAATCAAATAGACAATGTCTAAAACTCCTAGTATCTTAGAAAAAAGGGAAGTCCAAAAGGTTAGAGACAACTGTAGAAGTTAAACTTAATACATGGATATAGGAAAACCTTATACAATCAGCTACTGATTAAGTAACACAAGGGTTGTTTGGTGTTACATAATAAATAAATATTTTAAAATCGCAAATAAAAAACAATATATTTATGTATAACACAAACAGAATTTAATCTACTCTGATATAGTATTATCCCAGGAACATAATTCAGTAGTGTCAAATTTTCTAGTTAAGACATTAATCAAACAGATGCAGCATGTTTAATACAAGTGAAACTAATACTTTGCTAGTTACCGCGTAATCTTGTTGAGTTAAATGCCTGACGATCCATGAATTGAAGATAAACGGAATTCCACGAGATAAGAACTGCGTAGCTGGACATAAATTTTCAGTTTAATAAAATTAAGAAGAAATTTATTGAGATAAAATGTAGGGTGGTGGTAAGTAATACCTAATAAATACTTGAATGTGCGTGGAAGATTATCAGCAGCAGCAGATTTTGCTTCATCTGTCATAATTTAGTTGGCTTTTTTTTTTTTTTCTATCATCAATCGATCAATTTCTCTGCTGCATCGATCAAGATACAGAGGGGGTTGTAACTTTAAAGACGATTCAACCAAAAGCCCCAAATATCCTGGACAGAACATAAGCTGTTAGATCATTTCATTTCGTGAGACCACTCTAACTTGAGGTTATTTCCTTTCTTATTCTTTATATATTTAATTTAATATTTAATATTTAATTTAATTTATATTTATATTTATATTTATTTATATATACATATACATTTATAACTAATAACTATAACTAAATTTATAGAGAACCAGAGAACTACATTTGAAAATATAAACTGGTCAGACTCATCACATTATCACAGATTAGGTGCAAAAATGGACAACTAAGTGCAAATTATCACAGACTCAGCATAACTATACCAACTAGTTAGAGAGGTCCCAATGGTTTCGTCTTAGTCCTCCAGGACTAGACGTCACATCAGCGCCATATCAGCACTTCCTTCTCAGGAAACCCAGACTAAACACTCCCAACAGTCCCTTCCTTCCATTAATTAATTAAATGTACAAGTTTAAAAGCAAAAAGTACTATATAAATGAACACCATCTTCCGTCCTGAAATATTTCACAAAAGCACGGTTGAAGAGACGAACTGGAGGGCGGCTCCTTGGGCGGCTTGCTGCCATTGGTGTCCTCCTGGGCGGAGGTGTGGGCGGGAGGGAGGACAAGACCGATGAAATCTCTCTTATCACGCTTCTGTTAATCAACCAACATGGGGACCTCACGTGCTATTTGCTATTTGCTAAAGAGTTCGCATTAATTTTTTTTTTCTGGAGCTCGTCAGTGGTCCGGGGCCCGAGGTGGTCCGGCGGCGGTCTGAAGGCACCGGAGGCAAACCTGGGCGGTTCGGAGGGCGGTGGTGCCTCATGGCCTTGATGGTCCTCGGGGGCCTGAAGATGGTCTGGGGCCCGTGGGTGGTGGGGTTTGGGTTTTCGGTTATGGGTTATGGTTTCGGGTTAAGGGGTTAAGGTTTAAGTGTTATGGTTTCGGGTTTGGGGGTTTTGGGTTTAGAGTGCAGAGGTTTTGGGTTTAGGGTTTAGAGTTTATGCGTTATGGTTTAGAGTTTGAGGGTTAAGGTTTAGGGTTTAGGGGTTATGGTTTATGGGTTACGGTTTAGGGTTTAGTGGTTTGAGGTTAGGGTTTAAGGTTATGGGTTAGGGTTTAGGAGTTACGCCTTAGAGTTTAGGGTTTGGGGTTTAGGGTCCGGTGGTTAGGGCTTAGAGGTTATGGTTTAGTGTTCAGGGGTTATGGTTTAGAGTTTAGGGGTTTTGGATTTTGGCGTTAAGATTTTGGATTTAGAGTTTAGGGTTTGGGGTTAGGTTTTAGGGTTTTAAGGTTAGGGTTTAGGTTGTAGAAGTTATGGTTTAAGTTTAGGGGTTATGGGTTTAACGGTTAGGGGGTTAGAGTTTAGGGTTTAAGAGTTAAAGGTTATGCCAACTGTGGTGACCCGTCCAAATCCACTTGGACGAATACTGATAATGCTAAAAATAAACACATATTTCATAGCATTATTCCTCAAGAAAGACAAGATTTTAGTTGCAATTGTTCTATTTACAAGTGATATTCATTTAAATATTAAAAGGTGAAGACAAAAGGTAGATTCGACGAATTGAAGACGCAAAGGTCCAAAAAGCTAAAAAGTACAAGATACAATCAAAAAGGTTCAAATTATTGATGAGAAACGTCTAAAAATGACAAGAGTACAAGAGGCAAAACGCAAAGTACACGATATAAAATAGTACGAAAGGACGTTCGAAAATCCGGAACCGGGACATGAGTCAACTCTCAACGCACGACGCAACGGAGCGAAAGTTACAAATTAATTATGTATATAAATATAATATAATATATAATTAATTATATAAATTATATATATATTATATTTATATAATAAAACGTCGGCAAAGAAAATCCAAAAAGGGATGAGCTGTAAAAGCAAACTCCGCGACTTGCGGAGTTTGAAGGGTTAGAGTACCACGACTCGCGGAGAAACCAGGTCCCAGAATGTCTATAAAAGGCAGCGAATTCGACGAGTTTTATATATCCTAATTCTATCTATCTCTCAAAAACGTATATATATATATATATATATATATATATATATATATATATATATATATATATATATATATATATATATATTTATAATTTTAATTTTAATTTTAATTTTAATTCTAATAATAAGAGTATGTTAGCGAATGTTGTAAGGGTGTAAGTCGAAATTCTGTCCGTGTAACGCTACGCTATTTTTAATCATTGTAAGTTATGTTCAACCTTTTTAATTTAATGTCTCGTAGCTAAGTTATTATTATGCTTATTTAATACCGAAGTAATCATGATGTTTGGCTAAAAATATTTAAATTTGGGTAATTGGGCTTTGTACCATAATTGGGGTTTGGACAAAAGAACGACACTTGTGGAAATTAGACTATGGGCTATTAATGGACTTTATATTTGTTTAACTAAATGATAGTTTGTTAATTTTAATATAAAGATTTACAATTGGACGTCCCTATAAATAACCATATACACTCGATCGGACACGATGGGCGGGGTATTTATATGTACGAATAATCATTCATTTAACCGGACACGGAAATGGATTAATAGTCACTAGAATTATTAAAACAGGGGTGAAATTATGTACAAGGACACTTGGCATAATTGATAACAAAGTATTAAAACCTTGGGTTACACGCAGTCGATAACCTGGTGTAATTATTAAACAAAGTATTAAAACCTTGTTACAGTTTAAGTCCCCAATTAGTTGGAATATTTAACTTCGGGTATAAGGATAATTTGATGAGGATACTCGCACTTTATATTTATGACTGATGGACTGTTATGGACAAAAACCAGACGGACATATTGAATAATCCAGGACAAAGGACAATTAACCCATGGGCATAAAACTAAAATCAACACGTCAAACATCATGATTACGGAAGTTTAAATAAGCATAATTATTTTATTTCATATTTAATTTCCTTTATTTTATATTTCATTGCACTTCTAATTATCGCACTTTTATTTATTGTTATTGTATTTAATTGCACTTTTAATTATCGTACTTTTTAATTATCGCAATTTTATTTTATCGCACTTTTATTTATCGCAATTTCATTATCGTTATTTACTTTACGCTTTAAATTAAGTTATATTTATTTTTAATATTTTACATTAGGTTTTAACTGCGACTAAGTTTTAAAATCGACAAACCGGTTATTAAACGGTAAAAACCCCTCTTTATAATAATAATATTACTTATATATTTTTGTATTTTTATAAATTAAAACTAATATAGCGTTAAGCTTTGTTTAAAAGATTCCCTGTGGAACGAACCGGACTTACTAAAAACTACACTACTGTACGATTAGGTACACTGCCTATAAGTGTTGTAGCAAGGTTTAAGTATATCCATTCTATAAATAAATAAATATCTTGTGTAAAATTGTATCGTATTTAATAGTATTTAGTTGTAAAAATAAAGCTATTTTATATACACCTCGCATAACAATCAAGTATTTTTGGCGCCGCTGCCGGGGAATGCCGAAGCGAAACGCCACATAAAAAAAAATTCTTATTAAGTTTTAATTAGTTTTTGTAAAATATATACTTTTTAAATATAAAAAAATATATATAAAAAATCAAAAACCGAAAAAAAAATATTTATAAATTTATTTTTAAGATTTTTATTTATAAAATTATAAGTATCTTTATTTTTATTTTAGTTTTTAAAATATAAGTTTTATTAAATTTATATAAATATATTAATTAAATTAAAAACAGAAAAATAAAAAAAATAAAAATAATTACGTTGAACCTGTCGAAACTTGACCTGTCTCTTTTGAACCTGCAATCTCCGCGACTTGCGGAGATATTGAACCGGGCCAACCGCGACTCGCGGAGCCGCCCTGGCAGGCTAAACCAGAAACCTAATTTCGCATTTAATACGGAGTAATTAATTATTATTATTATTTAAACCCTAATTAGGTTTATTATTATAATAATTTAGTTTAAGTTTTTAATTAATATTAATTAGTTTAAGTTATAATTTAATTAGTATAATTAATTATAATTAGTTTTAATATATATAAAAATTAAGGCTTTTATAAAATAAATATAAAAATAATATTTCTATAAAAATTGTAATCTTATCATTTTTAGCTTCTTTTTATATTTGTTTCTTTTTAATTATTTAATCGTAATATTTGTATTTTTATTGTTCGTAGTTAGTGTTAAATTTCGTAGCATATTTTTATTTCTAGATTTTTAGGCCTTGCCGTAAAATCCCTTAAGTGTTTATTCCTTAGATTAAGATTTAGGTACTTTAGAATTTTGCGACGCCGTTCGACGCGCTACTTTCTTATTTTTATTTTTCGACGCCTTTTACCTATGTATCAATTATCACTCCAATTAGTAATCTCAATTTGCAATTTTAATTTTAAGTTAGTAATAATAATAAGGTTGGGTTAGTCGAGTGTTTTAAAGTTTTATAGTCACTATTTTTCTTTCTTATTTTTCGACGCCTTTTATTTTTTCAACCCTTTTCTTTTTCGACCTTTTTCGACGCGCTCTTTTTCTTTCTCATTTCTCGACATTCTAGTTTTAGGACATAGATTTTTATTCTATTTCTTCTCTAAATTTCTTAAAATTGCGAAAATTTATTTTAAGTGGTTAAATTGATAGACATCAAAATTTTCTGGTTCGTAATAATAGTTGGATTTGTACGTGGACCGGGTTATTGGAGCCAAACAGTACTCAATTATATTGAGACCAAACGAATCCTGCCCCTCTGCTGCATCTTTTGGCTATTCGAAACGTGGGCAAAATCAGAAAAGTCTATTAATTGAATAACTTATATAATTTTTCTTTCCTTTTAAAAACTAATAGGATATTCAGTGAATGCACCGAGCAAGACGTTCACCACCTTTTGTACGTTCACCACCTGTAACTCGATCAAGACATCTAGCAAATATTGTCGCCGTTGA
The DNA here is from genome assembly GCF_046630445.1 of Rutidosis leptorrhynchoides. Taxonomy (NCBI): domain Eukaryota; kingdom Viridiplantae; phylum Streptophyta; class Magnoliopsida; order Asterales; family Asteraceae; genus Rutidosis; species Rutidosis leptorrhynchoides. Next base: position 605,158,243 of record NC_092334.1, read on the forward strand.
TTTTTCTTTAGAATCGTCATCCAGTCGACCAAGTACTCCAATTCAAATTTCCGATAATCCATTTTTTGAACCCAACCTCACAATTGAGAATCCGGAGAATATTCAGGGACAATTCATAGATCCTGAACCATTAATTTTTCCTCCGGAACCACCAATCATTCAAACAGAGATTGTTGAGGAACGAACCATTAAATCAGAATCCTCTAGTGATTCAGATTCAACAAATTCAATCATGGAAAATCTGGAACCTCTAAGTATGGAAGACCGAATGAGAGCTAAACGTACTGGCCAAGGTCACGCAATTACTCATCCAGACATTAATGCGCCAGATTATGAAATCAAAGGACAAATTCTACACATGGTGACTAATCAATGCCAATTTAGTGGTGCGCCGAAGGAAGATCCAAATGAACATCTTCGTACCTTTAATAGGATCTGTACACTATTTAAAATCCGAGAAGTGGAGGATGAACAGATATATCTCATGTTATTTCCCTAGACTTTAAAGGGAGAAGCCAAAGATTGGTTGGAATCATTACCTGAAGGGGCGATTGATACATGGGACGTTTTAGTTGAAAAATTTCTTAAATAATTCTTTCCGGCATCTAAAGCCGTAAGACTTCAAGGAGAGAAATTGTTACGTTCACACATAAACCAAATGAAACTCTATATGAGGCGTGGACAAGATTTGGAAAGTTATTAAGAGGATGTCCGCAACATGGTTTAGACACCTGTCAAATAGTACAAATATTCTACCAAGGATGCGACATCACTACAAGGAAAGACATCGATATAGCAGCTGGTGGTTCTATTATGAAGAAAACCGAAACTGATGCTTACAAAATTATTGATAACACTGCTTCCCACTCACATGAGTGGCACCAAGAAAAAGATATCGTTAGATCATCTAAAGCAGCTAGAGCCGATTCTAGCCATGACTTAGATTCTATTTTCGCAAAGATAGATGCTGTCGAGAGACGAATGGAAAAGATGACTAAGGATATACACTCAATACGAATTAGTTTTGAGCAGTGTGGAGGACCACATTTGACAAAATATTGTCTCAGTATTGAACTAACAATGGAACAAAGAGAGAATATTTCATACATAAACAAAGGTCTGGAAATAATTATCAGAATAATTATCAACCGCCAAGACCGATTTACAATCAAAACCAAAATTATAATCGAAATATTCCATACAACAACCAACAAGGTCCTAGTAATCAACAAGTATCCAACAATACTTACAACCAGCAAAGACCTAATTTTCAAAACAAACCACCACAAACCGATGATAAAAAGCCGAATTTAGAAGATATGATGACGAAGCTAGTTGAATCTCAAACACAGTTTTTCACATCTCAGAAACAAACCAATGAACAAAATGCTCAAGCATTTAGAAATCAACAATCTTCTATTCAAAACTTGGAACAAGAAGTAAGTAACCTATCAAGGTTAATAGGTGAAAGAAAATCGGGAAGTCTACCTAGTGATACAAATGCTAACCCCCGGAATGAAACAAATAAAGCTATTACCACAAGAAGTGGTATTACACTTAAACCACCTGAAATACCTGTAATTTCCGATGAAGCTATTCCTACTCCACAAGAACCACAACCTGAACAAGATAAGGAAAAAGAACCGGTAGTTGAAAAGGTTAATGAAGATAACACAGTTAAGGCTAAACCTTATGTTAAACCATACCAACCACCACTTCCTTATCCGAGTAAAATGAAAAAAAAGAGACTTGAAGCCGAGCAATCCAAATTCTTGGATATGTTTAAACAGATAAATGTAAATCTTCCTTTCATTGATGTGATTTCAGGAATGCCTAGATATGCTAAATTTCTGAAAGATCTAATCTCGAATAGAAAGAAAATGGAAGAACTCTCGGCTGTTACTATGAATGCTAATTGTTCAGCAGTGCTGTGACAACCCGGGAATTTTCGACTAAATTTAAACTTAATCTTTATATGATTTCGACACGATAAGCAAAGTCTGTAATGTTGAATCTCAAATATTTTGAAGTGTTTTTATTTATGCAATTACCTTGGGACTATGCTCGACGATTCACGAACCTTTAAAAATGCAAATAGGAATGTATATATAAATGATTATATATGAAAATAAGTATATCTTATAAATTAAACTATTAGGTGATTTAATTGTCATGAAAGATAACTAGGATTAGTTAAAACTGTTTATTTAATTATGGAAAGTATATTAAATGTAAGTGTTTTTGAACATAATTTGTCAATAATAACAAAGTATTAAATGTATACTTTGAGTCTATGTATTTCAATATATATATATATATATATATATATATATATATATATATATATATATATATATATATATATATACATATATATATATATATATATATATATATATAAAGTAATAAAATTTAATAAATAATATATAATTATAGATATTGTAATTGGAAAATATATGTATATGAATTATATGCATAAATATTATTATATGTATATTGTTAAAATGGATATAACTATTAAATATATTGTATATATTGTATAAATATTAAACATTACTAAATTGTGATATTAATATGTAATCACGAGTTAAAATATAGTTATTATATTAATATCAGTATCATTACTTTCATTACTATCATTAAAATAAATACTAATATCGATATCGATATCAGTATTATTAATATTATTATGGAATATAAAAATGTAAAATTTGATACATGAAACATGTTATATATCTTTACCATTACTAGTATTATTATTATTATTAACATTACAATTTTATTACTTCTACCATTATATATTTTGTATTATTTGATACTAATGTTATTAACTTTATTATTATTATTATTATTAGTATTATTATTAATAATATAGTTATTAATTATTAAATTATTAATATTAAATATAATTTATATATGCATAAAGATTTACATATACGAAATAAATCTATATCACTATCTAACTCTGACTGATTTTGTTTTATGTCTCCAACTTTGTGAAACATAAAAATCAATCGTACAATTCATATTCACTAGGAACAAAATCTGTTAGGAGTCTTAATCAACTTTTAATTATTTTTCCCATTTATTCCTGCTCCTGATTCGTGTTTCTGTCAACCACTCCATGATACAAGACAACCTGGAATCAATTAAATAAGCTAAACCAATCCTTCAATCACTTACCTAAATTTTCTTAATCGCTGCAAATCGAAATTTAAAACCCATTCATATGTAACCATACAACCATCATCAAACTTCATCGAACCGCTTTGAAAACCACCTACATGACTAACCCATCGTAGTATATCACAAACACCATCCTTGGAAACCATATCAACCCTCATTAACCACAACAAACCAATTACTTCTTTGTTCGGATTAAACCCACTCGAGAAACCACTCAAACTAATCGACGTCTTCTGTTTTACACTGCAGCCTACAGTTACTGTTTCGGTTTCATTTGAATCACCAATACCGCCACCACCTTAATCCACCATCATTGACAACCCATTGAAGCTACCTACTATGTTTCTGTTTCGATTATCATCATGAAACACCACTGCAACTCCTCTTGCTTCTCTTCCTTGCTTCTGTTAATCGAAACTCTCAAGTAAGTTGAGGAATCCTGCGATTTTTTTTCTTTTCTCTCTTCATTAGATCAACAGCAACCGAAGGGATTAAATAAAGAAGGTTGATGATTGCACTCTTTTTCTTTTCTAAATGGCAGACACATTCTAACCCTATTTATTGATTAAAGAAAAAGGAAATCAAACATTAGATTGATAATTGATATGATGAGACGAAAATAAATAAAGGAGGGACGTTTTGTTTTATATTTTTTAGTCTAGTCATGACTACCCACTTGCTAAAGTTGTGAATTACACCGAATGAATTAAATGATAAAGATTATTATGGGGACACTTTGTATAAAGGAATCCTAGAAAGGTAGTTAACAAGTTGGAGATTACTAGAAGCTGTAATACTTTTATGTTATGATTGGATCAATATGTTCGATTTTCATTTAAGCCATGAACGTTCACTAGATGTTTGATACTTGGGATGCTATTCACATCTGATTTTAAATCTCCACATGTCACGAATCATATGAAGGGGTGTCGATTATGATGATAACTATATTAAATGATTATGATTATTATTAGATTAGGAAAATGATTTGGTGATGATAATAGATAATGATGGTATTGATGGTAGTTAGGAATATCGAACGTTTATGATCGAGGTGGTGAATCTAGGATCGATATAATCCTGATGGTTAACGAGATCACGAACGGATGATCATAAAATGATGATATTATGATGAAGATTATGGTGATGTATAGGATATACATATGATATTGTATATGATGATCATAAGTTATGATGATGTTAAGATATAGAGGGTATGAGGATGATGATGAATTAAAACTCTTTTAATCGCTGCTGCTAATCGATATGTTTCTAGTGTTTGGATTTTTATTTTTTGAAGAAGAAAGGAAACCGACGATATACGGGTTATAAAATTTTGGATTGCATACACTTCAGAATAAACAGACTAGAGTAGTGGTTTATTTGTTCGTTTGTGTACCAAGGGGTCTTGGGTTCGATTCTGGCCTGCAGCAGTTTTATTTTTTTTAAAGAGCACGACAACTTGGGCCACTAGGATTTAAAATGGGTTTGTATCTTGGGCCAGCTACCTTGGGATTCATTGTCATGTTGGGCCGAGAACATGCATACTTGCTTAATTAAGAAGTAGTATTATTACATATTATTATTAATATTATTGTTATTATTATTACTTTTATTAATATGATTATTATTATTATTAGAAAAATTATCATTTTTTTTTTTGTAACATTATTACTAAATTTATCATTTTTATCATTATTAATGTTATTATTGTTATCATTAATGTAGTATTACTATAATTATTATTTTAAAGAAATAATATTTTTATAAAAATATAGTTAAAACATATAACCTAACTACATTGATTTTATATTAAGTATTTATAAAATAAATATAATTAATTAATTAATGAAACATATAATTCATTAAAATAACAAATATATCATTAATAATAATAGTATATAAATTTGTCTGATTACAAAGTGTTAATATATATATACAATTGATATAGGTTCGTGAATCCGAGGCTAACCCTGCATTGTTCAATGTCGTCATATGTATTTTTACTACAAAATACAGTATGGTGAGTTTCATTTGCCCTTTTTACTCTTTACGTTTTTGGGCTGAGAATACATGCAAATGCTTTATTAACTGTTTTACAATATTTATATGCGTGAGTTTCATTTGCCTTTTTACCCTTTATATTTTTGGGCTGAGAATACATGCGCAACTTTTATAAATGATTTACAAAATAGACACAAGTACGTGAAATTACATTATATGGTTGAATTATCGAAATCGAATATGCCCCTTTTTATTAAGTCTGGTAATCTAAGAATTAGGGAACAGACACCCTAATTGACGCGAATCCTAAAGATAGATCTATCGGGCCCAACAAGTCCCATCCAAAGTACCGGATGCTTTAGTACTTCGAAATTTATATCGTGTCCGAAGGAGGATCCCGGAATGATGGGGATATTCTTATATGTATATTGTGAATGTCGGTTACCAGGTATTCAATCCATATGAATGATATTTTTGTCTCTATGCATGGGACGTATGTTTATGAGAAATGGAAATATGAAATCTTGTGGTCTATTAAAATTATGAAATGATTATTTATGTTAAACTAATGAACTCACCAACCTTTTGGTTGACACTTGAAAGTATGTTTATTCTCAGGTATGAAAGAAATATTCCGCTGTGCATTTGCTCATTTTAAGGATATTACTTGGAGTCATTCATGACATATTTCAAAAGACGTTGCATTCGAGTCGTCGAGTTCATCAAGATTATTATTAAGTTAATTATAGTTAGATATATTATGAAATGGTATGCATGCCGTCAACTTTCAATGTAATGAAAGATTGTCTTTTCAAAAACGAATGCAATGTTTGTAAAATGTATCATATAGGGGTCAAGTACCTCGCGATGTAATCAACTGTTGTGAATCGTTTATAATCGATATGGACTTCGTCCGGGTATATTAGAACGGGTCCTTTCCAGTGATGTTGAATAAGATACCAGAAAAATTATCTGATCCAGGAAGTTTCACAATTCCATGTTTTCTGGGTAGTCTTAGTTCAATAGAAGCATTGGCAGACTTAGGTGCTAGTATAAATTTAATGCCGTATTCACTATACGTTAAACTAGACCTTGGAGAATTGAAACCAACAAGAATAAACATACAACTAGCCGATCGATCAATAAAATATCCTAGAGGGATAATGGAGAACATGCTAGTTAAAGTTGGTACTTTAGTATTTCCAGTAGATTTTGTTGTTCTGGACATGGAAGAAGATTCTCAAGTTCCTCTCATATTAGGAAGACCATTCTTAAACACGGCTAAAGCAATGATAGACGTGTTTGGTAAGAAATTGACCCTAAGTATAGAGGACGAGAGTGTTACATTTTTAGTTGATAGAGCAATGCAACAACCGCAATCTGCAGATGATACATGCTATTATATTCAAACTATAGATTCACATGCAGAATTGTTAGAAGAATTTCCAGAATTACAAGCAACAGGAGAATTTTCTTTAGGAGAAGGAACTGAACCAATTGATGAAACTGAAATATTAGCTACACTAATGGCTAATGGATATGAACCAACAACAGAAGAAATTCAAATGCTAAAAGAAGAAGACAGATATCGATATAAATCATCGATAGAAGAACCTCCGACATTAGAGTTAAAGCCACTTCCAAATCATTTGGAATACGCTTATTTACATGGTGAATCTGAATTACCTGTAATAATATCGTCTTCTCTTACTGAAAATGAGAAATCGCAACTCATTTCTGTGTTGAAAGCTCATAAACCAGCTATTGCATGGAAGATTCATGATATTAAAGGAATAAGTCCTTCGTATTGCACACATAAAATCCTTATGGAAGAAGGTCATAAAACGTATGTGCAACACCAACGAAGACTAAATCCTAATATGCAAGTTGTTGTTAAAAAAGAAATTATTAAACTGCTAGATGCAGGTTTAATTTATCCAATTTCTGATAGTCCATGGGTAAGCCCAGTTCAATGCGTGCCTAAGAAGGGTGGCATGACTGTCATTACAAATGAAAAAAATGAGCTTATTCCTACTAGGACTGTAACAGGATGGCGTGTATGTATTGATTATAGAAAATTAAATGACGCCACCAGAAAAGATCACTTTCCCTTACCTTTCATTGATCAGATGTTGGAAAGGTTAGCCGGAAACAGTTACTATTGTTTTCTTGATGGATTTTCCGGATATTTTCAAATTCTAATAGCACCCGAGGACCAAGAGAAAACCACGTTCACGTGCCCTTATGGTACTTTTGCTTACAAACGCATGCCATTTGGACTTTGTAACTGTAGTGACCCGAACTTTTCCATGTTTATATATATTAATTGAGATTGATATTTACATGATTAAATGTTTCCAACATGTTAAGCAATCAAACTTGTTAAGACTTGATTAATTGAAATATGTTTCATATAGACAATTAACCACCCAAGTTGACCGGTGATTCACGAACGTTAAAACTTGTAAAAACTATACAATGACATATATATGTGTAACGACCCGCACTTTTCCGATCGTTCTATACTTATGAGATTAATATTTACATAAATTAAACCTTACCAACATGATAAGCAATCCAAATTGTTGAGACTTATGTTTTTGAAAAGAGTTTTACACAACGTTTGACCGTCTAGTTTGACCGATGATATCACGAACTATACAATATATGATAATTATACATACATATTTAACATGATCTAAGGATGTTTTAATATCTCATTTTGTATTAATAACAAAAAGTCATAAGTATATTTTGAAACTACTAACTTAAGTTTTCAAAACAATAACCTACGTAACGTTATTTGACATAAATACTGATGATTTATAATGTTTATACATATATCGTATAAGTAATGTATTTAATCATTTTTAAAGGGCTTTTATACATAAAACAATATAAGTATATTTACAAAAGATAGTTATATTTGAATTCTCGTTCCGTTTCCTCAATAATCCTATACGTATATCTAGGGTACTATATACAACTTCTAGAAGTATTTACTATTGGTATATACCAATAGAAATCTTCAATTATTGGAATAATATGTCATTCATGACATAATAAATTTTAACTTATCTTAGATATTTTCACTAAAAACTAAATTTTCAAGCCTATAAATAAGCACCATTTCTAACTCATTTTTACACATTCATTTTCCAAATTTTACTTCCAATTTTCACACACACTTGCAAGAACTCTCTCAACTTTTATTTTACTACTTCTTTCCAGCAACTTTACATTTTAAACTTGAGGTAAAAACTCTACTTCAACTCTTTTTCAATTCATATATTTAAAGCTATATATATAAGAGTTTATAAACTAGAACATAGTTTGAATGATTTCAAACTTGTTCGCAAACTAAATAGATCCTTCTAACTTAACTTTTAAAATACTTCAAGACCTGTAACATATCTTAATTATATGCTAACTTAACAAGGTATAACTTGGTTTTTCAAAGAACACCTTAAAAACTGAATTTACGACGTCGGAGTGCAACCGGGGGCTGTTTTGGGTTGGATAATTAAAAACCATCTTAAACTTTGAATTGGAGGTTTATTTTCTGGAAAAATGATTTTTACTATGAATATGATAACACATAAAAATTTCATGATTTAACTCAAAGTATAAGTATTTTTAGAAAAATAATCATTTGAGGTTGTTTACATGATGGAAAATGATTAACTTCATAAGTTTCACTAAAGTTTGACCTATGCCGTGTGATTTTGAATACAAACTAAGGTATTTACAGTTCATAGTCTTAAAGAGGGACTCGATCCAAGGAGATGGCAAGTTGAATCAACGAAAACGGAGTTGTAACAAAGAAACTATGACCGAAACAAAATCGGATATCCAAGACTAGTTTAGCCACGAAAATAATTGGGAAAAAATTAAATAAATCACATCTTTTTAAGTTAACATGATATTTTATATATATGTACTTATAATTCAATTTTATATGGTTCAGGATCACCCGTAAACAACACGAGAAGATTAATCATAAGATCCCATGATTGTACGCAACACGTCATTTGACAACACCGGTACTTTATGTACGCAACACGTCATTTGACAACACCGGTACCATGGGTCAAGATTAATCTCGACCAATACATATACGATGGGGTTTTATTTATTTCGTTGGGGGTTTTATTTATTTCATTGCGGGTATATTAAACATCTAAAAATGAACCATTAAAATTGAATTACTAACAACGAACTGCTAACTACGGACTAAGGAATTATTCAAAGTATTAAAAGTATAACAAGTATATATATGTGACGTTTGTTTAAAAAGAAAAGGTATTGATATATTATATATGGATAGGTTCGTGATATCAACCGGAGACCAAGTCAAATTATATATATATCTTCAAGACGAAAGTGAGTATATAGTCCCACTTTTAAACTCTAAATATTTCGGGATGAGAATACATGTATTTTATGTTTTACGATATGGACACAAGTAACTGAAAAATATATTCTACGTTGAGTTGTACCACTGGCATACTTCCCTGTAGCTTGGTAACTGTTATTTACAGCGGTATTGTAAACGCGAATCCTGTTGATAGATCTATCGGGCCTGACAACCCCAACCGGACTGGACGACCAGTATTCAACGGTTGCACAGTACTTCGTTTCGTGACTACACTTGGTACGGTGTAGTAAGATTTCATAATAAAGGGAATATGCGACGTGATTAAATGTTAAGTATGGTTACCAAGTGCTCAACCACTTAGAATATTTTTATTAAACTGTTTATATACGAAATCTTGTGGTCTATATATATATATTGCTGCCGGCATTAAACCTATATCTCACCAACTTTATGTTGACCTTTTAAAACATGTCTATTCTCAGGTGATTACTAAAGCTTCCGCTGCATTATGTTGAATTTGAGCAGGATCTTGCGTACGCATATTTGTGTCAAAAATAAAACTGCATACCCAAGGATTTGTGTTGTAAAATATGCTCGAAATCGTGTTGTTATCATTATATGTAAAGTTTGTAAGTCGAAGATTATCGCTAAACGATAATCATCTTTTTATTGTCTAAAGTTTGTAACAAAAATAATGGTTATGGTTTGTAATGTATAATATATGCAGTTTCTCTTTTAAAAATGTCGCATATAGAGGTCAATACCTCGCAATGAAATCATACGTTATCTAACACTTTCTTATGGTTAAGGACGGGTTATGACATGTGGTATCAGAGCGGTGGTCTTAGCGAACCAGGTTTGCATTAGTGTGTCTAACCGATAAGTCGTTAGGATACATTAGTAAGTCTGGACTTTGACCGGGTCTGATTTAAAAACCATTGCTTATCATTGTTGGTTAAAATTTATATGTAAATATTATGTAGTACTAATGGGTTAGTTGTTGTATGATAGATGTCGGGCTCAAAACTTGTTATCACATTCAGCGACTCCGAACCAGAATCTTCAGATGGTGTTCCAGTCATTAACCTATCCGATGACGAAAATAATATCTTTGGGGAAGACTCACAAATTCCGGATGAACCGACTATAGAGAACCCGGAAAGTGAACCCGAGGAGGAAAGTGAACCCGAGGAGGAAAGTGAACCCGAGGAGGAAAGTGAACCCGAGGAGGAAAGTGAACCCGAGGAAGAAATACAGGAAATTACAAAAGACGAGTTCGAACTAGGAAAGAAACGAAAGGCTAATGAATTAGAAAATTCAAATCCCGAGTTTAGTAAGGATGATGTGGCACCAACTCCACTAGACACTACCACCCCTATTCCCGCTATTCCTATTCGTTCTATCCCGGCATCCAGTTCTTTAGTCCCACAGCCAAAATATAGGCAGACAGCCAGGATAAGCGTTAAGCGATTCTTTGAACCTAAACGTCCTAGAAAATAGACCAAACGATGCGCTGCCGTATTAAACCATGGGATCATATAATGTTTTGTATAATATTATTAGTGTGGTTTGTTTAATGTTCGATGTAAGATAAGCATATGTAAAATAGTGAAGTGTGAAATGCAATAATTTTCCATGGTTAAGTATTATTTAGATGGTAGTAATTGATTCTGTACTAAGCTATTAAGTATGGACATTAACGGGTAGGTACTACCCTAGATATAATTATAAAACGCTAATAAGAAGAAAAGGCTTTTATAATAATACCTGGTTCATATTATTAATAAGCTATAATGTACTGTAAATATACACTACATCTATAATATTCCATGTGAATAATTATTTTCTTTTCATTCTTATAGAAGAATATGGCGCGATTGAACCGAATGACGGAACAAGAAATCCAGGAACTCATCAATCAACGAGTGAACGACAGAATGTTATGGGTCGAGGCTGCAAGAGGTGCTGCAGTTAACCCAAATCCTCGTGTGGGGTGCACTTACAAAACTTTTCAAGCTTGCAAGCCCTCATCATTCAGTGGAACAGAAGGACCAATCGGTTTAACCCGGTGGATAGAAAAGATGGAGACTGTGTTTAAAATCAGTGGTTGTGTTGAAAAGGACATGACCAAGTATGCATCGTGCACTTTACAAGATAGTGCACTCACGTGGTGGAAAAATTATGTGAAGGCTGTAGGAGGAGATGTAGCTTATGATACTCCGTGGGAAGAATTCAAAACAATGTTAATCAACGAATATTGTCCAAGGAACGAGGTTAGGAAGTTGGAAGATGAGTTACGAAGTCTGAAGGTTATTGGTACTGAAATCACCAACTACAATCAGCGATTCATGGAATTAGTTTTGCTATGTCCTGAATTGGTTCCAACCGAAGAACGGAAGATTGAAATGTACAAAGATGGTTTGCCCAAAAAGGTCAAGGCAAACGTTACAGCATCGAAACCTAAGACAATTCATGAAGCTATAACCATGGCAAACGAGCTAATGGATCAGGTCATCATGGATAAGAAAGCATCCAATACTGATGTGAAGGTATCAGGTAACAAAAGAAAGTGGAATGGAAATTATGATCGAGGTAACCAACAACAATCTTTTAAGAAACAAGAAACCATACAAGGTGCAGGTGGTGGTTCAAGCTTTGGTTACAAAGGACAAAATCCTTTATGCAACCGATGCCACAAACATCACTCTGGCTACTGTAATGTGGTATGCAACAAATGTAATCGAAAGGGTCATCTTGCTGAAGATTGTAGGGCTCTCGTTGCAAATACAAATGGTACCAAGACTCCTGCCACCAATGCAAATAGAACTGCTTTGGCTACCATTACTTGTTATGGGTGTGGAAAACAAGGTCACTATAAGAGCCAGTGTCCGAATCCAGAGAAGAATAATGGATCTGCACGTGGAAGAGCATTTGTTATTAATGCTAGAGAGGCGTGTGAAGACCCGGAGCTTGTTACGGGTACGTTTACCATTAATAACTTATCCGCATCTATTATATTTGATACTGGTGCCGATAGAAGTTACATGAGTAGAGGCTTTTACGCTAAATTGAATTGTTCATCATTACCTCTAGATGCTAAGTACATGATTGAGTTAGCTAATGGTAAACTAATTAAAGCCGATAAAATTTGCCGTGATTGTAAAATAAATTTAGCCGGAGAAACATTTAAAATTGACTTAATACCCGTAGAATTAGGAAGTTTTGATGTAATAGTCGGCATGGACTGGATGTCCAAAGTAGGAGCTGAAGTTGTGTGTGCCAAGAAGGCAATTCGCATTCCTTGTAAGGATAGAATGCCGGTGATGATTTATGGAGAGAAGGGTAACTCAAAGCTAAAACTCATTAGTTATTTGAAAGCTCAAAAGTGCTTGAAGAAAGGGTGCTATGCTATCTTAGCACATGTTAATAAAGTCGAAAAGAAAGAAAAAGAGAAGTGCATCAACGACGTGCCTGTGGCAAGAGATTTTCCTGAAGTTTTTCCGGAAGAGTTGCCGGGATTACCTCCATTTAGATCTGTAGAATTTCAAATAGATTTAGTACCAGGAGCCGCACCAGTGGCTCGTGCTCCATATAGACTTGCACCGTCCGAGTTAAAAGAACTTCAGAGTCAGTTAAAAGAATTACTGGATCATGGATTCATACGACCAAGTACTTCACCGTGGGGAGCTCCGATTCTATTTGTTAAAAAGAAAGATGGATCTTTTAGGATGTGTATAGATTATCGTGAATTAAATAAGTTAACTATCAAAAATCGGTATCCACTACCGAGAATTGACGACTTATTTGATCAACTCCAGGGATCATGTGTTTATTCGAAAATCGACCTAAGATCGGGCTATCATCAACTACGTGTCAAAGAAGAGGACATTCCGAAAACTGCTTTTCGGACACGTTATGGTCATTACGAATTTTTGGTCATGCCGTTTGGATTGACGAATGCGCCAGCTGTATTCATGGACCTCATGAATCGAGTTTGTAGTCCGTATTTAGATAAGTTTGTTATCGTTTTCATTGATGACATTCTTATCTATTCCAAGAGTGAGCAAGAGCATGAGCAGCATTTAAGGTTGATATTAGAGTTGTTGAGAAAAGAACAGCTATACGCTAAATTTTCTAAGTGTGCTTTCTGGTTGAAAGAAGTGCAATTTCTTGGCCACGTTGTTAGTAGCAAAGGAATTCAGGTTGATCCAGCAAAAATTGAAGCCATTGAAAAATGGGAGACTCCTAAAACACCAATGCAGATACGCCAATTTTTGGGTTTAGCCGGTTATTATAGAAGGTTTATTCAAGATTTTTCCCGAATAGCTAAGCCGTTGACAGCATTAACGCAAAAAGGGAAGAAATACGAATGGACCTCGGAGCAGGAGAACACATTTCAATTACTGAAGAAGAAGTTAACTACGGCGCCTATTTTATCGTTACCTGAAGGGAACGATGATTTTGAAATATATTGTGACGCTTCGCGACAAGGTTTTGGTTGTGTTCTTATGCAACGAAAGAAAGTTATTGCATACGCATCTCGACAATTGAAGATTCACGAGCGGAATTATACGACGCATGATCTAGAACTGGGAGCAGTCGTGTTTGCGTTAAAGATATGGAGACACTACTTATATGGGGTTAGAGGCACTGTGTTTACTGATCATAAAAGTCTTCAACATATTTTTGATCAGAAACAGCTGAACATGAGGCAACGTAGGTGGGTCGAGTTAATAAACGACTATGATTGTGAAATTCGTTATCATCCCGGGAAAGCGAATGTGGTGGCTGACGCACTAAGCAGAAAGGAACGAGAACCAATTCGGGTACGAGCGATGAACATAAAAATTCGCATGAATCTCAACTCACAAATCAAAGAAGTTCAACGAGAAGCACTTACTAAAGAAAATATAGGAAATGAAATAATGAAAAAGTATGAGAAGCAACTCGTTATACGGGAAGATGGAATTCGATATTTTGCAAACCGTATTTGGGTACCGAAGTTGGGTGGATTAAGGAAGTTGATATTGAACGAGGCACATAAGACAAGATACTCGATACATCCTGGAGTTGGAAAGATGTATCAAGATCTTAAGACACATTATTGGTGGCCTAACTTAAAGACAGACGTTGCAACATATGTTGGGGGTGTTTAACTTGTTCCAAGGTCAAGGCAGAACACCAGAAACCATCAGGGTTACTTCAACAACCAGAAATCCCAGAATGGAAATGGGATGGTATTACCATGGATTCCATTACGAAGTTACCAAAGACTGCCTGGGGATACGACACCATTTGGGTGATTGTTGATCGTCTTACCAAATCTGCCCATTTCTTGCCTATAAAGGAAACGGATAGAATGGAGAAACTATTACGATTGTATATAAAGGAAATTGTTTCAAGGCATGGAATACCTATTTCCATTATATCCGATCGTGATAGTAGATTTACCTCAAAGTTCTGGCAATCACTGCAGGAGGCACTAGGAACTCGTTTAGATATGAGTACCGCATATCATCCGCAAACCGACGGGCAGAGTGAAAGAACGATTCAGACTCTTGAAGACATGCTCAGGGCATGTATGATCGATTTTGGAAACGGATGGGATAAGTATCTACCGTTAGCAGAATTTTCGTATAATAATAGTTATCATGCAAGCATTAAAGCTGCACCATTCGAAGCATTGTATGGAAGGAAGTGTAGATCTCCTATCTGTTGGAATGAAGTAGGAGATCGACAATTAACTGGTCCCGAGATCATACACGAAACGACTGAGAAGATAGTACAAATCAAGGAGAGATTGAAAACAGCCCGAAGTCGCCAAAAGAGCTACGCCGATGTCCGAAGGAAACCATTAGAGTTTCAGATTGGGGACATGGTTATGCTAAAGGTGTCACCTTGGAAAGGTGTAATACGTTTCGGTAAAAGAGGTAAACTGAACCCAAGATATGTAGGCCCGTTCAAGATCATCGAACGCATTGGACCGGTAGCTTATCGACTCGAGTTACCGCAACAACTCGCCGGAGTACACAATACCTTTCACGTCTCAAACCTTAAGAAGTGTCTTGCAAAGGAAGACCTCACCATTCCTCTTGAAGAAATCCATGTCGATGAGAAACTACAATTCATCGAAGAACCAATTGAAATCATGGATCGTGAAGTTAAACAGCTCAAGCAGAGCAACATACCAATCGTTAAGGTTCGTTGGAATGCTCGAAGAGGTCCTGAGTTTACTTGGGAACGAGAGGATCAGATGAAACAAAAGTATCCACACTTGTTTCTCGATGACGCAAAATAGGTACAATTTTAAAATTTCGGGACGAAATTTATTTAACGGTTAGGTACTGTAACGACCCGCACTTTTCCGATCGTTCTATACTTATGAGATTAATATTTACATAAATTAAACCTTACCAACATGATAAGCAATCCAAATTGTTGAGACTTATGTTTTTGAAAAGAGTTTTACACAACGTTTGACCGTCTAGTTTGACCGATGATATCACGAACTATACAATATATGATAATTATACATACATATTTAACATGATCTAAGGATGTTTTAATATCTCATTTTGTATTAATAACAAAAAGTCATAAGTATATTTTGAAACTACTAACTTAAGTTTTCAAAACAATAACCTACGTAACGTTATTTGACATAAATACTGATGATTTATAATGTTTATACATATATCGTATAAGTAATGTATTTAATCATTTTTAAAGGGCTTTTATACATAAAACAATATAAGTATATTTACAAAAGATAGTTATATTTGAATTCTCGTTCCGTTTCCTCAATAATCCTATACGTATATCTAGGGTACTATACACAACTTCTAGAAGTATTTACTATTGGTATATACCAATAGAAATCTTCAATTATTGGAATAATATGTCATTCATGACATAATAAATTTTAACTTATCTTAGATATTTTCACTAAAAACCAAATTTTCAAGCCTATAAATAAGCACCATTTCTAACTCATTTTTACACATTCATTTTCCAAATTTTACTTCCAATTTTCACACACACTTGCAAGAACTCTCTCAACTTTTATTTTACTACTTCTTTCCAGCAACTTTACATTTTAAACTTGAGGTAAAAACTCTACTTCAACTCTTTTTCAATTCATATATTTAAAGCTATATATATAAGAGTTTATAAACTAGAACATAGTTTGAATGATTTCAAACTTGTTCGCAAACTAAATAGATCCTTCTAACTTAACTTTTAAAATACTTCAAGACCTGTAACATATCTTAATTATATGCTAACTTAACAAGGTATAACTTGGTTTTTCAAAGAACACCTTAAAAACTGAATTTACGACGTCGGAGTGCAACCGGGGGCTGTTTTGGGTTGGATAATTAAAAACCATCTTAAACTTTGAATTGGAGGTTTATTTTCTGGAAAAATGATTTTTACTATGAATATGATAACACATAAAAATTTCATGATTTAACTCAAAGTATAAGTATTTTTAGAAAAATAATCATTTGAGGTTGTTTACATGATGGAAAATGATTAACTTCATAAGTTTCACTAAAGTTTGACCTATGCCGTGTGATTTTGAATACAAACTAAGGTATTTACAGTTCATAGTCTTAAAGAGGGACTCGATCCAAGGAGATGGCAAGTTGAATCAACGAAAACGGAGTTGTAACAAAGAAACTATGACCGAAACAAAATCGGATATCCAAGACTAGTTTAGCCACGAAAATAATTGGGAAAAAATTAAATAAATCACATCTTTTTAAGTTAACATGATATTTTATATATATGTACTTATAATTCAATTTTATATGGTTCAGGATCACCCGTAAACAACACGAGAAGATTAATCATAAGATCCCATGATTGTACGCAACACGTCATTTGACAACACCGGTACTTTATGTACGCAACACGTCATTTGACAACACCGGTACCATGGGTCAAGATTAATCTCGACCAATACATATACGATGGGGTTTTATTTATTTCGTTGGGGGTTTTATTTATTTCATTGCGGGTATATTAAACATCTAAAAATGAACCATTAAAATTGAATTACTAACAACGAACTGCTAACTACGGACTAAGGAATTATTCAAAGTATTAAAAGTATAACAAGTATATATATGTGACGTTTGTTTAAAAAGAAAAGGTATTGATATATTATATATGGATAGGTTCGTGATATCAACCGGAGACCAAGTCAAATTATATATATATCTTCAAGACGAAAGTGAGTATATAGTCCCACTTTTAAACTCTAAATATTTCGGGATGAGAATACATGTATTTTATGTTTTACGATATGGACACAAGTAACTGAAAAATATATTCTACGTTGAGTTGTACCACTGGCATACTTCCCTGTAGCTTGGTAACTGTTATTTACAGCGGTATTGTAAACGCGAATCCTGTTGATAGATCTATCGGGCCTGACAACCCCAACCGGACTGGACGACCAGTATTCAACGGTTGCACAGTACTTCGTTTCGTGACTACACTTGGTACGGTGTAGTAAGATTTCATAATAAAGGGAATATGCGACGTGATTAAATGTTAAGTATGGTTTCCAAGTGCTCAACCACTTAGAATATTTTTATTAAACTGTTTATATACGAAATCTTGTGGTCTATATATATATATTGCTGCCGGCATTAAACCTATATCTCACCAACTTTATTTTGACCTTTTAAAACATGTCTATTCTCAGGTGATTACTAAAGCTTCCGCTGCATTATGTTGAATTTGAGCAGGATCTTGCGTACGCATATTTGTGTCAAAAATAAAACTGCATACCCAAGGATTTGTGTTGTAAAATATGCTCGAAATCGTGTTGTTATCATTATATGTAAAGTTTGTAAGTCGAAGATTATCGCTAAATGATAATCATCTTTTTATTGTCTAAAGTTTGTAACAAAAATAATGGTTATGGTTTGTAATGTATAATATATGCAGTTTCTCTTTTAAAAATGTCGCATATAGAGGTCAATACCTCGCAATGAAATCATACGTTATCTAACACGTTCTTATGGTTAAGGACGGGTTATGACAATATGGTTATATATATAGTTAACATGTTTTTTATTATAAGTATGTATCTCATTAGGTATTTTAACAATGAGTTATATACATAAAAACACTGTTGTAAACGGCGTCCGTTGTGTCCGTTGCGACGTCCGTTGCGGCGTTTTGGTGACTAAACCGTTTCGACCCCGTCCCGTTTTCTTATAAGCCAGTCAACGGTCAAAAGTCAGGTCAAATGCAGGAAAAATTGGGTCAACACCGGTCAAAAGTCATAAATTCTGTTAAAATCGGTCATAAGTCGGTCAAATCAATCAAAATTGACTTAGTTTAGTATTCCATTTTGTATTATATTAACGCTAATAGCAATTATAGGTACAAACTTGTCAAAATTGTGTAAATATATATATTATATATATAAAAGTCAACATTAGTCAACATCCGTTTCGACCCCGTCTCGGCCCCGTTTTTTTCGTTGCGACGTTTTGAGGTCGATACCGTTTCGGCCCCGTCTCACGTCTTTTTCAACCTTGCATAAAAATGAGACTATTAATTTAAGAAACTCGAAAACGATATATATAACGATTATCGTTATAACAATGTCTTACTAGGTACATATGAATCATATTAAGATATTGATACACTTGGTTAATTATGTTAAATGATAAGTAAATATATTATTAAGTGTATTAACAATGAAATACATATGTAAAAATAAGACTACTAACTTAATGATTTTGAAACGAGACATATATGTAACGATTATCGTTGTAACGACATTTAACTGTATATACATCATACTAAGATATATTATATATCATAATATCATCATAATATAATAATTGAACATCTCATTTGTTATAATAAACAATGGGTTAACAACATTCAACAAGATCGTTAACCTAAAGGTTTCAAAACAACATTTACATGTAACGACTAACGATGACTTAACGACTCAGTTAAAATGTATATACATGTAGTGTTTTAATATGTATTCATACACTTTTGAAAGACTTCAAGACACTTATCAAAATACTTCTACTTAACAAAAATGCTTACAATTACATCCTCGTTTAGTTTCATCAACAATTCTACTCGTATGCACCCGTATTCGTACTCGTACAATACACAGCTTTTAGATGTATGTACTATTGGTATATACACTCCAATGATCAGATCTTAGCAGCCCATGTGAGTCACCTAACACATGTGGGAACCATCATTTGGCAACTAGCATGAAATATCTCATAAAATTACAAAAATATGAGTAATCATTCATGACTTATTTACATGAAAACAAAATTACATATCCTTTATATCTAATCCATACACCAACGACTAAAAACACCTACAAACACTTTCATTCTTCAATTTTCTTCATCTAATTGATCTCTCTCAAGTTCTATCTTCAAGTTCTAAGTGTTCTTCATATATTTTACAAGTTCTAGTTCCATAAAATCAAGAATACTTTCAAGTTTGCTAGCTCACTTCCAATCTTGTAAGGTGATCATCCAACCTCAATAAATCTTTGTTTCTTATAGTAGGTTATCATTCTAATACAAGGTAATAATCATATTCAAACTTTGGTTCAATTTCTATAACTATAACAATCTTATTTCAAGTGATGATCTTACTTGAACTTGTTTTCGTGTCATGATTCTGCTTCAAGAACTTCGAGCCATCCAAGGATCCGTTGAAGCTAGATCCATTTTTCTCTTTTCCATTAGGTTTATCCAAGGAACTTAAGGTAGTAATGATGTTCATAACATCATTCGATTCATACAAATAAAGCTATCTTATTCGAAGGTTTAAACTTGTAATCACTAGAACATAGTTTAGTTAATTCTAAACTTGTTCGCAAACAAAAGTTAATCCTTCTAACTTGAATTTTAAAATCAACTAAACACATGTTCTATATCTATATGATATGCTAACTTAATGATTTAAAACCTGGAAACACGAAAAACACCGTAAAACCGGATTTACGCCGTCGTAGTAGCATCGCGGGCTGTTTTGGGTTAGTTAATTAAAAACTATGATAAACTTTGATTTAAAAGTTGTTATTCTAAGAAAATGATTTTTATTATGAACATGAAACTATATCCAAAAATTATGGTTAAACTCAAAGTGGAAGTATGTTTTCTAAAATGGTCATCTAGACGTCGTTCTTTCGACTGAAATGACTACCTTTACAAAAACGACTTGTAACTTATTTTTCCGACCATAAACCTATACTTTTTCTGTTTAGATTCATAAAATAGAGTTCAATATGAAACCATAGCAATTTGATTCACTCAAAACGGATTTAAAATGAAGAAGTTATGGGTAAAACAAGATTGGATAATTTTTCTCATTTTAGCTACGTGAAAATTGGTAACAAATCTATTCCAACCATAACTTAATCAACTTGTATTGTATATTATGTAATCTTGAGATACCATAGACACGTATACAATGTTTCGACCTATCATGTCGACACATCTATATATATTTCGGAACAACCATAGACACTCTATATGTGAATGTTGGAGTTAGCTATACAGGGTTGAGGTTGATTCCAAAATATATATAGTTTGAGTTGTGATCAATACTGAGATACGTATACACTGGGTCGTGGATTGATTCAAGATAATATTTATCGATTTATTTCTGTACATCTAACTGTGGACAACTAGTTGTAGGTTACTAACGAGGACAGCTGACTTAATAAACTTAAAACATCAAAATATATTAAAAGTGTTGTAAATATATTTTGAACATACTTTGATATATATGTATATATTGTTATAGGTTCGTGAATCAACCAGTGGCCAAGTCTTACTTCGCGACGAAGTAAAAATCTGTGAAAGTGAGTTATAGTCCCACTTTTAAAATCTAATATTTTTGGGATGAGAATACATGCAGGTTTTATAAATGATTTACAAAATAGACACAAGTACGTGAAACTACATTCTATGGTTGAATTATCGAAATCGAATATGCCCCTTTTTATTAAGTCTGGTAATCTAAGAATTAGGGAACAGACACCCTAATTGACGCGAATCCTAAAGATAGATCTATTGGGCTTAACAAACCCCATCCAAAGTACCGGATGCTTTAGTACTTCGAAATTTATATCATATCCGAAGGGTGTCCCGGAATGATGGGGATATTCTTATATATGCATCTTGTTAATGTCGGTTACCAGGTGTTCACCATATGAATGATTTTTATCTCTATGTATGGGATGTGTATTGAAATATGAAATCTTGTGGTCTATTGTTACGATTTGATATATATAGGTTAAACCTATAACTCACCAACATTTTTGTTGACGTTTAAAGCATGTTTATTCTTAGGTGAATACTAAGAGCTTCCGCTGTTGCATACTAAAATAAGGACAAGATTTGGAGTCCATGTTTGTATGATATTGTGTAAAAACTGCATTCAAGAAACTGATTTCGATGTAACATATTTGTATTGTAAACCATTATGTAATGGTCGTGTGTAAACAGGATATTTTAGATTATCATTATTTGATAATCTACATAAAACTTTTTAAACCTTTATTGATGAAATAAAGGTTATGGTTTGTTTTAAAATGAATGTAGTCTTTGAAAAACGTCTCATATAGAGGTCAAAACCTCGCAACGAAATCAATTAATATGGAACGTTTTTAATCAATAAGAACGGGACATTTCAGTTGGTATCCGAGCGTTGGTCTTAGAGAACCAGAATTTTGCATTAGTGTGTCTTATCGAGTTTGTTAGGATGCATTTGTGAGTCTGGACTTCGACCGTGTTTACTTGAAAAATGATTGCTTAACAAATTTTGTTGGAAACTATATATTTTTAACATGTGAATATTATGTGATATATTAATCTCTTAACGCGTTTGATATTATGTGATAGATGTCTACCTCTAGAACAAGTCCCATTGACTCACCTAATAATAATGAAGAGTCAAGTGTAAATTGGAATGATTCGTGGACTGATTCACAAGTTCCCTAAGAGGAACCGGAAGAAGAGTCGGAACCGAAAGAAGAATCGGAACCGGATGAAGAAATAGAACCGGTGGGGGAAATAATAAAACGGTTAAGTAAAAGAAAATCCTCAACCAACCGACCAAGGTTAATTATGGTCAATGGTGTTTCCGCCAAGGAAGCAAAATATTGGGAGGATTACCAATTCTCCGATGAATTGGATTCCGACGAGAATTCCGATGATGTTATAGAAATTACCCCAACTGAATTTAAAAAGGCAAAAGAAAATAATAAGGGAAAGGGCATAAAAATAGAGAAATCTAATTCCAACCCCGATGAACTTTATATGTATCGTCAACCCCCGAAGTCCTTAAGTTGTAACAATGACCCGGGAACCTCTAAACCACCAGGTTTTTCTAAACCAATGTGGAAAATAACGGCTCGTATTAGGGGAACATCATATATCCCTAGAAACTTGGCAAAACGAACCAAAACCGAAGAAGAAGAAACAAGCGAGTCGGAATAAGATAGTTGTATTCGTGTGGTGTAATACATGTAATATAGTGTGCTTATGCTTTATGATATATGTAAAAATTGCTTGTATTAATAAGTATTTTTTTTATGAATCTAACTCTTGTCTATTTTACAGTATAAAAACACAAAATGGATAGACAACCCAATATATTAAGAGACCTACCCGGAGACATGATTGATGAAATCTTGTCTAGAGTCGGTCAGAATTCTTCGGCACAACTATTTAAGGCGAGATCAGTTTGTAAGACATTCGAAGAACGTTCCAAGAATGCCTTGGTTTATAAAAGGCTTTCGTTCGAAAGATGGGGGATATCACATTGGGAAATCCATAAGTTACGATGTGTTTACTTTGACGCATATATTGCGGGGAACCCAAATGCTATTTTACGCAATGGGTTAAGAAATTATTTTGACTCAATATATCCGAATATTGGACTTCGTGATTTAGAAAAAGCGGCTAACATGCAACATAAAGAAGCATGTTATGCTTACGGATTAGTAATGTTCGCTTCTCACCAAAGTGAGAACAAGAACATCGGGCTACAACTATTAAACAAAACGTTCCCACAAGTGACGGAGTCGGTAATTGGGGTAAGAAATGAGGTTTTTAGATTGTTACGGGACTGTTGGACATTACGTAACCCTCGTCCCTTTGACGATGTTACAACACGCTGTCTTATCAACGGCCATAACGGTTATGTTCCACAAGACCAAGGATGGGAAGTAGTCCTAGTAAAACCAGAATGCATGACTTGTTTCTGGACGTATGAATTACGTGTCTTTATTGCCTTTGCTGAACGACTTGTGTACTAGCTAGAATTATCTTCACAACTATCTTGTATCAAAGTTATTTTGTGCAATATTTCATGCTTTATGTAAAATAAGCGGTATTGTAAGTTTGTAAAATATGGTATAAAAGTTTGAACGCGAAATATTATTATAATCAGTTTTTCATATAGAATTGTAGTAGTTGAATTGTATATTAGCTACTAAGTATGAACTTAACGGGTAGGTACTACCCGAATTTAAACTTATAAAACGCTAATATGAAGAAAAAGCTTTTATAAATGAGTTCATATTATGCTACGAAATACTATTAACTACTCTTAATATTGTAAGACCCGAATATTTATTTTGTATACTTGTTTATTAAAGGCATATGAGATCGGGCTTCGTTGAATACTTATATATATTAAAATTGGAAAAGAGCTGAATCTGTCAATCTGCGCGCCGCGCAAAGCGGCCGCGCGCCGCGCAAACGCGCTGTCAGAACCTATCTTGTTTTATTTATTTTAAATGAAGGGTATTTGGGTAATTTCACATGGGGCCGGATTTGTGGGCATTATCAGTTGGTTTAGATCCAACTTTGGATCATTTCACATCCATTCATCATCCTCATCCATTCTTAGAGAGAGAGGGAGGTTTAGAGAGAGATTGGAGGTTTTGGTGAAGAAGAAGCTCGAATCGTTCAAAGTCTCGGGTTTTAAAGTTGTTCCTTTCGTTCTCGGCTACGCGGTGATAGTATTGGTAAGCTCAAACTCCGAATTTCATCTATTTAATTTGATATTCAAGTTAGGGTTTTGAGTTAATTTGTTGTAATACCCTTTTAGGTGATGAAATGGGTTTAGTGATGCTAGTAATCGGGTTTATTGTTAATTGTTGGTGGATTTTGGGTTGGTGAACAAATTGGCCATGTTTAGAACTTGAAATTTAGTTTAATCACTTTAGTTAGCGATTATGGAAGTATTGGAACCCATTGGAGGTTGTTTGGTTGACTAACTTTGACTTTGGGTCAAATTAGGGTTTGGTGGTGACTATGACCCGATTGGCGATTTAATGAGGTTTATAAACTTAAAATGGATTAAGTTGAAGTATAGAACCGAGTTAAATGTGTTTTGGTGTCAAAACTTGTAAAGGATGAGATTTTGACCTTTATGGGTCAAAATTAGGGTTTAAGTGTCAAAATGGGTATGACATGTGTTTGGCACTTGTGTTCGGGTTTAATTGGCATATTAGGACCATTCTCACTTGTGTTAGTGATTATTGGTTAGTTTGGGTACGGTTTGTGCTTGGAAGTGCATTTGGGTCGAAATGGCACTAAGTGACGAATTGGGTTAATTTGTGAATCCAATCTAATTGTGTTGTGGTATTTGTGATAATGGAATAGGTATTTTCCATCGGCGAGTTGCGGTTTACTTGGAAGCTTTCTTCAAGACTTCAAGGTGAGTGATAATATCCTATATGCATATGTATGTGTAGGATGGGTGCGGGTCGGGTGAAGTGATTCTCGGTTATAGAGCTCACTTCACATATAGGTGGATTTGAAGGACTTGTGTATGAGTCCAATTGGCACGTTTGTGCGTCTTGGTTGACCATCTTTGGCGAAGTACACGTTTGTGTGCACGTTATCACACTTGGTTGTGATTTGGTTGTTATAACCCTAATGGCGAAGGGTTGATATGGTTGTGTGGTGGATTTTATAATCCCGTGACCGTGGGTTTTAGTATTGTGAAATGAATCTCGGGTAGTGCGGATTCATGGTGACTCGGGTTGTTCGGTCACCTTATTTGAGGTAGTGAATCTCGGGTAGTGCGGATTCACGATGACTCGGGTTGTTCGGTCATCTTATGGTTGAGAAGTGAATTTCGGGTTGTGCGAATTCACAAGGCTCGGGTTGTTCGGCCAATGTTCGTGTGATTGAGGTTAAGGGGTTAACCTTGTGTATTATTATTATTGTATTATATTAATGTGTTGTTGTGTTGTAGCTAACCCTCCGGGTGTAGCTATTTGGCGATGTTTACTTTGTCGTTGGCGGACTATCTTTTGTGTTGTATCATTAGCTCGTTGCTTAGATCGTACGGTATGCTTAGTGTAGATGCTTTATACTTGGATGCTTCGGTATGCGGTATTTGTTTTGTGTGGCGTATTCATTTTATACATATATATGTATGTAGTATGTTATCATTCACTAAGCATTAGCTTACCCTCTCGTTGTTGACTCTTTTTATAGATACGATGCGGACGGTGGCTCGGGTAAGCGCGAGGACTAGAAGACTTGCATAGTTGCTTTAGTGACTTGCTTTTGGATCGTTTAGGATTGGGTAGTGTATCCCCAATCGCCATGCTCGGCTTTGTTTGTATTAAAAGTCTTTTGGTCAAATGTTGTATTTCGGTACTTAAGGTGGCAAAATGGGTCAATGTGGGACCCACTTCGTAAACTTAATTTTATTAATTAAACGTGCTAGTTTTATATATATGAATTCATGGTTAAAAGCGTTTTGGCTAAAGACATCGGGAACGGGTCAAACATTTTGGCATTTTAAGTAAAACGGGACAGCGGGCTGCCAGACAGGTTCTGCGCGCCGCGCAACCTGTTGGCGCGCCGCGCAACTGGGTCAGTCAGCAAAATTTTTTTTTTTGTAAAATTTAACGGGAATTGTCGTGGTTTGGTTTGGGTTGTTACAAGTGGTATCAGAGCATGGTCTAAGGGATTTAGGTGACTTGAGATAGGTGCCTAGACTTAGACTTTTGTGTGTGCTTAATTTGTTGCGGGACTTGTAGGATTACGGGTCGGAATGGGTTTAGTTAGTGCCTTGTTTATAGGTTGACTAACGTTTATATTAGTAATGCGGATATTATTAATATGCTCTTGTGTTGTGATAGTAATTCTCGCGTGTGTTTGTACCGCGTAGAATTTTGGTTGTGTTTGTTTATATCATCGAGCGAGGCGGTCGTTGTACTAACAAGTCGATGCGGCGTGTGTGCGTAATAAGAACTTGCAGACCTTATTACGGGTGCAAATCGTGTCTAACAAGTGATGTACGACGAGTGTTTAGCAAGATGGGGTGGTGTTGTGCGTGTCGTTTTATACGTGCGTGGACTAATCGTTTTGCATTCTTTAGAATGACGACGCGAAACGAGACCGAGACGAATGACACGGAATTTAACGCTAGAGTTACGGCCGCCGTTGCGGAGCAAATGAGAGCGTTTCGAGAAGAAATGGATGGGAAGTATTCCGAATTCCAAAATAGGGGTGAAATGGAGCGTTGTCTTAAGAGCTTCATGAGGACTAGACCCCCGATGTATGATGGGAAACCGGATCCTTTGGTGAGTACGACTTGGGTTTCGGATGTCGAAGGGTGTTTTCGTACTATGGAATGCCCTCCCGAGAAAAAGACGAGACTCGCTACTAGTTTGTTGCGGGGTAGGGCGAAGGATTGGTTGGATGGCAAGATTGATCTTGTTGGTGGTGAAACGTTTATGACGTTATCGTGGGACGAATTTAAGGAGGAATTCTTCGAGGAGTTCCGAACTTCAGCCGATTTATCGGAATTGCGTTGTGAGTTGCGAAATTTGCAACAGGGTTCTATGGACTTGAATACTTTAAAGACGACTTTTATGTCGAAGGCTCGTTTTTGCCCGGAATATTTGGGGAACGATCGTTTGTTGATGGAGGATTTCTATCGAACTTTGAGCGATGACTTGAAAAGCAAAATTTGCCGGGGTTACGCGAAGTCGTTTGCGGAGTTATTTGCGGTGGCTAGAGGTTTCGAGTCTTATACGCGATCGAAAAAGGGCGAACCTTCAAGTGAGGGAAGGGTTGTTTCTTATGGTGCTCCGAGTAAGAGGACTAAGGGTCCGAGTGCGAGTACGAGTAAAGTGGTAAAGGGCGCGGTGGAATCTCGTGCGCCTAGATGTTTCAATTGTGGCATTAGGGGTCACAAGTTGTGGGAATGCACGATGCCGAGAAGTGAAGGCGGAATGTGCTACTATTGTCATAAAGAGGGACATCGCAAGCCGGATTGTCCCGAGTTGGCGGCGGCGAATGCCGCAAGGAGACGTTGAGGTACGTTTCGTTTTGATAAATATGTCTTTGAATATTTATTTATGTGGCGTTTATGTTCGGACTTGTTAATTGCATAGTGATTTGCATGTTATGGTTCAGGGTGACGTTCCTAACGGAAGTACCCTATGGTAATGTTTGGTTGTTGGACGAAGGGCGTAAGACTTGGTGTAACCAAGCATTCCTTAGTATTTGGGGAATGTTACTACCAAGCCACGGAAATGGTTTTGGTGTTCGATTGTTTAGCGCGTGTTCGCTTTTGGTGTTGAAGTGATGAACCATGAGGTTCGTCGGGTGATTGGAACCTTTGAGGCCGAGTGTTTAAAATCTCGATGTGTGTTGGTAATGGAGTCTTTATGACGCGACATTAGGTGCCTCTTTTATACCTACTAGCGTGGTGTCGACTCCGATTGTGTTGTGGTTACATTGTACTTAGGGTACCGGGAGAAACCCGTAGGTACATGAGTGACTAGGTGAAACTTGACAAACTAAAGCAATTGGATAATTGCGAGGGTATGGTTTGTGTAATCGTGGTACACTTTTCGTTCGAAGTGTTTAAGGATTGATTGAAATCCTTCGTGTGCTCAAGGTTAGAGCAAGGTGTGGTGATGGGTCGTGTGTACCCAATTGTTGGTAAAGTCTACCTTTGGTAGCATCGTACGGGTGTACGAGTTGTGATATAGGAACGTGTTTCCAAGTGGGGGAGTCGCACTCCTGCGCGAGGAAAGTGTTAGTGTGATATTTCGGATGATGATTTTGGTAGATCTGGAATTTTTATCGAGACCTAGTTTTGGGTCGATTCGTGGTAGAGTGCGATTTCGGATAAATTGTACTTATGGTTTGGATTGGAATCCCACCGAGGCGGTAATGTGGTAAATCTCGTTGAGAGATAATGGACGTGTTTGGTGAGCAAGGTGAAATCCTTCGGTTAAGGAAGGTGTGTGTCGGGTTCTCTTTTGGAGAATTCTTGTTCGGTACCTATGTTTGATATAGGTGGTTCTTGCTCGATTATGGTATGTAGTTGATGAAGCATGACCTTCGGGGTCCGCTGACTTCATCGTGGTATTGATGATTAATGAAGCATGACTTTCGGGGTCCGCTGACTTCATTATAGTATGGTTGCGTGATGGAGCATGATCTTTAGGGTCCGCTGACTTCATCATGGGAGTACGTGATTGATGGAGCATGATCTTTAGGGTCCGCTGACTTCGTCATGAGCGTGGTGTTGAGATCGGTGAAGCATGATCTTCGGGTCCGCTGACTTCATCCGGTATTGAGATCGGTGAAGCATGATCTTCGGGTCCGCTGACTTCATCCGATAATGAGATTGGTGGAGCATGACCTTCGGGGTCCGCTGACTTCATCAAGAGGGTTGTGTTGTGGGACGTGAATATCGGGTTGTTCGTATTCACAATATTTCGGGTAGTACGAATGTCCCTGTTGGTTGGGCTCATAGTTTGAGGTAGTGAATGTCGGGTAGTTCGGATTCACTAAGGTTCGGGTTGTACGGCCATCCTCGGTTATACTATGTGGTGGTAGTAGTGAATATCGGTTTGCGCGTATTCACGATGACTCGGGTTGTGCGGTCATTTCGTTGTGAGATATATGGATTGGGTTGGTGGATTTCGGGTTGTGCGAATTCACTAAGGTTCGGGTTGTTTCGACCATCCTCCATATGTGTTTTGGCTCGGGTTGTTTCGGCCATGTTGAGTTGTAATCTATTGGTTGTTTGATACACCAATGGTGGGGTCGTAAGGACCATGTTGTGGGAACTATCGGTCGTTTTATGCGTCGATGGTGGGGTCGTGAGGACCACGTGGTATGATTAGTGATGCGATAGCCGTGTTTCGCTCACATGTTTGTTACGGGTGTGACGATGGACGATTTCGTACACCTTGGGATTTGTGTTCCCATAGCCGCTTTGGGCGCTATCGGTTTCTAACCGTGGATTGTGTTGTTACGGTAGTTGCGTATTGGTCGTATTGCGCACTACAAGGGATGTTTAATGATTAGGTGATATCCGTAAGGATTCGTTTGGTTCGGTTTCATCGTTTCGGGTTGTTGACCTTAGGTTGAGACTTGGTTGCTTTTAGCGTTGTACTCGGTAATAGTACGCTAAGGGAGTTATATCTCGGTACGAGATTGGTTGAGTTTTCCCGATGTTAGGGAAGGGGCATGGTTGTAGTGCTCGGATTGTGGTTTTGATAAATCGCGGGTGACGATTTAGTTGTGGAAGGCGATTCGTTGGGAAAAAAAAATTGCTTAGGAAAGTCGGATTGGACTTATGTTGAGGACCGTAAAGTGGAGTCCGTTTGGTCAAGTGATGAGGATCACGAGGACGTGATCGAGTTTAAGTGGGGGAGAGTTGTAAGACCCGAATATTTATTTTGTATACTTGTTTATTAAAGGCATATGAGATCGGGCTTCGTTGAATACTTATATATATTAAAATTGGAAAAGAGCTGAATCTGTCAATCTGCGCGCCGCGCAAAGCGGCCGCGCGCCGCGCAAACGCGCTGTCAGAACCTATCTTGTTTTATTTATTTTAAATGAAGGGTATTTGGGTAATTTCACATGGGGCAGGATTTGTGGGCATTATCAGTTGGTTTAGATCCAACTTTGGATCATTTCACATCCATTCATCATCCTCATCCATTCTTAGAGAGAGAGGGAGGTTTAGAGAGAGATTGGAGGTTTTGGTGAAGAAGAAGCTCGAATCGTTCAAAGTCTCGGGTTTTAAAGTTGTTCCTTTCGTTCTCGGCTACGCGGTGATAGTATTGGTAAGCTCAAACTCCGAATTTCATCTATTTAATTTGATATTCAAGTTAGGGTTTTGAGTTAATTTGTTGTAATACCCTTTTAGGTGATGAAATGGGTTTAGTGATGCTAGTAATCGGGTTTATTGTTAATTGTTGGTGGATTTTGGGTTGGTGAACAAATTGGCCATGTTTAGAACTTGAAATTTAGTTTAATCACTTTAGTTAGCGATTATGGAAGTATTGGAACCCATTGGAGGTTGTTTGGTTGACTAACTTTGACTTTGGGTCAAATTAGGGTTTGGTGGTGACTATGACCCGATTGGCGATTTAATGAGGTTTATAAACTTAAAATGGATTAAGTTGAAGTATAGAACCGAGTTAAATGTGTTTTGGTGTCAAAACTTGTAAAGGATGAGATTTTGACCTTTATGGGTCAAAATTAGGGTTTAAGTGTCAAAATGGGTATGACACGTGTTTGGCACTTGTGTTCGGGTTTAATTGGCATATTAGGACCATTCTCACTTGTGTTAGTGATTATTGGTTAGTTTGGGTACGGTTTGTGCTTGGAAGTGCATTTGGGTCGAAATGGCACTAAGTGACGAATTGGGTTAATTTGTGAATCCAATCTAATTGTGTTGTGGTATTTGTGATAATGGAATAGGTATTTTCCATCGGCGAGTTGCGGTTTACTTGGAAGCTTTCTTCAA
The DNA here is from genome assembly GCF_046630445.1 of Rutidosis leptorrhynchoides. NCBI lineage: Eukaryota > Viridiplantae > Streptophyta > Magnoliopsida > Asterales > Asteraceae > Rutidosis > Rutidosis leptorrhynchoides. The sequence continues at coordinate 605,189,639 of NC_092334.1, forward strand.
GACTTCAAGGTGAGTGATAATATCCTATATGCATATGTATGTGTAGGATGGGTGCGGGTCGGGTGAAGTGATTCTCGGTTATAGAGCTCACTTCACATATAGGTGGATTTGAAGGACTTGTGTATGAGTCCAATTGGCACGTTTGTGCGTCTTGGTTGACCATCTTTGGCGAAGTACACGTTTGTGTGCACGTTATCACACTTGGTTGTGATTTGGTTGTTATAACCCTAATGGCGAAGGGTTGATATGGTTGTGTGGTGGATTTTATAATCCCGTGACCGTGGGTTTTAGTATTGTGAAATGAATCTCGGGTAGTGCGGATTCATGGTGACTCGGGTTGTTCGGTCACCTTATTTGAGGTAGTGAATCTCGGGTAGTGCGGATTCACGATGACTCGGGTTGTTCGGTCATCTTATGGTTGAGAAGTGAATTTCGGGTTGTGCGAATTCACAAGGCTCGGGTTGTTCGGCCAATGTTCGTGTGATTGAGGTTAAGGGGTTAACCTTGTGTATTATTATTATTGTATTATATTAATGTGTTGTTGTGTTGTAGCTAACCCTCCGGGTGTAGCTATTTGGCGATGTTTACTTTGTCGTTGGCGGACTATCTTTTGTGTTGTATCATTAGCTCGTTGCTTAGATCGTACGGTATGCTTAGTGTAGATGCTTTATACTTGGATGCTTCGGTATGCGGTATTTGTTTTGTGTGGCGTATTCATTTTATACATATATATGTATGTAGTATGTTATCATTCACTAAGCATTAGCTTACCCTCTCGTTGTTGACTCTTTTTATAGATACGATGCGGACGGTGGCTCGGGTAAGCGCGAGGACTAGAAGACTTGCATAGTTGCTTTAGTGACTTGCTTTTGGATCTTTTAGGATTGGGTAGTGTATCCCCAATCGCCATGCTCGGCTTTGTTTGTATTAAAAGTCTTTTGGTCAAATGTTGTATTTCGGTACTTAAGGTGGCAAAATGGGTCAATGTGGGACCCACTTCGTAAACTTAATTTTATTAATTAAACGTGCTAGTTTTATATATATGAATTCATGGTTAAAAGCGTTTTGGCTAAAGACATCGGGAACGGGTCAAACATTTTGGCATTTTAAGTAAAACGGGACAGCGGGCTGCCAGACAGGTTCTGCGCGCCGCGCAACCTGTTGGCGCGCCGCGCAACTGGGTCAGTCAGCAAAATTTTTTTTTTTGTAAAATTTAACGGGAATTGTCGTGGTTTGGTTTGGGTTGTTACAAATATTCTGTATGATTAACTTGTTCCATTTGATTATTTTGAAGGAAATGGCACCGACTACTCGACACACCGTGAATATGAATGAAGAGGAATTCCGTACTTTTCTAGCTTCAAACATAGCCGCAGTACAGGCTGCGCTACATACCAACAATAACCTTGGATCTAGCAGTACAGGAAATCGTGTAGGATGCACCTACAAAGAATTCACTGCCTGCAAACCTTTGGAATTTGATGGAACCGAAGGACCGATCGGATTGAAACGGTGGACCGAGAAGGTCGAATCGGTGTTTCCCATAAGTAAGTGTACTGAAGAGGACAAAGTGAAGTACGCTACGCATACCTTCACAGGTTCTGCGTTAACATGGTGGAATACCTATCTAGAGCAAGTGGGACAAGACGATGCGTACGCACTACCGTGGTCAGCATTCAAGCACTTGATGAACGAGAAGTACCGTCCCAGAACCGAGGTCAATAAGCTCAAGACAGAACTTAGAGGGTTACGAACCCAAGGATTTGATATTACCACGTACGAAAGACGATTCACAGAATTGTGCCTATTGTGTCCGGGAGCATTCGAAGATGAGGAAGAGAAGATCGACGCATTTGTGAAAGGATTACCGGAAAGAATCCAAGAAGATATAAGTTCACACGAGCCCGCCTCTATACAACAGGCATGTAGAATGGCTCATAAACTAGTGAACCAGATTGAAGAAAGAATTAAAGAACAGACTGCTGAAGAGGCCAATGTGAAGCAAGTCAAAAGAAAGTGGGAGGAAAACGGTGATAAGAATCACCAATACAACAACAACAGCAATTACAACAATAATCGCAACAATTATCCCAACAATCGCAACATCAATCGCAACTACAACAAACGGCCCAACAACAACAACAACAACAACAACAATCATCCCAACAACAATAATAACCGCAACAACAACAACAATCAGAAGCAGCTATGCCAAAGGTGTGAAAAGTATCACTCGGGGTTCTGCACCAAATTTTGTAACAAGTGTAAAAGAAATGGTCATAGCGCGGCGAAGTGTGAGGTCTACGGACCAGGGGTTAATAGAACGAAAGGAACAAATGGTGTCGGAACGAGTAATGGCGGAGCAAGTAGTGTCGGAGCAAGTTATGCCAATGTTGTTTGTTATAAATGTGGAAAACCGGGCCACATTATAAGAAATTGCCCGAACCAGGAGAACACGAATGGACAAGGCCGCGGAAGAGTTTTCAATATTAATGCGGCAGAGGCACAGGAAGACCCGGAGCTTGTTACGGGTACGTTTCTTATTGACAATAAATCTGCTTACGTTTTATTTGATTCGGGTGCGGATAGAAGCTATATGAGTAGAGATTTTTGTGCTAAATTAAGTTGTCCATTGACGCCTTTGGATAGTAAATTTTTACTCGAATTAGCAAATGGTAAATTAATTTCAGCAGATAATATATGTCGGAATCGAGAAATTAAACTGGTTAGCGAAACATTTAAGATTGATTTGATACCAGTAGAGTTAGGGAGTTTTGATGTGATAATCGGTATGGACTGGTTTAAAGAAGTGAAAGCAGAGATCGTTTGTTACAAAAATGCAATTCGCATTATACGAGAAAAAGGAAAACCCTTAATGGTGTACGGAGAAAAGGGCAACACGAAGCTACATCTTATTAGTAATTTGAAGGCACAAAAACTAATAAGAAAAGGTTGCTATGCTGTTCTAGCACACGTCGAGAAAGTACAAACTGAAGAAAAGAGCATCAATGATGTTCTCATTGCAAAAGAATTTCCCGATGTATTTCCGAAAGAATTACCGGGATTACCCCCACATCGATCCGTTAAATTTCAAATAGATCTTGTACCAGGAGCTGCACCAATAGCTCGTGCTCCTTACAGACTCGCACCCAGCGAGATGAAAGAACTGCAAAGCCAATTACAAGAACTTTTAGAGCGTGGTTTCATTCGACCAAGCACATCACCGTGGGGAGCTCCTGTTTTGTTTGTCAAGAAGAAAGATGGTACATTCAGGTTGTGTATCGACTACCGAGAGTTGAACAAACTCACCATCAAGAACCGCTACCCACTACCGATAATTGACGACTTATTTGATCAACTACAAGGCTCGTCTGTTTATTCAAAGATTGACTTACGTTCCGGGTATCATCAAATGCGGGTGAAAGAAGATGATATTCCAAAGACTGCTTTCAGAACACGTTACGGTCATTACGAGTTTATGGTCATGCCGTTTGGTTTAACTAATGCACCAGCTGTGTTCATGGACCTTATGAACCGAGTGTGTGGACCATACCTTGACAAGTTTGTCATTGTTTTCATTGATGACATACTTATTTACTCAAAGAATGACCAAGAACACGGTGAACATTTGAGAAAGGTGTTAGAAGTATTGAGGAAGGAAGAATTGTACGCTAAGTTTTCAAAGTGTGCATTTTGGTAGGAAGAAGTTCAATTCCTCGGTCACATAGTGAACAAAGAAGGTATTAAGGTGGATCCGGCAAAGATAGAAACTGTTGAAAAGTGGGAAACCCCGAAAACTCCGAAACACATACGCCAGTTTTTAGGACTAGCTGGTTACTACAGAAGGTTCATCCAAGACTTTTCCAGAATAGCAAAACCCTTGACTGCATTAACGCATAAAGGGAAGAAATTTGAATGGAAGGATGAACAAGAGAAAGCGTTTCAGTTGTTGAAGAAAAAGCTAACTACGGCACCTATATTGTCATTGCCTGAAGGGAATGATGATTTTGTGATTTATTGTGACGCATCAAAGCAAGGTCTCGGTTGTGTATTAATGCAACGAACGAAGGTGATTGCTTATGCGTCTAGACAATTGAAGATTCACGAGCAAAATTATACGACGCATGATTTGGAATTAGGCGCGGTTGTTTTTGCATTAAAGACTTGGAGGCACTACTTATATGGGGTCAAAAGTATTATATATACCGACCACAAAAGTCTTCAACACATATTTAATCAAAAACAACTGAATATGAGGCAGCGTAGGTGGATTGAATTATTGAATGATTACGACTTTGAGATTCGTTACCACCCGGGGAAGGCAAATGTGGTAGCCGATGCCTTGAGCAGGAAGGACAGAGAACCCATTCGAGTAAAATCTATGAATATAATGATTCATAATAACCTTACTACTCAAATAAAGGTAGCGCAACAAGGAGTTTTAAAAGAGGGAAATTTAAAGGATGAAATACCCAAAGGATCGGAGAAGCATCTTAATATTCGGGAAGACGGAACCCGGTATAGGGCTGAAAGGATTTGGGTACCAAAATTTGGAGATATGAGAGAAATGGTACTTAGAGAAGCTCATAAAACCAGATACTCAATACATCCTGGAACGGGGAAGATGTACAAGGATCTCAAGAAACATTTTTGGTGGCCGGGTATGAAAGCTGATGTTGCTAAATACGTAGGAGAATGTTTGACGTGTTCTAAGGTCAAAGCTGAGCATCAGAAACCATCAGGTCTACTTCAACAACCCGAAATCCCGGAATGGAAATGGGAAAACATTACCATGGATTTCATCACTAAATTGCCAAGGACTGCAAGTGGTTTTGATACTATTTGGGTAATAGTTGATCGTCTCACCAAATCAGCACACTTCCTGCCAATAAGAGAAGATGACAAGATGGAGAAGTTAGCACGACTGTATTTGAAGGAAGTCGTCTCCAGACATGGAATACCAATCTCTATTATCTCTGATAGGGATGGCAGATTTATTTCAAGATTCTGGCAGACATTACAGCAAGCATTAGGAACTCGTCTAGACATGAGTACTGCCTATCATCCACAAACTGATGGGCAGAGCGAAAGGACGATACAAACGCTTGAAGACATGCTACGAGCATGTGTTATTGATTTCGGAAATAGTTGGGATCGACATCTACCGTTAGCAGAATTTTCCTACAACAACAGCTACCATTCAAGCATTGAGATGGCGCCGTTTGAAGCACTTTATGGTAGAAAGTGCAGGTCTCCGATTTGTTGGAGTGAAGTGGGGGATAGACAGATTACGGGTCCGGAGATTATACAAGAAACTACCGAGAAGATCATCCAAATTCAACAACGGTTGAAAACCGCCCAAAGTCGACAAAAGAGCTACGCTGACATTAAAAGAAAAGATATAGAATTTGAAATTGGAGAGATGGTCATGCTTAAAGTTGCACCTTGGAAAGGCGTTGTTCGATTTGGTAAACGAGGGAAATTAAATCCAAGGTATATTGGACCATTCAAGATTATTGATCGTGTCGGACCAGTAGCTTACCGACTTGAGTTACCTCAACAACTCGCGGCTGTACATAACACTTTCCACGTCTCGAATTTGAAGAAATATTTTGCTAAAGAAGATCTCACTATTCCGTTAGATGAAATCCAAATCAACGAAAAACTTCAATTCATCGAAGAACCCGTCGAAATAATGGATCGTGAGGTTAAAAGACGTAAGCAAAACAAGATACCAATTGTTAAGGTTCGATGGAATGCTCGTAGAGGACCCGAGTTCACCTGGGAGCGTGAAGATCAGATGAAGAAGAAATACCCGCATCTATTTCCAGAAGATTCGTCAACACCTTCAACAGCTTAAAATTTCGGGACGAAATTTATTTAACGGGTAGGTACTGTAGTGACCAGAACTTTTCCATGTTTATATATATTAATTGAGATTGATATTTACATGATTAAATGTTTCCAACATGTTAAGCAATCAAACTTGTTAAGACTTGATTAATTGAAATATGTTTCATATAGACAATTAACCACCCAAGTTGACCGGTGATTCACGAACGTTAAAACTTGTAAAAACTATACAATGACATATATATGGTTATATATATAGTTAACATGTTTTTTATTATAAGTATGTATCTCATTAGGTATTATAACAATGAGTTATATACATAAAAATGAGACTATTAATTTAAGAAACTCGAAAACGATATATATAACGATTATCGTTATAACAACGTCTTACTAGGTACATATGAATCATATTAAGATATTGATACACTTGGTTAATTATGTTAAATTATAAGTAAATATATTATTAAGTGTATTAACAATGAAATACATATGTAAAAATAAGACTACTAACTTAATGATTTCGAAACGAGACATATATGTAACGATTATCGTTGTAACGACATTTAACTGTATATACATCATACTAAGATATATTATATATCATAATATCATCATAATATAATAATTGAACATCTCATTTGTTATAATAAACAATGGGTTAACAACATTCAACAAGATCGTTAACCTAAAGGTTTCAAAACAACATTTACATGTAACGACTAACGACGACTTAACGACTCAGTTAAAATGTATATACATGTAGTGTTTTAATATGTATTCATACACTTTTGAAAGACTTCAAGACACTTATCAAAATACTTCTACTTAACAAAAATGCTTACAATTACATCCTCGTTCAGTTTCATCAACAATTCTACTCGTATGCACCCGTATTCGTACTCGTACAATACACAGCTTTTAGATGTATGTACTATTGGTATATACACTCCAATGATCAGCTCTTAGCAGCCCATGTGAGTCACCTAACACATGTGTGAACCATCATTTGGCAACTAGCATGAAATATCTCATAAAATTACAAAAATATGAGTAATCATTCATGACTTATTTACATGAAAACAAAATTACATATCCTTTATATCTAATCCATACACCAACGACTAAAAACACCTACAAACACTTTCATTCTTCAATTTTCTTCATCTAATTGATCTCTCTCAAGTTCTATCTTCAAGTTCTAAGTGTTCTTCATATATTTTACAAGTTCTAGTTACATAAAATCAAGAATACTTTCAAGTTTGCTAGCTCACTTCCAATCTTGTAAGGTGATCATCCAACCTCAAGAAATCTTTGTTTCTTACAGTAGGTTATCATTCTAATACAAGGTAATAATCATATTCAAACTTTGGTTCAATTTCTATAACTATAACAATCTTATTTCAAGTGATGATCTTACTTGAACTTGTTTTCGTGTCATGATTCTGCTTCAAGAACTTCGAGCCATCCAAGGATCCATTGAAACTAGATCCATTTTTCTCTTTTACAGTAGGTTTATCCAAGGAACTTAAGGTAGTAATGATGTTCATAACATCATTCGATTCATACATATAAAGCTATCTTATTCGAAGGTTTAAACTTGTAATCACTAGAACATAGTTTAGTTAATTCTAAACTTGTTCGCAAACAAAAGTTAATCCTTCTAACTTGAATTTTAAAATCAACTAAACACATGTTCTATATCTATATGATATGCTAACTTAATGATTTAAAACCTGGAAACACGAAAAACACCGTAAAACCGGATTTACGCCGTCGTAGTAGCACCGCGGGCTGTTTTGGGTTAGTTAATTAAAAACTATGATAAACTTTGATTTAAAAGTTGTTATTCTGATAAAATGATTTTTATTATGAACATGAAACTATATCCAAAAATTATGGTTAAACTCAAAGTGGAAGTATGTTTTCTAAAATGGTCATCTAGACGTCGTTCTTTCGACTGAAATGACTACCTTTACAAAAACGACTTGTAACTTATTTTTCCGACTATAAACCTATACTTTTTCTGTTTAGATTCATAAAATAGAGTTCAATATGAAACCATAGCAATTTGATTCACTCAAAACGGATTTAAAATGAAGAAGTTATGGGTAAAACAAGATTGGATAATTTTTCTCATTTTAGCTACGTGAAAATTGGTAACAAATCTATTCCAACCATAACTTAATCAACTTGTATTGTATATTATGTAATCTTGAGATACCATAGACACGTATACAATGTTTCGACCTATCATGTCGACACATCTATATATATTTCGGAACAACCATAGACACTCTATATGTGAATGTTGGAGTTAGCTATACAGGGTTGAGGTTGATTCCAAAATATATATAGTTTGAGTTGTGATCAATACTGAGATACGTATACACTGGGTCGTGGATTGATTCAAGATAATATTTATCGATTTATTTCTGTACATCTAACTGTGGACAACTAGTTGTAGGTTACTAACGAGGACAGCTGACTTAATAAACTTAAAACATCAAAATATATTAAAAGTGTTGTAAATATATTTTGAACATACTTTGATATATATGTATATATTGTTATAGGTTCGTGAATCAACCAGTGGCCAAGTCTTACTTCCCGACGAAGTAAAAATCTGTGAAAGTGAGTTATAGTCCCACTTTTAAAATCTAATATTTTTGGGATGAGAATACATGCAGGTTTTATAAATGATTTACAAAATAGACACAAGTACGTGAAACTACATTCTATGGTTGAATTATCGAAATCGAATATGCCCCTTTTTATTAAGTCTGGTAATCTAAGAATTAGGGAACAGACACCCTAATTAACGCGAATCCTAAAGATAGATCTATTGGGCTTAACAAACCCCATCCAAAGTACCGGATGCTTTAGTACTTCGAAATTTATATCATATCCGAAGGGTGTCCCGGAATGATGGGGATATTCTTATATATGCATCTTGTTAATGTCGGTTACCAGGTGTTCACCATATGAATGATTTTTATCTCTATGTATGGGATGTGTATTGAAATATGAAATCTTGTGGTCTATTGTTACGATTTGATATATATAGGTTAAACCTATAACTCACCAACATTTTTGTTGACGTTTAAAGCATGTTTATTCTCAGGTGAATACTAAGAGCTTCCACTGTTGCATACTAAAATAAGGACAAGATTTGGAGTCCATGTTTGTATGATATTGTGTAAAAACTGCATTCAAGAAACTGATTTCGATGTAACATATTTGTATTGTAAACCATTATGTAATGGTCGTGTGTAAACAGGATATTTTAGATTATCATTATTTGATAATCTACATAAAACTTTTCAAACCTTTATTGATGAAATAAAGGTTATGGTTTGTTTTAAAATGAATGTAGTCTTTGAAAAACGTCTCATATAGAGGTCAAAACCTCGCAACGAAATCAATTAATATGGAACGTTTTTAATCAATAAGAACGGGACATTTCAGTAACGCCCCTGCAACCTTTCAAAGGTGCAAGATGGCGATTTTTCACGACATGATAGAAGAATGCATGGAAGTTTTCATGGATGACTTTTCAGTCTTCGGTGATACTTTTGAAACATGTCTAGCTAATCTTGAACGAATGCTTATTAGATGCGAACAATCAAATCTAGTACTTAATTGGGAGAAATGCTATTTCATGGTTAAAGAAGGCATCATTCTTGGACATAAAATTTCAAAAGAAGGAATTGAAGTGGATAGAGCTAAAGTAGATGTAATTGCTAAACTTCCACATCTCACCAATGTTAGAGGAGTTAGGAGTTTTTTAGGGCATGCCGGTTTTTACCGACGTTTCATAAAAGATTTTTCTAAAATTGCCACTCCTATGAATAAACTCCTAGAAAAGGATGCTCCATTCATTTTTTCAGATGAATGTATCAAATCTTTTAATATTCTTAAAGAAAAACTCACTAATGCGCCGATCATGATAACTCCAAATTGGAATCTACCGTTTGAACTAATGTGCGATGCAAGTGATTTTGCAATGGGAGCCGTTTTAGGACAAAGGATTGAAAAACGATTTCAACCTATTTATTATGCTAGTAAGATGTTACAAGGAGCACAAATGAATTACACAACCACTGAAAAAGAACTCCTTGCTATTGTCTTTGCTTTTGACAAATTTCGATCATATCTCGTTCTAGCTAAAACGGTGGTCTATACCGACCATTCTGCTCTTAGATACTTATTTTCGAAACAAGATGCCAAACCAAGATTAATCCGTTGGATCTTACTCTTACAAGAGTTCGATATTGAAATTCGAGATAAAAGAGGAGCAGAAAATCTCGCCGCTGATCATCTTTCTCGTCTTGAAAATCCCGAATTAGAAGTTCTAAATGAATCGGCCATACAAGACAACTTTCCTGATGAATATCTATTGAAGATAGATCATAATGAAATTCCATGGTTTGCAGACTATGCAAACTACTTAGTTTGTGGATTCTTTGAAAAAGGATTGTCGTACCAAAAATGAAAGAAATTCTTTAGTGATATAAAACACTATTTCTGGGAAGATCCACATCTGTTTAAAAGTTGTCCCGATGGAATAATACGCCGATGTGTATTCAGAGATGAAGCTAGTAAAATTTTAAACCATTGTCACACAAGACCAACAGGAGGGCATTATGGGCCTCAACTAACAGCAAGAAAAGTTTACGATGCTGGATTCTATTGGCCTACAATTTACAAAGACGCACACCTTCTTTGCAAATCCTGTGATGCATGTCAAAGGGCCAGAAAAATAAGTCAACGTGATGAAATGCCACAAAATGTCATTCAAGTATGTGAAGTATTTGACATTTGGGGTATTGACTTTATGGGTCCATTTCCAAAATCTCATAATAATCTCTACATTCTCGTAGCCATTGATTATGTATCAAAATGGGCGGAAGCACAAGCTCTCCCAACTAACGATGCACGAGTTGTAGTCAACTTTTTAAAACGTCTTTTTGCAAGGTTTGGAACACCGAAAGCTTTAATAAGTGATCGGGGTACTCATTTCTGTAATAATTAACTTGAGAAAGTTCTTAAAAGATATGGAGTAACTCATAAAATCTCCACTGCTTATCATCCACAAACAAATGGACAAGTTGAAAATACCAACCGAGCTTTAAAACGTATTCTAGAGAAAACCGTAGGATCAAATCCGAAGGAATGGTCCATTAAATTGGAGGATGCACTCTGGGCTTTTAGAACAGCCTACAAAACTCCAATTGGAACCACACATTTCAAACTCGTTTACGGAAAAGCATGTCATCTTCCAGTAGAAATTGAACACAAAGCATTTTGGGCTTTGAAGACATGTAATCTTGATTTACATGAAGCTGGACGTCTACGGTTAAATCAACTAAACGAATTAGAAGAATTAAGACATGAAGCATATGAAAATTCGTTAATCTATAAAGAAAGAACAAAGAAATGACATGATAAAAGAATCAGAAGTTCAAAAGAATTTAAAGAAGGAGACAGAGTTCTTCTTTTCAAATCACGATTCAAGCTATTTCCTGGAAAATTGAAATCAAGATGGTCTGGACCATTCATAGTCAAAAGAGTTTTCCCATACGGAACAGTAGAGTTAATAAATTCAAATGGGATTGAATTTAAGGTTAATGGTCACAGAGTTAAACATTACATAGATAGTCCGATGGAAGTTGACAACGAAGTTAATCACAATTTCAACACCACAGCTAACTAAGTGTGGGGAGAATCAAGTCTTTTAAAGGATAATATGTATTTCTGTTAGAGTTAGATTTTCTGTTTTCGTGTAGTTCTCGAAAATGAAACTCGAATGGTCTTTCCCTAGCAGACCCTAAAGAACTAGTGTTCTCCCCCCATTCTGAATTTTTATTTTTTTTTAGGTTTTACGAAATGAAGACTTCTTGTGAACTAAACCATGGTCTAATGCTACACGCTTTGATCACTAAACGTAATAATGACACACTTCTGAGTGAACTGGTATCAGTAATCAGAGAAAAATTGGACGGAGTAAGAAAAGAATCCAGATGCGAAGATAATAAGTTACAATTTGGTAAAGGAAAATCAAAATCCGCAGCGAAAAGAAGAGCACGACACCTTGAAAGATGTCACAAATGCGGAAAATGGTCACACGAAGGTAAATGTTCAAATAATCAAACCTATTCAAACACCGAATTTGTTACTTTATGCAGAGATGGACCGTTCATATGTTTAGAAGAAAAAACACTGAATGCTCGAGGTTACGCCTATGTAGCCATGGAAAATTAATTAGTCCGACTATCTTATGAGTGGGCTAGAGCATATCACTAAGAATACTATTTCACATGTAAGTCTGTACATTTTTTTTTTATTTTTATTTTTAACCTTTTGATAATAAACGCTAATTTGTTCGCTATAAGGTATTAAATTGGTATTCGATGAAATTAGGTCTTGCGACCGAAATTATTGATATCATACAAAAATTTATTACATCACTGCGAAATTTAACGTTTATTCTTAAGGTATAAATATCTTTAATCAATCAACCCAAAATATTTCAAAAATTCGTCATGAGTTAAATTAGGTCATGGAACCGAAATTACTTTACCGAAAAGAGGGGCGTATATTTTTGATAATATTTGATTGATTAAAGTGGGATAAAAGCCAAAAAGATTTTTAATTTTATTTTTACCATGTTTTTAAAATTAATATATAAATATTAAATTAATATTGTGAACTTTTTAAAATCAATATATTTAAGTTTGTAAATATTTGAAAATTTTAATATTTTTAATATAAGTTTGTATAAAAACAAAAATATAATATAAGTTTGGTGTGAATTTTTAATTTTATTTATATGAATTTTTAATTTTATGCATTTTAAATTTAAGTTTGGTGTGAATTTTTTAATATGAATTTTGAATTTTATGCATTTTAAATTTAAGTTTGATGTGAATTTAAAAACAAAAATTTACTTTATTTTGCTAAGTTAAAAATATGATTTTTAAAAATTCGTCGTAAGTTGAAGACTAGGTCGTTGAACCGAAATTGCTTTACCCAAGGGAGGGACGAGAACTTTTATTATCATTATTTTTAATCTTATTGAATTAAAGTATGCCAAAAACATTAAAAAAACCCAAAAATCTTTACTTTTAAAATCTCGCTTTGAATTGACAAATTTTAAAATTTTGTCGAGGGACAGACTAGGACATTGTTCCGAAACACCCTCATCCTAAAAAGAAACAAAATTTTAAATTTAATTAATTATATGTTCTAAAAGTGTAAGGTTTTATAAATAAAAAAAAATGAAAAATATATGTGAAATAACAACAAGACGGAATGAACAAATGATGTGCACCATTTATCATTCAACAAACAAACGCCAATATGTTTGGAAATTTTGGTAAAATTTAATCATTTTTTTACGCTAAACACCCTCAATAATTTAAATTGTTACTGATTTCTTGCAAATGAGGGCATTGCAAGATCTTAAGTGTGGGAAGGGGTTAAATTCTTTCGGATATTTAAAATTTTTTAACTTAAACACTTGGTTACCATTAAAAATACTAGTAACACAGTAGTTGTATTAGAATCTAGTGCTCTCTGATAACAAAGAACAGCCCTAGTCTTATATACTGACTACCCACTTCTAGTAAATTTTTTTAAAATTTTCAATTAAATGAACTCAAAATCATGTTTATACATATTTATGAACGATAAAACTAGGTGTTAACACTGAAATTATTGTTACCTTGGAAAGGACATAAATTGAGAAACAAACCAAAATGTTAGAATTCATTTAAAATGGAATAGAGGAGAACAAAAAGGAAAAATAAAAGCCAAGTGTGGGAAAATTCACCAAGTTATCTTAAACATATGTCACATATTTCTGTAACAAATAATTGAAGATACTTTTGTTTTGGACTAATCTAATCAATTTTACCCGGTTTACTGTAATATATTTGAAAGAAAGATGGATCTACACGATGAATCAATTCCATCATTAAAAGAAAGTAAAGTCTTCCGAAAAAGAAACGCGCTTCTTGATTTAGGTCATGAAGTTGTCGTCCAGATCAGCTGTAGGTTGACGAAAAATCTAGAAAAGTCATCACTAAAATCAGCAGGAAATCCACGGACCTCAGCATCAAACAGGGTCGCCAAGTGGCCAGATTTATCCTAACCATGAGAAGGATTTATCTCGTACAATGGGGGGCACCGTGCAAATTAGCTTGATAAGACTAATGAATCAGATCTCCAGAAAGGATAATCTCCTTAAAAGATCAAAAATTAGCTTTTAAGACTGATATTACTCAATCCTTGAGATTGACCTTAAAGATTGAGAATTCAAACACATGGAATTCAATGATATCTAAACTCGAGCTTGAACGAGATAATATTTTGATCAAAAATTAAAACCGATTTGTTTTCTGAAAACCCATTTTCAATGCGTTCATTACCATTGAACGTAAAATCCTAGGAATTCAACTGGAATTCATTAGGTCACCTGAACAAAATCGGGTGTCAACCGTAAGAACGGTGGTTGCATAGCATGGTCGGAGACAGGACCTTGTGCCAGACCGAAAAATCATAGGATGATCTTTACTATTGCTCCTACCAAGAATAGTACTAGCATCCGACACATTATAGACCATAATCATCTGCATGTCACGGGACATTGCATTAACAGTTTCTTGTTCATCGCTTTCCTTTACAACCGGACGGTAGTTTACCGAAAGGTAATATACGGAACAAGTAAACTGGATGTGTGCTTTTCGATACAGGGATAGCAGTGGATTACATGAGCCTAAAAGTTTTAGCCAAAATATTGATCCACAAATATATTTTACAACACCGATGGTGGATCAAATCAGAAAACTTGTCTAGGGTAAAATCTAGCATGAATTTTCAAAAGATCAAATGTTTTCATAAAGATTCAATTTCCTAAAGGATCTAAATTTTTATAGTCATGTGAGACTGTAAACCACATCATTACTATCATTGTTCATACCGCCGTATTGAAATCACTGATGTACAAAGTGTGAAGAATAAAGAAGTGATTCAAGTATTTTTATTTCAAGACTATATTGCTTGAGGACAAGCAACGCTTAAGTGTGGGAATATTGATAATGCTAAAAATGAACACATATTTCATAGCATTATTCCTCAAGAAAGACAAGATTTTAGTTGCAATTGTTCTATTTACAAGTGATATTCGTTTAAATATTAAAAGGTGAAGACAAAAGGCAGATTCGACGAATTGAAGACGCAAAGGTCCAAAAAGCTAAAAAGTACAAGATACAATCAAAAAGGTTCAAATTATTGATGAGAAACGTCTAAAAATGACAAGAGTACAAGACGCAAAACGCAAAGTACACGATATAAAATAGTACGAAAGGACGTTCGAAAATCCGGAACAGGGACATGAGTCAACTCTCAACGCACGACGCAACGGAGCGAAAGTTACAAATTAATTATGTATATAAATATAATATAATATATAATTTATTATATAAATTATATATATATATTATATTTATATAATAAAATGTCGGCAAAGAAGATCCAAAAAGGGATGAGCTGTAAAAGCAAACTCCGCGACTTGCGGAGTTTGAAGGGTTAGAGTACCGTGACTCGCGGAGAAACCAGGTCCCAGAATGTCTATAAAAGGCAGAGAATTCGACGAGTTTTATATATCCTAATTCTATCTATCTTTCAAAAACTTGTATATATATATATATATATATATATATATATATATATATATATATATATAATTTTAATTTTAATTTTAATTCTAATAATAAGGGTATGTTAGCGAATGTTGTAAGGGTGTAAGTCGAAATTCTGTCCGTGTAACGCTACGCTATTTTTAATCATTGTAAGTTATGTTCAACCTTTTTAATTTAATGTCTCGTAGCGAAGTTATTATTATGCTTATTTAATACCGAAGTAATCATGATGTTGGGCTAAAAATATTTAAATTTGGGTAATTGGGCTTTGTACCATAATTGAGGTTTGGACAAAAGAACGACACTTGTGGAATTAGACTATGGGCTATTAATGGGCTTTATATTTGTTTAACTAAATGATAGTTTGTTAATTTTAATATAAAGATTTACAATTGGACGTCCCTATAAATAACCATATATACTCGATCGGACACGATGGGCGGGGTATTTATATGTACGAATAATCGTTCATTTAACTGGACAAGGGAATGGATTAATAGTCACTAGAATTATTAAAACAGGGGTGAAATTATGTACAAGGACACTTGGCATAATTGATAACAAAGTATTAAAACCTTGGGTTACACGCAGTCGATAACCTGGTGTAATTATTAAACAAAGTATTAAAACCTTGTTACAGTTTAAGTCTCCAATTAGTTGGAATATTTAACTTCGGGTATAAGGATAATTTGACAAGGATACTCGCACTTTATATTTATGACTGATGGACTGTTATGGACAAAAACCAGACGGACATATTGAATAATCCAGGACAAAGGTAAATTAACCCATGGGCATAAAACTAAAATCAACACGTCAAACATCATGATTACGGAAGTTTAAATAAGCATAATTATTTTATTTCATATTTAATTTCTTTTATTTTATATTTAGTTGCACTTCTAATTATCGCACTTTTATTTATTGTTATTGTATTTAATTGCACTTTTAATTATCGTACTTTTTAATTATCGCAATTTTATTTATTGCAATTTCATTATCGTTATTTACTTTACGCTTTAAATTAAGTTATATTTATTTTTAATATTTTACATTAGGTTTTAACTGCGACTAAGTTTTAAAATCGACAAACCGGTCATTAAACGGTAAAAATCCCCCTTTATAATAATAATATTACTTATATATTTTTGTATTTTTATAAATTAAAACTAATATAGCGTTAAGCTTTGTTTAAAAGATTCCATGTGGAACGAACCGGACTTACTAAAAACTACACTACTGTACGATTAGGTACACTGCCTATAAGTGTTGTAGCAAGGTTTATGTATATCCATTCTATAAATAAATAAATATCTTGTGTAAAATTGTATCGGATTTAATAGTATTTAGTTGTAAAAATAAAGCTATTTTATATACACCTCGCATAACAATCAAATACATCATTCATTGATTTCATAGTGAGGTTTTGAGCTCTATATGATGCGTTTTGTAAACATTGCATTCTTTTGAAAAGGCACACCATAAATGAATATATAAATCCAAGGTTTTCGACGTCTGATGATTTCTACGTATAGACAATCACCGTATATAATAGTTTACCATAATACATTCGTTGACAATGCAGTCAAAATAAGATACATGGTGATGATTTTGTGAATGCAAAGTTTTCTTAAATAAAGCATGCATGACTCCATGCACATATCTTGTATAACATATAAGCAAATAGCGGAAGACTTCTAGGAACCTGAGAATAAACATGCTTAAAAGTGTCAACACAAAGGTTGGTGAGTTCATAGTTTTAATGTTGCGCATAATCTGTATATAAAGGTAGATCACAAGTTTTCAGTTGTTTTATCCAGAAACGTTTATCAAAATATTCTACGAAATTGAGCACCCTGGTAACTAAACTTAACGTATATATAATTTATACCCTTTGTATAATCATCTTAATAATACACGCAAACCAACGTGTACGCTTCTCAAATAGCATACGTCCGTTAAAAGGCTAGTGCTCTAGCTCGGACGGGGATATCAAGCCCTATGGATCCATATACTACTACTCGCGCCCACCAGTTCTTATAACCGGCAGTTACTGGTTACCAAAGCTAAGGGATTTTCTGTTCAAACTCAGTATAGAATTTAGTATGTACTTGTGTCCATTGTTTAAAATAAAGTGCATGTATTCTCAGCCCAAAAATATATATTGCAAAAACATTTAAAAAGGGAGCAAATGAAACTCACCTTAGCAACACATAAGGTCATTCACCGAAATGTGACCGAAACTCGGAATGCAAAGTAATCGTAGATCTCAACCTAGAGAACATATGTTGGTCAATAAATGTTTAACAAGCTAGGTCGGGTCATAGTGTATCACAATCCTAATGCTCGAGACCGACATGCAAAAGTTAATAAAAGTCATCTCAAAAGTCAACCTGATCCAATATGATCTTTAAATCTATACATGTTCATTAACATAGTATTAGTCTTGATAATTGAACGAATTTATAGTTTATCAACTCAAAATATTATTTATTTCAGGAGCTATATTATATTTGAATTATCATGGCAATTAAAAATATTTTATTATTTCACATAGCTTTCCAATACTTGTAAAATCAGATTATAGTGTTTATAAAGCTTTAAAACATGATAAGACATTCAACTTTGACAATTGTTCAACAAAGCGAGACGTGCTTTATATAGAAATTCATTTACTCGATTAGTAATATTTGAAAATCCAATTTATCAATCTCATAGACAAGTTGTTTAAATATTAATTTACAGTTTCAAACACAATTTCAATTAACATCAAACATAATTCAGTTGACCATATTTTTTAATCCGTTCATCGAAATCACACGATTTCTAAATGAAAAGTTTATAATTTTTCGCCAGCTTTCCGAAAACATGCATATCATATACTTTATATCAGTAGCATATGTATCAAATTCGTGATTCATCATAAACTATCTAACGACAAAATTAAAGCATACAAGCATGCATAAACATATATACTCGAGCACTAGTCAGGGATGCACTATCAGTATATAAAAGTTGAGATATGAATGCTCACTTATCAATATTGAGATTCAATATTGCAGGAAAGTACGTAGACGCAACGGAGATGATAAACACTAGGTTGACCTCATGAACAATACCCATGAACCATACCCATAACCTCCATAGCTATAACCCATAATTTCTTTAGCTCTATCCCTCTTAAAAACCAGTTTTGAAAATAAGTCGATCATGACCTCGTCGTAGTATTTTAGGTATAATAATAATAATAATAATAATAATAATAATAATAATATAAATATATATATAGAATATAGATATAGATACGTGAGAAAGATAGATGGATTGATCAGAGAACCAGAAATGAGTGCCTTTTATAGACTTTTCTCACCAACTATGATCATGCGAACGCATGATACTAGTATTTTTGGAACATAGTTTAGTTTTCCATCGTCGACATATTTATTAGTTATTATTATATATAAATTAATATTTAATCTATATAATTAATTATATATTATATTATATTTACGTGCATAGTTAAATTGTAATTTTTGTTCCGATGACTCGTACGTTGTCACTCGACTTATGTCCTGGTTCCAGTTTTTCGAACGCTATCTCGTACGCTTAGAAAACTTGTACTTTACGTTTCGTGACTCGTACCTTTGTCAAAATGTAGTCTTAAATTATCAATAAACTATATTACTCAAAGTGTATCTTGAACTTTCGAGTGTTTTGGTCATTTGCTTCTATAAATCAATGTCTCGTTGTTTACTAAAATATATTATTTTAAATCAAATGTTTTATGACTAAGTTAATATTATATTTTATCACTTTGTAAAATATAAATATATTTTCATTAAGTAATAAATTTGTACATATGATTGAAATATTTATTTGAGTTAATTACACTGATGGTCCCTGTGGTCTTAGTTAAATTACGTCGCTAGTCCCTAACTCTTAAAAATTATATGTTTCGTCCTTGTGATTTTAAGTCCAAACGGCTGTGGTCGCTGTGGTCTTGGTTAAATTACGTCGCTAGTCCCTAACTCTTGAAAATTATATGCTTCGTCCATGTGGTTTTAAGTCAAAATGGCAGTGGTCTCTGTGGTCTTGGTTAAATTACGTCGTTAGTCCATAACTCTTAAAAATAATGAGGTGTTAAGTTATAAATTCTCGAAACATAAGACAAAGTTAACTAATTACCTCCTTTGTCTTCAATCCATCATACTTGATCTGCAAAACATTCAAATATTTAAACCTAACACGGAACGAATGGGAACTAAATAGCCTCTAGTCTCATAAATTTCAATAATGACATGAAATTTCTAATCAAAAAATTGATTTTTTTTATAGATAAGGTATATCAACATATGTTGTCTTTTGCAGAAACTAATCTTCGTCTTTTTAAAACAGCTAAATTATCAGAAATTAGTCTAATTTCCCAGGTTTTCTGGCTTAATTTGAATCTGAGAAACTTCCAGGTACCATATTGTTGCTATAATAAAAACATGAAACTGAGGATTGCATCTTTCACATATATCAACCAGATAATCAACTGACTAAAACATTTAATATCATATATTATTATCAATTATTAATAATCAATATATATATAAAGTAATACCTGCACACCATACATGCATTATCCATTATTCCAACATTTTTGGGTAATTCACCTTGAACAAAAGATGATCAATGTTAAGCTGTATATCCTTAAAAGCCTCACGTGCACTACGCCTTTCTTGCACGTTATCCATGTTGACATTAATAATTTCCCGTAATTCTGGGCTTAATTTATCCATCTTCAACATATTAACCACCTGCAACAAATTAAATATTCTTCTTTTTTTTTGTTAACCCTGAAATCTCAAGTAATACGAAATTTTGTAAATGAGATTTTAAGTTATGGACTAGCGACGTAATTTAGCCAAGATCACAGGGACCACCGCCGTTTGGACTTAAAACCACAGGGACGAAGCATATAATTTTCAAGAGTTATGGACTAGCGACGTAATTTAACCAAGACCACAGGGACCACCGCCGTTTGGACATAAAACCACAAGGACGAAGCATATAATTTTTAAGAGTTAGGGACTAGCGACGTAATTTAATCAAGACCACAGGGACCATCAGTGTAATTAACTCTATTTATTTAATAATATTTAGTTTTTCAAAATCAGTTATATTTCAAAGTTTATTTCAAAATCGTTTAAATAATAGAAATTATTATAACACGTCACGTTTACACTTTAAAGCTTAAATTGATAAAATTCCTTTATGCGTCAATGTTTATTTTAATTTTTCAAACGTTCTAATTAATATATTTAATTATCAGTCGAATTAATAAACAAGTGTTACTATCGTTCACTTAACTAATTCGAAATCATATATATATATATATATATATATATATATATATATATATATATACATACATATCTATTTACACATTATTGTTCGTGAATCGTCGAGAACATTCGAAGGGTAAATGAATACATGAACACAGTTCAAAGTTTTTGAGATTTCAACATTACAGACTTTGCTTATCGTGTTGGAAAAATTAAATCATTTAAAGATAAAGTTTAAATTTGGTCAGAAATTTCCGGGTCGTCACAGTACCTACCCGTTAAATAAATTTCGTCCCGAAATTTGAGTGAGGTTGTCATGGCTAACAATAAAAACGTTTTTATGACGAATATGAGTGGATAAATAGAGTTTTGTCATTGTTGACTAATATAGATAAAACGATTCGATTATGTGAAGAGTACGAGTGAAGCTGTCACAAAAGGTTGAGATAAAGATTTAACTTTGGACGTAGTCACGGAGGATTTCCGGATTTCAAAGGATTTAGAGGAAAATCTTCGTAATAAGATTTGATTTTTCGGTAGTTAAGGAAATTAGGATCTTCTTTGGTTAAATGCAATAATCTGTTTTGATTGCTCTGTCGGATATTTTACTATAAATCTACTCCCTTCGTTTCCTTATTTACACAGCTCACGCTTTCTATTCTTTCTCCCTCAATTCATACTTTAAAGTATTCGTTAATATGCTCCATCCAGTTCTGGTTCTTGATATACTCCTAACTTTCATATCTATCATTCTTCTTTTTCATCTGCCGCCGAAAGAATCTATTCACTTCTACTATACTCTTGGTTTTATAGTGTTTTTAGTTCTCCCGTTTCTTTATATTGCTATACACATCGATATACACGGTTTGTAATTTCCGGGTTGTTGTTGGTTTCTATATATCCCCTTATATTTCGATGTCCTGCTTCTGTCTTTCTATAATCATTGACATCCACAGTTAATGTTCTCTCTTATTTACTGCGATTTATACTCCTATTTATATTTCGGAACTTCACGCTTTTGTTTTCTTCTTCCCGACTTTAAATCAAGCGAATAATGGTCCAAAATTCGTAGGTATGGAGTTTCGAATGAACATAACTAATGTTCTAAGAGAGAGATTGTAATAGTACGATCTTGATTGGTTAAATTACCAGAATTCAAAAGAAAAGATAGGACTATCAAGAAATTATGTTCTTGATATGTTTATATACTAGATAGAGTGTATGAGTCATGTAACATGGCACATGATGACGTTATGATCTGTGAATCATCACGTTCCATTAGAAACTCAGCATGACTTACTGTAATATAATCACATTGATCAAGTGTCATTATATTATACTAACTCATGCTTCAGTTCCCAACACTACTTTAAAACATTCATATTTTAAATTCAAATTTTTCAGAAATTAGAAACTAAAATAGTTTCCTTTATGATGTAACGCAGATATCGCGAAGAGATAAATGATTTCATATAAGAATAGTTATGAAAATATCTTCAGAAATATCGAGGATATTTATAATGAAAGATACGATGATATCTTAGAATTTCTAATATCGATGGATGATGAAGAAGATTTGTACGTAAAGGTTTAGAGTCAGGAACAAGGTATTCGCTAAAGGCTTCAGCAGACACTGAATTATTTGGATTCTTTGAAGGCAGATTTAGTCTTTGTGATTTGTCAACAGTCTCCTTCATAGTTTGCTCAATCCGTTTTTCAGTTCCAAATCTGAGCTTCTTTTTTTTTCAACACACCACTCTTTATTATCAAACTTTTGGCCATTAAGACCATTTACAGTTTTGCTGCTTCATCAGCATTCAAAGTTATCAACCGAATCGTTGGTTATCAATCCGAGGTGTTTTCAAGAGTTCGAAGAGTTTGAATGAAGATTGTAATTGTCAAGATACATAAGATGTTCTAGAATTTTGAATGATACAAATATTTTTCTGAGTTTTAGAAGTGATGTTCTAGTACAGTTTTGAAGCCAAAGTATAACTTTGAAAGATATAGGGATCTAAGAGTGATATCTTCTGTTAAATCTTAACTTGGATTCGGATTTGTCAAAATCAGAATATGTAATCAAATTTGGGTGAGAATGGTTGTTTTGATTTCTATGAAAGAATGTATATCGTTGTGAAAGTAGTGAGTATAGTTTATGATTTGTTGAATTAGAATCGAAGAATGTAACATATTAATTGTGAATTTATATATCTTTCGGGTATTACATACCCGTTAAAAGTTTCACAAGTAACATTTTGTACCGGAGAATTTTATTATAGTTTTTATGAAAATATATGTATGTATATTTTCTTCAGATGTAATACAGATTTAATGAGTTAATATCATATTAAGCTCATTTGATTTTCGACTGGATTAGAAATGAATAATCTCTAAAACATTAAAGATTTCATAATCTCCGCGGAGTATTTCATTAATGTAATCAATACTTCTTTATTCAGTTTATTGATATTTCCTCGGTGAATCATGTTGGTGCTTATGGAACTCTTGCTAACTTCGCAAGGTACGAATGATGTTTTCTTGAAAGTTTCAAGTACATCGAAAATGAAAGTGTAAAATTAAACATGTATTTGAATAATACACTTGATTTATTATGAAATGGAATCTATTAAGTCGAAGCAGAGATTACAGTTAACAATTGTTAAGACATTAACGAAGGATGTACATCATAGCATATTAATAACATGAACTAACCGAGTAGTTAAGATTCACACGTAATAGCTTAGTACGAAAAGATTTATTTTGATCTCAAAATTCATATATATATATAAAATATACATATAATTTCTTCAGAGGAAATGAGTTAATACTTCATAACTCGTTGATACAATATACGTGTTGTTGATTAGTGATGATGTTTGCGGTGATTATGGATCTGGCAGAGCTTGTGATGTTGTAGATGCTGCTGATGCTGACGATGCTGATGGTACTGACGGTGCTGGTGATGCTGGCGGTACTGTTGATGCTGCTGGTAAAACAGATCTAGCTTGTAAATCGTGCATCATTCCGATCAGGGTTTTATTTCATCATTTCTATTCGCTCACTCATCTAGTTTACTATTAGAACTAGAATAAGTAATCTCTAAAACTTTTAGAAACTACATATTCTCTGTATAATATTTCTTCGATGAAGTTATGAATCAATACTTCATCGTTTGTTGTTGTTGGTATTCCTTGGTATCTATGGTGCGTATGACGTTGATGCTCGTGGAACATCTTGTGATGTTGAATCATGGGATGTGGATGTTGTTGATGGTGGTAATGGTACTATTGGTGTTGATGATGGTGGTACTGTTGATGCCGGTGATGCTGCTGGTACTTGTAACCTTTGCACCATATTCTCCAAAGCCACTACTCGAGCGCGAAGCTCGATGACTTCTTCTATTACACCGAGATGATTGGCGGTTCGGACGAGCGGATGAATAAGATCCAGAATTTGAGATAGTATATAATCATGACGAGATACTCTAGAAATGAGAGAGAAAATGGTATTATGAATAGGTTCGCCGGTAAGTGCTTCAGGTTCTTCGCCAAGAGGTGAATGTGGTGGATGGAAGGGATCACCTTCTTCTTGTCTCCAATGACTAAGTAGGCTACAAACCCATCCCCAATTCATCCAGAATAGGTGATGGCAGATTGGTTGATCCATTCCGGTTACACTGTCTTCGGAGTTCATGTGAATATCCATATTGGAATAGCTGTCGGAGTTTAAGGAATTTGAACTAGATACGGGATCCATCTTGTATAATTAGGGAGATGATTTTTGATATGAAATAGATTATAGAATTTAGATTGGTACTCTTCAATACATAATTTACATATGTATATATAATACCAAAATTCCATAAATCACGGAGGAATTTTCGGAAGATATCAAGCAAAGTTTACAGTAATAGATACGCTAAGATACGAATTCATCTGTACACTATGTATGCAATAAATGCTGGAAACGTGTCTAGGCTTAAGAATGATAAGCATGTTATTTTTGACAAGAAATAATAAGTAAAACTCGGTAAAAACAGATACGGTCATAGTCCAGAGTCACTAATGCATCCTAACAATTACCAGTTAAACACACTAATGCAAATTCTGGTTCCCTATGACCTCAAGCTCTGATGCCAACTGTGGTGACCCGTCCAAATCCACTTGGACGAATACATCATTCATTGATTTCATAGTGAGGTTTTGACCTCTATATGATACGTTTTGTAAACATTGCATTCTTTTGAAAAGGCACACCATAAATGAATATATAAATCCAAGGTTTTCGACGTCTGATGATTTCTACGTATAGACAATCACCGTATATAATAGTTTACCATAATACATTCGTTGACAATGCAGTCAAAATAAGATACATGGTGATGATTTTGTGAATGCAAAGTTTTCTTAAATAAAGCATGTATGACTCCATGCACATATCTTGTATAACGTATAAGCAAACAGCGGAAGACTTCTAGGAACCTGAGAATAAACATGCTTAAAAGTGTCAACACAAAGGTTGGTGAGTTCATAGTTTTAATGTTGCGCATAATCTGTATATAAAGGTGGATCACAAGTTTTCAGTTGTTTCATCCAGAAACGTTTATCAAAATATTCTACAAAATTGAGCACCCTGGTAACTAAACTTAACGTATATATAATTTATACCCTTTGTATAATCATCTTAATAATACATGCAAACCAACGTGTACGCTTCTCAAATAGCATAAGTCCGTTAAAAGGCTAGTGCTCTAGCTCGGACGGGGATATCAAGCCCTATGGATCCATATACTACTACTCGCGCCCACCAGTTCTTATAACCGGCAGTTACTGGTTACCAAAGCTAAGGAATTTTCGGTTCAAACTCAGTATAGAATTTAGTATGTACTTGTGTCCATTGTTTAAAATAAAGTGCATGTATTCTCAGCCCAAAAATATATATTACAAAAGCATTTAAAAAGGGAGCAAATGAAACTCACCTTAGCAACACATAAGGTCATTCACCGAAATGTGACCGAAACTCGAAATGCAAAGTAATCGTAGATCTCAACCTAGAGAACATATGTTGGTCAATAAATGTTTAACAAGCTAGGTCGGGTCATAGTGTATCATAATCCTAATGCTCGAGATCGACATGTAAAAGTTAATAAAAGTCATCTCAAAAGTCAACCTGACCCAATATGATCTTTAAATCTATACATGTTCATTAACATAATATTAGTCTTGATAATTGAACGAATTTATAGTTTATCAACTCAAAATATTATTTATTTCAGGAGCTATATTATATTTGAATTATCATGGCAATCAAAAATATTTTATTATTTCACATAGCTTTCCAATACTTGTAAAATCAGATTATAGTGTTTATAAAGCTTTAAAACATGATAAGACAGTCAACTTTGACAATTGTTCAACAAAGCGAGACGTGCTTTATATAGAAATTCATTTACTCGATTAGTAATATTTGAAAATCTAATTTATCAATCTCATAGACAAGTTGTTTAAATATTAATTTACAGTTTCAAACACAATTTCAATTAACATCAAACATAATTCAGTTGACCATATTTTTTAATCCGTTCATCGAAATCACGCGATTTCTAAATGAAAAGTTAATAATTTTTCGCCAGCTTTCCAAAAACATGCATATCATATACTTTATATCAGTAGCATATGTATCAAATTCGTGATTCATCATAAACTATCTAACGACAAAATTAAAGCATACAAGCATGCATAAACATATATACTCGAGCACTAGTCAGGGATACACTATCAATATATAAAAGTTGAGATATGAATGCTCACTTATCAATATTGAGATTCAATATTGCAGGAAAGTACGTAGACGCAATGGAGATGATAAACACTAGGTTGACCTCATGAACAATACCCATGAACTATACCCATAACCTTCATAGCTATAACCCATAATTTCTTTAGCTCTATCCCTCTTAAAAACCAGTTTTGAAAATAAGTCGATCATGACCTCGTCGTAGTATTTTAGGTATAATATTACTAATAATACCTAATACTAATAATAATAATAATAATAATAATAATAATAATAATAATAATAATAATAATAATAATATAAATATATATATAGAATATAGATATAGATACGTGAGAAAGATAGATGGATTGATCAGAGAACCAGAAATGAGTGCCTTTTATAGACTTTTCTCACCAACTATGATCATGCGAACGCATGATACTAGAATAATTGGAACATAGTTTTGTTTTCCATCGTCGACATATTTATTAGTTATTATTATATATAAATTAATATTTAATCTATATAATTAATTATATATTATATTATATTTACGTGCATAGTTAAATTATAATTTTTGTTCCGATGACTCGTACGTTGTCACTCGACTTATGTCCTAGTTCCGATTTTTCGAACGCTATCTCGTACGCTTAGAAAACTTGTACTTTACGTTTCGTGACTCGTACCTTTGTCAAAATGCAGTCTTAAATTATCAATAAACTATATTACTCAAAGTGTATCTTAAACTTTCGAGTGTTTTGGTCATTTGCTTCTATAAATCAATGTCTCGTTGTTTACAAAAATATATTATTTTAAATCAAACGTTTTATGACTAAGTTAATATTATATTTTATCACTTTGTAAAATATAAATATATTTTCATTTAGTAATAAATTTGTACATATGATTGAAATATTTATTTAATAATATTTAGTTTTTCAAAATCAGTTATATTTCAAAGTTTATATCAAAATCGTTTAAATAATAGAAATTATTATAACACGTCACGTTTACACTTTAAAGCTTAAATTGATAAAATTCCTTTATGTGTCAATGTTTATTTTAATTTCTCAAACGTTCTAATTAATATATTTAATTATCAATCGAATCAATAAACAAGTGTTACTATCGTTCACTTAACTAATTCGAAATCATATATATATATATATATATATATATATATATATATATATATATATATATATATATATACACACACACACACACACACATACATATCTATTTACACATTATTGTTCGTGAATCGTCGAGAACATTCGAAGGGTAAATGAATACATGAACACAGTTCAAAGTTTTGGAGATTTCAACATTTCAGACTTTGCTTATCGTGTTGGAAACATTAAATCATTTTAAAGATAAAGTTTAAATTTGGTCAGAAATTTCCGGGTCATCACATTTATGGTTTAGGGTTTAGGGGTTTAAGGTTTAAGGGTTATGGTTTAGGAGTTATGGGTTAGGGTTTAGAGTTTATGTTAAGGGGTTAGGGTTGATGTTTAAGGTTTAAGGTTTGTGGTCCGAGAGTTTAGGGTTAGGGTGGCGGTGGTGGTGGATGAAGATGGGTGGTTGTGGTTGTGGTGGTGGTAGTGGGTGTGAAGTGATAAGTTTATAAAAAATCGATCGAAGGTTGAGATTGAAATAAACAAATCTATGATTGTTTTGAGGAAAGAGACAATTATGACATTATCATCAAATTAATAGCTGAGATTTGTAGTTGAGAGGTATTTAAATGGTCAAGATTCAATCTTATTATCAAACATTATGACATAATTATCACTTTCTTATAATATATAAAAAAGAGAAAAGAGAGAAAAGATTCTATATATCTATATTTAGTTAACTAAAGGTAAAGCACTAAAACTTTTATGCCAATATTTAAAACTAGCCGTTCTCAAAATAATTTGAAAAGGGTGAAAGTGAGAACGTAAAGTGAGGGCGAAATTGAGAACGTAAAGTGAGTACATTTTGAAGAAGTGGTCCGCGATATTGACATTCTCGAAAGAAAGTGTGAAGGTGGAGGTGAGAATAGCACCGATATCACAGTTCGAAATATTTCGATTATGACCGCAAAAGGTCATGGAAATTCCACCTCTTTCGCTTGGCTTATTAAGCTTATGGTATTGTACACCATAATGTTTTAAAACGTATTGTACAATGGTCTAAAACAAGTTTGATAGTATATACTGTATATAGTAAAAGAATAGTGGTATACAAATCAGATCCCAAAGTAAATGGCTTCCACTTAAAAAAAAAAAAAAAAAAAAAAAACTTTTACTTTCTCATTTAGATAGATAGATAGATAGATAGATAGATAGATAGATAGTGTAACGACCCGACTTTTTCGACTTATATTTTTGTGCTTATTACTTTCACGAAACTGCGTATTTGTGCGTACTGAGCTATATTATATTCTGGGATCATTATTCATGTTGATTACTTTCACAAAACCCTACTCTAGCTAATGGATTCTTAAATTAGCCCAACTTTAATAAGTTTATGACCCATTAAAATGTAAGACAAAAACTCATTAATATGAGCCAACATACTAGCATTTTTGTTAACCATACCACACATGTTGCATGGGATCCCAACAACAAGCACCACCTTTAGACCACCACCATGCAAAAAGCAAAAGGTGTCCCCCTTGTCCCCCCAAAACCCACGGCCAACCCACCCCATCACCACTATAAATATCAAGCTTATTTCTCCCATTTCACACTTGATCTCATTCTCATTTTACACACACTTGCTCTCTAATATTCTCTCTAGTTTTTCTCACACTTAAAACTTGTAAGTTTCTTGATTTTCTTCTTCTTTTTCCTTCTTTATTTTCGACATCATCATTAAAGGATCAAGCTTTTTAGCTTTTTGATCTTGTTATATCTTGTAGATTCAAACTTTGATTTGAATCCTTCAAGAACATGAAAGACTCAAGCTTTCTAGCTTTGGATCTTCATTACTTTGATGGATCTAAGCTTTATAGCTTAAGATCACTTTGTTTTTGTTAAAAGATCAAAACTTGTGTTTATGATCTTTATGTAACTTGTAGATCTAGCTTTTTGCTTTAAGGATCTTCAAGAACATTAAAGATCCAAGCTTTCTAGCTTAGGGTTTCATTATTTTGTTTAGATCTTAGCTTTTTAGCTTATGGTCTCATTACTTTTACTAGATCTTAGCTTTCTAGCTTATGGTCTCATTAATCTTGTAAAAATCCAAGCTTTCTAGCTTAGGGTTTCTTAATACTTGAGATCTAAGTTATTATTGTAGATCTCACTTACTTGGAACCTTTTATGATTTTTATGGTGATAAAAATCAAGTCTTCATCATCTCATGATGAAGATGCATAAACTTGTGTCAAAAGGACAAAGGTTGAAGCTTTATTGTGTTTATGCAATAAAGAGACAACCTTGATGTTCAAAACTTGTAGAATGTTAGCTTTTACTCTTAGTTGTGTGTTGATGGTTGAAACTTGGTCAAAGTGATGCTAAAACATCAAAGAGTTGTACACTTGAAGCTTACACGCATCAAGGATGAGAACCGTGATGAGCATCAAGCACCAAGAAACCCACCGGAGCACTTGTTTACTATTTTTCGGGGTCTGATCAGACACCTGGGACTTCTGGAAAGTTGTTTTTCAGATAGTTAGTTTCGAGTAGATGACTTTTCGTTCAAGACTCGCCTAAATTAGATATACGGTTTAGGATTTATAGCCTTCCGAAAATCACTACGCCTTTGTAACGACGTGCTATAAATTCTGACCTACTTGCGCTTGAACCATCGCCACGGTCAAACGACATCGAGTTAGGATCTGAAAATTGGACAGCGGTACAAGGACTCACATACGGAGCTTTGGCCACTGACCACGCATCTTTTCGGTTTGTATATAGGTCGTAGCAGCTGTCCGAAGTCAGCCTTTTTTTCAATCTCTATTCTTGTTGAAAACTTACTTTATCTTTTACGAATGATGATGATGATGATGATACTTAAGGCTTAACTTATTCACTTTTAAACTTTTGGGGACAATATACTGACTTAGTAACCTTTGACTTAGGTTGAGGACCTTTCGGACCGACTTACTACTTGCATACTTTTCATATCGACTTTTACCGCACATTCACTGTGAGTTATAGCTCCCTTTTACTTTAACTATTTTTGGGACTGAGAATACATGCGCTTTTTATGTTTTACATACTAGACACGAGTACTTAAACTTTATTTATGTGTGGGTGACATAGCGGCACAAAGATTCCCCTTAGCTCAGTAACGCTTAGTCATTGGTTTATGAACCGGTTAACGCGAATCTTAGATATGGATCCATAGGGTTTGACATCCCCACTCAGGCTAGTCGCGCTAGCATTCAACGGGTGTTTAATACTTCGTAAACTTACGCACTTGCCAGGTGTACTTTTAGGGGGTGATATTACTTGTTAAGTTAGTTACCGGGTGCCCACGGATAAGCATATACTTTTCATACTGTTTTGAATACGAAATCTCGTGGTCTACATTTCATTACTGATTACAAACAAACTATAGATCACCAACATTCGTGTTGACTTTTTGAGCATGTATTTCTCAGGTGCTTAGACATTGTTTCTTCCGCTGTTATACTTGCTGTTATAGTGTTGGTGTTATAGACTTGCTGTTACAGACTCGCTGTGTTAGACTTCCGCTGCATTACTTAGAGATGTCTCAATCATGGAACTTTTACTTTGCATTCACAACTTATGTTACATTTGAACAATGGCTTTGTAATGACCTTTGTGTCACGTACTTATGTTAATGCTTTCTATTCGTAGAAGCACGTTATCTTTGTAAAACATTTGACGTTGGTAAAGACGTCACCTTTTCATGAATACAAAACTTGTTTTAAAACAGCATGTAGTATTGTACCGTGTAATGGACCTGTTGTTGATGATCCGTACACGTTGATTTTGTACGGGGCGTCACAGTATGCTAGGCTAGCTTTTTTAATTAAGTTTTTAAGGTGTCAACTGTCAAAGTTTCAACAATAATTTCCACATCTTGAGCCTTGACAAGCCTAAAATTCTGGATTTAGGTGTTACTTTGTCAATAGTTATTATTAAACTCTAAGATATGTACTTTAGCAATGTTGACGTTTAGTAATTATTTTGTTGTAAACATTCATAATGTTCCTTCTTAGGTCTCTTCCACTTTTTGTTCAAGAAAATATTTCTGTATATTATATTCATGGAAACAAAGTAGATTCTTGATAATTATGCCTAATGATACAGTTTGTAAGGTGTTCATTTAGGATATTAACCACTTCATAGGAGTAATGAACTGATTTAAAGAATATGATACATGCATAGGCGGATCCAATATGTTAGGAGGGGGGCGCCCGCCCCCGGTGGATTTGAAATTTTTAGTGTAAAATTTTTGGATATTTCGACTTTGCCCCCGGTGGAATTTTTTTTTTGCCCCAAAACCTTCAAATTTTGTCCAATATTCTTCAAATTTTGCCCACAAACCTTCAAATTTTGCCCAAAAATCTTCATATTTTGCCTAAAAAAATTGCTACGGTTTTAAATTTTTTTTTGCCCCCGGTGAAATAAAATTCTGGATCCGCCACTGGATACATGCTATAAAGAATATTTTTCTTTTTTTGGACATCAGTTAGTTTGGGATCATCCAAGGGTAACTTAACCACCCACGCGATAATCAGTTGCTATACCCGCCCCTCAACTGCGTGCCCAGGAGACCTGCACCAATTCCATATGGGGCATGGATAAATATTTAAAGAATAGAAATTCAGTTTAATATTGTTACTGTACTAATTAGATTAGATACTAAACCATGAATAATTATTATTATTAGAGTATACTAACGTTCAAAATGATAATTGCAGAATCTAGTAAATGTCTACGCAATAGCTAATGTACACAAACTACATCCTTTCAGACTCTCAATCAAATTTCTTGCTGCTTGATACATATGTTGATTCAGCTGTTTTTGACCCATCAAACTCCAATAACTGCAAAACCTGCATATACATAGTTGTCAGAAATACAATATTATCGGCAGTTCGAACCAATTTACTACAACAATTTCGGTCTCTCACGGATCATATATAAATATTACAGTAACATTTAACATATATCAGATATATAAAAAAGACAAAACAATGTTTGCACCTCAAACCGGCTTAAAAAAGAAAAAAAAATAAAACCCTATTTTGACCCATCATTCAACCCATATTACCTCCTCTCCGGTGCTTAAGAACACACACACATAATATAGGAAATGTAAAATGATTAAAACGTATCGAAGTGATAACGTACCTCCGATTTGACATCTCCGTTCCATAGGCAATGAGCAGCCAAGAAACCAATAACCCCGGGTGCAATGTATAACAGAGCCGGCTGAATACAATCAAACAAACCAACATCAGCTACCTTTCATTTTTTTTTTTTTTTGTGTGTGTTTAATTTTGGTATAAAATAACAACCTGTGCAGCTTGAAACTGGTTCATGACAATAATTGTAATTACCAATCCGACTATATATCCCAAAAAAGCACTTTTAAAGTAGTGGCTATTCTTCCCTTTAGACGCATCATAATGTAGTACGAAAGCTAAAAAAATTCCCGGAAGTACAATGTCTCCTAGACCGAGCATGGAAAAGGCGCTAGTGCCAACACTTGACGGAAATAGTAGCTGGAGAAACCGTCATATACGTTAGATTATGATGAATCCCAAAAACAAATGTGAAAATTGTTACTACTTTTGGAATACTACTTTACCTTGATAGGTGCATCAAGTGATTTCGCAACATCTACCATCACAGGTGTCAAAAACACCCAGAATATATCATATACAAACAGTCTAGCCTGCAATTTTAACAATGACAAAAAGATATATAAACGGTGAAGTTTTTCCCTTTTAGGCTACCCAGAAAGGGTGAGTACTTTATTCTGATATAAGCGGCCTAACCGAGGTATCCCGTAACCGTTTTTGACCTTTTTATAAAAGTGAGGTTTGAATATGAGACCTCTTATCACGATTGTAACTACTAGGAAAAAAGATATGTCACTTGTAAACCAACCCCATCATTTAAAATTAAAAAATAAAAAAATTTCCTTACCAACATATTGGCACCGGTTTTGAAGGATCCAACAGAGACCATTTCGATTCCCTGAAGAGGGTAAAAATAAAAATCAACCAACATATGTTTAACGATTTATTTTTTTGATTATAAACAGAATTGAAGGACCCTAGAGAAAAAGTTACATGAATGCAGAATGCAAGACCCAATATGTTATTGGCCAGCCAATGCTTCTGTACAGCATACCATGCACAAAAAAAGGTAGCAGGAACAGCTGCAACAACTTGAGATCTTCTAAACTTAATTTCCATGGCTGTTTAATAAAATTTTAAACAAACACATTAACAATCTGCAAATCACAGAATCCGCATAATTTTCAAGCTAGGAAGTAAATGTATAATTGTCTAAATATATGTATAGTGCATACACAGAGAGAATGGAAATCGCCATATTACAACTTCATCATTGAACTTGTTCGGTAGAAACCGTGCAATTGCAGGTACGAGTATATCCCTGGATTTAATCAGGAGATCAATATTCAATACATACATAATGATTGACAAAAGATTCATATAATATATACAAAAGGAACATACGAAAGAGCGATGATCGCAGGTATAAACAAGCAGCCAGTCACAACTGTATTAACCAAGTCTTTCGATAGGAACTTAAAGAGCAGGAACAATGACAATAACATTGCACTGGCAACTAAGGGAAAACGTGTTGTATTTTCATTAGATATCTTCTCTTGATTGATAAAAAAAATTATACGATTCAGATTAATAAAGTATGTCCAAGAAGGTTAATTTGTATTTTGTATCATATGTGGCAGATGGTATATGTACTTACAGATGGAAGTGTGTTGTTGAGAGAGCGATAACAACCCACAAAAACTGTGAGGCAACCCGTTAAAATGACATTTATTTTTGAATTAACATTAACAACTAATGGGGCCACTGTTACACCTGCAACGACATCCATAATGAGTACGACTAAAATATATGTTAAAATTTTAAGTTATATAAATATATTTATATTTATATACCTGCTAGTGCAATGTTTGCTGCAAGCTCAAAATTCTTCATTGGCACAGGTAAAAATAAGTAAATGTTCACTTGCTAGTTGAAAGCAGCCTACAGTTAACACATATACAGTATATAAGAAATAACTTCATAAAACCAATCTATATAGCTTCTTCCTCGAGTCGTCCCGAGTTCATCATTAAACTAATAATTAAACATGTTGATCATAAATGAAAAAAATCAACCAATCAGTAAATACAAGTATAAGAAGTTTGCTACCATATTGTTTGATTAACAACTCGAATTCGTGATCAAAGAATGGTACGGACTCCTCCAAACTCGATCCGCCTCTTAATATGGTGCAAACTCCTAAGTAAGCAGTATGATGCATGGACGATATATGTGTTTATATACTTCAAAAGTTTGTAATAACTGTGACAAGTATAAAAGAAATAAAACGTAACATACCCAATAAAAATATGCCATGTGTATCTTCATTGTCACGGTGTATAAATTGTACTTTTCGTTTCATTTTCTAAATAGTTGGATCATTGCTTTTTGTTTGACTTTGACATATTTGACTATTTTCTAGTCTTGAGGATGGGCCATGATCATTTCAAATTCAAGGAATGTAACATAACTTACCCAATAACAATATGCCATGTGTATCTTCATTCTAACAGGGTTAAAACAGTAATCTTTATTGTTTTTCTCTTTTGTTTGAATAATGCTTTCTAGAATTTCAAAGATAACAATTAAATTTGAACAAAATAAAGAGCATTTATAATATTTCTATTTCTATAACTGTTTTAAATGAATTGCCAAATTTGTTACTCATTATAACATAATACATGTGATCAACAAATATTTGAATTTAACCAAGACGGGGCATGGGTTGCAAATATTATACTCGTATTATTCAAAACACAGTTTATGAATCTGTTAGGGTCAACAAAGAAGCTTAACAAGCATAACAAGAATCATTAAGCTATAAGTTGAAAGCTTATCCAGAAGAAAAGTTAGAATTTAAAAATGATACTCCTTTGTTTTGGATAATATAGATTTAGCATATGTTGATTTGAAAGAAACTTTTACCTAATCAAGCTAGCTTAATGAAAATTAAAGTGCCTACATTAAGAATGATGCTAGATACTTATTTCATATGCCTACAAATAACCAATCTAGCATTTCAATTAATACCTTAAAACATAAAATACAAATAGAACCAGCACTTGAACATTGTAATGTATCAAAACAGTAAGATATTGCTGCAACAGCATACATCTCAAACAACAAAACCATGTCATGTTTAATAAGATCGAAACTGATAAGAAAACATTCTTGGTCTCAATTCTTAAAGACAAATTTAGTATCACAAACAACAAAACCATGTCATGTTTAATAAGATCGAAACTGATAAGAAAACATTCTTGGTCAACGGTAACGGCGAAGGAACAATGTATTGTTCCTCTTCCAAGTAGCCCTTCTTGATGGACGTTGTTTGTGGTTCAAGTGTCCCTTTCCACGGAGTCCTCTGTATTTCTTACCGGCAGATGTAAGTCCTCTAAGCTCTCTGTGTTTGTGCACAGGGTTGCATATCCAGTTGATCCTTGGATCGTTACGAATAGCAGTATGTGCGGGATCCACCAAGATCACCTCAAAGTACTTGTAAGTTGAATCCTGCATTCAATAATAGTACTCAGTGGCCAAAACTTGGTTCAAAACAATTACAGTAATATCAAGTGTAGGTCTAAACAGGGTATTTGGATTGGGCCACTACCAAAGATTTTTTGTTAATTTTAAGGATATTGTAAATGACTAACGGGCCAGATATGATAATAATAGGAACTTATTAAAAGGTGATTTATTTATTATTGAAAAAGTAAACATAAACATAAGACTTAATACACATTTGTACACATTACATAGCACGTCAATGGATGGAGTCGAGATGAGCCAAACGCACAACAATTATTTGTCCATTTTTTGGTATTTCATGAACAAGTCATGAATATAATATGATTAAAAAGCTATGAAACTACAATAATAAGATACTTCTGGACTCAAGCTAAATAATACAGAGTATAACAAAGCCCAAATAAAGCATCATCTTACAAAGCAGAAAACTTTTCACCTGGTTAACACGTCTCATGTTTATCTAATTGCCAACATTTGATCAATTATCACTTTATTAGTAATATGCAACTGAAATTTATCTGTTCAAATACAAATCGACAAGATCTTAACCTTTAAACTACACCAATCATGTCTTTTCCTAAAAACCCAACTACCCTGCCTATTTGCGCATCATCTTTATCAACTAATGTGGCAACATATTAATTTGGTGAAACCACATAAACAATGAATTTTTCTATAATAAAAGAAGCATATGGTAGGTAACATATTACACAACTTCTCTATGAACAAACACATAGATGCATACCTCATTGAGCCAATAAGAGTTGAGAACCTTAAGCCCACCCAATTTTCTCCCGGCTCGTTCCTCAGCAACGGACCTCTTGCTTCGTTGGAACTTAAGTTGGGTGACACCCTGGTTTGTAGGCTTTCCATACACAATACCTTTGGGAACCGGCCTCTTCCTTCCACCACGCCTCACACGAACTCGGTAGATCACATACCCCTACAATTATTATATTACTATCGGTTTAACAAGAAAACATGTGACATCAAATGGTATCATATCAAATCAACCATAATGGAAAAGCTCAAATTCCGTAGACCTATGTAACTTGTAACGTGTAACTCAGGACTCAATACTTTTAAACATTACACATTTGATCTTATTCATGTCAAAATCACATGTTATTAAACTTTACACAAATAAACATTAATCATTACACATATAATTGAATGAGTTATTGCAAGATAACAACTGATTAACACTAATCAATCCTACACTTAGTTACATGTGAGTTATTATGTATTGTACAGTCTTCAAAATATGAATAGCATAATAACTTTCAAAAAAATGGAGTATACATAATGCACTTTTTCAAAATAAGTAATGTCCATAGACGCTACCACAAAATGCATCACATTTTTTTTTATAAAAGCTTGCAACTAACAATCATTAAAACCATCATCATCAATATGTAAAATGGATAGGTTAAAAAGAGTGACCTGTTTGGCTTTATAGCCCATGCGACGAGCCTTATCGGGTCGGGTCGGGTGAGTAACCCGAACAATTGAAGGAAGCTGACGGTACTCCCAACACCTGACTCTCTGCATGAATCTCATAACATCTGATTGTTTCTTCCTCCATAACTCCGATACATAGGTATATGCACCTGTTTTCGATTATAATAATTAACGAATCAATTTCATTAAAAAAACATATGATAATACTAATTTAGCTGAGAGGTGTTTGTGATTACCCATTGTTGCAATCTGATCCGGCTACGATCTACCAGCAAAACGAATTATGACTGCTGATATTTCAGTCGGAAATATGAGTTGGAGGTTAGGGTTTTTTTAGTCAGCTAAAGTGATAAGGAGAATGTTGCCAGTCCAATAATTGCATATGGCCCATTATAGTTGGGCTTTAATT
The DNA here is from genome assembly GCF_046630445.1 of Rutidosis leptorrhynchoides. Classification (NCBI taxonomy): domain Eukaryota; kingdom Viridiplantae; phylum Streptophyta; class Magnoliopsida; order Asterales; family Asteraceae; genus Rutidosis; species Rutidosis leptorrhynchoides. Next base: position 605,227,973 of record NC_092334.1, read on the forward strand.
TGGCCCATTACAAAAAGAACGTATGAACTTTGGATTAACGACTAGTAGAGACTTTTGGGCCAATCACCAAAATACCAATTTTTTTGGCCTTTTCTGAGCTGGATCCCTTTTTTTTTTTTTTTTGAGAATTTGCCCGCGCAAGGCGCAAGGATGTTTATACCTTGCGACCTTGCGGCTTGCGCCTTTGCGTGTAAACGCAAGGCGCAAGGATAAGGACTTGCGTCCTTGCGTCCTTGCGCCTTGCGTCTTATCAGAATGAATTTTTCCTGATTTCTGGATAAGATTTTTTGGATTCTTTGTACCTTTACGGATAAGATTATGTACCTGTCTATTTAATGAGGCTAGAACTCCAGATTAATCATTTTATTTCACTTCAATTTCAAAAAGATCAAGTCATTAGAGCATCGTTAAGGTACCAACTTTTATCTATTTTTTCACTAATTTGTGTCTTAATGAGTTGTAGTAATGATGAAGCATTTGTTGTTCATATATGTTGTGGGGGTAATTTTGAATTTGTTAACAACATACCAATGTATCTGCCTCTTGACTGTTTTAGAACCAGATTAAAACTACCACTTGCTCCACAAAAACCAATAAATCGAAGAGTATTGTTAAGGAAAATTCTCAAAAAAATTGAATTGCCACCTAATGCACCTGTTTCGTTAAGATATATTGATAATAATCATATTTTTGATATTACTGATGATCATGAAGATTTTTTTGAGTTTTTAAAACACGCTGTCACATACGAGCCTATTGATATTTATGTTGTCGACAAAGTTAGAATGCTTCAACCCGGACAAAGTTCACAAACACACCAGCCCCAATAAAATCCACAAACACACCATCTCCAACAAAACCTCCGGATTCTCGAGTCTCAACCAAACAAACAAACTCACCATCTGCAAAAAGAACAGGATGAAATACACAATTCCGAACCAAACCTCGAAACACACTATTTGGAAGAAAAACAGGCTGAAATACCACCTCCAAACACAGAAGAATTTGACTTCTTCAACCATGGCGCCGAGAACGTGTGTAAAATTAAAAAAATAGAGAACCCGTTTATACCTGTTGTTGGGTCTAGTGAATCGGATGAAGCAAGTGAAGAGGAAGATGAAGATGAAGAAGATGAAGAAAAACAAGATGTATTCTGGAATATGCCAACTCTACACAGTCAGCAAGATGAAGAAAACCCAGAATTTACGACCCCAATTCAAACCACGTATCAGGTATCTGATTTGGTCAAAGTTCGTCAAACGTTTTCGAACAAGGAAGAATTCGTAAACCAGCTATTTACAAAATGCCTTGAAGAAAACTTTCAAATAAAGCCTGTAAAGTCAGACAAATCTCGGTACACCGCTAAATGTGTGTTGCCAAATTGTGAGTGGAAATGTAGTGCATACAAAATAAGACACACTGAAAACTTTATGGTTAAAAAGTTGCATGACGTACACACTTGCTCACGCACACAAATTATGGGAAACAATAAACATGCTACTAAAAAGGTGTTGGGTAGTATTCTTATGGATTCGTTCAAGGCTGCTAATCGAGAGTATAAACCAAAAGATATACGTGATGATGTAGCCAATCGGTTTAGAGTGAGCATATCATATAATCAAGCATGGAGGGCCAAGTGTCAAGCAATAGAGATGTTACGTGGCAGTAGTGATGACTCCTTTAGAATGCTTCCCATTTACCTTCATAACCTTAAGATCCACAACCCGGGGACCATCACCAATTTGGTTACCGATAAAGAAAATAAATTTGTGATGTGCTACATGTCCATTGGAGTAGTTGTAAGTAAATATATATTAGCAAAAACCACCTTTTAAAATGTACACCATACGCAAGGCGCAAGTGTCACCTTGCGCCAACGAATACGCAAGGACGCAAGTACAACCTTGCGACTGGCATTAAAGACGCAAGGTCGCAAGGCTTTACTTGCGCTTCGTTGTCGCAAGACATAAGAGTATTCCTTGCGCCTTGCGTATGGTGTATGAGGTCTTATTAATAATATTTGATTTTACTGTTAAAATTTCATGCAGATTCGATCATTTGTGCAACATGTCCTCCCGATAATCATCGTCGATGCTGCACATTTAAAGGGTGGGTACCTGGGTACTAATTTAGTTGCTGTTGCGATGGATGGCAACAATGGAATTTTGCCATTGGCTTATGGAATTGGTGAAGACGAGACAAACAGTGTTTGGTCATGGTTTTTTGGTAACCTAAGGGATCATTTAATGAGTTGTGGTATGGTTGATCGTATGTCAGAGATTACTTTTATTTCTGATCGTGCTCCTGCAATAGCACACGGCATTGCAAACGTGTTTCCGGAAGCGTTTCACGCTCATTGTGCACGTCATTTATTCATGAACATCAAAACTAAATCCAACAAGATGAAATTCTTCGAATGGCACTTTTGGAAAATGGTTAAGGCGTACCGTGCGTCGGATTTTCATGATCATCTAGATGTATTTCGAAGGAGATTGAAAGCGTCTTATAAAGTTCTATGTGAGGATGGTATCAATAGATGGTCCAGAAGTCAATCTACTCATATTAGGTATTCATACCTTACAAGCAACAGTGTAGAGTCTATAAACTCTCTATCAAGACATGCTCGTAAACTACCCGTTTGCATGTTGTTCGAATTTTTTCGTTGTTCAATACAGGATTGGTATTTCAAACATCGCAACAAATCAGTTAGTCTTACTTCACCGGTTACTCCATATGTTGAACGTAAGCTAGCTAAGAGGACGGACAAATCAAGAAGATGGCGAGCATTTCCATCGACAAATGATCTAATAGAGGTACATGATGGACGAAAAAATGGGTTGGTTAATCTACAAGATAGAACTTGTTCATGTGGTCAATGGCAATTATCAGGCATACCCTGCGGTCATGTGATTGCATCAGCACGACACTTCGGAGTGGAGGATATTAGTTGTTATGTATCGCATTGGTTCAGCACTCAAACATACATAAATACGTATTCCGAACACATTCTTCCTCTCCCCCATCGGTCTGAATGGTCGGATCCGGGTCCCGGGATTTTGCAACTTGTACACCCCCCAGTTCTAAAGAAAAGACAACCCGGACGTCCTAAAGGTAAAAAACGCATTCCTTCAAAAGGTGAAGAAACTTCAAAAAAAGTAAGAACTTGTAGTCGTTGCAAAGAACCAGGTCATTCTCGATCAACATGCCCAGCTGCTTATGACCGAACAGGTGAATCAACTTCTCAACGGGCAAGAAAGACAACCTCAAAGGCGAAAGAGACAGTCGAACCATCTCAAGCTTATCAATCTCAGTTTTATCCAACGTACAATTTAGGTAGTAATTAGTTCCTATAAGTCGTTTATTTTCAGGAACAAATTAAGGTGTGATGAATTCCGTTGTTGTAATATTTTTTAATTAGTATTTTATGATGTGGTTTCGTGTGTTACTTCACATGTTATAATATTGAATGCACAAGCTAGTGGTACAAGAATAATCAAAATGTTGTGGCGCAAGGTCGCAAGATGAACCTTGCGTATGTTTCAAAAAATGGGCGCAAGGACGCAAGAAGTACCTTGCGCCTGCTTCATCAAAAGGCGCATAGACGCAAGACGTACCTTGCGCCTGCTGCTAATTACGAGGCGCAAGGGCGCAAGAAGTACCTTGCGCCTAAGGCTATCACGGGACGCAAGGTCGCAAGGTCTGATTACACACCTTTGCGCCTTCAAAAATACAGTTAGGGACCTGTTCACAGTTTACAACATTTACAGTTTATACACAAATTACATAACTAACTACAGTTTTCAGAATAAAACCTCAGTTACCAACTTTTGCTTTCTCTTTTGGTGGGGGTTCCTGGGTATCAAAGCGTGCACGAAAGAAGGTCTTGGCCATTCTCACTCTGTAGTCTTCTGCGGCCTTTTTAGCATCTCCAATGTTTGGGATTTCATCCCACCCAAAGATCACCCTCTCCATATGGATGCAGACCCAAACACCACAGTCCCCATTACTTCCACTTTGCACCGGCACGACTGGTAACGGTGGGGAAAATGTACTGATGGCGGTGGTGCTGGCGATGGTGGTGGTGATGTGGTGAGTCTCAGAAGAAAGGTCGCAAGGGTAGACGGGTCGCAAGGGGGACGCAAGTGCAAGGTACTTAGTAATCGCCGTCGGTCGCAAAGTGGTCGCAAGAGATGAGTGTCGGGGTGTGTGTGTGTGTATGTGGTGTGTGATATCTATATTTGACCTAAATTTTTAACACATGGACGCAAGGACGCAAGTCGCAAGGACGCAAGTCGCAAGGTCGCAAGGTCTCTTGCGCCTTGCGCGGGCATTTTGTCAAGTTTTTTTTTTTTTGGGTTCCAGCTCAGAAAAGTCCAAAAAAATGGGTATTTTGGTGATTGGCCCGAGACTTTTTTCCCTTTTGCATTTATATTTGTACTACTAGATCATTTTATCTTATACGTACACAGTGTAATTTATGCAATAAATGGAATAAGATGGTTGTTAAACAATAGTTATAACGACATGAAGAAAAATGTTGCATTTTTGGGGATTATATTGCAGGGGACTTGTTATGAGGTGAGACCATTTTCAACAAGAATCAATTGGGTTTCCATAAGGTTCTTTTATATACATAATCGCATCGTGTAGACCCCAGTGTACGTTATAGATCCAGTACGAATACCGGAATACGCCTGCATGAAACTAATATCAACTATTTGACACGGTGTGGCATAAGTAAATATATATATATAACTCATAAAAATGTGGGCTAATCCAACCAATCTTGCTTGCACATGGAAAGTGCCCCCAGTTTACCTCTCCAACGAATCAATTTGACCAAAGGTATGAGTTCGTTAGCCCATGCTCAAGTTTAGTCTCCTTAAAAGATTACAAAATGACCATTTTAATTTAGAAGAATATGTTATTTGAGAGCTTTATGTTTAGTCTCTATCTATAGTTGATATAACTATGAATAGAATATAATTTATAGAATTAAGTATTGATAAAGTGAATAAAAGATGACTTAAATATAGAATAACATATCTTGCATAACAAGTTAACACGTTAAATAGTAAACTAGATAATTGCCAAATATAGTTAATTTGTAACACTTACTCTAAGATAGTATAATCTCTAGAATAATTTATCTCCTCGGTTTGAATGGAAAAAGAACGAGCGGTCAAATGGATGAGAAAGTTTGGGTGGGTCAACAAGAATGTAAGACAAAATTTCATGATAAGATTATGATAAATCTAATAGCCTTGGGAACTAAGAATATGACAGCTGCTGTGTTTAGGTCATAAGTGCAATGGTACATTAAAGTGTAGCAAGTGTTGAAGAAAGGGCAAGTTTTAATAAGTCTTTTATGACGTTAAAGTTGGCATTGCAAAATTCCGTAGGCTAAGAGGGTATGGCTGGAGATTTATCGTTGAGTTTGGAAAACTGGCTGTTATGTCTTGCACCAGTTACTGACATATAAAACTGTTGTTGTTCACCTCTGTATATCCGGTTTGATGGGTCATTTAGATAAACAAAATGGGTCTTGAGAAGTTTAAGTGTCTTACAAAGTATCTTTGTGATTTGCAGCCTTTATGTTGGATTTCAGAGTCCTTGCATGCTTATTATTGGATAAGAAAATGTGTGATGCTGATTTGCAGATGGACTCTAATCATATACTAACTTACGAGGTAATCAACTCACATGAAATGTTAATTACGTCTTTAGCTAAATGCGAGCAGTAAGTTAATCTACACCATCTAATTTTTTATACAACAATTGTTTGTCCATTTTGACACTTTCCAAGTCTATATAGTATTAGTATGGCATAACAATTAACAATGAATGGTAATCTTTGAACATTGTCATGTAATATAGTAACTTGTAGAAAGAAATTATTTTAATGTTGAAACTATGGCATTTGAAGCCATTTGATACAACTCGTCGATACTAACTTATTGCATACTTGTCACGAGCTAAGTGTATTAGACTACAATGCAACTTATATATTAAGCTCGTATTGCTTATTTTTGCGCAGTATTTTTTGGAACCAATAAGCAGACTTTTTCGGGTATCTCTTGAGGGTTTCAAAATCCACATAAACGATGCCAAACCTTGAAGTATAGCCTAATCTCCATTCGAAGTTGTCAAGCAATGACCAAGCAAAGTAACCTGTCATATTTGCTCCGTCATCTATTGTTTGTGCAAGTGCAGTCAAATAACCTTTGTAGTAACTTATCCTTCTTGTATCATGTAAAGCATCCGCAACAGTTATATTACCCGGATCATCCATGCCTATAAATTATACATAAGAAATAAAATTATATTGTTGTTTGTTAAATAATGTAATTTGTAATGTAGATACATACCATTTTCTGACAGAATCATGATTGGGTTTTCATAACGTTCTTTTATGTACATAATGGCTTTGTATAGACCCCAAGGAACGTTATAAAGCCAGGACGAATACTCCTGCATACAATCGACATTTGAAAATTCAAGACATTATACATATATAAAAAAAGATAAAAGTGACCATTTTGTTGAAATAATAATAAAATTGGTTGTTGGTGGATGTTGTTGGTGAAATAAGTGGATGGTTGTTGGTGAGTTGTAGGTAAGACTTTTCATTACCTAACTTGCCTAACTCTCACTAAATCCTAATTCTTACTACTATAAATAGAGCCATAAGCAAGCATTCAAATCATCCCAAAAGACATTCTTCTTCTTATATTCTAAGAGTGTAATAGAGAGTTTGAGTTTAGTCTCCTAATTGCAAGAGATATAAGCATTAGTAATTATCCTTGTAATTAGAGAGAAGTTGTAATTCCTATTAGTCTTATTAGTGAAACGTTTCTTTCTTTGCCCGTGGTTTTTACCCTATTGGGATTTTCCACGTTAAATCTCGGTGTTCCTTTATTATCGTTTTCATATTATTACTAGTGGTTTGCTATAATTCGGTGTCACTTTTCTCAACAAGTGGTATCGGAGCCAGGTTTAATATCTAGTGTGTATTAATCTACTTATCGTATGCTCTGTGGTTGCCACGAGAGTGGATCGTCCACATCAGAAAATAAGTAAGATTATTTTTACTCGGTAAAAGTCCTTGGGTGTTATTTCAAGAAAAATAGTATTGTCGAAAAGAAGATTGTAATTATAGCAATGTCTACGAAATTTGAAATTGAAAAGTTCAACGGGAGTAACTTCTCGTTATGGAAACTAAAGATGAAAGCTATCCTGAGAAAGGATAAGTGTTTGGCGGCCATCAGTGGACGTTCCGCCGAAGTCACTGATGAAAAATGGGAAGAGATGGACGGCCAGGCTATCGCAAATCTTCATCTGGCACTAGCAGATGGTGTTTTGTCTAGCATTGAAGAAAAGAAGACGGCGAAAGAGATTTGGGATCACCTCGTAAAATTGTACGAGACCAAATCACTCCACAACAAGATATTCCTTAAGAGGAAACTTTATGCGCTACGCATGAATGAATCTACTTCAGTTAATGAGCACATTAATTCTTTGAATACTCTATTTTCTCAACTCGCTTCGTTAAGTTGCAATATAGAGCCAAAAGAACGTGCTGAACTTTTACTTCAGAGTCTACCTGACTCGTATGATCAACTCATTATTAACTTAACCAATAATGTTCTCTCGGAGTATCTAGTCTATGATGAAGTTGCGGCTGCTATTCTAGAAGAAGAAAATCGGCGCAATAACAAGGAGGACAAACAGGCCGGTTCACGACAAGTGGAGGCCTTGGTGATGTCAGGAGGGAGATCAACGGAACGTGGCCCAAGTGGGAGTCACAATCATGGTAAACCGAAGTCTAAAAAGAAGAAGACCTATACATGCTACAATTGTGGCAAGAAAGGTCACCTGAAGAAGGATTGCCGGAGTTTAAATAACTCAAATCCTCAAGGAAATATTGTAAGCACTTCAGATGATGGGACTGCTTTGGTTAGTGAAGCAGTGGTAGCAAATGAAGGCAGAAAGACATTTGTTGATGTCTGGTTATTTGACTCGGGAGCTACTTTTCACATGACCCCTAGAAGAGAATGGTTCAAACAATATGAACGTATCTCAGGAGGATCTGTATACAGTTGCAATGATCATGAACTAAAGATCATTGGAATTGGAGATATCATTCTGAAGATGCACGATGGTACAGTTCGTACTATTCAAGGTGTACGACACGTGGAGGGTTTGAAGAAGAACTTATTGTCTTTAGGACAATTGGATGATCTTGGTTGTAAAATGGTGATACATGAGAAGATCATGATAATCAAGAAAGGCGCGGTTGTACTTATGAAAGGAGAAAAGGTGGGTGCTAATTTATACATTCTGAAAGGCGAGACGGTACAGGAATCGGAAGCATCTGTTGCTTCGAATAGTTCAAGTGATAAAGTTGCTATGACAAGGTATCAAAAGCTTGGACACATGTCTGAGCAAGGTATGAAGATTCTTGTTGAAAGAAATCTTATTCCTGGTCTTACAAAGGTATCGCTACCTTTCTGTGAGCATTGTGTAATCAGCAAGCAACATCACCTGAAGTTTAACACATCAAATTCTAGAAGTAAATTGGTTCTAGAATTGGTTCACTCTGATGTGTGGCAAGCACCAGTTCAATCCCTAGGAGAAGCAAAGTATTTTGTATCATTTATTGATGATTACACTAGGAGATGTTGGGTGTACCCAATCAAGAGGAATGCGGATGTGTTTGAAGTTTTCAAAGTTTACAAAGCGCGGGTTGAACTTGAATCTGGTAAAAAGATCAAGTGTTTGAGGACAGATAATGGAGGAGAATACACTGGTGATGAATTTGATAAGTTTTGCAAACAAGAAGGTATCAAAAGGCAGTTCACAACAACATACACTCCTCAACAAAACGGAGTGGCAGAGCGGATGAACAGAACCTTGTTAGATAGAACAAGGGCGATGTTGGCAACTGCAAGCTTGGAAAAATCATTCTGGGCAGAAGCAGTAAGTACTGCCTGTTACGTGATAAATCGGTCACCATCAACTGCAATTGAGTTGAAATCGCCGATGGAAATGTGGACTGGAAAACCAGTTAATTATTCTGACCTTCATGTATTTGGAAGTCCTGTGTACGCAATGTACAATTCTCAAGAAACGACAAAGTTGGATCCGAAGTCCAGAAAGTGTTTGTTCTTGGGGTATGCTGATGGAGTTAAGGGGTATCGCTTGTGGGACCCCACTGCCCACAAAGTAGTCATCAGCAGAGATGTTGTCTTTACAGAAGACAAAGATCTTGAAGATGTTAGCACTTCAAATGAAACTATACCGATACAGGTGGGTAATGAATTTCATAAAGATTCTTCTGAAGCAGTACCAGAGCACGATGAAAATCAAGTAGTCGTTGATGAAGCTCCAGTGACTCGTATTTCTAATCGGGAAAGGAAACGTTCAGGGTGGCACTCAGATTATATTATGGAAAGCAATGTTGCATATTGTCTTCTAACAGAGGAAGGAAAGCCAACAACTCTTCGCGAGGCACTAAATCATTCAGATGCATCTCAGTGGATGACGGCTATGCAGGAAGAAATTGAAGCTCTTCATAAAAATAAAACATGGGAACTTGTGCCATTGCCGAAAGGTAGAAAACCTATTGGAAATAAATGGGTGTATAAGATCAAGCGAAATGGCGATGATCAAGTGGAGCGGTATCGTGCAAGACTAGTGGTTAAAGGATATGCTCAGAAAGAAGGTACAGGCTTTAATGAAATATTTTCTCCTGTGGTTCGACTTACAACAATTCGAGTAGTTCTAGCGATGTGTGCTACATTTGATTTGCATCTAGAGCAGCTAGATGTGAAAACTGCATTTCTTCATGGAAATCTTGAAGAAGAAATTTATATGCTTCAACCAGAAGGTTTTGAACTACAAGGAAAAAAGAACTTGGTTTGCAGGTTAAAGAAATCTCTGTATGGTCTCAAACAGGCGCCGAGATGTTGGTACAAGAGATTTGATTCTTTCATAATGAGCCTTGAATATAACAGACTTTATGCAGACCCTTGTGCATATTTCAAGAGGTTTGGGGACAATGATTTTGTCATTTTGCTGTTATATGTTGACGACATGTTGGTTGCAGGCCCCAACAAAGATCGTATTAATAAGCTGAAGGCTCAATTGGCTAGGGAGTTTGAAATGAAAGACTTGGGTGCCACAAACAAGATTCTAGGGATGCAAATTCACCGAGACAGAGATAATAGGAAGATTTGGCTTTCTCAAAAGAATTATTTGAGGAAAATCTTAGAGCGTTTCAATATGCAAGATAGTAAGCCAATCTCAACCCCACTTCCTACTAATCTCAAGTTATCCTCCGTTATGTGTCCTAGCAGTGAAGACGAGAGGAAGGAGATGTCTCGAGTACCGTATGCATCAGCAGTGGGAAGTTTAATGTTCGCAATGATATGTACAAGACCAGACATTGCACATGCAGTGGGAGTAGTTAGTCGGTACATGGTGAATCCTGGTAAAGAGCATTGGAATGCGGTAAAGAGGATCCTTAAATACATCAAGGGAACCTTAGATGTTGCATTATGTTATGGGGAACCGAAATTTATTGTCAAAGGGTATGTTGATTCAGATTATGCAGGTGATATCGATAAAAGTAAATCTACCACTGCATATGTTTTCACACTTTGTGGTGGAATAGTAAGCTGGGTTTCAAAACTGCAGTCAGTTGTGGCGACGTTAACAACAGAGGCAGAATATGTAGCAGCTACTCAAGCTACTAAAGAGGCAGTATGGTTGAAAATGTTGTTGGAGGAACTCGGGCACAAACAAGAGAATATCACTCTATTCTGTGACAACCAGAGTGCCTTGCATCTTGCAAGGAATCCGGCATTTCATTCAAAGACAAAGCATATACGAGTTCAGTATCACTTCGTTCGTGAGAAAGTGGAAGAAGGAACCGTGGATATGCAGAAAATTCATACTGACGACAATGTGGCCGATTTTCTAACAAAGTCAATCAATCGTGACAAGTTTATTTGGTGCCGTTCCTCATGAGGCCTAGCGGAAACGTAAACAACATCATTGGCAAGGAAGGATTATCGTGTGAAGATTGATTGAGTCTTAAATCAAATCTTCAAGTGGGAGATTGTTGAAATAATAATAAAATTGGTTGTTGGTGGATGTAGTTGGTGAAATAAGTGGATGGTTGTTGGTGAGTTGTAGGTAAGACTTTTCATTACCTAACTTGCCTAACTCTCACTAAATCCTAATTCTTACTACTATAAATAGAGCCATAAGCAAGCATTCAAATCATCCCAAAACACATTCTTCTTCTTATATTCTAAGAGTGTAATAGAGAGTTTGAGTTTAGTCTCCTAATTGCAAGAGATATAAGCATTAGTAATTATCCTTGTAATTAGAGAGAAGTTGTAATTCCTATTATTCTTATTAGTGAAACGTTTCTTTCCTTGCCCGTGGTTTTTACCCTATTGGGGTTTTCCACGTTAAATCTCGGTGTTCCTTTATTATCGTTTTCATATTATTACTAGTGGTTTGCTATAATTCGGTGTCACTTTTCTCAACACATTTGACAGCCCCAATTAAGGGATTATGTAAAAAAGGTCAAATTGATCATCTTACAGCCTCAATTAAGGTATTATATAGAGATGAAGAGATTGTTAGTTAAAAGGAAATACCCTTGGACCGATTGGTACACCATTTAGCTCATCTGCAACAAAGATAGAGAAACTATAAGTTTTTGCGCGTTTCTGTGTACTTATTTAAGAAGAAAAATATAGAATGTAGTTCTTACAAGCAAATTCAACATTCCAATCCATTTGGTAACCGAGGTCTTTAGGTGGACTACGATGTGGATCATAAACGTAATAAGTAGTATATTGGTTTATCCCAATTAGGTCGAAAGATCCTTTCACCATTTTTACCTCTTCTTCTGTAAATTCGGGAAGACGGTCCTTAACAATGTTTTGCATTGTTTTTGGGTACTCACCATACACAATTGGATGCAAAAACCTGCATAAAACATCAGAAACTTTAATTCGTCTAAAAAGATGATTCACAATTTAGAAGTTAATTTTTGATCATCTTACCATCCAACATGAAAGTCTCGCGCTCTTTGCGCAGCCAAGTTGTCAGCCTTTGATCTACTAAGTGGTTCGTACCATACAAAGTCCAACAAAATCCCGATTCGACCCTGTTGTTCTTCCTATATGATCATAACATGAGATAATTCTATCTTGTACAAATTTATATGTTTTAGAGATGTCAAAACAATGATAATTGTTACATCTTACTTGATACTTTTGGCGGTATCTTTGAACTGCAGCTGCATGACTTAAGATCAAATTGTGGGCTACAATGTAAGGTTCAGTTCCTGAATTCCCATCAGTGCAATTCCCATATGCTTTAGAACACCTTCCCGGAGCGAAAAAACCATCGTCGTAGCCAAGAGCAGCCACAACTCTAGGCTCGTTAAACGTAAACCAATTTTTCACTCTATCTCCAAATGTCTTGAAACAGAAGTCCGCGTAATTAGCATAATCTTCCCTGATTTGATTTAGAGAAATAAAAAACAACGTCATTCCTACGTATATGAAATATGAAATCAGAATGATTCAAAGGTTCTAAATGATTCTGAATTACAATAAATACTCTGCTGAATGATGAAATATCATACTAACCCTTTACACAACTAAATAAAATAATGTAGTTGTTTGATAAATAATTTAGATATAATTTAAGAAGAATATAAAAAATAATGGAGTTGCTAAATGGTTAAGAAAATAGTTCAGCTTTAAGTGGTTCAAGTATCGTACATATTCTTCTCATTCAACATCATTTTTAATTCAGGCGTTACAAACAAACGCGTTCAATACTTAGTGATTCAACATCTAATGTTCCTCAATTAAGAAGCAAATTGCGATAAAGATTGCATAGAAATTTAAAAGGCACATACACAACTTTATGGCTTAACCATCCAAGATACTTCTCTTCAAGGGCTAACGGAAGATCGTAATGATTGAGATTGGCGTAAGGCGTGATGCCTGCAACAACAATATATCATCTCATTACCATTTGATTATATGTTTTTAAACTGTTGTTTTTCTTATCGATATTGAATTGATGGTTTTAATTTTATCCAAAAAGGTACATGTTCTACACTTTTTTTTTGGCGAAAAAAGTTGATTGCATTGAAAGTAGATAGAACCTTCATTAAAACAATGATCTTGTACTGTGATTATGTATAGTATTTATTTAGTTATTGCTATGCATAAGGAATTAAACATTACCTCTCATGATCATATAGTTGATTAAGCGGTTATAATAAGCAACTCCTTTTCTGTTTACTTTCCCGGTCCCATCTATACGTTGCAAATTAAACATGTATTGATCAATACGAGGTATGTAGTTGAAAATATCAAGTTTTAGATGATACTTACTTGGGAATATTCGAGTCCATGAGATGGAAAATCGATATGCATCAAAGTTGAGGTCAGCCATCAAATCGATATCTTCCTATGACAATCATAACGTGCACTAAGCATACAACAACAACTTCAACAACAATAACCAATACCACATATTCAAAATACGAGAGTTTAAAATGTAAACAGTTATCTATCTACTATAGAGTAAAGATCGAGAGTTATTTATTTACAAGAGTAAGGAGACTACTTATGAAATAATCTGGGTAAACTGTGTTCTTGTATATGACTCTGAAATACCAACAATATCATAATAATAACAAATTGTACTAAAATTTTAAAATAACAAGAGTTAATAAGGACTTCCAAAAATTGAAGCAATGAGATTTTAAGATTTCAGTTTATACTAAAGAGTATCGTCTGAGGTAGAGAGTAACAACTGTATCATATTGTTTGAGACAAGGAAATTGTACTAGTCTTTTCGAACCATATAACAAATAGAAAGTAACCTTGTATCGATGATATTGATCCACTGTAACTTCTCCTGTTGCATTGTTTGGCTCCAATCCTATATAAATCATATTAAAGAATTACAATTAATTTAGACTTATAACTTATAACTAGTGAAATGATCCGTGGAACCACCAGTTTGTTTAAACGAAACAGTTTAATGATATGTTTTAGTTATTAATTGAACGTAAATGCTAAAGTCAGTTAGTTTAATGCCTCGTTCCGACTAAGAAACTTGTCGTTGTTTTTACAAACATATTGATATACTAAACTTGGTCAGAATAAATGAACTACATTTATTCTCTCACCACCTAATTCCAAGTTTCATCACAATTGTTATTTTTCTTGTCATAAAAGCTACATTACAACATTTTATTGTGGCATGTATTTCGCATACATATGTACCGTAATTAATCCCGTAAGATAACCCATATTTGAATAATTAATATAATAATAATAAAATTTGCTCGAAAATTGAGTATTTATATTTTTAATAATAACTATTATTTAATAACAAATGCCTCTTTAATATTTTTTTAAAATTAAAATACAATTATTATATAAAAGTTGTACAATATGTTTCAAAGTTTGTACATGTACTCATGAGGTGTTTTGTAAAAGATTGTACAATTTATTTTAAAGTTTGTACATATGTTCATGGAGGTGTTTTATCATAAGGCTGTACATAATGTTTCAAATATTGTACATATGGTAATGGAGTGTTTTACCATGAGGTTGTACATAATGATTCAAATATTGTACATTTGATTATGAGAGTATTTTATCATAAAGTTGTAAATAATGCTTTATATATTATACAATTAATAATGGGGCTTAGAAATTCTTTCTTTATTTTTGAAAATTTTTTAAGCTTGAATAATCATTATTTATGAAATCATTATTTTAGAGATTTATATAATAATATAGATATTTGGTATATAATATTTCTTAAATTAACCTACAATGATTGTTCATTAGTTTTATCCTTTTTTAGTTTGGGTAAAAAGTTCATTTTTGCCAACAAAAACAAAGTTCATTTTTGGTACTAACGGATATTACTTTTAAAAATGGCATATGACACTTCACTTAGAGAATACATATATAAAGTCAGTGGCATGAGTGGCTCCATAATCCTCAATCTTTCGTTATGTAATTATGTAATTGTATGTAGGGGCTAAATTTTAGTTCCTATGTGTGTTGATGTGTACATAATCGGTGTGTATTTTTGGGGTTTCGAATTGTGGGTCCTCAATCTCCTTGTTTCTGTTTCTTGATTGTTGGTTAATATATTTGATGCTTTTCCAAAAAAATAATAATAAAAAATAAATAAATAAATATGCGGAGTAGAAGTCATATTTATATCATTTTTTTTTATTAAAAGATTGAATATTAACCTTTAAATAAGTTAATAACTATGACTTTCAATTGTTGATTTGAACCATAATGTTATAATTGTTTCTTATTTCAAATAGTTGACATATTTTTAGAACGATAACTCACACAACCAATATTTATTTATTCACTAATGTATCCATGATGTAGCTTGAACCTTTAACATATTTAGTTGAAAAGCTCATCGAATACGCTAGAATATAAGTTCTTTGGTAAATCAACCATTGACTTTGACATTGATTGAAATTTCAACAAAATATTTGAATCTCAACAATAAATTTATATTAACAAACTCAATTGCTATATTTCTATTACGGAGTATATCTAATAACAAAACAAAATCAATTATTTTTATTCACTTTCATGTATAAAAGATAAACGTATTTTAATTATTAATTATAGTTCTTAGTTATTAAATATTAATTATGTAAACTCACGAGTATACGCTTGTAAAAACTAACCATAAAATAATAGTTATACTATATATATATATATATATATATATATATATATATATATATATATATATATATATATATATATATATATATATATATATATATATATATATATATATATATATATAATTGTTTATATGTTTTGTTTGGAACGGGTAAAGTACAAAAAGTTGCTACCGTATGTTAAAACAAGATGTCAACTAGTTGCACCCTTGAGTGTGATTGCTTTTTAAATGAATGGTTTAATGTTAAATCATTCAGAATTTAATGCGTTTGTTTGTAAAATTTGAATTCTAAATGATAGACGGTATTGAATCATTCAGCAACATGTGTCGAACCATTCAACAACCTGTGTTAAACCATTGCAAATACAAAATTAGTGTACCAGGAGTTTTGATGAATTCGTCCCAAATGCTCGGTCCTCGTCCCCCCTTAGACGCCATACCTTCTACTTGGTAAGCCGACGTTGCGGTTCCAAACAAAAACCCTTCTTGAAACCTATTCCGGCTCAACTTATCGGTCGCACTGACAACCGCAATCAAAACCACCAACGACACTAGTGCTACTATGGATTTTGGATTTATCATGTTTTCGTATCTCATTACTAAATGTAGTACAGACCCGTTCTATATATAGTTGTAAACACGTACAACACGTCCCTATTGTTAGGATAAAAGTTTTCTTTTCCCAATTTATCTATATTTTTAATCAATACATTTTAAATAATAATCTCAATCAATATTCAATATATAAAATTAAATATAACATACTCTAATGACTTTTTCATGCTCACTAACTCTTGAAATAAAAAGGTGATTATATTAAAAGAGATTTTATAACGAGTGCTCTAAAATACGTGATAAAAAACAATTAAATAACCAAAATCATTAATAAATAACACTATCCGTAATTAATATGAATACACATATGGAAATATAAGGAGTTTATTAAATGATTAATAAGTTATAATTGGAAAGTCTAAGTGAATTGAATGTTTCTCGTGGTATGCCTTAAATAAACACGTTAGCAATTCCCATATTAAAATCGACAATTGATTTTGTGGAAAAATAAAAATCGATTAGTCGATGTATGTACTTAATCATCAGAAAGATATATATACATGTACCTAATGAATAAATATGTTCCTAAAAATATAATTACTCGGTGTCTTGAAAATAAATGTTCATTTTAAAAACTAGACAATTAATAATTAGTTTTAATGTAATGGCTATCTTCCAGTCTTAAGTGTTTCCTTTCATTTTATTTGCCATTATCACAAGAAGAGATATCCACTTTTAAAAAAGACCACGGATCAAAAACGTCCGTTTTACAAACGAACTATAACAATTCGCTTTTAAAACAAGAAAATTGTCAAAATTTCCTCGCAAGTCGCAAGCTGTCTTGCGAGCATTGCGAGTTGCGACTGGAAGACAATGCGAAGATCACCTTGCGACTTGGAGCGGTCGGGCACGAACAAAAATTTTCAGATCATTATAACTTTTGATCCGTAGCTGTATTTAGACACCATTTTTTTTAAATGTGTATTTTTTAGAGATCTAGCTGTTTTCATTAAAACCAACTTCCCAATTTTTATTCAAAAAGGGACCCATATTGCGGGTTGTAATTTTGTGTATAAATGTGTGATTTTTGAGTTGTTTAATATAGTTCAAATTGATTGAGTGGATTCATTTAGTTTTCGTCAATAATGGTTTAGAATTAAACGAATCACATTTAAGAAGGTTCTATAGCAACTTATGAGCGGTCAAAATGTGTTTAAAAGTCAAAATCAACGAAAATTGAAAAATTGAAGGTCTTCAAATTGATTGATGAGATTCATTAAGAACCTTACCCCATTTCGCAATGTAAAGGGTGGATTTGAGGGCATGCAGCACATGCGCTTGCACAGGGTCCATAATCAAAAGAGGTATATAATCCAACAATATGTAGTACTTATGAAAAACATTGTTATGACTGATAATGACACTTGACCTAATTTTTTAGTATTTGCTGAACTTAGTCTTACACATATTTAAAAATTTGTATATAAAAAAGCCTATTTTCTATTAATTGAACAAGGTCCATATAAAAATTGAAATCGTCGGATGCCTCTACGCAATGTCACCTTGCGACCTTGCGAATGCGTGATTTAGGCCCAACTCGTAACATCGCAAGCCAAAAAACACAAGTATCACATAGTCGCAAGGCTCGTAAGTACCTTGAGACTTGACCGCAATCCTTTACAACCTAGATTTTCTCGATGATGACCAGGCATTGCCCAAGTCGCAAGGCTCACAAGGCACCTTGCGACTTGCAATGACATTTTGACAATTTTTTTTATTTTGAGGGTGAATTGTTATAGTTCGTTAAAAAAAATTTAGGTGTTTTGGTCAATAGCCTTTTTTTTAAAAAGACACAATCATTTTTTCTCCTTCATTACATTTATCTCCTTCATTACATTTCCCCTCTTTTGAAACCTTACGAAATAAATTTGTCCTTAAAAAAGTAGAAACCTTTGTTTGGCGTTCGATTCAGAAGCGTCTACCTACAAAGATTGAACTTGATAAGAGGGGTATAGATTTACATAGTGTTAGATGTCCGAATTGCGATGATGATGTAGAATCCGTAGAACATTCGCTCATTTTTTGCAAGAACGTTTTGGACCTTTGGAATCGGGTATTTTGTTAGTATCACACCCCCAATTAGGGCCTGGGTGAATGTGACATTAATATCAAATAAACCAACATATTATAATATACGAGAACAATACTAAATGATAAGAATAAACTTTATTGAGTACGCAGCGGAAAATGAATGTCGTTACAATAATGAAAATTACAATAAAGTAATTGTTTCAAATGCAAGAATAATAAATGCGATATCTCTTGATCCTAAGTCCAAGTTGAAATGTCCCGTTCTTATTGATTAAAAACGTTCCATATTAATTGATTTCGTTGCGAGGTTTTGACCTCTATATGAGACGTTTTTCAAA
Organism: Rutidosis leptorrhynchoides; assembly: GCF_046630445.1. Lineage (NCBI taxonomy): Eukaryota > Viridiplantae > Streptophyta > Magnoliopsida > Asterales > Asteraceae > Rutidosis > Rutidosis leptorrhynchoides. The sequence continues at coordinate 605,246,740 of NC_092334.1, forward strand.
GACTGCATTCATTTTTAAAACAGACCATAACCTTTATTTCATAAATAAAGGTTTAAAAAGCTTTACGTAGATTATCAAATAATGATAATCTAAAATATCCTGTTTACACACGACCATTACATAATGGTTTACAATACAAATATGTTACATCGAAATCAGTTTCTTGAATGCAGTTTTTACACAATATCATACAAACATGGACTCCAAATCTTGTCCTTATTTTAGTATGCAACAGCGGAAGCTCTTAGTATTCACCTGAGAATAAACATGCTTTAAACGTCAACAAAAATGTTGGTGAGTTATAGGTTTAACCTATATATATCAAATCGTAACAATAGACCACAAGATTTCATATTTCAATACACATCCCATACATAAAGATAAAAATCATTCATATGGTGAACACCTGGTAACCGACATTAACAAGATGCATATATAAGAATATCCCCATCATTCCGGGACACCCTTCGGATATGATATAAATTTCGAAGTACTAAAGCATCCGGTACTTTGGATGGGGTTTGTTAGGCCCAATAGATCTATCTTTAGGATTCGCGTCAATTAGGGTGTCTGTTCCCTAATTCTTAGATTACCAGACTTAATAAAAAGGGGCATATTCGATTTCGATAATTCAACCATAGAATGTAGTTTCACGTACTTGTGTCTATTTTGTAAATCATTTATAAAACCTGCATGTATTCTCATCCCAAAAATATTAGATTTTAAAAGTGGGACTATAACTCACTTTCACAGATTTTTACTTCGTCGGGAAGTAAGACTTAGCCACTGGTTGATTCACGAACCTATAACAATATATACATATATATATCAAAGTATGTTCAAAATATATTTACAACACTTTTAATATATTTTGATGTTTTAAGTTTATTAAGTCAGCTGTCCTCGTTAGTAACCTACAACTAGTTGTCCACAGTTAGATGTACAGAAATAAATCGATAAATATTATCTTGAATCAATCCACGACCCAGTGTATACGTATCTCAGTATTGATCACAACTCAAACTATATATATTTTGGAATCAACCTCAACCCTGTATAGCTAACTCCAACATTCACATATAGAGTGTCTATGGTTGTTCCAAAATATATATAGATGTGTCGACATGATAGGTCGAAACATTGTATACGTGTCTATGGTATCTCAAGATTAAATAATATACAATACAAGTTGATTAAGTTATGGTTGGAATAGATTTGTTACCAATTTTCACGTAGCTAAAATGAGAAAAATTATCCAATCTTGTTTTACCCATAACTTCTTCATTTTAAATCCATTTTGAGTGAATCAAATTGCTATGGTTTCATATTGAACTCTATTTTATGAATCTAAATAGAAAAAGTATAGGTTTATAGTCGGAAAAATAAGTTACAAGTCGTTTTTGTAAAGGTAGTCATTTCAGTATGAAGAACGACGTCTAGATGACCATTTTAGAAAACATACTTCCACTTTGAGTTTAGCCATAATTTTTGGATATAGTTTCATGTTCATAATAAAAATCATTTTCTCAGAATAACAACTTTTAAATCAAAGTTTATCATAGTTTTTAATTAACTAACCCAAAACAGCCCGCGGTGTTACTACGATGGCGTAAATCCGGTTTTACGGTGTTTTTCGTGTTTCCAAGTTTTAAATCATTAAGTTAGCATATAATATAGATATAGAACATGTGTTTAGTTGATTTTAAAAGTCAAGTTAGAAGGATTAACTTTTATTTGCGAACAAGTTTAGAATTAACTAAACTATGTTCTAGTGATTACAAGTTTAAACCTTCGAATAAGATAGCTTTATATGTATGAATAGAATGATGTTATGAACATCATTACTACCTAGAGTTCCTTGGATAAACCTACTGGAAATGAAAAAAATAGATCTAGCTTCAAAGGATCCTTGGATGGCTTGAAAGTTCTTGAAGCAGAATCATGACACGAAAATAATTTCAAGTAAGATTTCCACTCGAAATAAGATTGTTATAGTTATAGAAATTGAATTAAAGTTTGAATATGATTATTACCTTGTATTAGAAAGATAACCTACTGTAAGTAACAAAGGTTTCTTGATCTTGGATGATTACTTGGAATGGATTTAGAAAACTTGGAAGTAAACTTGCAATCTTGGAAGTATTCTTGATTTTATGAAACTAGAACTTTTGAAATTTATGAAGAACACTTAGAACTTGAAGATAGAACTTGAGAGAGATCAATTAGATGAAGAAAATTGAAGAATGAAAGTGTTTGCAGGTGTTTTTGGTCGTTGATGTATGGATTAGATATAAAGGATATGTAATTTTGTTTTTATGTAAATAAGTCATGAATGATTACTCATATTTTTGTAATTTTATGAGATATTTCATGCTAGTTGCCAAATGATGGTTCCCACATGTGTTAGGTGACTCACATGGGCTGCTAAGAGCTGATCATTGGAGTGTATATACCAATGGTACATACATCTAAAAGCTGTGTATTGTACGAGTACGAATACGGGTGCATACGAGTAGAATTGTTGATGAAACTGAACGAGGATGTAATTGTAAGCATTTTTGTTAAGTAGAAGTATTTTGATAAGTGTCTTGAAGTCTTTAAAAATTGTATGAATACATATTAAAACACTACATGTATATACATTTTAACTGAGTCGTTAAGTCATCGTTAGTCGTTACATGTAAGCGTTGTTTTGAAACCTTTAGGTTAACGATCTTGTTAAATGTTGTTAACCCAATGTTTATAATATCAAAAGAGATTTTAAATTATTATGTTATCATGATATTATGATATACGAATATCTCTTAACATGATATATATACATTAAATGTCGTTACAACGATAATCGTTACATATATGTCTCGTTTCAAAATCATTAAGTTAGTAGTCTTGTTTTTACATATGTAGTTCATTGTTAATATACTTAATGATATGTTTACTTATCATAATATCATGTTAACTATATATATAACCATATATATGTCATCATATAGTTTTTACAAGTTTTAACGTTCGTGAATCACCGGTCAACTTGGGTGGTCAATTGTCTATATGAAACCTATTTCAATTAATCAAGTCTTAACAAGTTTGATTGCTTAACATGTTGGAAACACTTAATCATGTAAATAAAAATTTCATTTAATATATATATAAACATGGAAAAGTTCGGGTCACTACAGTACCTACCCGTTAAATAAATTTCGTCCCGAAATTTTAAGCAGTTGGAGGTGTTGACGTATCTTCTGGAAATAAATGCGGGTATTTCTTCTTCATCTGATCTTCACGCTCCTAGGTGAACTCGGGTCCTCTACAAGCATTCCATCGAACCTTAACAATCGGTATTTTGTTTTGTTTAAGTCTTTTAACCTCACGATCCATTATTTCGACAGGTTCTTCAATGAATTGAAGTTTTTCATTGATTTGGATTTCGTCCAACGGAATAGTGAGATCTTCTTTAGCAAAACATTTCTTCAAATTTGAGACGTGGAAAGTGTTATGTACAGCCGCGAGTTGTTGAGGTAGCTCCAGTTGGTAAGCTACTGGTCCGACACGATCTATAATCTTGAATGGTCCAATGTACCTTGGATTTAGTTCCCCCGTTTACCAAATCGAACAACACCTTTCCAAGGTGAAACCTTAAGCATGACCATTTCTCCAATTTCAAACTCTATATCTTTTCTTTTACTGTCCGCGTAGCTCTTTTGTCGACTCTGGGCGGTTTTCAATCTTTGTTGAATTTGGATGATTTTCTCGGTAGTTTCTTGTATTATCTCCGGACCCGTAATCTGTCTATCCCCCACTTCACTCCAACAAATCGGAGACCTGCACTTTCTACCATAAAGTGCTTCAAATGGTGCCATCTCAATGCTTGAATGGTAGCTGTTGTTGTAGGAAAATTCTACTAATGGTAGATGTCGATCCCAACTGTTTCCGAAATCAATAACACATGCTCGTAGCATGTCTTCAAGCGTTTGTATCATCCTTTCGCTCTGTCCATCAGTTTGTGGATGATAGGTAGTACTCATGTCTAGACGAGTTCCTAATGCTTGCTGTAATGTCTGCCAGAATCTTGAAATAAATCTGCCATCCCTATCAGAGATAATAGAGATTGGTATTCCATGTCTGGAGACGACTTCCTTCAAATACAGTCGTGCTAACTTCTCCATCTTGTCATCTTCTCTTATTGGCAGGAAGTGTGCTTATTTGGTGAGACGATCAACTATTACCCAAATAGTATCAAAACCACTTGCAGTCCTTGGCAATTTAGTGATGAAATCCATGGTAATGTTTTCCCATTTCCATTCCAGGATTTCGGGTTGTTGAAGTAGACTTGATGGTTTCTGATGCTCAGCTTTGACCTTAGAACACGTCAAACATTCTCCTACGTATTTAGCAACATCGACTTTCATACCCGACCACCAAAAATGTTTCTTGAGATCCTTATACATCTTCCCCGTTCCAGGATGTATTGAGTATCTGGTTTTATGAGCTTCTCTAAGTACCATTTCTCTCATATCTCCAAATTTTGGTACCCAAATCCTTTCAGCCCTATACCGGTTTCCGTCTTCCCAAATATTAAGATGCTTCTCCGATCCTTTGGGTATTTCATCCTTTAAATTTCCCTCTTTTAAAACTCCTTATTGCGCCTCCTTTATTTGAGTAGTAAGGTTATTGTGAATCATTATATTCATAGATTTTACTCGAATGGGTTCTTTGTCCTTCCTGCTCAAGGCGTCGGCTACCACATTTGCCTTCCCAGGGTGGTAACGAATCTCAAAGTCGTAATCATTCAACAATTCAATCCACCTACGCTGCCTCATATTCAGTTGTTTCTGATTAAATATGTGTTGAAGACTTTTGTGGTCGGTATATATAATACTTTTGACCCCATATAAGTAGTGCCTCCAAGTCTTTAATGCAAAAACAACCGCACCCAATTCCAAATCATGCGTCGTATAATTTTGTTCGTGAATCTTCAATTGTCTAGACGCATAAGCAATCACCTTTGTTCGTTGCATTAATACACAACCGAGACCTTGTTTTGATGCGTCACAATAAATCACAAAATCATCATTCCCTTCAGGCAATGACAATATAGGTGCCGTAGTTAGCTTTTTCTTCAATAACTAGAACGCTTTCTCTTGTTCATCCTTCCATTCAAATTTCTTCCCTTTATGCGTTAATGCAGTCAAGGGTTTTGCTATTCTGGAAAAGTCTTGGATGAACCTTCTGTAGTAACCAGCTAGTCCTAAAAATTGACGTATATGCTTCGGAGTTTTTGGGGTTTCCCACTTTTCAACGGTTTCGATCTTTGTCGGGTCCACCTGGATACCTTCTTTGTTCACTATGTGTGAAATGTCCCGTTCTTATTGATTAAAAACGTTCCATATTAATTGATTTCGTTGCGAGGTTTTGACCTCTATATGGGACGTTTTTCAAAGACTGCATTCATTTTAAAACAAACCATAACCTTTATTTCATCAATAAAGGTTTAAAAAGCTTTACGTAGATTATCAAATAATGATAATCTAAAATATCATGTTTACACACGACCATTACATAATGGTTTACAATACAAATATGTTACAACAAAATAAGTTTCTTGAATGCAGTTTTTACACAATATCATACAAGCATGGACTCCAAATCTCGTCCTTATTTAAGTATGCGACAGCGGAAGCTCTTAATAATCACCTGAGAATAAACATGCTTAAAACGTCAACAAAAATGTTGGTGAGTTATAGGTTTAACCTATATATATCAAATCATAATAATAGACCACAAGATTTCATATTTCAATACACATCCCATACATAGAGATAAAAATCATTCATATGGTGAACACCTGGTAACCGACATTAACAAGATGCATATATAAGAATATCCCCATCATTCCGGGACACCCTTCAGATATGATATAAATTTCGAAGTACTAAAGCATCCGGTACTTTGGATGGGGTTTGTTAAGCCCAATGGATCTATCTTTAGGATTCGCGTCAATTAGGGTGTCTGTTCCCTAATTCTTAGATTACCAGACTTAATAAAAAGGGGCATATTCGATTTCGATAATTCAACCATAGAATGTAGTTTCACGTACTTGTGTCTATTTTGTAAATCATTTATAAAACCTGCATGTATTCTCATCCCAAAAAATATTAGATTTTAAAAGTGGGACTATAACTCACTTTCACAGATTTTTACTTCGTCGGGAAGTAAAACTTGGCCACTGGTTGATTCACGAACCTATAACAATATATACATATATATCAAAGTATGTTCAAAATATATTTACAACACTTTTAATATATTTTGATGTTTTAAGTTTATTAAGTCAGCTGTCCTCGTTAGTAACCTACAACTAGTTGTCCACAGTTAGATGTACAGAAATAAATCGATAAATATTATCTTGAATCAATCCACGATCCAGTGTATACGTATCTCAGTATTGATCACAACTCAAACTATATATATTTTGGAATCAACCTCAACCCTGTATAGCTAACTCCAACATTCACATATAGAGTGTCTATGGTTGTTCCGAAATATATATAGATGTGTCGACATGATAGGTCGAAACATTGTATACGTGTCTATGGTATCTCAAGATTACATAATATATAATACAAGTTGATTAAGTTATGGTTGGAATAGATTTGTTACCAATTTTCACGTAGCTAAAATGAGAAAAATTATCCAATCTTGTTTTACCCATAACTTCTTCATTTTAAATCCGTTTTGAGTTAATAAAATTGCTATGGTTTCATATTGAACTCTATTTTATGAATCTAAACAAAAAAAGTTTAGGTTTCTAGTCGGAAAAATAAGTTACAAGTCGTTTTTGTAAAGGTAGTCATTTCAGTCGAAAGAACGACGTCTAGATGACCATTTTAGAAAACATACTTCCACTTTGAGTTTAACCATAATTTTTGGATATAGTTTCATGTTCATAATAAAAATCATTTTCTCAGAATAACAACTTTTAAATCAAAGTTTATCATAGTTTTTAATTAACTAACCCAAAACAGCCCGCGGTGTTACTACGACGGCGTAAATCCGATTTTACGGTGTTTTTCGTGTTTCCAGGTTTTAAATCATTAAGTTAGCATATCATATAGATATAGAACATGTGTTTAGTTGATTTTAAAAGTCAAGTTAGAAGGATTAACTTTTGTTTGCGAACAAGTTTAGAATTAACTAAACTATGTTCTAGTGATTACAAGTTTAAACCTTCGAATAAGATAGCTTTATATGTATGAATCGAATGATGTTATGAACATCATTACTACCTTAAGTTCCTTGGATAAACCTACTGGAAAAGAAAAAAATGGATCTAGCTTCAATGGATCCTTGGATGGCTCGAAGTTCTTGAAGCAGAATCATGACACGAAAACAAGTTCAAGTAAGATCATCACTTGAAATAAGATTGTTATAGTTATAGAAATTGAACCAAAGTTTGAATATGATTATTACCTTGTATTAGAATGATAACCTACTGTAAGAAACAAAGATTTCTTGAGGTTGGATGATCACCTTACAAGATTGGAAGTGAGCTAGCAAACTTGAAAGTATTCTTGATTTTATGAAACTAGAACTTTTGGAATTTATGAAGAACACTTAGAACTTGAAGATAGAACTTGAGAGAGATCAATTAGATGAATAAAATTGAAGAATGAAAGTATTTGTAGGTGTTTTTGGTCGTTGGTGTATGGATTAGATATAAAGGATATGTTATTTTGTTTTCATGTAAATAAGTCATGAATGATTACTCATATTTTTGTAATTTTATGAGATATTTCATGCTAGTTGCCAAATGATGGTTCCCACATGTGTTAGGTGACTCACATGGGCTGCTAAGAGCTGATCATTGGAGTGTATATACCAATAGTGAAATGTCCCGTTCTTATTGATTAAAAACGTTCCATATTAATTGATTTCGTTGCGAGGTTTTGACCTCTATATGAGACGTTTTTCAAAGACTGCATTCGTTTTTAAAACAAACCATAACCTTTATTTCATAAATAAAGGTTTAAAAAGCTTTACGTAGATTATCAAATAATGATAATCTAAAATATCCTGTTTACACACGACCATTACATAATGGTTTACAATACAAATATGTTACATCGAAATCAGTTTCTTGAATGCAGTTTTTACACAATATCATACAAACATGGACTCCAAATCTTGTCCTTATTTTAGTATGCAACAGCGGAAGCTCTTAATATTCACCTGAGAATAAACATGCTTTAAACGTCAACAAAAATGTTGGTGAGTTATAGGTTTAACCTATATATATCAAATCGTAACAATAGACCACAAGATTTCATATTTCAATACACATCCCATACATAGAGATAAAAATCATTCATATGGTGAACACCTGGTAACCGACATTAACAAGATGCATATATAAGAATATCCCCATCATTCCGGGACACCCTTCGGATATGATATAAATTTCGAAGTACTAAAGCATCCGGTACTTTGGATGGGGTTTGTTAGGCCCAATAGATCTATCTTTAGGATTCGCGTCAATTAGGGTGTCTGTTCCCTAATTCTTAGATTACCAGACTTAATAAAAAGGGGCATATTCGATTTCGATAATTCAACCATAGAATGTAGTTTCACGTACTTGTGTCTATTTTGTAAATCATTTATAAAACCTGCATGTATTCTCATCCCAAAAATATTAGATTTTAAAAGTGGGACTATAACTCACTTTCACAGATTTTTACTTCGTCGGGAAGTAAGACTTGGCCACTGGTTGATTCACGAACCTATAACAATATATACATATATATCAAAGTATGTTCAAAATATATTTACAACACTTTTAATATATTTTGATGTTTTAAGTTTATTAAGTCAGCTGTCCTCGTTAGTAACCTACAACTAGTTGTCCACAGTTAGATGTACAGAAATAAATCGATAAATATTATCTTGAATCAATCCACGACCCAGTGTATACGTATCTCAGTATTGATCACAACTCAAACTATATATATTTTGGAATCAACCTCAACCCTGTATAGCTAACTCCAACATTCACATATAGAGTGTCTATGGTTGTTCCGAAATATATATAGATGTGTCGACATGATAGGTCGAAACATTGTATACGTGTCTATGGTATCTCAAGATTACATAATATACAATACAAGTTGATTAAGTTATGGTTGGAATAGATTTGTTACCAATTTTCACGTAGCTAAAATGAGAAAAATTATCCAATCTTGTTTTACCCATAACTTCTTCATTTTAAATCCGTTTTGAGTGAATCAAATTGCTATGGTTTCATATTGAACTATATTTTATGAATCTAAACAGAAAAAGTATAGGTTTATAGTCGGAAAAATAAGTTACAAGTCGTTTTTGTAAAGGTAGTCATTTCAGTCGAAAGAACGACGTCTGGATGACCATTTTAGAAAACATACTTCCACTTTGAGTTTAACCATAATTTTTGGATATAGTTTCATGTTCATAATAAAAATCATTTTCTCAGAATAACAACTTTTAAATCAAAGTTTATCATAGTTTTTAATTAACTAACCCAAAACAGCCAGCGGTGTTACTACGACGGCGTAAATCCGGTTTTACGGTGTTTTTCGTGTTTCCAGGTTTTAAATCATTAAGTTAGCATATCATATAGATATAGAACATGTGTTTAGTTGATTTTAAAAGTCAAGTTAGAAGGATTAACTTTTGTTTGCGAACAAGTTTAGAATTAACTAAACTATGTTCTAGTGATTACAAGTTTAAACCTTCGAATAAGATAGCTTTATATGTATGAATCGAATGATGTTATGAACATCATTACTACCTTAATTTCCTTGGATAAACCTACTGGAAAAGAGAAAAATGGATCTAGCTTCAATGGATCCTTGGATGGCTCGAAGTTCTTGAAGCAGAATCATGACACGAAAACAAGTTCAAGTAAGATCATCACTTGAAATAAGATTGTTATAGTTATAGAAATTGAACTAAAGTTTGAATATGATTATTACCTTGTATTAGAATGATAACCTACTGTAAGAAACAAAGATTTCTTGATGTTGGATGATCACCTTACAAGATTGGAAGTGAGCTAGCAAACTTGAAAGTATTCTTGATTTTATGTAACTAGAACTTGTAAAATATATGAAGAACACTTAGAACTTGAAGATAGAACTTGAGAGAGATCAATTAGATGAAGAAAATTGAAGAATAAAAGTGTTTGTAGGTGTTTTTGGTCGTTGGTGTATGGATTAGATGTAAAGGATATGTAATTTTGTTTTCATGTAAATAAGTCATGAATGATTACTCATATTTTTGTAATTTTATGAGATATTTTATGCTAGTTGCCAAATGATGGTTCCCACATGTGTTAGGTGACTCACATGGGCTGCTAAGAGCTGATCATTGGAGTGTATATACCAATAGTACATACATCTAAAAGCTGTGTATTGTACGAGTACGAATACGGGTGCATACGAGTAGAATTGTTGATGAAACTGAACGAGGATGTAATTGTAAGCATTTTTGTTAAGTAGAAGTATTTTGATAAGTGTATTGAAGTCTTTCAAAAGTGTATAAATACATATTAAAACACTACATGTATATACATTTTAACTGAGTCGTTAAGTCATCGTTAGTCGTTACATGTAAATGTTGTTTTGAAACTTTTAGGTTAACGATCTTGTTAAATGTTGTTAACCCAATGTTTATAATATCAAAAGAGATTTTAAATTATTATATTATCATGATATTATGATGTACGAATATCTCTTAATATGATATATATACATTAAATGTCGTTACAACGATAATCGTTACATATATGTCTCGCTTCAAAATCATTAAGTTAGTAGTCTTGTTTTTACATATGTAGTTCATTGTTAATATATTTAATGATATGTTTACTTATCATAATATAATGTTAACTATATATATAACCATATATATGTCATCATATAGTTTTACAAGTTTTAACGTTCGTGAATCACCGGTCAACTTGGGTGGTCAATTGTCTATATGAAACATATTTCAATTAATTAAGTCTTAACAAGTTTGATTGCTTAACATGTTGGAAACATTTAATCATGTAAATATCAATCTCAATTAATATATATAAACATGGAAAAGTTCGGGTCACTACAGTACCTACCCGTTAAATAAATTTCGTCCCGAAATTTTAAGCTGTTGAAGGTGTTGACGAATCTTCTGGAAATAGATGTGGGTATTTCTTCTTCATCTGATCTTCACGCTCCCAGGTGAACTCGGGTCCTCTACGAGCATTCCATCGAACCTTAACAATTGGTATCTTGTTTTGCTTAAGTCTTTTAACCTCACGATCCATTATTTCGACGGGTTCTTCGATGAATTGAAGTTTTTCGTTGATTTGGATTTCATCTAACGGAATAGTGAGATCTTCTTTAGCAAAACATTTCTTTAAATTCGAGACGTGGAAAGTGTTATGTACAGCCGCGAGTTGTTGAGGTAACTCTAGTCGGTAAGCTACTGGTCCGACACGATCAATAATCTTGAATGGTCCAATAAACCTTGGATTTAATTTCCCTCGTTTACCAAATCGAACAACGCCTTTCCAAGGTGCAACTTTAAGCATGACCATCTCTCCAATTTCAAATTCTATATCTTTTCTTTTAATGTCAGCGTAGCTCTTTTGTTGACTTTGGGCGGTTTTCAACCGTTGTTGAATTTGGATGATCTTCTCGGTAGTTTCTTGTATAATCTCCGGACCCGTAATCTGTCTATCCCCCACTTCACTCCAACAAATCGGAGACCTGCACTTTCTACCATAAAGTGCTTCAAACGGCGCCATCTCAATGCTTGAATGGTAGCTGTTGTTGTAGGAAAATTCTGCTAACGGTAGATGTCGATCCCAACTGTTTCCAAAATCAATAACACATGCTCGTAGCATGTCTTCAAGCGTTTGTATCGTCCTTTCGCTCTGCCCATCAGTTTGTGGATGATAGGCAGTACTCATGTCTAGACGAGTTCCTAATGCTTGCTGTAATGTCTGCCAGAATCTTGAAATAAATCTACCATCCCTATCAGAGATAATAGAGATTGGTATTCCATGTCTGGAGACGACTTCCTTCAAATACAGTCGTGCTAACTTCTCCATCTTGTCATCTTCTCTTATTAGCAGGAAGTGTGCTGATTTGGTGAGACGATCAACTATTACCCAAATAGTATCAAAACCACTTGCAGTCCTTGGCAATTTAGTGATGAAATCCATGGTAATGTTTTCCCATTTCCATTCTGGGATTTCGGGTTGTTGAAGTAGACCTGATGGTTTCTGATGCTCAGCTTTGACCTTAGAACACGTCAAACATTCTCCTACGTATTTAGCAACATCGGCTTTCATACCCGGCCACGAAAAATGTTTCTTGAGATCCTTGTACATCTTCCCCGTTCCAGGATGTATTGAGTATCTGGTTTTATGAGCTTCTCTAAGTACCATTTCTCTCATATCTCCAAATTTTGGTACCCAAATCCTTTCAGCCCTATACCGGGTTCCGTCTTCCCGAATATTAAGATGCTTCTCCGATCCTTTGGGTATTTCATCCTTTAAATTTCCCTCTTTTAAAACTCCTTGTTGCGCCTCCTTTATTTGAGTAGTAAGGTTATTATGAATCATTATATTCATAGATTTTACTCGAATGGGTTCTCTGTCCTTCCTGCTCAAGGCATCGGCTACCACATTTGCCTTCCCCGGGTGGTAACGAATCTCAAAGTCGTAATCATTCAATAATTCAATCCACCTACGCTGCCTCATATTCAGTTGTTTCTGATTAAATATGTGTTGAAGACTTTTGTGGTCGGTATATATAATACTTTTGACCCCATATAAGTAGTGCCTCCAAGTCTTTAATGCAAAAACAACCGCGCCTAATTCCAAATCATGCGTCGTATAATTTTGTTCGTGAATCTTTAATTGTCTAGACGCATAAGCAATCACCTTCGTTCGTTGCATTAATACACAACCGAGACCTTGCTTTGATGCATCACAATAAATCACAAAATCATCATTCCCTTCAGGCAATGACAATATAGGTGCCGTAGTTAGCTTTTTCTTCAATAACTGAAACGCTTTCTCTTGTTCATCATTCCATTCAAATTTCTTCCCTTTATGCGTTAATGCAGTCAAGGGTTTTGCTATTCTGGAAAAGTCTTGGATGAACCTTCTGTAATAACCAGCTAGTCCTAAAAACTGGCGTATGTGTTTCGGAGTTTTCGGGGTTTCCCACTTTTCAACAGTTTCTATCTTTGCCGGATCCACCTTAATACCTTCTTTGTTCACTATGTGACCGAGGAATTGAACTTCTTCCAACCAAAATGCACACTTTGAAAACTTAGCGTACAATTCTTCTTTCCTCAATACTTCTAACACCTTTCTCAAATGTTCACCGTGTTCTTGGTCATTCTTTGAGTAAATAAGTATGTCATCAATGAAAACAATGACAAACTTGTCAAGGTATGGTCCACACACTCGGTTCATAAGGTCCATGAACACAGCTGGTGCATTAGTTAAACCAAACGGCATGACCATAAACTCGTAATGACCGTAACGTGTTCTGAAAGCAGTCTTTGGAATATCATCTTCTTTCACCCGCATTTGATGATACCCGGAACGTAAGTCAATCTTTGAATAAATAGACGAGCCTTGTAGTTGATCAAATAAGTCGTCGATTCTCGGTAGTGGGTAGCGGTTCTTGATGGTAAGTTTGTTCAACTCTCGGTAGTCGATACACAACCTGAATGTACCATCTTTCTTCTTGACAAACAAAACAGGAGCTCCCCACGGTGATGTGCTTGGTCGAATGAAACCATGCTCTAAAAGTTCTTGTAATTGGCTTTGCAGTTCTTTCATCTCGCTGGGTGCGAGTCTGTATGGAGCACGAGTTATTGGTGCAGCTCCTGGTACAAGATCTATTTGAAATTCAACGGATCGATGTGGGGGTAATCCCGGTAATTCTTTCGGAAATACATCGGGAAATTCTTTTGCAATGGGAACATCATTGATGCTCTTTTCTTCAGTTTGTACTTTCTCGACGTGTGCTAGAACAGCATAGCAACCTTTTCTTATTAGTTTTTGTGCCTTCAAATTACTAATAAGATGTAGCTTCGTGTTGCCCTTTTCTCCGTACACCATTAAGGGTTTTCCTTTTTCTCGTATAATGCGAATTGCATTTTTGTAACAAACGATCTCTGCTTTCACTTCTTTCAACCAGTCCATACCGATTATCACATCAAAACTCCCTAACTCTACTGGTATCAAATCAATCTTAAATGTTTCGCTAACCAGTTTAATTTCTCGATTCCGACATATATTATCTGCTGAAATTAATTTACCATTTTCTAATTCGAGTAAAAATTTACTATCCAAAGGCGTCAATGGACAACTTAATTTAGCACAAAAATCTCTACTCATATAGCTTCTATCCGCACCCGAATCAAATAAAACGTAAGCAGATTTATTGTCAATAAGAAACGTACCCGTAACAAGCTCCGGGTCTTCTTGTGCCTCTGCCGCATTAATATTGAAAACTCTTCCGCGGCCTTGTCCATTCGTGTTCTCCTGGTTCGGGCAATTTCTAATAATGTGGCCCGGTTTTCCACATTTATAACAAACTACATTGGCATAACTTGCTCCGACACTACTTGCTCCGCCATTACTCGTTCTGACACCATTTGTTCCTTTCGTTCTATTAACCCCTGGTCCGTAGACCTCACACTTCGCCGCGCTATGACCATTTCTTTTACACTTGTTGCAAAATTTGGTGCAGAACCCCGAGTGATTCTTTTCACACCTTTGGCATAGCTGCTTCTGATTGTTGTAGTTGCGGTTATTATTGTTGTTGGGATGATTGTTGTAGTTGCTGCTGTTGTTGTTGTTGTTGTTGTTGTTGTTGGGCCGTTTGTTGTAGTTGCGATTGATGTTGCGATTGTTGGGATAATTGTTGCGATTATTGTTGTAATTGCTGTTGTTGTTGTATTGGTGATTCTTATCACCGTTTTCCTCCCACTTTCTTTTGACTTGCTTCATATTGGCCTCTTCAGCAGTCTGTTCTTTAATTCTTTCTTCAATTTGGTTCACTAGTTTGTGAGCCATTCTACATGCCTGTTGTATGGAGGTGGGCTCGTGTGAACTTATATCTTCTTGGATTCTTTCCGGTAATCCTTTCACAAACGCGTCGATCTTCTCTTCCTCATCTTCGAATGCTCCCGGACACAATAGGCACAATTCTGTGAATCGTCTTTCGTACGTGGTAATATCAAATCCTTGGGTTCGTAACCCTCTAAGTTCTGTCTTGAGCTTATTGACCTCGGTTCTGGGACGGTACTTCTCGTTCATCAAGTGCTTGAATGCTGACCACGGTAGTGCGTACGCATCATCTTGTCCCACTTGCTCTAGATAGGTATTCCACCATGTTAACGCAGAACCTGTGAAGGTATGCGTAGCGTACTTCACTTTGTCCTCTTCAGTACACTTACTTATGGCAAACACCGATTCAACCTTCTCGGTCCACCGTTTCAATCCGATCGGTCCTTCGGTTCCATCAAATTCCAAAGGTTTGCAGGCAGTGAATTCTTTGTAGGTGCATCCTACACGATTTCCTGTACTGCTAGATCCAAGGTTATTGTTGGTATGTAGCGCAGCCTGTACTGCGGCTATGTTTGAAGATAGAAAAGTACGGAATTCCTCTTCATTCATATTCACGGTGTGTCGAGTAGTCGGTGCCATTTCCTTCAAAATAGTTAAATGGAACAAGTTAATCATACAGAATATTAAGAGTAGTTAATAGTATTTCGTAGCATAATATGAACTCATTTATAAAAGCTTTTTCTTCATATTAGCGTTTTATAAGTTTAAATTCGGGTAGTACCTACCCGTTAAGTTCATACTTAGTAGCTAATATACAATTCAACTACTACAATTCTATATGAAAAACTGATTATAATAATATTTCGCGTTCAAACTTTTATACAATATTTTACAAACTTACAATACCGCTTATTTTACATAAAGCATGAAATATAGCACACAATAACTTTGATACAAGATAGTTGTGAAGACAATTCTAGCTAGTACACAAGTCGTTCGGCAAAGGCAATAAAGACACTTAATTCATACGTCCAGAAACAAGTCATGCATTCTGGTTTTACTAGGACTACTTCCCATCCTTGGTCTTGTGCAACATAACCATTATGGCCGTTGATAAGACAGCGTGTTGTAACGTCGTCAAAGGGACGAGGGTTACGTAATGTCCAACAGTCCCGTAATAATCTAAAAACCTCATTTCTTACCCCAATTACCGACTCCGTCACTTGTGGAAACGTTTTGTTTAATAGTTGTAGCCCGATGTTCTTGTTCTCACTTTGGTGAGAAGCGAACATTACTAATCCGTAAGCATAACATGCTTCTTTATGTTGCATGTTAGCCGCTTTTTCTAAATCACGAAGTCCAATATTCGGATATATTGAGTCAAAATAATTTCTTAACCCGTTGCGTAAAATAGCATTTGGGTTCCCCGCAATATATGCGTCAAAGTAAACACATCGTAACTTATGGGTTTCCCAATATGATATCCCCCATCTTTCAAACGAAAGTCTCTTATAAACCAAGACATTCTTGGAACGTTCTTCGAATGTCTTACAAACTGATCTCGCCTTAAATAGTTGTGCCGAGGAATTCTGGCCGACTCTAGACAAGATTTCATCAATCATGTCTCCGGGTAGGTCTCTTAAAATATTGGGTTGTCTATCCATTTTGTGTTTTTAAACTGTAAAATAGACAAGAGTTAGATTCATAAAAAAATACTTATTAATACAAGCAATTTTTACATATATCATAAAGCATAAGAACACTATATTACATATATTACACCACACGAATACAACTATCTTATTCCGACTCGCTCGTTTCTTCTTCTTCAGTTTTGGTTCGTTTTGCCAAGTTTCTAGGGATATATGATGTTCCCCTAATACGAGCCGTCGTTATCCACATTGGTTTAGAAAAACCTGGTGGTTTAGAGGTTCCCGGGTCATTGTTACAACTTAAGGACTTCGGGGGTTGACGATACATATAAAGTTCATCGGGGTTGGAATTAGATTTCTCTATTTTTATGCCCTTTCCCTTATTATTTTCTTTTGCCTTTTTAAATTCAGTTGGGGTAATTTCTATAACATCATCGGAATTCTCGTCGGAATCCGATTCATCGGAGAATTGGTAATCCTCCCAATATTTTGCTTCCTTGGCGGAAACACCATTGACCATAATTAACCTTGGTCGGTTGGTTGAGGATTTTCTTTTACTTAACCGTTTTATTATTTCCCCCACCGGTTCTATTTCTTCATCCGGTTCCGATTCTTCTTCCGGTTCCGATTCTTCTTCCGGTTCCGACTCTTCTGCCGGTTCCTCTTCGGGAACTTGTGAATCAGTCCACGAATCATTCTAATTTACATTTGACTCTTCATTATTATTAGGTGAGTCAATGGGACTTGTTCTAGAGGTAGACATCTATCACATAATATCAAACGCGTTAAGAGATTAATATATCACATAATATTCACATGTTAAAAATATATAGTTTCCAACAAAATTTGTTAAGCAATCATTTTTCAAGTAAACACGGTCGAAGTCCAGACTCACTAATGCATCCTAACAAAATCGATAAGACACACTAATGAAAAATTCTGGTTCTCTAAGACCAACGCTCGGATACCAACTGAAATGTCCCGTTCTTATTGATTAAAAACGTTCCATATTAATTGATTTCGTTGCGAGGTTTTGACCTCTATATGAGACGTTTTTCAAAGACTGCATTCGTTTTTAAAACAAACCATAACCTTTATTTCATAAATAAAGGTTTAAAAAGCTTTACGTAGATTATCAAATAATGATAATCTAAAATATCCTGTTTACACACGACCATTACATAATGGTTTACAATACAAATATGTTACATCGAAATCAGTTTCTTGAATGCAGTTTTTACACAATATCATACAAACATGGACTCCAAATCTTGTCCTTATTTTAGTATGCAACAGCGGAAGCTCTTAATATTCACCTGAGAATAAACATGCTTTAAACGTCAACAAAAATGTTGGTGAGTTATAGGTTTAACCTATATATATCAAATCGTAACAATAGACCACAAGATTTCATATTTCAATACACATCCCATACATAGAGATAAAAATCATTCATATGGTGAACACCTGGTAACCGACATTAACAAGATGCATATATAAGAATATCCCCATCATTCCGGGACACCCTTCGGATATGATATAAATTTCGAAGTACTAAAGCATCCGGTACTTTGGATGGGGTTTGTTAGGCCCAATAGATCTATCTTTAGGATTCGCGTCAATTAGGGTGTCTGTTCCCTAATTCTTAGATTACCAGACTTAATAAAAAGGGGCATATTCGATTTTGATAATTCAACCATAGAATGTAGTTTCACGTACTTGTGTCTATTTTGTAAATCATTTATAAAACCTGAATGTATTCTCATCCCAAAAATATTAGATTTTAAAAGTGGGACTATAACTCACTTTCACAGATTTTTACTTCGTCGGGAAGTAAGACTTGGCCACTGGTTGATTCACGAACCTATAACAATATATACATATATATCAAAGTATGTTCAAAATATATTTACAACACTTTTAATATATTTTGATGTTTTAAGTTTATTAAGTCAGCTGTCCTCGTTAGTAACCTACAACTAGTTGTCCAC
This sequence comes from Rutidosis leptorrhynchoides, assembly GCF_046630445.1. NCBI lineage: Eukaryota > Viridiplantae > Streptophyta > Magnoliopsida > Asterales > Asteraceae > Rutidosis > Rutidosis leptorrhynchoides. The sequence continues at coordinate 605,265,492 of NC_092334.1, forward strand.
AGTTAGATGTACAGAAATAAATCGATAAATATTATCTTGAATCAATCCACGATCCAGTGTATACATATCTCAGTATTGATCACAACTCAAACTATATATATTTTGGAATCAACCTCAACCCTGTATAGCTAACTCCAACATTCACATATAGAGTGTCTATGGTTGTTCCGAAATATATATAGATGTGTCGACATGATAGGTCGAAATATTGTATACGTGTCTATGGTATCTCAAGATTACATAATATACAATACAAGTTGATTAAGTTATGGTTGGAATAGATTTGTTACCAATTTTCACGTAGCTAAAATGAGAAAAATTATCCAATCTTGTTTTACCCATAACTTCTTCATTTTAAATCCGTTTTGAGTGAATCAAATTGCAATGGTTTCATATTGAACTATATTTTATGAATCTAAACATAAAAAGTATAGGTTTATAGTCGGAAAAATAAGTTACAAGTCGTTTTTGTAAAGGTAGTCATTTCAGTCGAAAGAACGACGTCTAGATGACCATTTTAGAAAACATACTTCCACTTTGAGTTTAACCATAATTTTTGGATATAGTTTCATGTTCATAATAAAAATCATTTTCTCAGAATAACAACTTTTAAATCAAAGTTTATCATAGTTTTTAATTAACTAACCCAAAACAGCCCGCGGTGTTACTACGACGGCGTAAATCCGGTTTTACGGTGTTTTTCGTGTTTCCAGGTTTTAAATCATTAAGTTAGCATATCATATAGATATAGAACATGTGTTTAGTTGATTTTAAAAGTCAAGTTAGAAGGATTAACTTTTGTTTGCGAACAAGTTTAGAATTAACTAAACTATGTTCTAGTGATTACAAGTTTAAACCTTCGAATAAGATAGCTTTATATGTATGAATCGAATGATGTTATGAACATCATTACTACCTTAATTTCCTTGGATAAACCTACTGGAAAAGAGAAAAATGGATCTAGCTTCAATGGATCCTTGGATGGCTCGAAGTTCTTGAAGCAGAATCATGACACGAAAACAAGTTCAAGTAAGATCATCACTTGAAATAAGATTGTTATAGTTATAGAAATTGAACTAAAGTTTGAATATGATTATTACCTTGTATTAGAATGATAACCTTCTATAAGAAACAAAGATTTCTTGATGTTGGATGATCACCTTACAAGATTGGAAGTGAGCTAGCAAACTTGAAAGTATTCTTGATTTTATGTAACTAGAACTTGTAAAATATATGAAGAACACTTAGAACTTGAAGATAGAACTTGAGAGAGATCAATTAGATGAAGAAAATTGAAGAATTAAAGTGTTTGTAGGTGTTTTTGGTCGTTGGTGTATGGATTAGATATAAAGGATATGTAATTTTGTTTTCATGTAAATAAGTCATGAATGATTACTCATATTTTTGTAATTTTATGAGATATTTCATGCTAGTTGCCAAATGATGGTTCCCACATGTGTTAGGTGACTCACATGGGCTGCTAAGAGCTGATCATTGGAGTGTATATACCAATAGTACATACATCTAAAAGCTGTGTATTGTACGAGTACGAATACGGGTGCATACGAGTAGAATTGTTGATGAATAAGCATTTTTGTTAAGTAGAAGTATTTTGATAAGTGTATTGAAGTCTTTCAAAAGTGTATAAATACATATTAAAACACTACATGTATATACATTTTAACTGAGTCGTTAAGTCATCGTTAGTCGTTACATGTAAATGTTGTTTTGAAACCTTTAGGTTAACGATCTTGTTAAATGTTGTTAACCCAATGTTTATAATATCAAAAGAGATTTTAAATTATTATATTATCATGATATTATGATGTACGAATATCTCTTAATATGATATATATACATTAAATGTCGTTACAACGATAATCGTTACATATATGTCTCGCTTCAAAATCATTAAGTTAGTAGTCTTGTTTTTACATATGTAGTTCATTGTTAATATATTTAATGATATGTTTACTTATCATAATATAATGTTAACTATATATATAACCATATATATGTCATCATATAGTTTTTACAAGTTTTAACGTTCGTGAATCACCGGTCAACTTGGGTGGTCAATTGTCTATATGAAACATATTTCAATTAATTAAGTCTTAACAAGTTTGATTGCTTAACATGTTGGAAACATTTAATCATGTAAATATCAATCTCAATTAATATATATAAACATGGAAAAGTTCGGGTCACTACAAATAGTACATACATCTAAAAGCTGTGTATTGTACGAGTACAAATACGGGTGCATACGAGTAGAATTGTTGATGAAACTGAACGAGGATGTAATTGTAAGCATTTTTGTTAAGTAGAAGTATTTTGATAAGTGTCTTGAAGTCTTTCAAAAGTGTATGAATACATATTAAAACACTACATGTATATACATTTTAACTGAGTCGTTAAGTCATCGTTAGTCGTTACATGTAAATGTTGTTTTGAAACCTTTAGGTTAACGATCTTGTTAAATGTTGTTAACCCCATGTTTATAATATCAAATGAGATTTTAAATTATTATATTATCATGATATTATCATGTATGAATATCTCTTAATATGATATATATACATTAAATGTCTTTACAACGATAATCGTTACATATATGTCTCGTTTAAAAATCATTAAGTTAGTAGTCTTGTTTTTACATATGTAGTTCATTGTTAATATACTTAATGATATGTTTACTTATCATAGTATCATGTTAACTATATATATATATCCATATATATGTCATCATATAGTTTTTACAAGTTTTAACGTTCGTGAATCACCGGTCAACTTGGGTGGTCAATTGTCTATATGAAACATATTTTAATTAATCAAGTCTTAACAAGTTTGATTGCTTAACATGTTGGAAACATTTAATCATGTAAATATCAATCTCAATTAATATATATAAACATGGAAAAGTTCGGGTCACTACAGTACCTACCCGTTAAATAAATTTCGTCCCGAAATTTTAAGCTGTTGAAGGTGTTGACGAATCTTCTGGAAATAGATGCGGGTATTTCTTCTTCATCTGATCTTCACGCTCCCAGGTGAACTCGGGTCCTCTGCGAGCATTCCATCGAACCTTAACAATTGGTATCTTGTTTTGCTTAAGTCTTTTAACCTCACGATCCATTATTTCGACGGGTTCTTCGATGAATTGAAGTTTTTCGTTGATTTGGATTTCATCTAACGGAATAGTGAGATCTTCTTTAGCAAAACATTTCTTCAAATTCGAGACGTGGAAAGTGTTATGTACAGCCGCGAGTTGTTGAGGTAACTCAAGTCGGTAAGCTACTGGTCCGACACGATCAATAATCTTGAATGGTCCAATATACCTTGGATTTAATTTCCCTCGTTTACCAAATCGAACAACGCCTTTCCAAGGTGCAACTTTAAGCATGACCATCTCTCCAATTTCAAATTCTATATCTTTTCTTTTAATGTCAGCGTAGCTCTTTTGTCGACTTTGGGCGGTTTTCAACCGTTGTTGAATTTGGATGATCTTCTCGGTAGTTTCTTGTATAATCTCCGGACCCGTAATCTGTCTATCCCCCACTTCACTCAAACAAATCGGAGACCTGCACTTTCTACCATAAAGTGCTTCAAACGGCTCCATCTCAATGCTTGAATGGTAGCTGTTGTTGTAGGAAAATTCTGCTAACGGTAGATGTCGATCCCAACTGTTTCCGAAATCAATAACACATGCTCGTAGCATGTCTTCAAGCGTTTGTATCGTCCTTTCGCTCTGCCCATCAGTTTGTGGATGATAGGCAGTACTCATGTGTAGACGAGTTCCTAATGCTTGCTGTAATGTCTGCCAGAATCTTGAAATAAATCTGCCATCCCTATCAGAGATAATAGAGATTGGTATTCCATGTCTGGAGACGACTTCCTTCAAATACAGTCGTGCTAACTTCTCCATTTTGTCATCTTCTCTTATTGGCAGGAAGTGTGCTGACTTGGTGAGACGATCAACTATTACCCAAATAGTATTATAACCACTTGCAGTCCTTGGCAATTTAGTGATGAAATCCATGGTAATGTTTTCCCATTTCCATTCCGGGATTTTGGGTTGTTGAAGTAGACCTGATGGTTTCTGATGCTCAGCCTTGACCTTAGAACACGTCAAACATTCTCCTACGTATTTAGCAACATCGGCTTTCATACCCGGCCACCAAAAATGTTTCTTGAGATCCTTGTACATCTTCCCCGTTCCAGGATGTATTGAGTATCTGGTTTTATGAGCTTCTCTAAGTACCATTTCTCTCATATCTCCAAATTTTGGTACCCAAATCCTTTCAGCCCTATACCGGGTTCCGTCTTCCCGAATATTAAGATGCTTCTCCGATCCTTTGGGTATTTCATCCTTTAAATTTCCCTTTTTTAAAACTCCTTGTTGCGCCTCCTTTATTTGAGTAGTAGGGTTATTATGAATCATTATATTCATAGATTTTACTCGAATGGGTTCTCTATCCTTCCTGCTCAAGGCATCGGCTACCACATTTGCCTTCCCCGGGTGGTAACGAATCTCAAAGTCGTAATCATTCAATAATTCAATCCACCTACGCTACCTCATATTCAGTTGTTTCTGATTAAATATGTGTTGAAGACTTTTGTGGTCGGTATATATAATACTTTTAACCCCATATAAGTAGTGCCTCCAAGTCTTTAATGCAAAAACAACTGCGCCTAATTCCAAATCATGCGTCGTATAATTTTGTTCGTGAATCTTCAATTGTCTAGACGCATAAGCAATCACCTTCGTTCATTGCATTAATACACAACCGAGACCTTGCTTTGATGCGTCACAATAAATCACAAAATCATCATTCCCTTCAGGCAATGACAATATAGGTGCCGTAGTTAGCTTTTTCTTCAATAACCGAAACGCTTTCTCTTGTTCATCATTCCATTCAAATTTCTTCCCTTTATGCGTTAATGCAGTCAAGGGTTTTGCTATTCTGGAAAAGTCTTGGATGAACCTTCTGTAGTAACCAGCTAGTCCTAAAAACTGGCGTATGTGTTTCGGAGTTTTCGGGGTTTCCCACTTTTCAACAGTTTCTATCTTTGCTGGATCCACCTTAATACCTTCTTTGTTCACTATGTGACCGAGGAATTGAACTTCTTCCAACCAAAATGCACACTTTGAAAACTTAGCGTACAATTCTTCCTTCCTCAATACTTCTAACACCTTTCTCAAATGTTCACCGTGTTCTTGGTCATTCTTTGAGTAAATAAGTATGTCATCAATGAAAACAATGACAAACTTGTCAAGGTATGGTCCACACACTCGGTTCATAAGGTCCATGAACACAGCTGGTGCATTAGTTAAACCAAATGGCATGACCATAAACTCGTAATGACCGTAACGTGTTCTGAAAGCAGTCTTTGGAATATCATCTTCTTTCACCCGCATTTGATGATACCCGGAACGTAAGTCAATCTTTGAATAAACAGACGAGCCTTGTAGTTGATCAAATAAGTCGTCGATTCTCGGTAGTGGGTAGCGGTTCTTGATGGTAAGTTTGTTCAACTCTCGATAGTCGATACACAACCTGAATGTACCATCTTTCTTCTTGACAAACAAAACAGGAGCTCCCCACGGTGATGTGCTTGGTCGAATGAAACCACGCTCTAAAAGTTCTTGTAATTGGCTTTGCAGTTCTTTCATCTCGCTGGGTGCGAGTCTGTAAGGAGCACGAGCTATTGGTGCAGCTCCTGGTACAAGATCTATTTGAAATTCAACGGATCGATGTGGGGGTAATCCCGGTAATTCTTTCGGAAATACATCGGGAAATTCTTTTGCAATGGGAACATCATTGATGCTCTTTTCTTCAGTTTGTACTTTCTCGACGTGTGCTAGAACAGCATAGCAACCTTTTCTTATTAGTTTTTGTGCCTTCAAATTACTAATAAGATGTAGCTTCGTGTTGCCCTTTTCTCCGTACACCATTAAGGGTTTTCCTTTTTCTCGTATAATGCGAATTGCATTTTTGTATCTGCTTTCACTTCTTTCAACCAGTCCATACCGATTATCACATCAAAACTCCCTAACTCTACTGGTATCAAATCAATCTTAAATGTTTCGCTAACCAGTTTAATTTCTCGATTCCGACATATATTATCTGCTGAAATTAATTTACCATTTGCTAATTCGAGTAAAAATTTACTATCCAAAGGCGTCAATGGACAACTTAATTTAGCGCAAAAATCTCTACTCATATAGCTTCTATCCGCACCCGAATCAAATAAAACGTAAGCAGATTTATTGTCAATAAGAAACGTACCCGTAACAAGCTCCGGGTCTTCCTGTGCCTCTGCCGCATTAATATTGAAAACTCTTCCGCAGCCTTGTCCATTCGTGTTCTCCTGGTTCGGGCAATTTCTAATAATGTGGCCCGGTTTTCCACATTTATAACAAACTACATTGGCATAACTTGCTCCGACACTACTTGCTCCGCCATTACTCGTTCCGACACCATTTGTTCCTTTCGTTCTATTAACCCCTGGTCCGTAGACCTCACACTTCGCCGCGCTATGACCATTTCTTTTACACTTGTTGCAAAATTTGGTGCAGAACCCCGAGTGATACTTTTCACACCTTTGGCATAGCTGCTTCTGATTGTTGTTGTTATTGCGGTTATTATTGTTGTTGGGATGATTGTTGTAGTTGCTGTTGTTGTTGTTGTTGTTGTTGTTGGGCCGTTTGTTGTAGTTGCGATTGATGTTGCGATTGTTGGGATAATTATTGCGATTATTGTTGTAATTGCTGTTGTTGTTGTATTGGTGATTCTTATCACCGTTTTCCTCCCACTTTCTTTTGACTTGCTTCACATTGGCCTCTTCAGCAGTCTGTTCTTTAATTCTTTCTTCAATCTGGTTCACTAGTTTGTGAGCCATTCTACATGCTTGTTGTATGGAGGCGGGCTCGTGTGAACTTATATCTTCTTGGATTCTTTCCGGTAATCCTTTCACAAACGCGTCGATCTTCTCTTCCTCATCTTCGAATGCTCCCGGACACAATAGGCACAATTCTGTGAATCGTATTTCGTACGTGGTAATATCAAATCCTTGGGTTCGTAACCCTCTAAGTTCTGTCTTGAGCTTATTGACCTCGGTTCTGGGACGGTACTTCTCGTTCATCAAGTGCTTGAATGCTGACCACGGTAGTGCGTACGCATCATCTTGCCCCACTTGCTCTAGATAGGTATTCCACCATGTTAACGCAGAACCTGTGAAGGTATGCGTAGCGTACTTCACTTTGTCCGCTTCAGTACACTTACTTATGGCAAACACCGATTCGACCTTCTCGGTCCACCGTTTCAATCCGATCGGTCCTTCGGTTCCATCAAATTCCAAAGGTTTGCAGGCAGTGAATTCTTTGTAGGTGCATCCTACACGATTTCCTGTACTGCCAGATCCAAGGTTATTGTTGGTATGTAGCGCAGCCTGTACTGCGGCTATGTTTGAAGCTAGAAAAGTACGGAATTCCTCTTCATTCATATTCACAGTGTGTCGAGTAGTCGGTGCCATTTCCTTCAAAATAGTCAAATGGAACAAGTTTAATCATACAGAATATTAAGAGTAGTTAATAGTATTTCGTAGCATAATATGAACTCATTTATAAAAGCTTTTTCTTCACATTAGCGTTTTATAAGTTTAAATTCGGGTAGTACCTACCCGTTAAGTTCATACTTAGTAGCTAATATACAATTCAACTACTACAATTCTATATGAAAAACTGATTATAATAATATTTCGCGTTCAAACTTTTATACAATATTTTACAAACTTACAATACCGCTTATTTTACATAAAGCATGAAATATAGCACACAATAACTTTGATACAAGATAGTTGTAAAGATAATTCTAGCTAGTACACAAGTCGTTCAGCAAAGGCAATAAAGACACGTAATTCATACGTCCAGAAACAAGTCATGCATTCTGGTTTTACTAGGACTACTTCCCATCCTTGGTCTTGTGGAACATAATCGTTATGGCCGTTGATAAGACATCGTGTTGTAACGTCATCAAAGGGGCGAGGGTTACGTAATGTCCAACAGTCCCGTAACAATCTAAAAACCTCATTTCTTACCCCAATTACCGACTCCGTCACTTGTGGGAACGTTTTGTTTAATAGTTGTAGCCCGATGTTCTTGTTCTCACTTTGGTGAGAAGCGAACATTACTAATCCGTAAGCATAACATGCTTCTTTATGTTGCATGTTAGCCGCTTTTTCCAAATCACGAAGTCCAATATTCGGATATATTGAGTCAAAATAATTTCTTAACCCATTGCGTAAAATAGCATTTGGGTTCCCCGCAATATATGCGTCAAAGTAAACACATCGTAACTTATGGATTTCCCAATGTGATATCCCCCATCTTTCGAACGAAAGCCTTTTATAAACCAAGGCATTCTTGGAACGTTCTTCGAATGTCTTACAAACTGATCTCGCCTTAAATAGTTGTGCCGAAGAATTCTGACCGACTCTAGACAAGATTTCATCAATCATGTCTCCGGGTAGGTCTCTTAAAATATTGGGTTGTCTATCCATTTTGTGTTTTTATACTGTAAAATAGACAAGAGTTAGATTCATTAAAATAAAAATACTTATTAATACAAGCAATTTTTACATATATCATAAAGCATAAGCACACTATATTACATATATTACACCACACGAATACAACTATCTTATTCCGACTCGCTTGTTTCTTCTTCTTCGGTTTTGGTTCGTTTTGCCAAGTTTCTAGGGATATATGATGTTCTCCTAATACGAGCCGTCGTAATCCACATTGTTTTAGAAAAACCTGGTGGTTTAGAGGTTCCCGGGTCATTGTTACAACTTAAGGACTTCGGGGGTTGACGATACATATAAAGTTCATCGGGGTTGGAATTAGATTTCTCTATTTTTATGCCCTTTCCCTTATTATTTTCTTTTGCCTTTTTAAATTCAGTTGCGGTAATTTCTATAACATCATCGGAATTCTCGTCGGAATCCGATTCATCGGAGAATTGGTAATCCTCCCAATATTTTGCTTCCTTGGCGGAAACACCATTGACCATAATTAACCTTTGTCGGTTGGTTGAGGATTTTCTTTTACTTAACCGTTTTATTATTTCCCCCACCGGTTCTATTTCTTCATCCGGTTCCGATTCTTCTTCCGGTTCTGATTCTTCTTCCGGTTCCGACTCTTCTTTCGGTTCCTCTTCGGGAACTTGTGAATCAGTCCATGAATCATTCCAATTTACATTTGACTCTTCATTATTATTAGGTGAGTCAATGGGACTTGTTCTAGAGGTAGACATCTATCACATAATATCAAACACGTTAAGAGATTAATATATCACATAATATTCATATGTTAAAAATATATAGTTTCCAACAAAAATGTTAAGCAATCATTTTTAAAGAAAACACGATCGAAGTCCAGACTCACTAATGCATCCTAACAAACTCGATAAGACACACTAATGCAAATTTTCTGGTTCTCTAAGACCAACGCTCTGATACCAACTGAAATGTCCCGTTCTTATTGATTAAAAACGTTCCATATTAATTGATTTCGTTGCGAGGTTTTGACCTCTATATGAGACGTTTTTCAAAGACTGCATTCATTTTAAAACAAACCATAACCTTTATTTCATCAATAAAGGTTTAAAAAGCTTTACGTAGATTATCAAATAATGATAATCTAAAATATCCTGTTTACACACGACCATTACATAATGGTTTACAATACAAATATGTTACAACAAAATAAGTTTCTTGAATGCAGTTTTTACACAATATCATACAAGCATGGACTCCAAATCTCGTCCTTATTTAAGTATGCGACAGCGGAAGCTCTTAATAATCACCTGAGAATAAACATGCTTAAAACGTCAACAAAAATGTTGGTGAGTTATAGGTTTAACCTATATATATCAAATCATAATAATAGACCACAAGATTTCATATTTCAATACACATCCCATACATAGAGATAAAAATCATTCATATGGTGAACACATGGTAACCGACATTAACAAGATGCATATATAAGAATATCCCCATCATTCCGGGACACCCTTCGGATATGATATAAATTTCGAAGTACTAAAGCACCCGGTACTTTGGATGGGGTTTGTTAAGCCCAATAGATCTATCTTTAGGATTCGCGTCAATTAGAGTGTCTGTTCCCTAATTTTTAGATTACCAGACTTAATAAAAAGGGGCATATTCGATTTCGATAATTCAACCATAGAATGTAGTTTCACGTACTTGTGTCTATTTTGTAAATCATTTATAAAACCTGCATGTATTCTCATCCCAAAAAATATTAGATTTTAAAAGTGGGACTATAACTCACTTTCACAGATTTTTACTTCGTCGGGAAGTAAGACTTGGCCACTGGTTGATACACGAACCTATAACAATATATACATATATATCAAAGTATGTTCAAAATATATTTACAACACTTTTAATATATTTTGATGTTTTAAGTTTATTAAGTCAGCTGTCCTCGTTAGTAACCTACAACTAGTTGTCCACAGTTAGATGTACAGAAATAAATCGATAAATATTATCTTGAATCAATCCACGACCCAGTGTATACGTATCTCAGTATTGATCACAACTCAAACTATATATATTTTGGAATCAACCTCAACCCTGTATAGCTAACTCCAACATTCACATATAGAGTGTCTATGGTTGTTCCGAAATATATATAGATGTGTCGACATGATAGGTCGAAACATTGTATACGTGTCTATGGTATCTCAAGATTACATAATATATAATACAAGTTGATTAAGTTATGGTTGGAATAGATTTGTTACCAATTTTCACGTAGCTAAAATGAGAAAAATTATCCAATCTTGTTTTACCCATAACTTCTTCATTTTAAATCCGTTTTGAGTGAATCAAATTGCTATGGTTTCATATTGAACTCTATTTTATGAATCTAAACAAAAAAAGTATATGTTTCTAGTCGGAAAAATAAGTTACAAGTCGTTTTTGTAAAGGTAGTCATTTCAGTCGAAAGAACGACGTCTAGATGACCATTTTAGAAAACATACTTCCACTTTGAGTTTAACCATAATTTTTGGATATAGTTTCATGTTCATAATAAAAATCATTTTCTCAGAATAACAACTTTTAAATCAAAGTTTATCATAGTTTTTAATTAACTAACCCAAAACAGCCCGCGGTGTTACTACGACGGCGTAAATCCGGTTTTACGGTGTTTTTCGTGTTTCCAGGTTTTAAATCATTAAGTTAGCATATCATATAGATATAGAACATGTGTTTAGTTGATTTTAAAAGTCAAGTTAGAAGGATTAACTTTTGTTTGCGAACAAGTTTAGAATTAACTAAACTATGTTCTAGTGATTACAAGTTTAAACCTTCGAATAAGATAGCTTTATATGTATGAATCGAATGATGTTATGAACATCATTACTACCTTAAGTTCCTTGGATAAACATACTGGAAAAGAGAAAAATGGATCTAGCTTCAATGGATCCTTGGATGGCTCGAAGTTCTTGAAGCAGAATCATGACACGAAAACAAGTTCAAGTAAGATCATCACTTGAAATAAGATTGTTATAGTTATAGAAATTGAACCAAAGTTTGAATATGATTATTACCTTGTATTAGAATGATAACCTACTGTAAGAAACAAAGATTTCTTGAGGTTGGATGATCACCTTACAAGATTGGAAGTGAGCTAGCAAACTTGAAAGTATTCTTGATTTTATGAAACTAGAACTTTTGGAATTTATGAAGAACACTTAGAACTTGAAGATAGAACTTGAGAGAGATCAATTAGATGAAGAAAATTGAAGAATTAAAGTGTTTGTAGGTGTTTTTGGTCGTTGGTGTATGGATTAGATATAAAGGATATGTTATTTTGTTTTCATGTAAATAAGTCATGAATGATTACTCATATTTTTGTAATTTTATGAGATATTTCATGCTAGTTGCCAAATGATGGTTCCCACATGTGTTAGGTGACTCACATGGGCTGCTAAGAGCTGATCATTGGAGTGTATATACCAATAGTACATACATCTAAAAGCTGTGTATTGTACGAGTACAAATACGGGTGCATACGAGTAGAATTGTTGATGAAACTGAACGAGGATGTAATTGTAAGCATTTTTGTTAAGTAGAAGTATTTTGATAAGTGTCTTGAAGTCTTTCAAAAGTGTATGAATACATATTAAAACACTACATGTATATACATTTTAACTGAGTCGTTAAGTCATCGTTAGTCGTTACATGTAAATGTTGTTTTGAAACCTTTAGGTTAACGATCTTGTTAAATGTTGTTAACCCCATGTTTATAATATCAAATGAGATTTTAAATTATTATATTATCATGATATTATCATGTATGAATATCTCTTAATATGATATATATACATTAAATGTCTTTACAACGATAATCGTTACATATATGTCTCGTTTAAAAATCATTAAGTTAGTAGTCTTGTTTTTACATATGTAGTTCATTGTTAATATACTTAATGATATGTTTACTTATCATAGTATCATGTTAACTATATATATATCCATATATATGTCATCATATAGTTTTTACAAGTTTTAACGTTCGTGAATCACCGGTCAACTTGGGTGGTCAATTGTCTATATGAAACATATTTCAATTAATCAAGTCTTAACAAGTTTGATTGCTTAACATGTTGGAAACATTTAATCATGTAAATATCAATCTCAATTAATATATATAAACATGGAAAAGTTCGGGTCACTACAATGTGACCGAGGAATTGAACTTCTTCCAACCAAAATGCACACTTTGAAAACTTAGCGTACAGTTTTTCTTTCCTCAATACTTCTAACACCTTTCGCAAATGTTCACCGTGTTCTTGGTCATTCTTTGAGTAAATAAGTATGTCATCAATGAAAACAATGACAAACTTGTCAAGGTATGGTCCACACACTCGGTTCATAAGGTCCATGAACACAGCTGGTGCATTAATCAATCCAAAAGGCATAACCATAAACTCGTAAGGACCATAACGCGTCCTAAAAGCAGTCTTTGGAATATCATCTTCTTTCACCCGCATTTGATGATACCCGGAACGTAAGTCAATCTTTGAATAAACAGACGAGCCTTGTAGTTGATCAAATAAGTCGTCGATTCTCGGTAGTGGGTAGCGGTTCTTGATGGTAAGTTTGTTCAACTCTCGGTAGTCGATACACAACCTAAATGTACCATCTTTCTTCTTGACAAATAAAACAGGAGCTCCCCACGGTGATGTGCTTGGTCGAATGAAACCACGTTTTAAAAGTTCTTGTAATTGACTTTGAAGTTCTTTCATCTCGCTGGGTGCGAGTCTGTAAAGAGCACGAGCAATTGGTGCAGCTCCTGGTACAAGATCTATTTGAAATTCAACGGATCGATGTGGGGGTAATCCCGGTAATTCTTTCCGAAATACATCGGGAAATTCTTTTGCGACGGGAACATCATTGATGCTCTTTTCTTCAGTTTGTACTTTCTCGACGTGTGCTAGAACAGCATAGCAACCTTTTCTTATTAGTTTTCGTGCCTTCAAATTACTAATAAGATGTAGCTTCGTGTTACCCTTTTCTCCGTACACCATTAAGGGTTTTCCTTTTTCTCGTATAATGAGAATTACATTTTTGTAACAAACTATCTCTGTTTTCACTTCTTTCAACCAGTCCACACCGATTATCACATCAAAACTCCCTAACTCTACTGGTATCAAGTCAATCTTAAATGTTTCGCTAACCAGTTTAATTTCTCGATTCCGACATATATTATCTGCTGAAATTAATTTACCATTTGCTAATTCGAGTAAAAATTTACTATCCAAAGGCGTCAATGGACAACTTAATTTAGCACAAAAATCTCTACTCATATAGCTTCTATCCGCACCCGAATCAAATAAAACGTAAGCAGATTTATTGTCAATAAGAAACGTACCCGTAACAAGCTCCTGGTCTTTCTGTGCCTCTGCCGCATTAATATTGAAAACTCTTCCGCGGACTTGTCCATTCGTGTTCTCCTGGTTTGGGCAATTTCTAATAATGTGGCCCGGTTTTCCACATTTATAACAAAGTACATTGGCATAACTTGCTCCGACACTACTTGCTCCGCCATTACTCGTTCCGACACCATTTGTTCCTTTTGTTCTGTTAACCCCTGGTCCATAGACCTCACACTTCGCCACGCTATGACCATTTCTTTTACACTTGTTGCAAAATTTGGTGCAGAATCCCGAGTGATACTTTTCACACCTTTGGCATAGCTGCTTCTGATTGTTGTTGTTGTTGTTGTTGTTGTTGTTGTTGCGGTTATTATTGTTGTTGGGATGATTATTGTAGTTGCAATTGATGTTGCGATTGTTGGGATAGTTGTTGCGATTATTGTTGTAATTGCTGTTGTTGTTGTATTGGTGATTCTTATCACCGTTTTCCTCCCACTTTCTTTTGACTTGCTTCACATTGGCCTCTTCAGCCGTCTGTTCTTTAATTCTTTCCTCAATCTGGTTCACTAGTTTGTGAGCCATTCTACATGCCTGTTGTATGGAGCCGGGCTCGTGTGAACTTATATCTTCTTGGATTCTTTCCGGTAATCCTTTCACAAACGCATCGATCTTCTCTTCCTCATCTTCGAACGCTCCCGGACACAATAGGCACAATTCTGTGAATCGTCTTTCATACGTGGTAATATCAAATCCTTGGGTTCGTAACCCTCTAAGTTCTGTCTTGAGCTTATTGACCTCGGTTTTGGGACGGTACTTCTCGTTCATCAAGTGCTTGAATGCTGACCACGGTAGTGCGTACGCATCATCTTGTCCCACTTGCTCTAAATAGGTATTCCACCATGTTAACGCAGAACCTGTGAAGGTATGCGTAGCGTACTTCACTTTATCCACTTCAGTACACTTACTTATGACAAACACCGATTCGACCTTCTCGGTCCACCGTTTCAATCCGATCGGTCCTTCGGTTCCATCAAATTCCAAAGGTTTGCAGGCAGTGAATTCTTTGTAGGTGCATCCTACACGATTTCCTGTACTGCTAGATCCAAGGTTATTGTTGGTATGTAGCGCAGCCTGTACTGCGGCTATGTTTGAAGCTAGAAAAGTACGGAATTCCACTTCATTCATATTCACGGTGTGTCGAGTAGTCGGAGCCATTTCCTTCAAGATAGTCAAATGGAACAAGTTAATCATACAGAATATTAAGAGTAGTTAATAGTATTTCGTAGCATAATATGAACTCATTTATAAAAGCTTTTTCTTCATATTAGCGTTTTATAAGTTTAAATTCGGGTAGTACCTACCCGTTAAGTTCATACTTAGTAGCTAATATACAATTCAACTACTACAATTCTATATGAAAAACTGATTATAATAATATTCCGCGTTCAAACTTTTACACAATATTTTACAAACTTACAATACCGCTTATTTTACATATAGCATGAAATATAGCACACAATAAATTTGATACAAGATAGTTGTGAAGATAATTCTAGCTAGTACACAAGTCGCTCAGCAAAGGCAATAAAGACACGTAATTCATACGTCCAGAAACAAGTCATGCATTCTGGTTTTACTAGGACTACTTCCCATCCTTGGTCTTGTGGAACATAACCGTTATGGCCGTTGATAAGACAGCGTGTTGTAACATCGTCAAAGGGACGAGGGTTACGTAATGTCCAACAGTCCCGTAACAATCTAAAAACCTTGTTTCTCACCCCAACTACTGAGTCCGTTACTTGTGGAAATGTTTTGTTTAATAGTTGTAGCCCGATGTTCTTGTTCTCACTTTAGCGAGAAGCGAACATTACTAACCCGTAAGCATATCATGCTTCTTTATGTTGCATGTTAGCCACTTTTTCTAAATCATGAAGTCCTATGTTCGGATACATTGAGTCAAAATAATTTCTTAACCCGTTGCGTAAAATAGCACTTGGGTTCCCCGCAATATATGCGTCAAAGTAAACACATCGTAACTTACGGGTTTCCCAATGTGATATCCCCCATCTTTCAAACGAAAGTCTCTTATAAACCAAGGCATTCTTGGAACGTTCTTTGAATGTCTTACAAACTGATTTCGCCGTAAATAGTTGTGCCGAAGAATTCTGACCGACTCTAGACAAGATTTCATCAATCATGTCTCCGGGTAGGTCTCTTAAAATATTGGGTGGTCTATCCATTTTGTGTTTTTATACTGTAAAATAGACAAGAGTTAGATTCATAAAAAAATACTTATTAATACAAGCAATTTTTACATATATCATAAAGCATAAGCACACTATATTACATATATTACACCACACGAATACAACTATCTTATTTTGACTCGCTCGTTTCTTCTTCTTCGGTTTTGGTTCGTTTTGCCAAGTTTCTAGGGATATATGATGTTCCCCTAATACTAGCTGTTATTTTCCACAACGGTTTAGAAAAACCTGGTGGTTTAGAGGTTCCTGGGTCATTGTTACAACTTAAGGACTTCGGGGATTGACGATAAATATAAAGTTCATCGGGGTTGGAATTAGATTTCTCTATTTTTATGTCCTTTCCCTTATTATTTTCTTTTGGCTTTTTAAATTCAGTTGGGGTAATTTCTATAACATCATCGGAATTCTCGTCGGAATCCGATTCATCGGAGAATTGGTAATCCTCCCAATATTTTGCTTCCTTGGCGGAAACACCATTGACCATAATTAACCTTGGTCGGTTGGTTGAGGATTTTCTTTTACTTAACCGTTTTATTATTTCCCCCACCGGTTCTATTTCCTCCTCCGGTTCCTCCTCTTCCGGTTCTGACTCTTCTTCCGATTCCGACTCTTCTTTCGGTTCCTCTTCGGGAACTTGTGAATTAGTCCACGAATCATTCCAAGACCAACGCTCGGATACCAACTGAAATGTCCCGTTCTTATTGATTAAAAACGTTCCATATTAATTGATTTCGTTGCGAGGTTTTGACCTCTATATGAGATGTTTTTCAAAGACTGCATTCATTTTTAAAACAAACCATAACCTTTATTTCATAAATAAAGGTTTAAAAAGCTTTACGTAGATTATCAAATAATGATAATCTAAAATATCCTGTTTACACACGACCATTACATAATAGTTTACAATACAAATATGTTACATCGAAATCAGTTTCTTGAATGCAGTTTTTACACAATATCATACAAACATGGACTCCAAATCTTGTCCTTATTTTAGTATGCAACAGCGGAAGCTCTTAGTATTCACCTGAAAATAAACATGCTTTAAACGTCAACAAAAATGTTGGTGAGTTATAGGTTTAACCTATATATATCAAATCGTAACAATAGACCACAAGATTTTATATTTCAATACACATCCCATACATAGAGATAAAAATCATTCATATGGTGAACACCTGGTAACCGACATTAACAAGATGCATATATAAGAATATCCCCATCATTCCGGGACACCCTTCGGATATGATATAAATTTCGAAGTACTAAAGCATCCGGTACTTTGGATGGGGTTTGTTAGGCCCAATAGATCTATCTTTAGGATTCGCGTCAATTAGGGTGTCTGTTCCCTAATTCTTAGATTACCAGACTTAATAAAAAGGGGCATATTCGATTTCGATAATTCAACCATAGAATGTAGTTTCACGTACTTGTGTCTATTTTGTAAATCATTTATAAAACCTGCATGTATTCTCATCCCAAAAATATTAGATTTTAAAAGTGGGACTATAACTCACTTTCACAGATTTTTTACTTTGTCGGGAAGTAAGACTTGGCCACTGGTTGATTCACGAACCTATAACAATATATACATATATATCAAAGTATGTTCAAAATATATTTACAACACTTTTAATATATTTTGATGTTTTAAGTTTATTAAGTCAGCTGTCCTCGTTAGTAACCTACAACTAGTTGTCCACAGTTAGATGTACAGAAATAAATCGATAAATATTATCTTGAATCAATCCACGACCCAGTGTATACGTATCTCAGCATTGATCACAACTCAAACTATATATATTTTGGAATCAACCTCAACCCTGTATAGCTAACTCCAACATTCACATATAGAGTGTCTATGGTTGTTCCGAAATATATATAGATGTGTCGACATGATAGGTCGAAACATTGTATACGTGTCTATGGTATCTCAAGATTACATAATATACAATACAAGTTGATTAAGTTATGGTTGAAATAGATTTGTTACCAATTTTCACGTAGCTAAAATGAGAAAAATTATCCAATCTTATTTTACCCATAACTTCTTCATTTTAAATCCATTTTGAGTGAATCAAATTGCTATGGTTTCATATTGAACTCTATTTTATGAATCTAAACAGAAAAAGTATAGGTTTATAGTCGGAAAAATAAGTTACAAGTCATTTTTGTAAAGGTAGTCATTTCAGTCGGAAGAACGACGTCTAGATGACCATTTTAGAAAACATACTTCCACTTTGAGTTTAACCATAATTTTTGGATATAGTTTCATGTTCATAATAAAAATCATTTTCCCAGAATAACAACTTTTAAATCAAAGTTTATCATAGTTTTTAATTAACTAACCCAAAACAGCCCGCGGTGTTACTACGACGGCGTAAATCCGGTTTTACGGTGTTTTTCGTGTTTCCAAGTTTTAAATCATTAAGTTAGCATATCATATAGATATAGAACATGTGTTTAGTTGATTTTAAAAGTCAAGTTAGAAGGATTAACTTTTATTTGCGAACAAGTTTAGAATTAACTAAACTATGTTCTAGTGATTACAAGTTTAAACCTTCGAATAAGATAGCTTTATATGTATGAATAGAATGATGTTATGAACATCATTACTACCTCAAGTTCCTTGGATAAACCTACTGGAAATGAGAAAAATAGATCTAGCTTCAAAGGATCCTTGGATGGCTTGAAAGTTCTTGAAGCAGAATCATGACACGAAAATAATTTCAAGTAAGATTTTCACTCAAAATAAGATTGTTATAGTTATAGAAATTGAATTAAAGTTTGAATATTATTATTACCTTGTATTAGAAAGATAACCTACTGTAAGTAACAAAGGTTTCTTGATCTTGGATGATTACTTGGAATGGATTTAGAAAACTTGGAAGTAAACTTGCAATCTTGGAAGTATTCTTGATTTTATGAAACTAGAACTTTTGGAATTTATGAAGAACACTTAGAACTTGAAGATAGAACTTGAGAGAGATCAATTAGATGAAGAAAATTGAAGAATGAAAGTATTTGTAGGTGTTTTTGGTCGTTGGTGTATGGATTAGATATAAAGGATATGTAATTTTGTTTTCATGTAAATAAGTCATGAATGATTACTCATATTTTTGTAATTTTATGAGATATTTCATGCTAGTTGCCAAATGATGGTTCCAATATGTGTTAGGTGACTCACATGGGCTGCTAAGAGCTGATCATTGGAGTGTATATACCAATAGTACATACATCTAAAAGCTGTGTATTGTACGAGTACGAATACTGGTGCATACGAGTAGAATTGTTGATGAAACTGAACGAGGATGTAATTGTAAGCATTTTTGTTAAGTAGAAGTATTTTGATAAGTGTCTTGAAGTCTTTCAAAAGTGTATGAATACATATTAAAACACTACATGTATATACATTTTAACTGAGTCGTTAAGTCATCGTTAGTCGTTACATGTAAGTGTTGTTTTGAAACCTTTAGGTTAACGATCTTGTTAAATGTTGTTAACCCAATGTTTATAATATCAAAAGAGATTTTAAATTATTATATTATCATGATATTATGATGTACGAATATCTCTTAACATGATATATATACATTAAATGTCGTTACAACGATAATCGTTACATATATGTCTCATTTCAAAATCATTAAGTTAGTAGTCTTGTTTTTACATATGTAGTTCATTGTTAATATACTTAATGATATGTTTACTTATCATAATATCATGTTAACTATATATATAACCATATATATGTCATCATATAGTTTTTACAAGTTTTAACGTTCGTGAATCACCAGTCAACTTGGGTGGTCAATTGTCTATATGAAACCTATTTCAATTAATCAAGTCTTAACAAGTTTGATTGCTTAACATGTTGGAAACACTTAATCATGTAAATAACAATTTCATTTAATATATATATAAACATGGAAAAGTTCGGGTCACTACACAAGTAGCATCACATAAGCAGTAAGTAAATAAGCTTGATCAATCAGCACCTGAGACAAACATGCTAAAGTGTCAACCAAAAAGGTTGAGTGAAGTTCCTTGGTTTAACAAATATGTTTGACCGTTGTTTTAGACAACAAGATTTAGTTTATAAAGCTGATCTCGCAGGGACCAAAAAGTTATGCCAATTCGTGATATTTAGACTAAACGTTCAAAGTTTGCCCTAATGACAAGTTGTGTCTATACTTGTCGGTTTAATTTCATTATTAAGTAATACAATAACTTGGTCAAATGTATCAGGGACGTTACTCCCGATAGGCCTACCCCCAATAATTAAGAATGCATTTAACGAGCAATTAAAAATATCATTGTAGGGACTTAGTCGGACATAGCCGGGTATAGCATAGTTTAACAGTTGGTACTTGTGTCTAAATTGTAAATAGTAAAAGTAGCATGTGTCTCACCCCATTTAAGTTAAATAAATTGCGCAATAGTAAGAGGGGCTATGAGTTCACCTTAGTAAGTAGGAGAGAGAGTTATTCCTCGGAATAGAAAGTTTGGATGAACGTGAGCAGAAAGTCAACCTAATGACATTTAAGAGTAGTTAAATATTTTGCCCAAATTTAAGTTTAAGTATGCAAGTGTTTTAAGTATAGTTCGTTTTACTAAGTTTCCATTCCTAGTAAGTTTCTGTTTTTAGAAAGTTTCCACTTTTAGTAGTTTCCACTTTTAGTAAGTTAGTGTCGAACACTAGTGAGTTGCCCTTAATAAGTCTACCACCTATTAAATGTGAAGATAACTAAGTGTATGATTAATATAGTCGGGTTTGACATTGTGCATCATACCCAAACATTTATTCCACCGCCGAGTCACCAGAATGACCAATTGTTACCGATTGGTCCAGGATTTCTTGACCAAAATCTAAGTTTGGCATTCGTAATCCACAAGCGTCCCATAGTGGAACCAAGGATCACCCTAGTCCTAAAGTAGCGTTGACGTTCAAGTAATCCTCACGTTATCGTGGATGACTATTGTAATCGTGTGTTATACTATTAAGTAGTATATTATAAGTGTTAGTAATAGTATAAGTGTGTAAGTGTTAAGTAGTAGTATAAGGGTTTAGTAGTAAGTAGTTGTATTAATTAATTAGGTTTAATTAATTAAAGTAGTATTTAATGATTAGGGTTTAGTGTAATAATGATTAGGTAATGATTAAGGTTTTAATTAATGTATTAGGGTTTTATTAAATTAGGGTTTAATAAATTAGGATTAGGTTTAATTAGGGTTTTAATATTTAACATATATATGTGTGTATATATATATATATATATATATATATATATATATATATATATATCTTGTATATATATGTATATATATATGTATATATTATTTTGTTTCCTTTTTTAAATACTAACAAAATCTCTAACCAAATCTTTAGGGTTTTTAAGATTTAACAAAAATCTTTTTTTTTCCGGCATATATATATATATATATATATATATATATATATATATATATATATATATATATATATATATATATATATATATATATATTATTTTTATTTTTTTTACAAATGCATGGTGTATCTATTTATAGCATGTCTATATCTTGTTACCATTATTAAACATTAACACAATCTAGATAAATCATTAGGGTTTTCAAGATCTAAACCTTTCTTCTCTCTTTTTTTTCGTGTGTATGCATGTATATGTATACTTTTATATTTTTTTACATGCACAATATAAATGTTAAGATCATGCATGAATAATTATGATTATAAACATGAATTAAAAGTAAGATTTAAGAGTTTTGGATCTAGGGTTTTACCTTGATGAAGATTAACAAAAGAAGAGAAGAAACACTTGAAGATGAAGATCAAAGCTCTCCAATAATCAAGAACACCTTTGAAGATCCTTGAAGAACGCGAAGAACACGATGAACAACTTGAAGATCACTTGAAGATCTTGAAGATTGATGATGATTTTCGATGGTGGTGGTGATTGTCGGTTTGGCCAAAAATAGGAGAGAGGGAGAGAGAGTTTTGATAGAGATTTGTGAATGTGATTTGGTACAAGATTAGCTATAACCTAGGTCTCTATTTATAGGAGAGATTGGAGAATTCTAGAATTAGGGTTTAATTAGAAATTACTTTGGGAACAAGTTAGGTTAATGAGGAGGTGATGGGGGTTGATTTGGGCCAAAAATTGGGAGGGGTATAATGGGCATTTCCTTTATTTTTTAAAAAAAAATTTCGGCTAGGGCTTTTTAAGGGAGGAGTTTGGGATGTTTCATTTTAGACCTTGTACTTTAGATTATCTTATAAAATTCCAAACTTGTTTAAGATTAATTAAGTTATATACATTAAGCTTTAGTTTACTACTTCTTGTTCACAAAAGTTTATTAGCTTATTATTTCCGTCTTTTATTAACTTGTCATTTATTGTACAAAGTTAATTATTATGTTTTGTAATTTTTATTACTTAACAATCATTGAATTAAAGTTAAATCGTTAAGCTTTAATTATATTGTTTGGGCATTTAATAAGGAAAAATATAGAATGGAAAAATGAGGGTCGTTATAGTTAGTGGGGCTTGGTAATATGTCCAACCTTAGCATCAATGAATTACTTCGAGGAAATTGCCCAAACGCAACAACAAGTCTTGGAAAAAAAGTATGGCAAGCAGTTGAATGAGTGTGCGCTTATTTGATTTGGCGGTATAGGAACAAAGCGGTTTTTCATGGCGAAAAGTGGAACGTACCGGTAGTTTTCAATGAGATTCAAGTCAAGTCGTATGATTGGATTTCACATCGAGCTCGTGGGAAAAATTTCGATTGGCTAACATGGTTAAGCGACCCTAGTGTGTATCTTAATATGTAATAGAATGTATAGGATCGTGCTTCGATTTGTTATCTTTACAAACCAATATGTTCGGTAGTTAGTGGTATTGTTTGTTACGGGGCTTTGTTTTGCCTCTTCATTGTAACATTTTGTTGAAGTAATTTAAGTTTACCTTGCTTTTCAAAAAAAAAAAAAAAATGAAGAATAAAAATGACACTTGACTCATAAAAAAAAGATTTTAATTGTGATGTATACTAATTTAATCACTTCTGGTACTAATTTCACAACAACAAAACTCAATACCACATAAGTGGTGTATGAGGGATGTGAGATGTAGACAATCTTACTCTTATCCGAGAATAAAGACAAGTCATTTCTCCACCCAGAGTGAAAACACTCTCAAAAGTAGAGTAAGTCATCCATCTCTCTATTCGACGGATAGAGAGATTGCTTCCGAGTGGACCTCTGGGCAATAAGTATGAAAAAGTTTATAAAAAAATAAAATTAAAACTTCTGGGACTAATTTCATTAATTCTTATTCACATTTATGATTTTTTAATCGGGAGGGTCTCGTCGCTCGGAAGACTCGTCACCCACAGATTTTACTCGCTAGTGAGGATTTAATGTGATTGTCTAAAACAACCCAACCCATCTTAAACCTGACAATTTTTTTTTTTTAAACATTAGTGACATTGTACAACATTCATATACGTTACCCGAACAATACACAACCACCATAACATAAAAGGTTTCGTACAACAATTCGAGTATTAGAGTTTAATACAATTCAAAATGTAATAACGACCCATGAGTTTAATTGCCAAACAAAACACGAGCATGGCGTTTGGGGTTAAACTACCCAACTAGTTGCATCTAAAAATACCCTCCATTAGCCCAACTAGATGGAGGGTCGCTAATACAAAACTATACCCTTGCCTTTGTTCACATCGGAACCTAAAAAGAGTAAACAACGAGAGGGTAAGCAAAACGCTTAGTGAATGCAACAATTATACATATACATATATAATCTACTTACTTGCAATCACATACACAATTACCGCATACATGCTAGCAATCTAATTAGCATACCATCACGAAGTATAAAGCTAATAATCTCCAATATTGAAACTAGCATAACCAATAGCATATAGTCGATACAATATAATATGCTAAACTATAACACATAACCATGGTTAACCATATGACACACACACACAAGGGAACTGTACTAGTACAATGACCGTTGGTACTCGTACAATGATCGTTAGTGTACACTAACCCCCTAGGTGGATGTCCGCACTTACCGAACCACCCTTCACGCACATGTGGTCTCCATCGCACAAAAGAGTAGTGAATCCACACGCACGGATGACACTATAGTGAATCCACAAGCACGTATAACACTAACCACAAGCCCTCAAGCAAATAAACCGTATACACATATATATAATTATTCCACTCACCTTAATACTTCGGTAGTAGACAAACCAATCCTGCAACCTTCAATGCAATGTACCTATTTGTAACAACCCTGATTTTTCCGTTACTTCCGTTAACCTTTCGTTAGTTTATTTAACGGCGATTATTTAACTTTTATGCGTTTTTGTGTATTAAATGCGTACTTGATCTTTGGAGGGTTTCAATAATTAATATGGGTTGATATTAATTCAAATAAATATTTCGAATAATGAAATACGATAAAAATGATACGATATTGATAATAGCTTTTTGAGCAACGATACGCTCGGGTTTATTTTAATAATTAATTTTATTAATTATTAAAATTTTAAAATATTTAATTTATTGGGTTTTTAATAAATTAAGCGATTGGTTGCGTTTAACGATCGGGTTAGCGTTCCGGGCCTTCGGTACGACTAAACGACACTTAAAACAGACCACGATTACACGGAATTGTAAAACAAGAGCCCGGGGATACCCCATGGGGCCCATTCGGCTGACCCCTCCCCCTCACCCTCTTATATTTCAATTTTTGTAAGTTTAGGGACTTATGTGCTATTTAGGAGAACTAGGGTTAGTATAAATTAGAAGGTTTTAACAAAAATTAGGGAAACCCTCACACAGAAAACTGAGCAGTCGATCCCTCCTCCTCTCCCTCTCTTGGTCGTCGCCCAACTCACACACACACACACATACACACACACACACTCAAACTCAATTTTTGATTAAACCTCAAGAACAAAAGTTGCAATTCGCGTTATCCTCTACGTATTGGTGTGCTTTGATTGTTGATCTAAGGTATATTTGCATGAACCCTAATTCTTAAAATCTGAATTTTATTAAAGTTTCATAGTTATGTTGTTAATTGCTCAAGTCTATACGCGTACGTGTTAATCGTTATCGTTATTTTGTTTGTTTGGTGCACTAGGGTTTAAAAACGAATTTTTATTTGTTTGATCAGAAAAATTAAGTTTTTCAAATGCTAATTATTATGTTATAATCAGATTCCTTGCGAAAAACTATTGAGTTTAGGCTTTGGATTCGCTTGATTTCGTTTCCGTATGATTAAGTTATGTCGATTTGAATTATCGTTGTGTTTTTGTTGCTTGATCAGAAATCTGGTATTGATAGAAAATGAATTGGCATGTGAGACTTATACCACTGGAAATATAATTTAAAAACACTCAAGTTAGACTAGGATATCATGTCGTTTGCTTATGTATAGCCCGAGATATGCTAGAATTAGTGTAAATGTAGTTTTATACAGCACTTGCATGAAAATAACCTTGTATGATAAAATGTGTTAATTTCTGTGATTAAATATTTGCATATTTGACAAGTAGACAAAAATTACTTCATCTTTCATTTGGATGTCATAGGCTAATTGTATTTAGATCTTCGGATAATTGCATGCGAATGTGACTAACTAAATGAGAATCGAATCTGTAAATTGATCACGGTTTTGTACTTTGTGGATTATGTGAGTTGTTTGAGAATGTATGCTTCTGGGAAATGAAACTTAACATGATATGTGACTTATTTTTAGTTTATGTCAATCTCTGAAACTTTATGCATTGGGCACAATAGAGCCATACTTTATGTGAATTCTGATTTGAGCTGAAAACTGAATGCTCAACTTGCATGAATAAACTGTACAAATTGGCTAAACAAAAGTTGCTAGATTTTTGATATGTGTTACCTTGATTTGTCCTTGAACTATGGCAACTGGTATTGTATCAATTTCATGTTCCTAACTCCGGTTATAGCCAAAATGAAATCAGTGCGCGGTCAGAAACTGACCTGGCAAACCCCAAATGTATCCCTTCTGATTCCTGACTTTTAATTATCGTATGAGTCCCTAGCTGGACTTTTTGGAATCGATTTTAAGTATATTTATGATCTGGAGTTTGTAATATTTACTTAAATTTTTTACTATGAGATAATGTGCTAAGTATGCTATGTGTTCATAAACTTTGTGCATGACGATAAACTGAAATTGTGAAAATGATCATTCATGACCTAAAACGTATTGTTTGACTTAGGTTTGATATGTTGACCAATATTTGACATGAACCTACTGATGTTGACTTTAGTTGACTACTTTGACCAAGTTTGACTTTCGGTTTGACTTCGGTTGACTTTGTTTGACTTGCATGATATAGTTGACTTTTACTTTGAAATGCGTCGAGTCGAGCAATAAGACAACGTACACTATGAAACTACACTTATTTAAGATACATATATTAACCAATCTACATACGTATACTTAGGTTGCATTACTCGGCTATAAACCGTACAAGTTAATTGTTCACTATTCAATCCGAGCTTATTTCAAAGGTGAGTCTACAGTCCCGCTTTTTACATGTTTTCAGGGATGAGAATACACGCTGTTATATTTACATTTTCAAATACTTTTATATTGATATGAGTACTACACATATGCATAATGAGTTTGTTCAAAAAGCCTCTAGCTTGAATACTTTTAATCCATCGGTGTAAGCACAATTTAGATGGACGGATCCGTTAGGCTGAAAACCTCACCCGCTATAAAAACAGTGGTGCATTTACTTTGAACATTAAATACATTTGAAAAAGTGTATAACATTTTACGAGGTAAGGTCGGGTATAGTGGTTTCTATACTCGGGTCATTGCTAGTATTCAGGTGCTCGGTTTATGCAGACGATAGAATCTTGTGGTCAAGGAAGCTAAACTATTTTTCTGATAACTGTTTTTCAGATACTGTTACATTACTTTAAACCTGTAGATTCACCAACATTATTTGTTGACCTGTTTTTGCGTGTTGTTATTCTCAGGTCCTTAAGAGGTATGCTTCCGCTGTGTTTGCTGCATGACTGACCGTAGAGTCAGCATTTGATTTTAAAGAACATTATTTACTTTCGCATTTAAAACTTTTATACTGTTTAAATACTGTTGGCTTGTGGTTACGATCACAACAGTGTTTCTATTTTGGGATTTTTGACTTATGTTTTTTTTGAAAGTTAATTTTTGAATAAAGTTAAATGCGATTGCTTTAAACGTCTCATATAGAGGGTGTAACTGTTAACTGTGGGACCGGAATTAACACGTCGTTAGATGGTAATTTGGTGGGGTGTTATAGTTGGTATCAGAGCTAACGATTCGTAGGGAAACTAGGACTTGCATTAGTGTGTCTGATTTGGTCATTAGAACACCTTGATGAGTCTAGACTATGACCGGGACTTAGTCATTACATGAGTACTTTATGACTAACGTTATTTACTTGACTAATCTATTTTGTTTGTGTTCTTGTACTATGAGTTAGATGTCACAGGATTCAGGAAGCAGTGACAGCGACTCCAGTGTGGCTGAGGTGAATGCTCCAGTCCCAGCACCAGCACCTGCTCCGTATCAGATACCTAACCATTCCGTGAACCTTTATGCATTGGATTTGGTTCATACTAACCGTAACAGGTGAAGCATCCCGTTCATATCGATTATAAACGTCGCGTACTTATTGGTGTCATTGCGAGGTATTGACCTCTATATGTGACATTTTTCAAAATCTGCATACGTTTTTATGATACAAACCATAACCTTTATTATAACCGAAGGCTTAAACAACATAATAATGATTATCGTTTAGCGATAATCTTAGTCTTACAAACTTTACATTTGATAATAACAATACGATTTCCAACATATTTAACATTACAAATATTCCGATATGCAGTTATTTTTGACACAAATATGCATACTCCAAATCTTGCTTAAATTCGGCATAATGCAGCGGAAGCTTTTATTTATCACCTGAGAATAAACATGCTTAAAACGTCAACATAAAGTTGGTGAGATATAGGTTTAATGCTAGCAGCGTTATAAATATAGACCACAAGATTTCATATACACAAACATTTTAATAAAAATATTCTAAGTGGTTGAGCACTTGATTACCATACTTAACATTTAATCAACATCGCATATTCCCTTTATTATGAAATTTCACTACACTGTACCAAGTATAGTTACCGAAACGAAGTACTGTGCAACCGTTGAATACTGGTCGTCTAGTCCGGTTGGGGTTGTCAGGCCCGATAGATCTATCAACAGGATTCGCGTTTATAATACCGCATGTAAATAGTAGTTACCAAGCTACATGGAAGTATGCCAGCGGTACAACTCAACGTAGAATATATTTTTAATTACTTGTGTCCATAACGTAAATCATAAAATGCATGTATTCTCATCCCGAGATATTTAGAGTTTAAAAATGGGACTATATACTCACTTTTGCCTTGAAGATATATAACCCGACCTGGTATCCGATAGATATCACGAACCTAACCATATATAATATATCAACATATTTTCTTTTCAAACAATCGTTACATGTATACTTATAATACTTTTAATATCCAATAGTCCGTAGTTAGCAGTCCGATGTTAGTGGTCTACAATTAGTTGTTCAATAAAATAAATAAAGACCCCATCGTATTCGTATTGATCGGAATTAATCTCGACCCATGGTACCGTATTGTCAAATGACGTATTGTGTACAATCATGAGGTCTTATAATTAATCTTCTTGTGTTGTTTACGGGTGGTCCTGAAATATATAAAATCAAATTATAAGTAAATATATATAAAATATCATATTAATTAGCAAAGATATGATTAGTTTAGTTTTATTCCAAATAATTTCGTAGCTAAACTAGCTTCGGATACCCAATTTTGTTTTAGCCATAGTTTCTTCGATACAACTCCGTTTTTGTTGGTTCAACTTACCACTTCCTTGGATCGAGCCATTATTTATGAATATGAACTGTAAATACCTTGGTTTGCATTCGAAATCATAGGTTATAGGTCGGACTTGGGTGAATCTTATGAAAGTGGTCATTTTCGTCTTAAAAACAACATCTAGATGATCATTTTTATAAAAATACTTACACTTTGAGTTATACCATGAGATTTTTATAACATATTCATAAGAAATATCATTTTTTCAGAATATAAACTTCCAATTCAAAGTTTAAGATGGTTTTTAATTATCCAACCCGAAACAGCCCTCGGTTGCACTCCGACGACGTAGATTCAGTTTTAAGGTGTTCTTTGTAAAATCAAGTTGTATCTTGTTAAGTTAGCATATCATTATGATATATTACAGGTCTTGAAGTGTTTTAAAAGTTAAGTTAGATGGATCTATTTAGTTTGCGAACAAGTTTGAAATCATTCAAACTATGTTCTTGTTGTTATATATATTCATAGTAAGATAATTATATATGAATTGAACAAGATGATGAACCAAGGTTATACCTCAAGTATGATGAAGAAAGTTACTGAATAAACAAGATATGAACTTGTTCTTGATGACTTGAAAGATTAAGAAGTGAAATCATGAAAAGAAACAAAGGTTGTAAGTAAGTTATATCTTGATTTAAGATAATTAACTTACATGAATTGAATCAAAGTTTAAACATAGTTTTACCTTGATTATGAAGCTAGAAACTTATGAAGACCTTGAAGAACACTTGAAGGTTGAAGATAAAAGAGTTTAGAAGATCATCTAGCTTAAAAGAAAGTTGATATGAAAGTGTATGTGTGTGTATATATGGCGTGTATATGTATGTATATATATAGATTTTATGTTTTGATTTTTAGCTCATAAGTCTTCCTAGATGTTAACACTTGATCCCACATGTTGTTGACTAATAAAGGCTGCTAAGAGCAGATAATTGAGGTCTAATAATTGGTATTTATCAATAGTAAATACATCTAGAAGCTGCGTATAATACGGTTACATATACCCTAGGTATACGTGTAGAAATCTTGAGGAAACGGAACAAGAATTCAAATATAACTATCTTTTGTGAATATACTTATATTGTTTTATGTATTTAAGCCCTTTAAAAGTGATTAAATACGTATTTATACGATACTTGTATAAGCATTATAGGTTATAGGTATATATGTCAAAGAACGTTACGTATAGTTACCGTTTTGAAAACTTAAGTTAGTAGTCTCAAAGTATACTTATAACTCATTGTTATTAGTACACAATGAGATGTTAAACTATCCTTAGATCATGTTAAATATGTATAAATATGTATATGTACACAATCGTATAATTATCGTATGTTATATAGTTCGTGATATCATCAATCAAATTGGACGGTCAAACGTTGTGTAAAACTCTTTTTGAAAACACAAGACTCAACAAATTGGATTACGTATCATGTTGGTAATGTTTAATTTATGTAAATATTAATCTTATATGTATAAAACGATCGGAAAAATCCGGGTCATTACAGTACCTACCCGTTAAATAAATTTCGTCCCGAAATTTTAAAGTTGTACCTATTTTGCGTTCTCGAGAAACAAATGTGGGTAATTTTATTTCATCTGATCCTCTCATTCCCAAGTAAACTCGGGACCCCTTCGAGCATTCCAACGAACCTTAACGATTGGTATGTTGCTCTGCTTGAGTTGTTTAACTTCTCGGTCCATGATTTCGACTGGTTCTTCTATGAATTGTAGTTTCTCGTCGACTTGGATTTCTTCAAGAGGAATGGTGAGTTCTTCCTTTGAAAGACACTTCTAAAGGTTTGAAACGTGAAACGTATTATGTACTCCGGCGAGTTGTTGTGGTAACTCGAGTCGATAAGCTACCAGTCCAATGCGTTCGATGATCTTGAACGGGCCTACATACCTTGGGTTCAGTTTACCCCTTTTGCCGAAACGTATTACACCTTTCCAAGGTGACACCTTTAGCATAACCATGTCACCGATCTGAAACTCTAATGGTTTCCTTCGGACATCGGCGTAGCTCTTTTGGCGACTACGGGCTGTTTTCAATCTCTCTTTGATTTGTACTATCTTCTCAGTAGTATCGTGTATGATCTCGGGACCAGTTAATCGTCGATCTCCTACTTCATTCCAACAGATAGGGGATCTACACTTCCTTCCATATAGTGCTTCGAATGGTGCAGCTTTAATGCTCGCATGATAACTATTATTATACGAGAATTCTGCTAATGGTAGATATTTATCCCATCCGTTTCCAAAATCAATCACACATGCCCTGAGCATGTCTTCAAGAGTCTGAATTGTCCTTTCACTCTGCCCGTCAGTTTGCGGATGATATGCGGTGCTCATATCCAAACGAGTTCTCAGGGCCTCCTGTAGTGATTGCCAGAACTTTGATGTAAATCTACTATCACGATCGGATATAATGGAAATAGATATTTCATGCCTTGAAATAATTTCCTTTATGTATAATCGTAATAGTTTCTCCATTCTATCCGTTTCTTTTATAGGCAAGAAATGTGCAGATTTGGTGAGACGATCAACTATTACCCAAATGGTGTCATAACCCCATGCAGTCTTGGGTAACTTCGTGATAAAATCCATGGTAATACCGTCCCACTTCCATTCTGGGATTTCTGGTTGTTGAAGTAACCCTGACGGCTTCTGGTGTTCTGCTTTGACTTTGGAACAAGTTAAACATTCCCCGACATATGTTGCAACATCTGTCTTTAAATTAGGCCACCAATAATGCGTCTTAAGATCTTGATACATCTTTCCAACTCCAGGATGTATCGAGTATCTTGTCTTATGTGCCTCGTTCAATATCAACTTCCTTAATCCACCCTACTTTGGTACCCAAATACGTTTTGCAAAATATCGAATTCCATCTTCCCGTATAACGAGTTGCTTCTCATACTTCTTTATTATTTCATTTCCTATGTTTCCTTTAGTAAGAGCTTCTCGTTGAGCCTCTTTGATTTGTGAGTTGAGATTCATGCGAATTTTTATGTTCATCGCTCGTACTCGAATTGGCTCTCGTTCCTTTCTGCTTAGAGCGTCGGCCACTACATTTGCTTTCCCGGGATTATAGCGAATCTCACAATCATAGTCATTTATCAGCTCGACCCACCTACGTTGCCTCATGTTTAGCTGTTTTTGATCGAAAATATGTTGAAGGCTTTTATGATCAGTAAACACAGTGCATTTAACCCCATATAAGTAGTGTCTCCATATCTTCAATGCAAACACTACTGCTCCCAGTTCTAGATCATGCGTCGTATAATTTCGCTCGTGAATCTTCAATTGTCGGGATGCGTACGCAATAACTTTCTTTCGTTGCATAAGGACGCTACAAAAACCTTGTCGCGAAGCGTCACAATATATCTCAAAATCATCATTCCCTTCAGGTAACGATAAAATAGGCGCTGTAGTTAACTTCTTCTTCAGTAATTGAAATGCACTCTCCTGCTCAGAGGTCCATTCGTACTTCTTCCCTTTTTGCTTTAACGCTCTCAATGGTTTAGCTATTCGGGAAAAATCTTGAATAAACCTTCTATAATAACCGTCTAAGCCCAAAAATTGACGTATTTGTGTTGGTGTCTTAGGAGTCTCCCATTTTTCAATGGCCTCAATTTTAGCTGGATCAACCTGAATTCCTTTGCTACTAACAACTTGACCAAGAAATTGCACCTCTTTCAACCAAAATGCACACTTAGAAAATTTGGCATATAACTGTTCTTTTCTTAATAATTCTAATACCAACCTTAAATGCTGCTCATGCTCTTGCTCATTTTTGGAATAGATGAGAATATCGTCAATGAAAACGATAACAAACTTATCTAAATACGGACTACAAACTCGATTCATGAGGTCCATAAATACAGCTGGCGCATTCGTCAATCCAAACGGCATGACCAAAAATTCGTAATGACCGTAGCGTGTCCGGAAAGCAGTTTTTGGAATATCTTCTTCTTTGACGCGTAGTTGATGATAGCCCGATCTTAGGTCGATTTTCGAGTAAACACATGATCCTTGCAGTTGATCAAATAAGTCATCAATTCTTCGTAATGGATACCGATTCTTGATAGTTAACTTATTTAATTCACGGTAATCTATACACATTCGGAAGGATCCATCTTTCTTCTTGACGAATAAAATCGGAGCTCCCCACAGTGAAGTGCTCGGTTGAATGAAACCACGGTCCAGTAATTCTTGTAACTGGCTTTGTAACTCTTTCATCTCAAATGGTGCAAGTCTGTATGGAGCACGAGCCACTGGTGCAGCTCCTGGTACTAGATCTATTTGAAATTCTACAGATCTAAATGGAGGTAATCTCGGCAACTCTTCCGGAAAGACTTCAGGAAAATCTCTTGCCACAGGCATGTCGTTGATGCACTTCTCTTTTTCTTTCATTTTGACTTTATTAACATGTGCTAGGATAGCATATCACCCTTTCTTCAAGCACTTTTGAGCTTTCAAACAGCTAATGAGTTTTAACTTTGAGTTACCCTTCTCTCCATAAATCATTACTGGCATTTTATCCTTACGAGGAATGCAAATTGCCTTCTTGGTGCACACAACTTCAACTCCTATTTTGGACATCCAGTCCATGCCGACTATTACGTCAAAACTTCCTAATTCTACGGGTATCAAATCAATTTTAAACGTTTCTCAGGCAAAATTTATTTTACAATCACGGCAAATTTTATCGGCTTTAATTAGTTTACCATTAGCTAACTCAATCATGTACTTAGCATCTAGAGGTAATGATGAACAATTTAATTTAGCGTAAAAGTCTCTACACACGTAACTTCTATCGGCACCAGTATCAAATATAATAGATGCTGATAAGTTATTAATGGTAAACGTACCCGTAACAAGCTCTGGGTCTTCACACGCCTCTCTAGCATTAATAATAAATTCTCTTCCACGTGCAGGTCCGTTATTCTTCTCTGGATTCAGGCACTGGCTCTTAATGTGACCCTGTTTCCCACATCTATAACAAATAACAGTGGTCAGGGCAGTTCTATTTGCATTGGTGGCAGGAGTCTTGGTGCCATTTGTATTTGTAACGGGAATCCTACAATCTTCAGCAAGATGACCCCTTCGATTACAATTGTTGCACACCATATTACAATAACCAGAGTGATGTTTGTGGCATCTGTTACATAAAGGATTTCATCCTTTGTAACCTGAGCTTGAACCACTACCCGCACCTTGCGTGTTTTCTTGTTTCTTAAGAGATTGATGTTGATGACCTCGATCACGGTTTCCATCCCACTTTCTTTTATTATCCGATACCTTGGCATCGGTATTTGTTGTGTTCTTATCCAGGATGATCTGATCCATTAGCTCGTTTGCAATGGTGATAGCTTCATGAATTGTCTTGGGTTTGGATGCTGTAACATTTGCCTTGACCTTTTTAGGTAAACCATCTTTGTACAATTTAATCTTCCGTTCTTTGGTTGGTACCAATTCGGGACATAGCAAAGCTAATTCCATGAATCGCTGATTGTAGTTGGTGAGTTCAGTACCAACAACTTTCAGGCTTCGTAATTCAGCTTCAAACTTCCTAACTTCGTTCCTTGGACAATACTTGTTGATTAGCATTGTTTTGAATTCTCCTCCTACGGCCTTCACATAGTTTTTCTACCACGTGAGTGCACTATCTTGTAAGGTGCACGATGCATACTTGGCCATGTCCTTCCCAATACAACCACTGATTTTAAAAACAGACTCAATCTTTTCGATCCAACGGGTTAAACCGATCGGTCCTTCTGTTCCACTGAATGATGAGGGCTTGCTGTAGTGACCCGAACTTTTCCATGTTTATATATATATTAAGTGAAATTGTTATTTACATGATTAAGTGTTTCAAACATGTTAAGCAATCAAACTTGTTAAGACTTGATTAATTGAAATAGGTTTCATATAGACAATTGACCACCCAAGTTGACCGGTGATTCACGAACGTTAAAACTTGTAAAAACTATACGATGACATATATATGGTTATATATATAGTTAACATGATTTTATTATAAGTATATATCTCATTAGGTATTTTAACAATGAGTTATATACATAAAAATGAGTCTATTAATTTAAGAAACTCGAAAACGATATATATAACGATTATCGTTATAACAACGTCTTACTAGGTACATATGAATCATATTAAGATATTGATACACTTGGTTAATTATGTTAAATGATAATTAAATATATTATTAAGTGTATTAACAATGAAATACATATGTAAAAATAAGACTACTAACTTAATGATTTCGAAACGAGACATATATGTAACGATTATCGTTGTAACGACATTTAACTGTATATATATCATACTAAGATATATTATATATCATAATATCATGATAATATAACAATTTAACATCTCATTTGTTATAATAAACAATGGGTTAACAACATTCAACAAGATCGTTAACCTAAAGGTTTCAAAACAACATTTACATGTAACGACTAACGATGACTTAACGACTCAGTTAAAATGTATATACATGTAGTGTTTTAATATGTATTCATACACTTTTGAAAGACTTCAAGACACTTATCAAAATACTTCTACTTAACAAAAATTCTTACAATTACATCCTCGTTCAGTTTCATCAACAATTCTACTCGTATGCACCCGTATTCGTACTCGTACAATACACAGCTTTTAGATGTATGTACTATTGGTATATACACTCCAATGATCAGCTCTTAGCAGCCCATGTGAGTCACCTAACACATGTGGGAACCATCATTTGGCAACTAGCATGAAATATCTCATAAAATTACAAAAATATGAGTAATCATTCATGACTTATTTACATGAAAACAAAATTACATATCCTTTATATCTAATCCATACACCAACGACCAAAAACACCTACAAACTTTCATTATTCAATTTTCTTCATCTAATTGATCTCTCTCAAGTTCTATCTTCAAGTTCTAAGTGTTCTTCATAAATTCCAAAAGTTCTAGTTTCATAAAATCAAGAATACTTCCAAGATTGCAAGTTTACTTCCAAGTTTTCTAAATCCATTCCAAGTAATCATCCAAGATCAAGAAACCTTTGTTACTTACAGTAGGTTATCTTTCTAACACAATGTAATAATCATATTCAAACTTTAATTCAATTTCTATAAGTATAACAATCTTATTTCGAGTGGAAATCTTACTTGAAATTGTTTTCGTGTCATGATTCTGCTTCAAGAACTTTCAAGCCATCCAAGGATCCTTTGAAGCTAGATCTATTTTTCTCATTTCCAGTAGGTTTATCCAAGGAACTTGAGGTAGTAATTATATTCATAACATCATTCGATTCATACATATAAAGCTATCTTATTCGAAGGTTTAAACTTGTAATCACTAGAACATAGTTTAGTTAATTCTAAACTTGTTCGCAAATAAAAGTTAATCCTTAAAACTTGACTTTTAAAATCAACTAAACACATGTTATATATCTATATGATATGCTAACTTAATGATTTAAAACCTGGAAACACGAAAAACACCGTAAAACTGGATTTACGCCGTCGTAGTAACACCGCGGGCTGTTTTGGGTTAGTTAATTAAAAACTATGATAAACTTTGATTTAAAAGTTGTTATTCTGGGAAAATGATTTTTATTATGAACATGAAACTATATCCAAAAATTATGGTTAAACTCAAAGTGGAAGTATGTTTTCTAAAATGGTCATCTAGACGTCGTTCTTTCGACTGAAATGACTACCTTTACAAAAATGACTTGTAACTTATTTTTCTGACTATAAACCTATACTTTTTCTATTTATATTCATAAAATAGAGTTCAATATGAAACCATAGCAATTTAATTCACTCAAAACGGATTTAAAATGAAGAAGTTATGGGTAAAACAAGATTGGATAATTTTTCTCATTTTAGCTACGTGAAAATTGGTAACAAATCTATTCCAAGTACCATAACTTAATCAACTTGTATTGTATATTACGTAATCTTGAGATACCATAGACACGTATACAATGTTTCGACCTATCATGTCGACACATCTATATATATTTCGGAACAACCATAGACACTCTATATGTGAATGTCGGAGTTAGCTATACAGGGTTGAGGTTGATTCCAAAATATATACAGTTTGAGTTGTGATCAATACTGAGATACGTATACACTGGGTCGTGGATTGATTCAAGATAATATTTATCGATTTATTTCTGTACATCTAACTGTGGACAACTAATTGTAGGTTACTAACGAGGACAGCTGACTTAATAAACTTAAAACATCAAAATATATTAAAAGTGTTGTAAATATATTTTGAACATACTCTGATATATATGTATATATTGTTATAGGTTCGTGAATCAACCAGTGGCCAAGTCTTACTTCCCGACGAAGTAAAAATCTGTGAAAGTGAGTTATAGTCCCACTTTTAAAATCTAATATTTTTGGGATGCGAATACATGCAGGTTTTATAAATGATTTACAAAATAGACACAAGTACATGAAACTACATTCTATGGTTGAATTATCGAAATAGAATAAGCCCCTTTTTATTAAGTCTGGTAATTTAAGAATTAGGGAACAGACACTCTAATTGACGCGAATCCTAAAGATAGATCTATTGGGCCTAACAAACCCCATCCAAATTACCGGATGCTTTAGTACTTCGAAATTTATATCATATCCGAAGGGTGTCCTGGAATGATGGGGATATTCTTATATATGCATCTTGTTAATGTCGGTTACCAGGTGTTCACCATATGAATGATTTTTATCTCTATGTATGGGATGTGTATTGAAATATGAAATCTTGTGGTCTATTGTTACGATTTGATATATATAGGTTAAACCTATAACTCACCAACATTTTTGTTGACGTTTAAAGCATGTTTATTCTCAGGTGAATACTAAGAGCTTCCGCTATTGCATACTAAAATAAGGACAAGATTTGGAGTCCATGTTTGTATGATATTGTGTAAAAACTGCATTCAAGAAACTGATTTCGATGTAACATATTTGTATTGTAAACCATTATGTAATGGTCGTGTGTAAACAGGATATTTTAGATTATCATTATTTGATAATCTACGTAAAGCTTTTTAAACCTTTATTTATGAAATAAAGGTTATGTTTTGTTTTAAAAATGAATGCAGTCTTTGAAAAACGTCTCATATAGAGGTCAAAACCTCGCAACGAAATCAATTAATATGGAACGTTTTTAATCAATAAGAACGGGACATTTCAGTTGGTATCTGAGCGTTGGTCTTAGAGAACCAGAAAATTTGCATTAGTGTGTCTTATCGAGTTTGTTAGGATGCATTAGTGAGTCTGGACTTCGACCGTATTTTCTTTAAAAATGATTGCTTAACATTTTTGTTGGAAAATATATATTATTAACATGTATATATTATGTGATATATTAATCTCTTAACATGTTTGATATTGTGTGATAGATGTCTACCTCTAGCACAAATCCCATTGACTCACCTAATAATAACGAAGAGTCGAATATATATTGGACTGATTCACAAGTTCCCGAAGAAGAACCGGGAGAAGAATCAGAACCGGAAGAGGAGGAACCGGAGGAGGAAATAGAACCGGTGGGAGAAATAATAAAACGGTTAAGTAAAAGAAAATCCTCAACCAACCGACCAAGGTTAATTATGGTCAATGGTGTTTCCACCAAGGAAGCAAAATATTGGGAGGATTACCAATTCTCCGATGAATCGGATTCCGACGAGAATTCCGATGATGTTATAGAAATTACCCCAACTGAATTTAAAAAGGAAAAAGAAAATAATAAGGGAAAGGGCATAAAAATAGAGAAATCTAATTCCAACCCCGATGAACTTTATATGTATCGTCAACCCCCGAAGCCCTTAAGTTGTAACAATGACCCGGGAACCTCTAAACCACCAGGTTTTTCTAAACCGTTGTGAAAAACGACAGCTCGTATTAGGGGAACATCATATATCCCTAGAAACTTAGAAAAACGAACCAAAACCGAAGAAGAAGAAACGAGCGAGTCGGAATAAGATAGTTGTATTCGTGTGGTGTATTATATGTAATATAGTGTGCTTATGCTTTATGATATATGTAAAAATTGCTTGTATTAATAAGTATTTTTTTTTATGAATCTAACTCTTGTCTATTTTACAGTATAAAAACACAAAATAGATAGACAACCTAATATTTTAAGAGACCTACCCGGAGACATGATTGATGAAATCTTGTCTAGAGTCGGTCAGAATTCTTCGGCACAACTATTTACGGCGAAATCAGTTTGTAAGACATTCGAAGAACGTTCCAAGAATGTCTTGGTTTATAAGAGACTTTCGTTTGAAAGATGGGGGATATCACATTGGGAAACCCATAAGTTACGATGTGTTTACTTTGACGCATATATTGCGGGGAACCCAAATGCTATTTTACGCAACGGGTTAAGAAATTATTTTGACTCAATGTATCCGAATATACGACTTCATGATTTAGAAAAAGCGGCTAACATGCAACATAAAGAAGCATGCTATGCTTACGGGTTAGTAATGTTCGCTTCTCACCAAAGTGAGAAAAAGAACATCGGGCTACAACTATTAAACAAAACGTTCCCACAAGTGACGGAGTCGGTAATTGGGGTAAGAAATGAGGTTTTTAGATTGTTACGGGACTGTTGGACATTACGTAACCCTCGTCCCTTTGATGATGTTACAACACGCTGTCTTATCAACGGCCATAACGGTTATGTTCCACAAGACCAAGGATGGGAAGTAATCCTAGTAAAACCAGAATGCATGACTTGTTTCTGGACGTATGAATTACGTGTCTTTATTGCCTTTGCTGAACGACTTGTGTACTAGCTAGAATTATCTTCACAACCATCTTGTATCAAATTTATTGTGTGCTATATTTCATGCTATATGTAAAATAAGCGGTATTGTAAGTTTGTAAAATATTGTGTAAAAGTTTGAACGCGAAATATTATTATAATCAGTTTTTCATATAGAATTGTAGTAGTTGAATTGTATATTAGCTACTAAGTATGAACTTAACGGGTAGGTACTACCCGAATTTAAACTTATAAAACGCTAATATGAAGAAAAAGCTTTTATAAATGAGTTCATATTATGCTACGAAATACTATTAACTACTCTTAATATTCTGTATGATTAACTTGTTCCATTTGACTATTTTGAAGGAAATGGCACCAACTACTCGACACACCGTGAATATGAATGAAGAGGAATTCCGTACTTTTCTAGCTTCAAACATAGCCGCAGTACAGGATGCGCTACATACCAACAATAACCTTGGATCTAGCAGTACAGGAAATCGTGTAGGATGCACCTACAAAAAATTCACTGCCTGCAAACCTTTGGAATTTGATGGAACCGAAGGACCGATCGGATTGAAACGGTGGACCGAGAAGGTCGAATCGGTGTTTGCCATAAGTAAGTGTACTGAAGAGGACAAAGTGAAGTACGCTACGCATACCTTCACAGGTTCTGCGTTAACATGGTGGAATACCTATCTAGAGCAAGTGGGACAAGACGATGCGTACGCACTACCGTGGTTAGCATTCAAGCACTTGATGAACGAGAAGTACCGTCCCAGAACCGAGGTCAATAAGCTCAAGACAGAACTTAGAGGGTTACGAACCCAAGGATTTGATATTACCACGTACGAAAGACGATTCACAGAATTGTGCCTATTGTGTCCGGGAGCATTCGAAGATGATGAAGAGAAGATTGACGCGTTTGTGAAAGGATTACCGGAAAGAATCCAAGAAGATATAAGTTCACACGAGCCCGCCACCATACAACATGCATGTAGAATGGCTCACAAACTAGTGAACCAGATTGAAGAAAGAATTAAAGAACAGACTGCTGAAGAGGCCAATGTGAAGCAAGTCAAAAGAAAGTAGGAGGAAAACGGTGATAAGAATCACCAATACAACAACAACAGCAATTACAACAACAATCGCAACAATTATCCCAACAATCGCAACATCAATCGCAACTACAACAAACGGCCCAACAACAACAACAACAACAACAGCAGCAACTACAACAATCATCCCAACAACAATAATAACTGCAACAACAACAACAATCAGAAGCATCTATGCCAAAGGTGTGAAAAGTATCACTCGGAGTTCTGCACCAAATTTTGCAACAAGTGTAAAAGAAATGGTCATAGCGCGGTGAAGTGTGAGGTCTACGGACCAGGGGTTAATAGAACGAAAGGAACAAATGGTGTCGGAACGAGTAATGGCGGAGCAAGTAGTGTCGGAGCAAGTTATGCCAATGTAGTTTGTTATAAATGTGGAAAACCTGGCCACATTATTAGAAATTGTCCGAACCAGGAGAACACGAATGGACAAGGCCGCGGAAGAGTTTTCAATATTAATGCGGCAGAGGCACAGGAAGACCCAGAGCTTATTACGGGTACGTTTCTTATTGACAATAAATCTGTTTACGTTTTATTTGATTCGGGTGCGGATAGAAGCTATATGAGTAGAGATTTTTGTGCTAAATTAAGTTGTCCATTGACGCCTTTGGATAGTAAATTTTTACTCGAATTAGCAAATGGTAAATTAATTTCAGCAGATAATATATGTCGGAATCGAGAAATTAAACTGGTTAGCGAAACATTTAAGATTGATTTGATACCAGTAGAGTTAGGGAGTTTTGATGTGATAATCGGTATGGACTGGTTGAAAGAAGTGAAAGCAGAGATCGTTTGTTACAAAAATGCAATTCGCATTATACGAGAAAAAGGAAAACCCTTAATGGTGTACGGAGAAAAGGGCAACACGAAGCTACATCTTATTAGTAATTTGAAGGCACAAAAACTAATAAGAAAAGGTTGCTATGCTGTTCTAGCACACGTCGAGAAAGTACAAACTGAAGAAAAGAGCATCAATGATGTTCCCATCGCAAAAGAATTTCCCGATGTATTTCCGAAAGAATTACCGGGACTACCTCCACATCGATCTGTTGAATTTCAAATAGATCTTGTACCAGGAGCTGCACCAATAGCTCGTGCTCCTTATAGACTCGCACCCAGCGAGATGAAAGAACTGCAAAGCCAACTGCAAGAACTATTAGAACGTGGTTTCATTCGACCAAGCACATCACCATGGGGAGCTCCTGTTTTGTTTGTCAAGAAGAAGGATGGTACATTTAGGTTGTGTATTGACTACAGAGAGTTGAACAAACTTACCATCAAAAACCGTTATCCACTGCCGAGAATTGACGACTTATTTGATCAACTACAAGGCTCGTCGGTTTATTCAAAGATCGATTTACGTTTTGGATATCATCAAATGCGAGTAAAGGAGGATGATATTCCAAAAATTGCTTTTAGGATGCGTTATGGTCATTACGAGTTTATGGTTATGCCGTTTGGATTGACTAACGCACCAGCTGT
This sequence comes from Rutidosis leptorrhynchoides, assembly GCF_046630445.1. Lineage (NCBI taxonomy): Eukaryota > Viridiplantae > Streptophyta > Magnoliopsida > Asterales > Asteraceae > Rutidosis > Rutidosis leptorrhynchoides. The sequence goes on from NC_092334.1 coordinate 605,308,190, forward strand.
GTTCATGGACCTTATGAACTGAGTGTGTGGGCCATATCTTGATAAGTTTGTCATTGTTTTCATCGATCACATACTTATTTACTCAAAGAATGATCAAGATCACGAAGAACATTTGAGAAAAGTGCTAGAAGTATTGAGGAAAGAAAAACTGTACGCTAAGTTTTCAAAGTGTGCATTTTGGTTGGAATAAGTTCAATTCCTCGGTCACATAGTGAACAAAGAAGGTATTCAGGTGGACCCGATAAAGATCGAAACCGTTGAAAAGTGGAAAACCCCAAAAACTCCGAAGCATATACGTCACTTTTTAGGATTGGCTGGTTACTACAGAAGATTCATCCAAGATTTCTCCAAAATAGCAAAACCCTTGACTGCATTAACGCATAAAGGGAAGAAATTTGAATGGAAGGATGAACAAGAGAAGGCGTTTCAATTATTGAAGAAAAAGCTAACTACGACACCTATATTGTCATTGCCTGAAGGGAATGATGATTTTGTGATTTATTGTGACGCATCAAAGCAAGGTCTCGGTTGTGTATTAATGCAACGGACGAAGGTGATTGCTTATGCGTCTAGACAATTGAAGATTCACGAGCAAAATTATACGACGCATGATTTGGAATTAGGCGCGGTTGTTTTTGCATTAAAGACTTGGAGGCACTACTTATATGGGGTCAAAAGTATTATATATACCGACCACAAAAGTCTTCAACACATATTTAATCAGAAACAACTGAATATGAGGCAGCGTAGGTGGATTGAATTGTTGAATGATTACGACTTTGAGATTCGTTACCACCCGGGGAAGGCAAATGTGGTAGCCGACGCCTTGAGCAGAAAGGACAGAGAACCCATTCGAGTAAAATCTATGAATATAATGATTCACACTAACCTTACTACTCAAATAAAGGAGGCGCAACAAGGAGTTTTAAAAGAGAGAAATTTAAAGGATGAAATACCCAAAGGATCGGAGAAGCATCTTAATATTCGGGAAGACGGAACCCGGTATAGGGCTGAAAGAATTTGGGTACCAAAATTTGGAGATATGAGAGAAATGGTACTTAGAGAAGCTCATAAAACCAGATACTCAATACATCCTGGAACGGGAAAGATGTACAAGGATCTTAAGAAAAATTTTTGGTGGCCAGGTATGAAAGCCGATATTGCTAAATATGTAGGAGAATGTTTGACGTGTTCTAAGGTCAAAGCTGAACATCAGAAACCATCAGGTCTACTACAATAACCTGAAATCCCGGAATGGAAATGGGAAAACATTACCATGGATTTCATTACTAAATTGCCAAGGACTGCAAGTGGTTATGATACTATTTGGGTAATAGTTGATCATCTCACCAAGTCAGCACACTTCCTGCCAATAAGAGAAGATGACAAGATGGAGAAGTTAGCACGACTGTATTTGAAGGAAGTCGTCTCCAGACATGGAATACCAATCTCTATTATCTCTGATAGGGATGGCAGATTTATTTCAAGATTCTGGCAGACATTACAGCAAGCATTGGGAACTCGTCTAGACATGAGTACTGCCTATCATCCACAAACTGATGGGCAGAGCGAAAGGACGATACAAACGCTTGAAGACATGCTACGAGCTTGTGTTATTGATTTCAGAAACAGTTGGGATCGACATCTACCATTAGCAAAATTTTCCTACAACAACAGCTACCATTCAAGCATTGAGATGGCGCCGTTTGAAGCACTTTATGGTAGAAAGTGCAGGTCTCCGATTTGTTGGAGTGAAGTGGGGGATAGACAGATTACGGGTCCGGAGATTATACAAGAAACTACCGAGAAGATCATCCAAATTCAACAACGGTTGAAAACCGCCTAAATTCGACAAAAGAGCTGCGCTGACATTAAAAGAAAAGATATAGAATTTGAAATTGGAGAGATGGTCATGCTTAAAGTTGCACCTTGGAAAGGCGTTGTTCGATTTGGTAAACGAGGGAAATTAAATCCAAGGTATATTGGACCATTCAAGATTATAGATCGTGTCGGACCAGTAGCTTACCAACTGGAGCTACCTCAACAACTCGCGGCTGTACATAACACTTTCCACGTCTCAAATTTGAAAAAATATTTTGCTAAAAAAGATCTCACTATTCCGTTGGACGAAATCCAAATCAATGAAAAACTTCAATTCATTGAAGAACCCGTCGAAATAGTGGATCGTGAGGTTAAGAGACTTAAACAAAACAAGATACCGATTGTTAAGGTTCGATGGAATGCTCGTAGAGGACCCGAGTTCACCTGGGAGCGTGAAGATCAGATGAAGAAGAAATACCCGCATTTATTTCCAGAAGATACATCAACACCTCCAACTGCTTAAAATTTCGGGACAAAATTTATTTAACGGGTAGGTACTGTAGTGACCCGAACTTTTCCATGTTTATATATATATTAAATGAAATTGTTATTTACATGATTAAGTGTTTCCAACATGTTAAGAAATCAAACTTGTTAAGACTTGATTAATTGAAATAGGTTTCATATAGACAATTGACCACCCAAGTTGACCGGTGATTAACGAACGTTAAAACTTGTAAAAACTATACGATGAAATATATATGGTTATATATATAGTTAACATGATTTTATTATAAGTATGTATCTCATTAGGTATTTTAACAATGAGTTATATACATAAAAATGAGACTATTAATTTAAGAAACTCGAAAACGATATATATAACGATTATCGTTATAACAACGTCTTACTAGGTACATATGAATCATATTAAGATATTGATACACTTGGTTAATTATGTTAAATGATAAGTAAATATATTATTAAGTGTATTAACAATGAAATACATATGTAAAAATAAGACTACTAACTTAATGATTTCGAAACGAGACATATATGTAACGATTATCGTTGTAACGACATTTAACTGTATATATATCATACTAAGATATATTATATATCATAATATCATGATAATATAACAATTTAACATCTCATTTGTTATAATAAACAATGGGTTAACAACATTCAACAAGATCGTTAACCTAAAGGTTTCAAAACAACATTTACATGTAACGACTAACGATGACTTAACGACTCAGTTAAAATGTATATACATGTAGTGTTTTAATATGTATTCATACACTTTTGAAAGACTTCAAGACACTTATCAAAATACTTCTACTTAACAAAAATTCTTACAATTACATCCTCGTTCAGTTTCATCAACAATTCTACTCGTATGCACCCGTATTCGTACTCGTACAATACACAGCTTTTAGATGTATGTACTATTGGTATATACACTCCAATGATCAGCTCTTAGCAGCCCATGTGAGTCACCTAACACATGTGGGAACCATCATTTGGCAACTAGCATGAAATATCTCATAAAATTACAAAAATATGAGTAATCATTCATGACTTATTTACATGAAAACAAAATTACATATCCTTTATATCTAATCCATACACCAACGACCAAAAACACCTACAAACTTTCATTATTCAATTTTCTTCATCTAATTGATCTCTCTCAAGTTCTATCTTCAAGTTCTAAGTGTTCTTCATAAATTCCAAAAGTTCTAGTTTCATAAAATCAAGAATACTTCCAAGATTGCAAGTTTACTTCCAAGTTTTCTAAATCCATTCCAAGTAATCATCCAAGATCAAGAAACCTTTGTTACTTACAGTAGGTTATCTTTCTAACACAATGTAATAATCATATTCAAACTTTAATTCAATTTCTATAAGTATAACAATCTTATTTCGAGTGGAAATCTTACTTGAAATTGTTTTCGTGTCATGATTCTGCTTCAAGAACTTTCAAGCCATCCAAGGATCCTTTGAAGCTAGATCTATTTTTCTCATTTCCAGTAGGTTTATCCAAGGAACTTGAGGTAGTAATGATATTCATAACATCATTCGATTCATACATATAAAGCTATCTTATTCGAAGGTTTAAACTTGTAATCACTAGAACATAGTTTAGTTAATTCTAAACTTGTTCGCAAATAAAAGTTAATCCTTATAACTTGACTTTTAAAATCAACTAAACACATGTTATATATCTATATGATATGCTAACTTAATGATTTAAAACCTGGAAACACGAAAAACACCGTAAAACCGGATTTACGCCGTCGTAGTAACACCGCGGGCTGTTTTGGGTTAGTTAATTAAAAAATATGATAAACTTTGATTTAAAAGTTGTTATTCTGGGAAAATGATTTTTATTATGAACATGAAACTATATCCAAAAATTATGGTTAAACTCAAAGTGGAAGTATGTTTTCTAAAATGGTCATCTAGACGTCGTTCTTTCGACTGAAATGACTACCTTTACAAAAATGACTTGTAACTTATTTTTATGACTATAAACCTATACTTTTTCTATTTAGATTCATAAAATAGAGTTCAATATGAAACCATAGCAATTTGATTCACTCAAAACGGATTTAAAATGAAGAAGTTATGGGTAAAACAAGATTGGATAATTTTTCTCATTTTAGCTACGTGAAAATTGGTAACAAATCTATTCCAAGTACCATAACTTAATCAACTTGTATTGTATATTACGTAATCTTGAGATACCATAGACACGTATACAATGTTTCGACCTATCATGTCGACACATCTATATATATTTCGGAACAACCATAGACACTCTATATGTGAATATTGGAGTTAGCTATACAGGGTTGAGGTTGATTCCAAAATATATATAGTTTGAGTTGTGACCAATACTGAGATACGTATACACTGGGTCGTGGATTGATTCAAGATAATATTTATCGATTTATTTCTGTACATCTAACTGTGGACAACTAGTTGTAGGTTACTAACGAGGACAGCTGACTTAATAAACTTAAAACATCAAAATATATTAAAAGTGTTGTAAATATATTTTGAACATACTTTGATATATATGTATATATTGTTATAGGTTCGTGAATCAACCAGTGGCCAAGTCTTACTTCCCGACGAAGTAAAAATATGTGAAGTGAGTTATAGTCCCACTTTTAAAATCTAATATTTTTGGGATGAGAATATATGCAGGTTTTATAAATGATTTACAAAATAGACACAAGTACGTGAAACTACATTCTATGTTTGAATCATCAAAATCGAATATGCCCATTTTTATTAAGTCTGGTAATCTAAGAATTAGGGAACAGACACCCTAATTGACGCGAATCCTAAAGATTGATCTATTGGGCCTAACAAACCCCATCTAAAGTACCGGATGCTTTAGTACTTCGAAATTTATATCATATCCGAAGGGTGTCCCGGAATGATGGGGATATTCTTATATATGCATCTTGTTAATGTCGGTTACCAGGTATTCACCATATGAATAATTTTTATCTCTATGTATGGGATGTGTATTGAAATATGAAATCTTGTGGTCTATTGTTACGATTTGATATATATAGGTTAAACCTATAACTCACCAACATTTTTGTTGACGTTTAAAGCATGTTTATTCTCAGGTGAATACTAAGAGCTTCCGCTGTTGCATACTAAAATAAGGACAAGATTTGGAGTCCATGTTTGTATGATATTGTGTAAAAACTGCATTCAAGAAACTGATTTCGATGTAACATATTTGTATTGTAAACCATTATGTAATGGTCGTGTGTAAACAGGATATTTTAGATTATTATTATTTGATAATCTACGTAAAGCTTTTTAAACCTTTATTTATGAAATAAAGGTTATGTTTTGTTTTAGAAATGAATGCAGTCTTTGAAAAATGTCTCATATAGAGGTCAAAACCTCGCAACGAAATCAATTAATATGGAACGTTTTTAATCAATAAGAACGGGACATTTCACTTGCAACCTTGAAAAGTTTTGTAGGTGCATCCCACATGAGGATTTGGGTAAACTGTAGCAGCTCTTGCAGCCTCGACCCATAACATTCTGTCGTTCACTCGCTGATTGATGAGTTTCTCGATTTCTTGTTCTGTCATTCGGTTCAATCGCGCCATATTCTTCAATAAGAATGAAAAAAATAATTATTCACATAGAATATTATAGATGTAGTGTGTATTTACAGTACATCGTAGCTTATTAATAATTTGAACCAGTTATTATTATAAAAGCATTTTCTTCCTATTAGCATTTTATAATTATATCTAGGGTAGTACCTACCCGTTAAAGTTCATACTTAATAGCTTAGTACGGAAATTAATTACTACCATCCAAATAATACTCCACCATGGAAAATTATTGCATTTCACACTTCACTATTTTACATATGCTTATCTTACATCAAAAATTAAGCAAACCACACTAGTAATATTATACAAAACGTTATATGATCCCATGGTTTAAAACAACAGCGCATCATTTAACCAAAAACGTTTGTGTTCAAAAAAATCGCTTAACGCTTATCCTTGCTGTCTCCCTGCGTTTTGGCTGCGGGGCCGAAGAACTGAATGCCGGGATAGAACTAATAGGAATAGCGGGAATAGGGGTGGTAGCATTTGGTGAAGTTGGTGCCACAACATCCTCACTAAACTCGGAATTTGGATTTTTCAATTCAGTAGCCTTTCGTTTCTTTCCTCGTTCGAACTTGTCTTTTGTAATTTCCTGTATTTCTTCCTCCCCAGTATCACTTTCCGGTTCCTCTTCAATTGGTTCATCCGGAAATTGTGAGTCTTCCCCAAAGGTGTCGTTTTCATCGTCGGATAGGTTAATGACTGGAACACTATCTGGGGATTCTGGTTCGGAGTCGCTGAATGTGATAACGAATTTTGAACCAGACATCTATCATGCAACAACTAGCACGTTAGTACCACATAATATTTACATATTAATTTTTAACCAACAATGGTAAGCAATAATCTTCGAAATCAGTCACGGTCAAAGTCCAGACTCACTAATGCATTAAAAACTAGTTTAGACACGTTTTATGTAAAAATCTGGTTCGCTAAGACCACCGCTCTGATACCAACTGAAGCATCCCGTTCATATAGATTATAAACGTTACGTACTTATTGGTGTCATTGCGAGGTATTGACCTCTATATGTGACATTTTTCAAAATATGCATACGTTTTTATGATACAAACCATAACCTTTATTATAACCAAAGGCTTAAACAACATAATAATGATTATCGTTTAGCGATAATCTTAGTCTTACAGACTTTACATTTGATAATAACAATACGATTTCCAACATATTTAACATTACAAATCTTTCGATATGCAGTTTTATTTTTGACACAAATATGCATACTCCAAATCTTGCTTAAATTCGGCATAATGCAGCGGAAGCTTTTATTTATCACCTGAGAATAAACATGCTTAAAAAGGCAACATAAAGTTGGTGAGATATAGGTTTAATGCTAGCAGCGTTATAAATATAGACCACAAGATTTCATATACACAAACATTTTAATAAAATTATTCTAAGTGGTTGAGCACTTGATAACCATACTTAACATTTAATCAACGACGCATATTCCCTTTATTATGAAATTTCACTACATTGTACCAAGTATAGTTACCAAAATGAAGTACTGTGCAACCGTTGAATACTGGTCGTCCAGTCCAGTTGGGGTTGTCAGGCCCAAAAGATCTATAAACAGGATTCACGTTTACAATACCGCATGTAAATAGTAGTTACCAAGCTACAAGGAAGTATGCCAGTGGTACAACTCAACGTAGAATATATTTTTAATTACTTGTGTCCATAACGTAAATCATAAAATGCATGTATTCTCATCCTGAGATATTTAGAGTTTAAAAATGGGACTATATACTCACTTTTGCCTTGAAGATATATAACCCGACCTGGTCTCCGATAGATATCACGAACCTAACATATATAATATATCAACATATTTTCTTTTCAAATAATCGTTACATGTATACTTATAATACTTTTAATATCCAATAGTCCGTAGTTAGCAGTCCGATCTTAGTGGTCCACAATTTGTTGTTCAATAAAATAAATAAAGACCCCATCGTATTCGTATTGATCGGAATTAATCTTGACCCATGGTACCGTATTGTCAAATGACGTATTGTGTACATGGTGTCTTATGATTTAAAATCGTGACCCAAAGTACCGTATTGTCAAATGACGTATTGTGTACAATCATGAGGTCTTATAATTAATCTTCTTGTGTTGTTTACGGGTGGTCCTGAAATATATAAAATTAAATCATAAGTAAATATATATAAAATATCATATTAATTAGCAAAGATATGATTAGTTTAGTTTTACTCCAAATAATTTCGTAGCTAAACTAGCTTCGGATACCCAATTTTGTTTTAGCCATAGTTTCTTTGATACAACTCCGTTTTTGTTGGTTCAACTTGCCACTTCCTTGGATCGAGCCATTATTTATGAATATAAACTGTAAATACCTTGGTTTGCATTCGAAATCACAAGTTATAGGTCGAACTTGGGTGAATCTTATGAAAGTGGTCATTTCCGTCTTAAAAACAACATCTAGATGATCATTTTTATAAAAATACTTATACTTTGAGTTATACCATGAGATTTTTATATGTTAACATATTCATAAGAAATATCATTTTTCCAGAATATAAACTTCCAATTCAAAGTTTAAGTTGGTTTTTAATTATCCAACCCAAAACAGCCTCCGGTTGCACTCCGACGACTTAGATTCAGTTTTAAGGTGTTCTTTGTAAAATAAAGTTGTATCGTGTTAAGTTAGCATATCATTATGATATATTACAGGTCTTGAAGTGTTTTAAAAGTCAATTTAGATGGATCTATTTAGTTTGCAAACAAGTTTGAAATTATTCAAACTATGTTCTTGTTGTTATATATATTCGTAGTAAGATAGTTATATATGAATTGAACAAGATGATGAACCAAGGTTATACCTCAAGTATGATGAAGAAAGTTACTGAATAAACAAGATATGAACTTGTTCTTGATGACTTGAAAGATTAAGAAGTGAAATCATGAAAAGAAACAAAGGTTGTAAGTAAGTTATATCTTGATTTAAGATAATTAACTTACATGAATTGAATCAAAGTTTAAACATAGTTTTACCTTGATTATGAAGCTAGAAACTTATGAAGACCTTCAAGAACACTTGAAGATTGAAGATAAGAGAGTTTAGAAGATCATCTAGCTTGAAATAAAGTTGATATGAAAGTGTATGTGTGTGTATATATGGCGTGTATATGTATGTGTATATATAGATTTTATGTTTTGATTTTTAGCTCATAAGTCTTCCTAGATGTTAACACTTGATCCCATATGTTGTTGACTAACAAAGGCTTATAAGAGCAGATAATTGAGGTCTAATAATTGGTATTTATCAATAGTAAATACATCTAGAAGCTACGTATAATACGGTTACATATACCCTAGGTATACGTGTAGAAATCTTGAGGAAACGGAACGAGAATTCAAGTATAACTATCTTTTGTGAATATACTTATATTGTTTTATGTATTTAAGCCCTTTAAAAGTGATTAAATATGTATTTATACGATACTGGTATAAGCATTATAGGTTATAGGTATATATGTCAAAGAACGTTACGTATAGTTACCGTTTTGAAAACTTAAGTTAGTAGTCTCAAAGTATACTTATAACTCATTGTTATTAGTACACAATGAGATGTTAAACCATCCTTAGATCATGTTAAATATGTATAAATATGTATATATACAAAATCATATAATTATCATATGTTATATAGTTCGTGATATCATCAATCAAATTGGACAGTCAAACGTTGTGTAAAACTCTTTTCGAAAACACAAGACTCAACAAATTGGATTACTTATCATGTTGGTAATGTTTAATTTATGTAAATATTAATCTTATATGTATAAAACGATCAGAAAAATCCGGGTCGTTACAGTACCTACCCGTTAAATAGATTTCGTCCCGAAATTTTAAAGTTGTACCTATTTTGCGTTCTCGGGAAACAAATGTGGGTAATTTTGTTTCATCTGATCCTCTCATTCCCAAGTAAACTCAGGACCCCTTCGAGCATTCTGATGTGGTAGCGGAGGGGTACGTGATAGTACTATATTTTACTACGAAATACGTTACAAATTACACAAGTTTTAATTATTTAATTACAAAATGGATATACCTAAACCTTGCTACAACACTATAGGCAGTGTACCTAATCGTAGAGTAGTATAGTTTTTAGTAAGTCCGGTTCGTTCCACAGGGAGCGGGCTTATTGCACAATATATTTTTAAACAACTATATTTGTACAAAATATATGAATATATATATATATAATAATATATAAAAGGGGGGTTTACCGTTTAATGACCGGTTTGTCGATTTTATATTTTAAGCGAAGCGTATAGTAAATGACGATATTTAAATAACGATAAAATAAATAACAATAATTAAAATGACAATAAATAAAAGTACGAGGAAATATGAAATAAAATATATTATGCTTATTTAAACTTCCGTAATCATGATGTTTGACATGTTGATTTTAGTTTATTGCCCATGGGTTAATTGTCCTTTGTCCTGGATTATTTAATATGTCCGTCTGGTTTTTGTCCATAACAGTCCATCGGTCATAAATATAAAGTGCGAGTGTCCTCGTCAAATTATCCTTATACCCGAAGTCAAATATTCCAACTAATTGGGGATTCGAATTGTAACAAGGTTTTAATACTTTGTTTAATGAATACACCAGGTTATCGACTGCGTGTAAACCAAGGTTTTACTACTTTGTTAGCAATTACACCAATTACCCTTGAATGTAATTTCACCCCTGTTTTAATTATTCTAGTGGCTATTAATCCATTCCCGTGTCCGGTTAAATGAACGATTATTCGTACATATAAATACTCCGCCCATCGTGTCCGATCGAGTGTATATGGTAATTTATAGGGACGCCCAATTGTAAATCTTTATATTAAAATTAACAAACTATCATTTAGTTAAACAAATATAAAGCCCATTAATAGCCCATAGTCTAATTTCCACAAGTGTCGTTCTTTTATCCAAACCCCAATTATGGTACAAAGCCCAATTACCCCGTCTTTAATATTTAGTCCAACATCATGATTACTTTGGCTCAAATAAGCATAATAATAACTTAAGTACGAGACATTAATTTAAAAAGGAGAACATAACTTACATTGAGTATTTATCGCGTAGTGTTACACGGACAGAGCTCCGACTTTAAAAACCCGTAAAAATAACTTTTACATAACCCAAACTAATCTAATATAACACTAATCTATACTATATATATATATATATATATATATATATATATATATATATATATATATATATATATATATATATATATATATATATATATATATATATATATATATATATATATATATATATATATATATATATATATATATATATATTATTACATTATTCTTACAGAGTATTATTATGTATTTGTGTGTGTGTTTTCAAACTCGGACGAAAAACTGGCAATTTATAGAACTTGGTCTGATTTTTCTAGTCATGCGACTCGCATGAGAATGGCCTTCTGGCCATGCGACTCGCATGGCCACCAGAATCCAGCTCAATCATTTTTGTTTTCTTGTTCGTCGACATAATTTAAAATAAATATAAATATATAAATAATTAATATAATTATTTATATATTATATTTTATTCTTGTGCATAGTAGACTAGATATTTTTAGTCCGTTGCGTCGGGCGTTTCTTCTTGGCTCGGGTCCCGGTTTCGGATTTTCGGACGTCTTCGCGTATTATTTTATATCGTGTACTTTGCGTTCCGCAACTTGTACTCTTGTCATTTTTAGACGTCCTTCATAAATATTTTGAACCTTTTTGATTGAATCTTGTACATTTGAGCATTTTGGACCTTTTTGTCTTCAAATCTTCGTTTACGCCTTTTGTCTTCGCACTTATTAAATATAAACGAATATTACTTGAATATGGAACATTTACAACTAAAATCTTGTCTTTCTTGGGGGATAATGTTATGAAATATATGTTCCTTTTTAGCCTTATCAATATCCCCACACTTGAGCGTTGCTTGTCCTCAAGCAATACAGTCTTGAAATAATATAATACATCACACAAATCACTTCTTTATTCTTCACACTTTATACATTAGTGATTTTGATATGGCGGTATAAACAATGATAGTAACGATGTGGTTTAAAGGTGGGTGTGTCATCCACAGTTGCCTCGGGTTTAGGTCAACGACACTTGCAATCAAATAGCCGATTTACTTTCGGTTTCCAAAGCAAAGTGCACATTTGAAAGGCGGTTTACAGTCCCACATGACTATAAAAATTTAGATCCTTTAGGAAATTGGATCTTTATGAAAACATTTGATCTTTTTGAAAATTCATGCTAGATTTTACCCTAGACAAGTTTTCTGATTTGATCCATCATCGGTGTTGCAAAATATATTTGTGGATCAATATTTTGGCTTAAAACTTTTAGGTTCGTGTAATCCACTGCTATCCCGGTGTCGAATAGCACACATCCAGTTTACTTGTTCCGTATATTACCTTTTGGTAAACTACCGTCCGGTTGTAAAGGAAAGCGATGAACAAGCAACTGTTAAGGCAATGTCCCGTGACATGCTTTTGTTTATGGTATATAACGTGTCGGATGCAATTACTATCCTTTGTAGGAGCAATAGTAAAGTTCACCCTTATAATTTTTTTGGTCTGGCACAAGATCCTGTCTTCGACCATGCTATGCAACCACCGTTCTTACGGTTGACACCCGATTTGGTTCAGGTGACCTAATGAATTCCAGGTGAATTCCTAGGATTTTACGTTCAATGGTAATGAACGTATTGAAAATGGGTTTTCAGAAAACAAATCGGTTTGTATTTTTGATCAAAATATTTTCTCGTTCAAGCTCGAGTTTAGATATCATTGAATTCCATGAGTTTGTAATTCTCAATCTTTAAGGTCAATCTCAAGGATTGAGTAATATCAGGCTTAAAAGCTGATTTCTAATCTTTAAGGAGATTATCCTTTTCTGGGGATCTGATTCATTAGTCTTATCAAGCTAATTTGCACGGTGCCCCCCATTGTACGAGATAAATCCTTCTCATGGTTAGGATAAATCTGACCACTTGGTGACCCTGTTTGATGCTGAGGTCCGTGGATTTCCTGCTGATTTTAGAGATGACTTTTCTAGATTTTTCGTCAACCTACAGCTGGTCTGGACGACAACTTCATGACCTAAATCAAGAAGCGCGTGTCTTTTTCGGAAGACTTTACTTCCTTTTAATGATGGAATTGATTCATCGTGTAGATCCATCTTTTCTTTCATCTGGTAAAATAGTTAATTTAGTCCAAAACAAAAGCACCTGCAATAAACTTTACAGAAACATGTGATAGATAGTTTTTAATTGAATAACTTGGTACATTCTCCCCACACTTAGTTTCTTTCTTTGCCTTTTTATTCTCCTTTATTCCATTTTAAATGAATTCAATCGTTTTAGGGTGTTTCTCAATTTATGTCCTTTTCGAGGTAACGATAATTTCGGTATTAACACCTAGTTTTCATCGTTCATAAATATGTATAAACATGATTTTGACTTCATTTAGTTGAAAATTTTTCAAATTTTCACAAAATTTGGCAAATAAACTAAGTGTAAACCCGAGAGAATTTATAACCCTTCCCCACACTTGAGATCATGCAATGCCCTCATTTGCATGAAATCAGACTATAATTATAAATTCCTGAGGGTGATTAGTGTAGAAAAGTGATTAAGAATACCTAGTTTGTACTTACAAAGCTCGTCGAATGATAGATGGCGCGCCTCATCGTTCATTCCTTCTTATTTTATCACACATGTTTTTCTTCAAAAATGGTTGCTTTTTTTTGAACAGTTTGCTAATCTTTGAAAATGCGTCTTTTACCCTAACTTATCATGCATGTTTATTAACGAGTTATGCACTAACCCGAACCCCTAATTTAACGTTAAGTGGGGTTAGACTCCCCTACACTTTAGCTGACGATATGTGAAGTCGGTGGAATAAGTTCCTCGAATTAAAATAGTGAGCCAGTTATTTATATCTCGGGTGGTGTATAATATATCAATGGGTTTAAAGTTTAGACTCACCCGTTGATCGTCACTACTTAATTCTTTTGCAGCTTTTAGTAAATGGATATGTCTCTTTTCTGGTTCTTGGTCAAATGGATCGTTATACACTGACATACATATTCCTATAGGGTGGTCAATTCCAAAAGTGTCCTTCCGTTTATTCTCGGGATTAAAGTTTTCACCTCTATTACCCATTTGGGTAAAATTTGAGGTGTCATTATCTATTACAGTTCTTAGTTCATCTTCGGTAGATGATTTGTCTATTGAGAATATTGGGTTGGAAGGTTGTGGAATGGTGAATTTCGGGATCGAAGTAGATTCTTCTTCATTAATGGTACTTATCGGTCCCACCACTTTGGTCTCGGGGGTAAAATTTTCAACGTTATCGTTTTCCCAAGAGTACCAATTTGTCACCCTTACTTCTTCTTCATCCATTGGTGGATCGATGATTTCGTCGGTAGAGGCTAATGTGTCGATATGTTGTGAAATTGGTAAAACTGAATAAAAAGTATCATCGGGATAGTTGGTGATTTCGGAGCTCTCGAATTCATCAAAATTCGATGATTTGAGATTTTCTTGAACAATACTCCTCAGATCAACAGGTGTGTAGTCTGATAGAGTTTCAGCTTGCCGGTTTACAAACTCTCTCATTTGTTCCTTTTGAGCATCAAGTTCTTCGAGTTTGATTTTCATATTGTCTAAAGAATTTTCGGACACGTAATTTTCCTCGTCTTCTGGTTGTTGAGTTTGGATATATTCTTGGGAATAATCCCAGTTTGAATTGCGTTCTTCATAATCGTTCCATTCAGGTTCTGTGGGTACGTAATTTTCCATAGGAACGTAATAATAACATTCCCATGTTGAGTGATAATCTCCACAGATTTCACAACCAGTTATTGTTTCGTCATTTGTGATCCAAGATTGACTGAACGAATTGTCATCAACACTCGGTTGAGAGTATTGATTTAATTGATTTTGGAGTTCAAAAAGAGTTTCCAAGGCCTTGTTTTCAAAATTTTCCATTTTATTGCGACGGCCAAATTTTAGCTACATTCACAAATGATCCTATTAGTTATAAAAATAGAAAAACTTATATAAGTTGTCCAATTAATAGACTTTTCTGATTTTTGCCCACGTTTCGAATAGCCAAAAGATGCAGCAGGTAGCCAGGACCCTTTAAATCGGAAGCCCACAACTAGCCACTAACAAATCCAACTATTACTACGAACCAGAAAAATGTCAACGTCCATTAACTTAACCGCTTAAATAATTTTTCTTTCCGTTTTGAGAATTAGATAAGAAATAGAGAAAATTCTAGGTCCTAAAAACTAGAACGTCGAGAAATAAGAAAGAAATAGATTGCGCGTCGAAAAACGTCGAAAAATAAAAATAAGAAAGAAAAACGTCGAAACTTAAAAGTCTAAAAACTAAATCTAAAAAGTTGCGCCTAAAAGTTTAAAGGTAAATGCAATTCTAAAGGAAAAACGGCAATTTATTAGGCACTAAAATCTATAAACGGCGTCGCAAAATTCTAAAGCGCCTAAGTCTTAATCTAAAGAAAAAGCACTTAAGAGATTTTACGGCAAAGCCTAAGAATCTAGAAATATAAAATAATTATGGCAAAAAAAAACTAGACTAAAAACTAACTACGAACGATAAAAATACAAATATTACGCTAAACGATTAAAAAAATACAAAATAGAAAAAGAAATAAAAAGTTATAAAGTTATATATTTTTATAAAAATATTATTTTTATATTTTAAATTATAAAAGTATTAATTTTATATATTTAATAAACTAATTATAAGTAAATATTATAAATTAATAAAACTAAATAATATTAAACAAATAACCTAAATAGGGTTTTAATAATAATAATATAATATTACACCGTAATTAATGCGTAACTAGGGTAAAACCTGGCCTGTCAGCACCCATCATGCGACTCGCATGGGGTTCAGGCTACGGTCATGCGAGTCGCATGACCTGCAGAGCCGGTTCAAATGGGGGTTCAAACAAAGGTTCAATTTGTATTTAATTTATATTTATTTTTATTTTCTGTTTTTCTAATTTTTAATTTTTCTGTTTTAATATATAAAATATAAAATATATATATAATTTAAATAAAAACTTAATTTTACAAACTAAAATAAAATAAAAATACTTTATAATAAAAACATAAAAATAGATTTATATATATATATATATAATTTTTTTTTTTTTGGTTTTAAAAATTTTTAATTTTTTAATTTTTTATTTTTTTTTATATTGTTTTTCTAAAAACAAAATATAAAAATTTCGCCGACTACCCGGCAGCGGCGCCAAAAACTTGATGATGTAGCGGAGGGGTACGTGATAGTACTATATTTTACTACGAAATACGTTACAAATTACACAAGTTTTAATTATTTAATTACAAAATGGATATACCTAAACATTGCTACAACACTATAGGCAGTGTACCTAATCGTAGAGTAGTATAGTTTTTAGTAAGTCCGGTTCGTTCCACAGGGAGCGGGCTTATTGCACAATATATTTTTAAACAACTATATTTGTACAAAATATATATATATATATATATATATATATATATAATAATATATAAAAGGGGGGTTTACCGTTTAATGACCGGTTTGTCGATTTTATATTTTAAGCGAAGCGTATAGTAAATGACGATATTTAAATAACGATAAAATAAATAACAATAATTAAAATGACAATAAATAAAAGTACGAGGAAATATGAAATAAAATATATTATGCTTATTTAAACTTCCGTAATCATGATGTTTGACGTGTTGATTTTAGTTTATTGCCCATGGGTTAATTGTCCTTTGTCCTGGATTATTTAATATGTCCGTCTGGTTTTTGTCCATAACAGTCCATCGGTCATAAATATAAAGTGCGAGTGTCCTCGTCAAATTATCCTTATACCCGAAGTCAAATATTCCAACTAATTGGGGATTCGAATTGTAACAAGGTTTTAATACTTTGTTTAATGAATACACCAGGTTATCGACTGCGTGTAAACCAAGGTTTTACTACTTTGTTAGCAATTACACCAATTACCCTTGAATGTAATTTCACCCCTGTTTTAATTATTCTAGTGGCTATTAATCCATTCCCGTGTCCGGTTAAATGAACGATTATTCGTACATATAAATACTCCGCCCATCGTGTCCGATCGAGTGTATATGGTAATTTATAGGGACGCCCAATTGTAAATCTTTATATTAAAATTAACAAACTATCATTTAGTTAAACAAATATAAAGCCCATTAATAGCCCATAGTCTAATTTCCACAAGTGTCGTTCTTTTATCCAAACCCCAATTATGGTACAAAGCCCAATTACCCCGTCTTTAATATTTAGTCCAACATCATGATTACTTTGGCTCAAATAAGCATAATAATAACTTAAGTACGAGACATTAATTTAAAAAGGAGAACATAACTTACATTAAGTATTTATCGCGTAGTGTTACACGGACAGAGCTCCGACTTTAAAAACCCGTAAAAATAACTTTTACATAACCCAAACTAATCTAATATAACACTAATCTATACTATATATATATATATATATATATATATATATATATATATATATATATATATATTTATTTATTACATTATTCTTACAGAGTATTATTATGTATTTTTGTGTGTGTTTTCAAACTCGGACGAAAAACTGGCAATTTATAGAACTTGGCCTGATTTTTCTAGTCATGCGACTCGCATGAGAATGGCCTTCTGGCCATGCGACTCGCATGGCCACCAGAATCTAGCTCAATCATTTTTGTTTTCTTGTTCGTCGACATAATTTAAAATAAATATAAATATATAAATAATTAATATAATTATTTATATATTATATTTTATTCTTGTGCATAGTATACTAGATATTTTTGGTCCGTTGCGTCGGGCGTTTCTTCTTGGCTCGGGTCCCGGTTCCGGATTTTCGGACGTCTTCGCGTATTATTTTATATCGTGTACTTTGCGTTACGCAACTTGTACTCTTGTCATTTTTAGACGTCCTTCATAAATATTTTGAACCTTTTTGATTGAATCTTGTACATTTGAGCATTTTGGACCTTTTTGTCTTCAAATCTTCGTTTACGCCTTTTGTCTTCGCACTTATTAAATATAAACGAATATTACTTGAATATGGAACAATTACAACTAAAATCTTGTCTTTCTTGGGGGATAATGTTATGAAATATATGTTCCTTTTTAGCCTTATCACATTCCAACGAACCTTAACGATTGGTATGTTGCTCTGCTTGAGTTGTTTAACTTCTCAGTCCATGATTTCGACTGGTTCTTCTATGAATTGTAGTTTCTAGTTGACTTGGATTTCTTCAAGAGAAATGGTGAGGTCTTCCTTTGCAAGACACTTCTTAAGGTTTGAAACGTGAAACGTATTATGTACTCCGGCAAGTTGTTGTGGTAACTCGAGTCGATAAGCTACCGGTCCAATGCGTTCGATGATCTTGAACGGGCCTGCATACCTTGGGTTCAGTTTACCCATTTTGCCGAAACGTATTACACCTTTCCAAGGTGACACCTTTAGCATAACCATGTCACCGATCTGAAACTCTAATGGTTTCCTTCGAACATCGGTGTAGCTCTTTTGGTGACTACGGGCTATTTTCAATCTCTCCTTGATTTGTACTATCTTCTCAGTAGTTTCGTGTATGATCTTGGGACCAGTTAATCATTGATCTCCTACTTCATTCCAACAGATAGGGGATCTACACTTCCTTCCATATAGTGCTTCGAATGGTGCAGCTTTAATGCTCGCATGATAACTATTATTATACGAGAATTCTGCTAATGGTAGATATTTATCCCATCCGTTTCCAAAATCGATCACACATGCCCTGAGCATGTCTTCAAGAGTCTGAATTGTCCTTTCACTCTGCCCGTCAGTTTGCGGATGATATGTGGTGCTCATATCCAAACGAGTTCCCAGGGCCTCCTGTAGTGATTGCCAGAACTTTGATGTAAATCTACTATCACGATCGGATATAATGGAAATAGGTATTCCATGCCTTGAAACGATTTCCTTTATGTATAATCGTAATAGTTTCTCCATTCTATCCGTTTCTTTTATAGGCAAGAAATGTGCAGATTTGGTGAGACGATCAACTATTACCCAAATGGTGTCATAACCCCATGCAGTCTTGGGTAACTTCGTGATAAAATCCATGGTAATACCGTCCCACTTCCATTCTAGGATTTTTGGTTGTTGAAGTACCCCTGACGGCTTCTGGTGTTCTGCTTTGACTTTGGAACAAGTTAAACATTCCCCGACATATGTTGCAACATTTGTCTTTAAATTAGGCCACCAATAATGCGTCTTAAGATCTTGATACATCTTTCCAACTCCAGGATGTATCGAGTATCTTGTCTTATGTGCCTCGTTCAATATCAACTTCCTTAATCCACCCAACTTTGGTACCCAAATACGTTTTGCAAAATATCGAATTCCATCTTCCCGTATAACGAGTTACTTCTCATACTTCTTCATTATTTCATTTCCTATGTTTTCTTTAGTAAGAGCTTCTCGTTGAGCCTCTTTGATTTGTGAGTTGAGATTCATGCGAATTTTTATGTTCATCGCTCGTACTCGAATTGGCTCTCGTTCCTTTCTGCTTAGAGCGTCGCCCACTAAATTCGCTTTCCCGGGATGATAGCGAATCTCACAATCATAGTCGTTTATCAGATCGACCCACCTACGTTGCCTCATGTTTAGCTGTTTTTGATCGAAAATATGTTGAAGGCTTTTATGATCAGTAAACATAGTGCATTTAACCCCATATAAGTAGTGTCTCCATATCTTCAATGCAAACACTACTGCTCCCAGTTCTAGATCATGCGTCGTATAATTTCGCTCGTGAATCTTCAATTGTCGGGATGCGTACGCAATAACTTTCTTTCGTTGCATAAGGACGCAACCAAAACCTTGTCGCGAAGCGTCACAATATATCTCAAAATCATCGTTCCCTTCAGGTAACGATAAAATAGGCGCTGTAGTCAACTTCTTCTTCAGTAATTGAAATGCACTCTCCTGCTCAGAGGTCCATTCGTACTTCTTCCCTTTTTGTGTTAACGCTGTCAATGGTTTAGCTATTCGGGAAAAATCTTGAATAAACCTTCTATAATAACCGGTTAAGCCCAAAAATTGACGTATTTATGTTGGTGTCTTAGGAGTCTCCCATTTTTCAATGGCCTCAATTTTAGCTGGATCAACCTGAATTCCTTTGCTACTAACAACGTGACCAAGAAATTGCACCTCTTTCAACCAAAATGCACACTTAGAAAATTTGGCGTATAACTGTTCTTTTCTTAACAATTCTAGTACCAACCTTAAATGCTGCTCATGCTCTTGCTCATTTTTGGAAGAGATGAGAATATCGTCAATGAAAACGATAACAAAATTATCTAAATACGGACTACAAACTCGATTAATGAGGTCCATAAATACAGCTGGCGCATTCGTCAATCCAAACGGCATGACCAAAAATTCGTAATGACCGTAGCGTGTCCGAAAAGCAGTTTTTGGAATATCTTCTTCTTTGACGCGTAGTTGATGATAGCCCGATCTTAGGTCGATTTTCGAGTAAACACATGATCCTTGCAGTTGATCAAATAAGTCGTCAATTCTCGGTAGTGGATACCGATTCTTGATAGTTAACTTATTTAATTCACGGTAATCTATACACATTCGGAAGGATCCATCTTTCTTCTTGATGAATAAAATCGGAGCTCCCCACAGTGAAGTGCTCGGTCGAATGAAACCACGGTCCAGTAATTCTTCTAACTGGCTTTGTAACTCTTTCATCTCAGATGGTGCAAGTCTGTATGGAGCACGAGCCACTGGTGCAGCTCCTGGTACTAGATCTATTTGAAATTCTACAGATCTAAATGGAGGTAATCCCGGCAACTCTTCCGGAAAGACTTCAGGAAAATCTCTTGCCATAGGCACGTCGTTGATGCACTTCTCTTTTTCTTTCGTTTAGACTTTATTAACATGTGCTAGGATAGCATAGCACCCTTTCTTCAAGCACTTTTGAGCTTTCAAACAGCTAATGAGTTTTAACTTTGAGTTACCCTTCTCTCCATAAATCATTACTGGCATTTTATCCTTACGAGGAATGCGAATTGCGTTCTTGGCACACACAACTTCAGCTCCTATTTTGGACATTCAGTCCATGCCGACTATTACGTCAAAACTTCCTAATTCTACGGGTATCAAATCAATTTTAAACGTTTCTTCGGCTAAATTTATTTTACAATCACGGCAAATTTTATCGGCTTTAATTAGTTTACCATTAGGTAATTCAATCATGTACTTAGCATCTAGAGGTAATGATGAACAATTCAATTTAGCGTAAAAGTCTCTACACACGTAAATTCTATCAGCACCAGTATCAAATATAATAGATGCTGATAAGTTATTAATGGTAAACGTACCCATAACAAGCTCCGGGTCTTCACATGCCTCTCTAGCATTAATAATAAATGCTCTTCCACGTGCAGGTCCATTATTCTTCTCTGAATTCGGGACCTGGCTCTTAATGTGACCCTGTTTCCCACATCCATAACAAGTAACAGTGGCCAGGGCAGTTCTATTTGCATTGGTGGCAGGAGTCTTGGTGCCATTTGTATTTGTAACGGGAATCCTACAATCTTCAGCAAGATGACCCTTTCGATTACAATTGTTGCACACCACATTACAATAACCAGAGTGATGGTTGTGGCATCTGTTACATAAAGGATTTCATCATTTGTAACCTGAGCTTGAACCACTACCCGCACCTTGCGTGGTTTCTTGTTTCTTAAGAGATTGATGTTGATGACCTCGATCACGGTTTCCATCCCACTTTCTTTTATTATCCGATACCTTGGCATCGGTATTTGTTGTGTTCTTATCCAGGATGATCTGATCCATTAGCTCGTTTGCCATGGTGATAGCTTCATGAATTGTCTTGGGTTTGGATGCTGTATCATTTGCCTTGACCTTTTTAGGTAAACCATCTTTGTACAATTCAATCTTCCGTTCTTCAGTTGGTACCAATTCGAGACATAGCAAAGCTAATTCCATGAATTGCTGATTGTAGTTGGTGAGTTCAGTACCAACAACTTTCAGACTACGTAATTCAGCTTCCAACTTCCTAACTTCGTTCCTTGGACAATACTCGTTGATTAGCATTTTTTTGAATTCTTCCCATGGAGTATCATAAGCTACATCTCCTCCTACGGCCTTTACATAGTTTTTCCACCACGTGAGTGCACTATCTTGTAAGGTGCACGATGCATACTTGGTCATGTCCTTCTCGATACAACCACTGATTTTAAACACAGACTCAATCTTTTCGATCCACCTGGTTAAACCGATCAGTCCTTCTGTTCCACTGAATGATGAGGGCTTGCTGTAACGACCCGTCAAAATCGCTATTGACGCGGCACGTTAATCAGTGATTCCACAGTAAGGTTTTGACCTCTATATGATACGTTTTGATAAAATATTGCATTCATTAAAATACGTGACTTTCTAAACATAAAAAGTCATAATCATGTGGGCGAGTGCTTAGGTATAAGCAAAACCCTAAAATACATAAGTCTTTAATTTACAGGTTGACATCACAGTCCAATTATTTATTACACAACGCAGTTTTATTTAGAATGCAATAAACTTTATACAAAGCATGAGAGACTCCATGCAGGCAACAAGCATATCACGGCGGAAGCAGTCTAAGGACCTGAGAATAAAACATGATAAAAAGGTCAACACGAATGTTGGTGAGTTATATGTTTAATTGCTTGAGTCATAAATATATAAAGATAGACCACAAGATTTCATCAAAAGTTTATCAATAGATTCTACGTAACAGAGCACCCTGGTAACTAAACTTAACGCTATAAGGATAATTACCCCATTCGTTTTAATACACGCAAACCAACGTGTCATAAACTCAAATAACATACGTCTGTTAAAAGGCTAGCGCTCTAGCTCGGACGGGGATGTCAAGCCCTATGGATCCATATACAATTATTCGCGCCCACCAGTCCATATCCTATGTACTGGCAGCTACTAGTTACCAAAGCTAAGGGATTTTCGTTTTAACTCAGTGTAGAATTTAGTATGTACTTGTGTCTTATTGCGTTTAAAATAAATTGCATGTATTCTCAGTCCAAAAATATTTAAAGTATTTAAAAAGGGAGACTATAACTCACGGTTCAATATTGAGACTCAATATTGTAGGCAAATTGCGTAGACGTAATGATGGTAGATGACTGTATGGTTGGCCTTGGATTCAAGAACAATACCCCGAACAATACCCAATATTTCCTTAGCTTAAAACAGTTTGAAACCCGAATTAAAAACACCCTCGTATATACCTTATTATTATTAAACTTAAATTTAAAATTATAATTATAATATAAATATAAATATTGAGAGAAAATTAATTGTGAAATATTTCGTCGAACAAACTGGCGTATTTATAGTACTTTTTCATTTACTGTAGCTCATGCGATCGCATGAGTTTTCAGTGTTTTTGCCATGCGGTCGCATGACCGCCTTATCCATTTTTGTTTGCTAGTTTGTCAACATCAAATAGTGTGTACTGTAGCAAATAGTGTACTGTAGCAATAGTGTTTTACTGTAGCAAATAGTGTTTTACTGTAGCAAAGTCATTTTTACTGTAGCAAATAGTGTTTTTCACTGTAGCACTGTAGTAAAGTACGGTTTCACTGTATCAAATAGTGTTTTACTGTAGTAAATAGTGTTTTACTGTAGCAAAGTCATTTTACTATAGCAAATAGTGTTTTACTGTAGATAATTCGTTTTTTACTTGTACATATATATATATATATATATACATATATATATATATATATATATATATATATATATATATATACATACATATAATTGTTCATGAATCGTCGAGAGTAGTCAAAGGTAATTGTATATATGAAACAGTTCTAAAATTTTGAGACTCAATCTAACAGACTTTGTTTAACGTGTCAAAATAAAAAAAATCGTATAGAGAATTGGTTTAAATAAGTCAAAAATTTTTGGGTCATCACAGTACCTCCCCGTTAAAGAAAATTTCATCCCGAAATTTTGAGTAGTACCTGTTTCATGAGCGATATCAGTGAACAAATGTGGATACTTTTGCTTCATTTGATCTTCACGTTCCCAAGTAAACTCGGGTCATCGTCTTGCGTTCCAACGAACTCTAACTATCGGTATTTTGCTTTGTTTTAATTGTTTGACCTCACGGTCCATGATTTCAACAGGTTCTTCGACAAAATGGAGTTTATCATTGATTCGTATTTCATCAAGAGGAATTACGACATCCTCTTCAGCTAAACATTTCTTTAAATTTGACACGTGAAATGTGTCGTGAACACTACTAAGTTCTTGCGGTAGTTTTAATCGATAAGCAACTGCTCCAATTATTTCGGTGATTTCAAAGGGTCCTACGTACCTAGGACTTAGCTTTCCTCGTTTACCGAATCGTACAACGCCTTTCCAGGGTGACACTTTCAACATGACTTTGTCGCCCACTTGAAATTCTAGCGGTTTTCTTTTTACATCAGCATAACTCTTTTGGCGACTCATGGCCGTTTTCAATTGCTGTTGTATTTGAATGATCTTGTCGGTGGTTTCATGAATAATTTATGGTCCAGTAAGTTGTCTTTCTCCTACTTCACTCCAACGGATAGGAGATCTGCACTTTCTACCGTAAAGTGCTACTGCATTGATGCTCGTATGATAGCTGTTATTGTATGAAAATTATGCCAACGGTAAGTGTCGATCCCAACTGGTTCCAAAGTCAATCATGCATGCCCGTAACATGTCTTTCAATGTTTGTATTGTTCTTTCACTTTGACCATCTGTCTGTGGGTGATAAGCGGTGCTCATATCTAATCGAGTTCCCAATGCTTTTTGTAATGACTGCCAAAAACGTGATGTGAATCGGGTGTCGCGATCAGATATGATAGAGATGGGTACACCATGCCTGGAAACTACTTCGTTCAAATATAGGCGTGCTAATTTCTCCATACTGTCTGTCTCCTTTATTGGTAGAAAGTGAGCTGATTTAGTTAGACGATCAACTATCACCCAAATAGTATCATGACTACTTTCAGTCCTTGGAAATTTCGTAATGAAATCCATGGTTATTCTTTCCCATTTCCACTGCAGAATTTCTGGTTGTTGCAGTAATCCTGACAGCTTTTGGTGCTCAGCTTTGACCTTCGCACATGTCAAACATTTGCTTACATAAGTAGCAATTTCTATCTTCATATTAGGCCACCAATAGAACTTCTTGAGATCGTGGTACATTTTCCCGTTTCCTGGATGAATTGAGTACCTCGTTTTGTGTGCTTCATCCAGTACTAGTTGCCTTAGGTTACCATGTCTTGGTACCCATATCCTACCAGCAAAATACAGGGTTCCATCGACTTTTACTTCAAGTTGTTTTTCTAACCCTTTGCTTATTTCGCCTTTTTCGGTTTCTGCTTTTAAAGCCTTTAACTATGCTGCTTGAATTTTCTTTGTGAGATCAGTACGAATTGTAATATTCAAAGCTCAGACCCTAAGAGGTTTTACTCTTTCTTTCCGACTTAGGGCATCAGCTACAACATTAGCCTTTCCGGGGTGGTAACGGATTTCACAATCATAATCGTTTAACAACTCTACCCAGCGACGTTGCCTCATATTGAGTTGTTTTTGATCAAAAATATGCTGAAGACTCTTATGGTCGGTGTACACTGTACACTTGGTGCCATATAGATAGTGTCTCCATATTTTGAGTGCAAAAACTACTGTTCCAAGTTCCAAATCGTGCGTCGTATAGTTCTTTTCATGAATTTTTGGTTGTCTTAAGGCATATGTGATAACTTTTATGCGTTGCATTAATACACATCATCAACCTTGGCGCGAAGCGTCACAATAGATCACGAAATCATCATTTCCTTCTGGTAATGACAAAATGGGTGTAGACGTTAACTTCTTCTTTAATAACTGGAATGAGGATTCCTGTTCCGTGGACCAATCATACTTTTTTCCCTTTTGAGTCAATGCAGTTAAGGGTTTGGTGATTCTAAAGAAATCTTGAATGAATCTTCGGTAGTAACCAACAAGACCTAAGAATTGGCGGATTTGTGTTGGAGTCTTCGGTGTTTCTCATTTACTAATGGCTTCGATCTTGGCAGGGTCAACTTTAATTCTATGTTTACTGACAACATGGCCCAAAAATTGTACTTCTTGTAACCAGAAATCACACTTCGAAAATTTTGCGTACAATTCTTCTTTCTTGAGTATCTCTAGTACCAGTCTTAAGTGTTGCTCATGTTCTTCCTTGTTCTTCGAGTAAATCAATATGTCGTCGATAAAAACAATGACAAATTTGTCTAAATACGGTCTACAAATGAGATTCATTAGATCCATGAATACTGCTGGAGCATTAGTTAATCCAAAAGGCATGACTAGAAACTCATAGTGACCGTAACGGGTTCTGAATGCGGTTTTAGGAACATCTTCTTCCTTCACTCTCAGCTGATGATATCCGGAGCGTAGTTCAATCTTGGAATAAACACTTGATCCTTGCAATTGATCAAACAAATCATCAATCCTCGGTAATGGGCACCGATTCTTGATCATTAATTTGTTTAATTCCCGGTAATCTATGCACATTCTCATAGATCCATCCTTCTTCTTGACGAACAGAATAGGAGCACCCCAAGGTGAAAAACTGGGACGAATAAATCCACGGTCTGATAATTCTTGCAACTGGTCTTGTAATTCTTGAAATTTCTGAAGGTGCAAGTCTATGTGGGGATCGGGCTACAGGTTCGGCTCCTGGTATGAGATCAATCTGGAATTCTACACATCTGTGTGGAGGTAGCCCCGGTAATTCTTCTGGAAATACGCCGGGATATTCTCTTACAACCGGCATGTCATCAATGCTTCTTTCTTCAGTATCGATCTTCTTTACGTGTGCTAGAATAGCATAACAACCTTTTCTTATAAGTTTCTGGGCCTTCGTACAGCTGATAAAGTTCAGCTTTGAGTTGCTCTTCTCCCCATAAATCATTAATGACGTTTCATCCTTACGAGGGATGCGGATTTCTTTCTCAGCGCAAACAACTTCCGCTCTTGTTTTGGACATCCAGTTCATGCCAACGATTACGTCAAAACTTCCTAATTCTACGGGTATCAAATCGATTTTGAAGGTTTCACCAGCGAGATTTATTTCGCAACCATGGCAAATTTTATCGGCTTTTATCAGTTTATCATTAGCTAATTCAATAGTAT
Source organism: Rutidosis leptorrhynchoides (assembly GCF_046630445.1). Taxonomy (NCBI): domain Eukaryota; kingdom Viridiplantae; phylum Streptophyta; class Magnoliopsida; order Asterales; family Asteraceae; genus Rutidosis; species Rutidosis leptorrhynchoides. Next base: position 605,335,557 of record NC_092334.1, read on the forward strand.
ATTTATCGTCTAGAGGCAATTATGCATATTTTAGTTTAGAACTAAAGTCTTTACACATATAACTTCTATCAGCACTCGTATCAAACAAAATAGAAGCTAGTTGATTATTAACGGTAAACGTACCCGTGACAAGATTAGGATCCTCACGTGCTTCACTGGTACTAACATTAAATGCCCTCCCACATGCGGGTTCTTTGTTCTTCTCCTTATCAGGGCATTGATTTATAAAGTGACCAGACTTCTCGCATCCAAAACATTTCTTGACATCGGTCGGTTTTGTATTTACTTCAGAAACGGTGGCATAACAATCTTTCGCCACATGTCCTTTCTTGTTGCATTTATCACAGACCACTTGGCAATAACCTGCATGATGTGTGTAACATCTTTTGCAGAACGGATGGGGTCCCTTATAGTTTGGACTAGCAGTTACCCCATCCGGTTTACCTTTAAAAGTTTCTTGCTTCTTCAGGTGAGTACTTTTGCCCTTATAGTCTTCCCATTTCCTCTTTCTTTCAGTTGTCTTGACTTCGGTAATTGGTGCCTTAATCGAACTCTCTGTGATCTGTTCCATGAGTTGGTGTGCCATTTTCATGGCTTCCTGCATCGTATTCGGTTTGGACGATGTAACATTTCCTTTGATATTGATCGATAAACCGTCAATATACATTTCTATCTTTCGTTTCTCATTTGGCACCAATTCGGGACACAACAAGGCTAGTTCCATGAAACGCTTTTCATAGTTATTGAGATTCGCACCGAAAACCTTCAGATTACGTAACTCAGATTCCATTTTTCTGATCTCGTTTCGAGGACAGTACTCCTCGATTAGCATCTTTTTCAGTTCTTCCCAAGAGATATCATATGCTGTATCTATTCCTTCTGCTTTAGCATAATTGTTCCACCAAGTAAGTGCACCGTCTTGCAACGTGCATGAAGCATACTTTGACTTGTCTTCGTTCGCACAATTACTGATTTTGAAAACGGACTCCATCTTTTCAAACCATCGGGTTAGACCGACTGGTCCCTCGGTTCCACTAAACGTCTGTGGTTTGCATCCTTGAAAAGTTTTGTATGGGCATCCGTTTCGTGAGTTTGTGTTTACGGCTGCTACTTTGGCTGCTGCTTCGGCTATTGCTTTTGCTGCCTCAGCTGCAGCAATTCTTTCATTCACACGTTTCTCGACTAGTTCCTCAAACTCAGCATCCGACATTTGAGACATGTTTCTTCAATAAACACAACAGATATAATTTAATCATATAGAATATTATAGGTAAAATGAATTGTCAATAGTTAATCGTAGCATATTAATAATATGAACCAATTATTATAAAAGCCTTTTCTTCTTATTAGCATTTTATAATTATTTCTAGGGTATTACCTACCCGTTAAGTTCATACATAATAGCTAGTACAAGGAATTAACTACTAAAATCCTAATAATATTCCACTCTGAAAAATTATAGCGAATTACTATGTTATTATGTAATAATAATAAGTAGTAATAATACAAATAATCATTCCATGCATTTATTATTAATAAACCAAAATAATACAATACCATACAATACCGATATTTTACATATGCTTATTCTACATAACAAGATAGAGTAGCACACATAAGCAATAGAATAGCGCATGGAAAATTTATGGTTGCGAGGTCGTTTATTCAGAACTATCAGAAACTTCTTCCCATTTGGTTCTCTCTGCCAATTGTTTGTATGCACATGGTCCGACAGACATTCTAGCAGTGTATTTAATTTTTGGTTGGGGTTTTGAGGTACCCGGTGCCTCAGTGGGTTTACTATGGTAAGGGTGGTGACGAACTGAATGGTCCTATTCCTTTTTAATAATTAAGGACTTTTTATTATTGTGGTTGTTTTTATTATCTATAGCAAGTTGGAATTTCTCCTTAGTGACTTCTTATATTTCATTAGCGAAATCCTCCTCCTCACTGATCTCGTCTATTGACGAACTATCTGAGTCATGTGTAGGAGAATATGATGACGAACTGTCTGCATCATGTGTACGAGAATATGTACCGGTGGTCATGAACCGAAATCTGCCAGGCGTAATATTCACAACCCGCCCGTCGGCGATGTATCTGGCCCAATGTCCATGTTTGTTTAGAAATGGACGATCCTCGTTTACTCCAGGGATCATGGGTCCATGCCAATGATACTGTGGCTCCGGAAAACTAAAGCTGGGTGGAGCTGGGACCTCCTCTGGGTTAACCTGAAGTTGAGATTCCCCAGCTAACACAATTTCTTCTTTAATATGTATTGGAACGCTCTTTCAGTTGTAGATAGAATAGATTCAGTATCTGATTCTGAGTCGTACAAAATGATAGGATTAGAAGAAGTCATCTATCACATAATTGAAACAACAATTACGTTAGTATATAAATATATCACATATAATGTTTTTGACAAAATGATAAGCAAAAATCGGTAAAAACAGATATGGTCATAGTCCAGACTCATTAATGCATACTAACAATTACCAGTTAAATACATTAATGCAAATTCTGGTTCCCTATAACCTCAAGCTCTGATACCAACTGTAACGACCCGTCAAAATCGCTATTGACGCGGCACGTTAATCATTGATTCAACAGTGAGGTTTTGACCTCTATATGATACGTTTTGATAAAATATTGCATTCATTAAAATACGTGACTTTCTAAACATAAAAAGTCATAATCATGTGAGCGAGTGCTTAGGTATAAGCAAAACTCCAAAATACATAAGTCTTTAATTTACATATTGACATCACAGTCCAATTATTTATTACACAACGCAGTTTTATTTAGAATGCAATAAACTTTATACAAAGCATGAGAGACTCTATGCAGGCAACAAGCATATCACAGCGGAAGCAGTCTAAGGACCTGAGAATAAAACATGATAAAAAGGTCAACACGAATGTTGGTGAGTTATAGGTTTAATTGCTCGAGTCATAAATATATAAAGATAGACCACAAGATTTCATCAAAAGTTTATCAATAGATTCTACGTAACAGAGCACCCTGGTAACTAAACTTAACGCTATAAGGATAATTACCCCATTCGTTTTAATACACGTAAACCAACGTGTCATAAACTCAAATAACATACGTCCGTTAAAAGGCTAGCGCTCTAGCTCGGACGGGGATGTCAAGCCCTATGGATCCATATACAATTATTTGCACCCACCAGTCCATATCCTATGTACTGGCAGCTACTAGTTACCAACGCTAAGGGATTTTTGGTTTAACTCAGTGTAGAATTTAGTATGTACTTGTGTCTTATTGCGTTTAAAATAAATTGCATGTATTCTCAGCCCAAAAATATTTAAAGTATTTAAAAAGGGAGACTATAACTCACGGTTCAATATTGAGACTCAATATTGTAGGAAAATTGCGTAGACGTAATGATGGTAGATGACTGTATAGTTGGCCTTGGATTCAAGAACAATACCCTGAACAATACCCAATATTTCCTTAGCTTAAAACGGTTTGAAACCCGAATTAAAAACACCCTCGTATATACCTTATTATTATTAAACTTAAATTTAAAATTATAATTATAATATAAATATAAATATTGAGAGAAAATTAATTGTGAAATATTTCGTCGAATAAACTGGCGTATTTATAGTACTTTTCCATTTACTGTAGCTCATGCGATCGCATAAGTTTTCAGTGTTTTTGCCATGCGATCGCATGGCCGCCTTATCCGTTTTTGTTTGCTAGTTATCGACATCAAACAGTGTATTACTGTAGTAAATAGTGTACGGTAGCAAAGTACGGTTTCACTGTAGCAAATAGTGTTTTACTGTAGTAAATAGTGTTTCACTGTAGCAAATAGTGTTTTACTGTAGCAAATAGTGTTTTACTGTAGGAAAGTCATTTTTTACTTGTACATATATATATATACATACATATAATTGTTCATGAATCGTCGAGAGTAGTCAAAGGTAATTGTATATATGAAACAGTTCTAAAATTTTGAGACTCAATCTAACAGACTTTGTTTAACGTGTCAAAATAAAAAAAAATCGTATAGAGAATTGGTTTAAATAAGTCGAAATTTTTCGGGTCATCACACTTGCAACCTTGAAAAGTTTTGTAGGTGCATCCCACACGAGGATTTGGGTTAACTGTAGCAGCTCTTGCAGCCTAGACCCATAACATTCTGTCGTTCACTCGCTGATTGATGGGTTTCTCGATTTCTTATTCCGTCATTCGGTTCAATCGCGCCATATTCTTCAATAAGAATGAAAAAAAATAATTATTCACATAGAATATTATAGATGTAGTGTGTATTTACAGTACATCGTAGCTTATTAATAATATGAACCAGTTATTATTATAAAAGCCTTTTCTTCCTATTAGCGTTTTATAATTATATCTAGGGTAGTACCTACCCGTTAAAGTTCATACTTAATAGCTTAGTACGGAAATTAATTACTACCATCCAAATAATACTCCACCATGGAAAATTATTGCATTTCACACTTCACTATTTTACATATGCTTATCTTACATCAAACATTAAGCAAACCACACTAGTAATATTATACAAAACGTTATATGATCCCATGGTTTAAAACAACAGCGCATCATTTAACCCAAAACGTTTGTGTTCAAAAAAATTGCTTAACGCTTATCCTGGCTGTCTCCTTGTGTTTTGGCTAAGGGGCCGAAGAACTGAATGCCGGGATAGAACTAATAGGAATAGCGGGAATAGGGGTGGTAGTATTTGGTGAAGTTGGTGCCACAACATCCTCACTAAACTCGGAATTTGGATTTTCCATTTCAGTAGCCTTTCGTTTCTTTCCTCATTCGAACTTGTCTTTCGTAATTTCCTGTATTTCTTCCTCCCCAGGATCACTTTCCGGTTCCTCTTCAATTGGTTCATCCGAAAATTGTGAGTCTTCCCCAAAGGTGTTGTTTTCATCGTCGGATAGGTTAATGACTGGAACACTATCTGGGGATTCTGGTACGGAGTCGCTGAATGTGATAACAAATTTTGAACCAGACAGCTATCACACAACAACTAGTACATTAGTACCATATAATATTTACATATTAATTTTTAACCAACAATGATAAGCAATAATTTTCGAAATCAGTCATGGTCAAAGTCCAGACTCACTAATGCATCAAAAACTAGTTTAGACACGTTTTATGCAAAAATCTAGTTCGCTAAGACCACTGCTCTGATACCAAATGAAGCTTCCCATTCATATCGATTATAAACGTCACGTACTTATTGGTGTCATTGCGAGGTATTGACCTCTATATGTGACATTTTTCAAAATCTGCATACGTTTTTATGATACAAACCATAACCTTTATTATAACCAAAGGCTTAAACAACATAATAATGATTATCGTTTAGCGATAATCTTAGTCTTACAAACTTTACATTTGATAATAACAATACGATTTTCAACATATTTAACAGTAAAAATCTTCCGATATGCAGTTTTATTTTTGACACAAATATGCATACTCCAAATCTTGCTTAAATTCGGCATAATGCAGCAGAAGCTTTTATTTATCACCTGAGAATAAACATGCTTAAAACGTCAACATAAAGTTGGTGAGATATAGGTTTAATGCTAGCAGTGTTATAAATATAGACCATAAGATTTCATATACACAAACATTTTAATAAAAATATTATAAGTGGTTGAGCAATACTTAACATTTAATCAACGTCGCATATTCTCTTTATTATGAAATTTCACTACACTGTACCAAGTATAGTTACCGAAACGAAGTACTATGCAACCGTTGAATACTGTTCGTCCAGACCGGTTGGGGTTGTCAGGCCCGATAGATCTATTAACAGGATTTGCGTTTACAATACAGCATGTAAATAGTAGTTACCAAGCTACAGGGAAGTATGCCAGTGGTACAACTCAACGTAGAATATATTTTTAATTACTTGTGTCCATAACGTAAATCATAAAATGCATGTATTCTCATCCCGAGATATTTAGAGTTTAAAAATGGGACTATATACTCACTTTTGCCTTGATGATATATAACCCGACCTGGTCTCCGATAGATATCACGAACCCCATATATAATATATCAACATATTTTCTTGTCAAATAATCGTTACATGTATACTTATAATACTTTTAATATCCAATAGTCCGTAGTTAGCAGTCCGATATTAGTGGTCCATAATTAGTTGTTCAATAAAATAAATAAAGACCCCATCGTATTCGTATTGATCAGAATTAATCTCGACCCATGGTACCGTATTGTCAAATGACGTATTGTGTACATGGTGTCTTATGATTTAAAATCGTGACCCAAAGTACCGTATTGTCAAATGACGTATTATGTACAATCATGAGGTCTTATAATTAATCTTCTTGTGTTGTTTACGGGTGGTATATATGTCAAAGAACGTTACGTATAGTTACTATTTTGAAAACTTAAGTTAGTAGTCTCAAAGTATACTTATAACTCATTGTTATTAGTACACAATGAGATGTTAAACCATCCTTAGATCATGTTAAATATGTATAAATACGTATATGTACACAATCGTATAATTATCGTATGTTATATAGTTCGTGATATCATCAATCAAATTGGACGGTCAAACGTTGTGTAAAACTCTTTTCGAAAACACAAGACTCAACAAATTGGATTACTTATCATGTTGGTAATGTTTAATTTATGTAAATATTAATCTTACATGTATAAAACGATCGGAAAAATCCGGGTCGTTACAACAGGGATATTGTCGATCGTGTTAACGCTTTGAGCGATATTGCTAGGACATATCCGCACCCCGATGATCTTGATAGGATGGAGGAAAGAGTCACAGGTATAAATACTTATACGTACGAGGCTGAAGCGAGGTTTGTTGAGATGGCAGGATTGATAGCAGCCTTGACTGCCAGGGTTGCTGCGCTAGAGGTGGAACGTAATAGGCCGAGGAATGATGGACCTGCCTCCCATACCCGACAGAAGAGGAAGTGAAGGGTCGTTGACCATGAGCTTCTTTTCCTTTTTCATCCACCATACTTTCTTTAATTGATCATATAAGACTTACCGGGTGTTAAAAACCGAGCTATTAGCACATTATGTTTATTGTTTGGTTTACTACTTTGGAATTTGGTTTATCACTTTCGGATTTTATTTATATAATGGTGTATTATGCTATTAGTAACTATTATCTTTTATTGCATGCGGTATTATTCTATATTTAGTAATTTTGTATGATCATAATACTTGTGTTATGTTATACTACTACTATTGCCATTAATGTTACTACTTAGTGTTACTATCACTACTATCACTACATAACACTAGTACCACTACTACTACCACTAGTGTTACTACTATCACTACTTACACTACTTCTCACTACTAGCGAATCTTTTCGTACTATTATTTACTAGTCTTCAACACTCGTTGCTAGTATATTTTCATATATAGCATTGTTTTGACACTGACCTGGTGTGTTTTTCTGTGTTGAAGATGCCTCCGAAGGAATCAACCGCTGCTCAAATCAGGAGAATGGTCACTGAAGTAATCGCAGCTGAAAGAGCTGAACTACTGAGAGAATTCAACAATGCTCGAAACACTAATGATCGTGGTGGCTCTAGCAACACCAATGGAAACGGCACACAAGGCCGTAATGGATGTTCTTACAAAACGTTCACTAGTTGCAACCCGCATTCTTTCAACAGAACTAAGGGGCCAGTTGGTCTCACTAGGTGGTTTGAGAAGCTCGAGTCGGTTTTCCATATTAGTGGGTGTAATGATAACGATAGGGTAGGCTTTGCAACGGGCACACTGGCAGAAAGTGCGCTCACCTGGTGGAACAACTATGCTCAATCCCTGGGCCATAATTAGGCTTATGCCCTACCTTGGGACACTCTGAAGCAAAGAATGATCGAGGAGTACTGTTCGAGGAATGAGGTTAAGAAAATGGAACGCGAGTACCGAGAGCTGAAGTTAGTAGGCAACGATCTCACCGCCTATAACAAGAGGTTCTTTGAGCTGGCATTAATGTGTCCTGAAATGGTAACTCCGGAAAGGCGTAAGGTGGAACTGTACATTGAAGGTCTGAGTGAGAACATTCAAGGCGGGGTCACTACTTCAAAACCCGCAAATGTGCAGGAAGCTATTGACATGGCTAGTTTGCTGTTGGATCAGATTGCCCAGAGAGGGAAGGGCACTACAGTGAATGAGAATAAGTCAAACGATGGTAAGAGGAAGTGGAATGGTGGTCAGGACAAGAATTTCAATCAACAGCCGTTCAAAAACTAAGATTCTTACCGTAACGACACTGGAACCACAGGAACTAACTCCGCGTATAAGGGCAAAAAGCCACAATTTCAAAAGTGTGGCAAGCATCATACTGGAAATTGTTCTGTTATAAATTGTGACCGTTGTAAGAAGTTTGGTCATTTGTCAAAAGATTGCAAGGTTAATCTCAACGGTAACACCAACAACAACAGCACTGTAAGCAACACGAACAATGCTAATGGTGGTAAGAACTATTATGGTTGTGGACAGCCGGGTCATTTCAAGAAGGATTGTCCTAGGAACAACAATGGGAATGCTTGAGGAAGGGCGTTCAACATCAATTTTGCGGAAACTCGTGATGATCCAAAGCTAGTCACGGGTACATTTTCACTTAATGATCAACCTGTTTATGTTTTGTTTGACACTGGCACTGATAGAAGTTTTATATCTAAGGATATTTGTCACAATGTTAAGAAACCTGTTTCTTCCTTAGATAACGTGTATTCCATAGAACTAGGGAATGGTAACTTGATGAGAGCTGATAAGATTTATCGTGATTGTACTTTGACGTTAGAAAGTAAGCCCTTTAGCATTAATGTGGTACCTATTAAACTGGGAAGTTTTGGCCTTGTGGTTGATATGGACTGGTTAGCTAATAACAAAGCCGAGGTGGGTTGTGACCTAAAGGTGAAATGTCCCGTTCTTATTGATTAAAAACGTTCCATATTAATTGATTTCGTTGCGAGGTTTTGACCTCTATATGAGACGTTTTTCAAAGACTGCATTCATTTTTAAACAAACCATAACCTTTATTTCATCAATAAAGGTTTAAAAAGCTTTACGTAGATTATCAAATAATGATAATCTAAAATATCCTGTTTACACACGACCATTACATAATGGTTTACAATACAAATATGTTACAACAAAATAAGTTCCTTGAATGCAGTTTTTACACAATATCATACAAGCATGGACTCCAAATCTTGTCCTTATTTAAGTATGCGACAGCGGAAGCTCTTAATAATCACCTGAGAATAAACATGCTTAAAACGTCAACAAAAATGTTGGTGAGTTATAGGTTTAACCTATATATATCAAATCGTAACAATAGACCACAAGATTTCATATTTCAATACACATCCCATACATAGAGATAAAAATCATTCATATGGTGAACACCTGGTAACCGACAATAACAAGATGCATATATAAGAATATCCCCATCATTCCGGGACACCCTTCGGATATGATATAAATTTCGAAGTACTAAAGCATCCGGTACTTTGGATGGGGTTTGTTAGGCCCAATAGATCTATCTTTAGGATTCGCGTCAATTAGGGTGTCTGTTCCCTAATTCTTAGATTACCAGACTTAATAAAAAGGGGCATATTCGATTTCGATAATTCAACCATAGAATGTAGTTTCACGTACTTGTGTCTATTTTGTAAATCATTTATAAAACCTGCATGTATTCTCATCCCAAAAATATTAGATTTTAAAAGTGGGACTATAACTCACTTTCACAGATTTTTACTTCGTCGGGAAGTAAGACTTGGCCACTGGTTGATTCACGAACCTATAACAATATATACATATATATCAAAGTATGTTCAAAATATATTTACAACACTTTTAATATATTTTGATGTTTTAAGTTTATTAAGTCAGCTGTCCTCGTTAGTAACCTACAACTAGTTGTCCACAGTTAGATGTACAGAAATAAATCGATAAATATTATCTTGAATCAATCCACGACCCAGTGTATACGTATCTCAGTATTGATCACAACTCAAACTATATATATTTTGGAATCAACCTCAACCCTGTATAGCTAACTCCAACATTCACATATAGAGTGTCTATGGTTGTTCCGAAATATATATAGATGTGTCGACATGATAGGTCGAAACATTGTATACGTGTCTATGGTATCTCAAGATTACATAATATATAATACAAGTTGATTAAGTTATGGTTGGAATAGATTTGTTACCAATTTTCACGTAGCTAAAATGAGAAAAATTATCCAATCTTGTTTTACCCATAACTTCTTCATTTTAAATCCGTTTTGAGTGAATCAAATTGCTATGGTTTCATATTGAACTCTATTTTATGAATCTAAACAAAAAAAGTATAGGTTTCTAGTCGGAAAAATAAGTTACAAGTCGTTTTTGTAAAGGTAGTCATTTCAGTCGAAAGAACGACGTCTAGATGACCATTTTAGAAAACATACTTCCACTTTGAGTTTAACCATAATTTTTGGATATAGTTTCATGTTCATAATAAAAATCATTTTCTCAGAATAACAACTTTTAAATCAAAGTTTATCATAGTTTTTAATTAACTAACCCAAAACAGCCCGCGGTGTTACTACGACGGCGTAAATCCGGTTTTACGGTGTTTTTCGTGTTTCCAGGTTTTAAATCATTAAGTTAGCATATCATATAGATATAGAACATGTGTTTAGTTGATTTTAAAAGTCAAGTTAGAAGGATTAACTTTTGTTTGCGAACAAGTTTAGAATTAACTAAACTATGTTCTAGTGATTACAAGTTTAAACCTTCGAATAAGATAGCTTTATATGTATGAATCGAATGATGTTATGAACATCATTACTACCTTAAGTTCCTTGGATGAACCTACTGGAAAAGAGAAAAATGGATCTAGCTTCAATGGATCCTTGGATGGCTCAAAGTTCTTGAAGCAAAATCATGACACGAAAACAAGTTCAAGTAAGATCATCACTTGAAATAAGATTGTTATAGTTATAGAAATTGAACCAAAGTTTGAATATGATTATTACCTTGTATTAGAATGATAACCTACTGTAAGAAACAAAGATTTCTTGAGGTTGGATGATCACCTTACAAGATTGGAAGTGAGCTAGCAAACTTGAAAGTATTCTTGATTTTATGAAACTAGAACTTTTGGAATTTATGAAGAACACTTAGAACTTGAAGATAGAACTTGAGAGAGTTCAATTAGATGAAGAAAATTGAAGAATGAAAGTGTTTGTAGGTGTTTTTGGTCGTTGGTGTATGGATTAGATATAAAGGATATGTAATTTTGTTTTCATGTAAATAAGTCATGAATGATTACTCATATTTTTGTAATCTTATGAGATATTTCATGCTAGTTGCCAAATGATGGTTCCCACATGTGTTAGGTGACTCACATGGGCTGCTAAGAGCTGATCATTGGAGTGTATATACCAATAGTACATACATCTAAAAGCTGTGTATTATACGAGTACGAATACGGGTGCATACGAGTAGAATTGTTGATGAAACTGAACGAGAATGTAATTGTAAGCATTTTTGTTAAGTAGAAGTATTTTGATAAGTGTATTGAAGTCTTTCAAAAGTGTATAAATACATATTAAAACACTACATGTATATACATTTTAACTGAGTCGTTAAGTCATCGTTAGTCGTTACATGTAAGTGTTGTTTTGAAACCTTTAGGTTAACGATCTTGTTAAATGTTGTTAACCCAATGTTTATAATATCAAAAGAGATTTTAAATTATTATATTATCATGATATTATGATGTACGAATATCTCTTAATATGATATATATACATTAAATGTCGTTACAACGATAAACGTTACATATATGTCTCGTTTCAAAATCATTAAGTTAGTAGTCTTGTTTTTACATATGTAGTTCATTGTTAATATAATTAATGATATGTTTACTTATCATAATATCATGTTAACTATACATATAACCATATATATGTCATCATATAGTTTTTTTACAAGTTTTAACGTTCGTGAATCACCGGTCAACTTGGGTGGTCAATTGTCTATATGAAACCTATTTCAATTAATCAAGTCTTAACAAGTTTGATTGCTTAACATGTTGGAAACATTTAATCATGTAAATATCAATCTCAATTAATATATATAAACATGGAAAAGTTCGGGTCACTACAGTACCTACCCGTTAAATAAATTTCGTCCCGAAATTTTAAGCTGTTGAAGGTGTTGACGAATCTTCTGGGAATAGATGCGGGTATTTCTTCTTCATCTGATCTTCACGCTCCCAGGTGAACTCGGGTCCTCTACGAGCATTCCATCGAACCTTAACAATTGGTATCTTGTTTTGCTTAAGTCTTTTAACCTCACGATCCATTATTTCGACGGGTTCTTCGATGAATTGGAGTTTTTCGTTGATTTGGATTTCATCTAACGGAATAGTGAGATCTTCTTTAGCAAAACATTTCTTCAAATTCGAGACGTGGAAAGTGTTATGTACAGCCGCGAGTTGTTGAGGTAACTCAAGTCGGTAAGCTACTGGTCCGACACGATCAATAATCTTGAATGGTCCAATATACCTTGGATTTAATTTCCCTCGTTTACCAAATCGAACAACGCCTTTCCAAGGTGAAACTTTAAGCATGACCATCTCTCCAATTTCAAATTCTATATCTTTTCTTTTAATGTCAGCGTAGCTCTTTTGTCGACTTTGGGCGGTTTTCAACCGTTGTTGAATTTGGATGATCTTTTCGGTAGTTTCTTGTATAATCTCCGGACCCGTAATCTGTCTATCCCCCACCTCACTCCAACAAATCGGAGACCTGCACTTTCTACCATAAAGTGCTTCAAACGGCGCCATCTCAATGCTTGAATGGTAGCTGTTGTTGTAGGAAAATTCTGCTAACGGTAGATGTCGATCCCAACTGTTTCCGAAATCAATAACACATGCTCGTAGCATGTCTTCAAGCGTTTGTATCGTCCTTTCGCTCTGCCCATCAGTTTGTGGATGATAGGCAGTACTCATGTCTAGACGAGTTCCTAATGCTTGCTGTAATGTCTGCCAGAATCTTGAAATAAATCTGCCATCCCTATCAGAGATAATAGAGATTGGTATTCCATGTCTGGAGACGACTTCCTTCAAATACAGTCGTGCTAACTTCTCCATCTTGTCATCTTCTCTTATTGGTAGGAAGTGTGCTGATTTGGTGAGACGATCAACTATTACCCAAATAGTATCAAAACCACTTGCAGTCCTTGGCAATTTAGTGATGAAATCCATGGTAATGTTTTCCCATTTCCATTCCGGGATTTCGGGTTGTTGAAGTAGACCTGATGGTTTCTGATGCTCAGCTTTGACCTTAGAACACGTCAAACATTCTCCTACGTATTTAGCAACATCGGCTTTCATACCCGGCCACCAAAAATGTTTCTTGAGATCCTTGTACATCTTCCCCGTTCCAGGATGTATTGAGTATCTGGTTTTATGAGCTTCTCTAAGTACCATTTCTCTCATATCTCCAAATTTTGGTACCCAAATCCTTTCAGCCCTATACCGGGTTCCGTCTTCCCGAATATTAAGATGCTTCTCCGATCCTTTGGGTATTTCATCCTTTAAATTTCCCTCTTTTAAAACTCCTTGTTGCGCCTCCTTTATTTGAGTAGTAATGTTATTATGAATCATTATATTCATAGATTTTACTCGAATGGGTTCTCTATCCTTCCTGCTCAAGGCATCGGCTACCACATTTGCCTTCCCCGGGTGGTAACGAATCTCAAAATCATAATCATTCAATAATTCAATCCACCTACGCTGCCTCATATTCAGTTGTTTCTGATTAAATATGTGTTGAAGACTTTTGTGGTCGGTATATATAATACTTTTGACCCCATATAAGTAGTGCCTCCAAGTCTTTAATGCAAAAACAACCGCGCCTAATTCCAAATCATGCGTCGTATAATTTTGTTCGTGAATCTTCAATTGTCTAGACGCATAAGCAATCACCTTCGTTCGTTGCATTAATACACAACCGAGACCTTGCTTTGATGCGTCACAATAAATCACAAAATCATCATTCCCTTCAGGCAATGACAATATAGGTGCCGTAGTTAGCTTTTTCTTCAATAACTGAAACGCTTTCTCTTGTTCATCATTCCATTCAAATTTCTTCCCTTTATGCGTTAATGCAGTCAAGGGTTTTGCTATTCTGGAAAAGTCTTGGATGAACCTTCTGTAGTAACCAGCTAGTCCTAAAAACTGGCGTATGTGTTTCGGAGTTTTCGGGGTTTCCCACTTTTCAACAGTTTCTATCTTTGCCGAATCCACCTTAATACCTTCTTTGTTCACTATGTGACCGAGGAATTGAACTTCTTCCAACCAAAATGCACACTTTGAAAATTTAGCGTACAATTCTTCCTTCCTCAATACTTCTAACACCTTTCTCAAATGTTCACCGTGTTCTTGGTCATTCTTTGAGTAAATAAGTATGTCATCAATGAAAACAATGACAAACTTGTCAAGGTATGGTCCACACACTCGGTTCATAAGGTCCATGAACACAGCTGGTGCATTAGTTAAACCAAACGGCATGACCATAAACTCGTAATGACCGTAACGTGTTCTGAAAGCAGTCTTTGGAATATCATCTTCTTTCACCCGCATTTGATGATACCCGGAACGTAAGTCAATCTTTGAATAAACAGACGAGCCTTGTAGTTGATCAAATAAGTCGTCGATTCTCGGTAGTAGGTAGCGGTTCTTGATGGTAAGTTTGTTCAACTCTCGGTAGTCGATACACAACCTGAATGTACCATCTTTCTTCTTGACAAACAAAACAGGAGCTCCCCACGGTGATGTGCTTGGTCGAATGAAACCACGCTCTAAAAGTTCTTGTAATTGGCTTTGCAGTTCTTTCATCTCGCTGGGTGCGAGTCTGTAAGGAGCACGAGCTATTGGTGCAGCTCCTAGTACAAGATCTATTTGAAATTCAACGGATCGATGTGGGGGTAATCCCGGTAATTCTTTCAGAAATACATCGGGAAATTCTTTTGCAATGGGAACATCATTGATGCTCTTTTCTTCAGTTTGTACTTTCTCGACGTGTGCTAGAACAGCATAGCAACCTTTTCTTATTAGTTTTTGTGCCTTCAAATTACTAATAAGATGTAGCTTCGTGTTGCCCTTTTCTCCGTACACCATTAAGGGTTTTCCTTTTTCTCGTATAATGCGAATTGCATTTTTGTAACAAACGATCTCCGCTTTCACTTCTTTCAACCAGTCCATACCGATTATCACATCAAAACTCCCTAACTCTACTGGTATCAAATCAATCTTAAATGTTTCGCTAACCAGTTTAATTTCTCGATTCCGACATATATTATCTGCTGAAATTAATTTACCATTTGCTAATTCGAGTAAAAATTTACTATCCAAAGGCGTCAATGGACAACTTAATTTAGCACAAAAGTCTCTACTCATATAGCTTCTATCCGCACCCGAATCAAATAAAACGTAAGCAGATTTATTGTCAATAAGAAACGTACCCGTAACAAGCTCCGGGTCTTCCTGTGCCTCTACCGCATTAATATTGAAAACTCTTCCACGGCCTTGTCCATTCGTGTTCTCCTGGTTCGGACAATTTCTAATAATGTGGCCTGGTTTTCCACATTTATAACAAACTACATTGGCATAACTTGCTCTGACACTACTTGCTCCGCCATTACTCGTTCCGACACCATTTGTTCCTTTCGTTCTATTAACCCCTGGTCCGTAGACCTCACACTTCGCCGCGCTATGACCATTTCTTTTACACTTGTTGCAAAATTTGGTGCAGAACCCCGAGTGATTCTTTTCACACCTTTGGCATAGTTGCTTCTGATTGTTGTTGTTGTTGCGGTTATTATTGTTGTTAGGATGATTGTTGTAGTTGTTGTTGTTGTTGTTGTTGTTGTTGTTGTTGGGCCGTTTGTTGTAGTTGCGATTGATGTTGCGATTGTTGGGATAATTGTTGCGATTATTGTTGTAATTGCTGTTGTTGTTGTATTGGTGATTCTTATCACCGTTTTCCTCCCACTTTCTTTTGACTTGCTTCACATTGGCCTCTTCAGCAGTCTGTTCTTTAATTCTTTCTTCAATCTGGTTCACTAGTTTGTGAGCCATTCTACATGCCTGTTGTATGGAGGCGGGCTCGTGTGAACTTATATCTTCTTGGATTCTTTCCGGTAATCCTTTCACAAACGCGTCGATCTTCTCTTCCTCATCTTCGAATGCTCCCGGACACAATAGGCACAATTCTGTGAATCGTCTTTCGTACGTGGTAATATCAAATCCTTGGGTTCGTAACCCTCTAAGTTCTGTCTTGAGCTTATTGACCTCGGTTCTGGGACGGTACTTCTCGTTCATCAAGTGCTTGAATGCTGACCACGGTAGTGCGTACGCATCATCTTGTCCCACTTGCTCTAGATAGGTATTCCACCATGTTAACGCAGAACCTGTGAAGGTATGCGTAGCGTACTTCACTTTGTCCTCTTCAGTACACTTACTTATGGCAAACACCGATTCAACCTTCTCGGTCCACCGTTTCAATCCGATCGGTCCTTCGGTTCCATCAAATTCCAAAGGTTTGCAGGCAGTGAATTCTTTGTAGGTGCATCCTACACGATTTCCTGTACTGCTAGATCCAAGGTTATTGTTGGTATGTAGCGTAGCCTGTACTGCGGCTATGTTTGAAGCTAGAAAAGTACGGAATTCCTCTTCATTCATATTCACGGTGTGTCGAGTAGTCGGTGCCATTTCCTTCAAAATAGTTAAATGGAACAAGTTAATCATACAGAATATTAAGAGTAGTTAATAGTATTTCGTAGCATAATATGAACTCATTTATAAAAGCTTTTTCTTCATATTAGCGTTTTATAAGTTTAAATTCGGGTAGTACCTACCCGTTAAGTTCATACTTAGTAGCTAATATACAATTCAACTACTACAATTCTATATGAAAAACTGATTATAATAATATTTCGCGTTCAAACTTTTATACAATATTTTACAAACTTACAATACCGCTTATTTTACATAAAGCATGAAATATAGCACACAATAACTTTGATACAAGATAGTTGTGAAGACAATTCTAGCTAGTACACAAGTCGTTCAGCAAAGGCAATAAAGACACGTAATTCATACGTCCAGAAACAAGTCATGCATTCTGGTTTTACTAGGACTACTTCCCATCCTTGGTCTTGTGCAACATAACCGTTATGGCCGTTGATAAGACAGCGTGTTGTAACGTCATCAAAGGGACGAGGGTTACGTAATGTCCAACAATCCCGTAATAATCTAAAAACCTCATTTCTTACCCCAATTACCGACTCCGTCACTTGTGGAAACGTTTTGTTTATTAGTTGTAGCCCGATGTTCTTGTTCTCACTTTGGTGAGAAGCGAACATTACTAATCCGTAAGCATAACATGCTTCTTTATGTTGCATGTTAGCCGCTTTTTCTAAATCACGAAGTCCAATATTCGGATATATTGAGTCAAAATAATTTCTTAACCCGTTGCGTAAAATAGCATTTGGGTTCCCCGCAATATATGCATCAAAGTAAACACATCGTAACTTATGGGTTTCCCAATGTGATATCCCCCATCTTTCAAACGAAAGTCTCTTATAAATCAAGACATTCTTGGAATGTTCTTCGAATGTCTTACAAACTGATCTCGCCTTAAATAGTTGTGCCGAAGAATTCTGGCCGACTCTAGACAAGATTTCATCAATCATGTCTCCGGGTAGGTCTCTTAAAATATTGGGTTGTCTATCCATTTTGTGTTTTTAAACTGTAAAATAGACAACAGTTAGATTCATAAAAAAATACTTATTAATACAAGCAATTTTTACATATATCATAAAGCATAAGAACACTATATTCCATATATTACACCACACGAATACAACTATCTTATTCCGACTCGCTCGTTTCTTCTTCTCCGGTTTTGGTTCGTTTTGCCAAGTTTCTAGGGATATATGATGTTCCCCTAATACGAGCCGTCGTTGTCCACATTGGTTTAGAAAAACCTGGTGGTTTAGAGGTTCCCGGGTCATTGTTACAACTTAAGGACTTCGGGGGTTGACGATACATATAAAGTTCATCGGGGTTGGAATTAGATTTCTCTATTTTTATGCCCTTTCCCTTATTATTTTCTTTTGCCTTTTTAAATTCAGTTGGGGTAATTTCTATAACATCATCGGAATTCTCGTCAGAATCCGATTCATCGGAGAATTGGTAATCCTCCCAATATTTTGCTTCCTTGGCGGAAACACCATTGACCATAATTAACTTTGGTCGGTTGGTTGAGGATTTTCTTTTACTTAACCGTTTTATTATTTCCCCCACCGGTTCTATTTCTTCATCCGGTTCCGATTCTTCTTCTGGTTCCGATTCTTCTTCCGGTTCCGACTCTTCTTCCGGTTCCTCTTCGGGAACTTGTGAATCAGTCCACAAATCATTCCAATTTACATTTGACTCTTCATTATTATTAGGTGAGTCAATGGGACTTGTTCTAGAGGTAGACATCTATCACATAATATCAAACACGTTAAGAGATTAATATATCACATAATATTCATATGTTAAAAATATATAGTTTCCAACAAAAATGTTAAGCAATCATTTTTAAAGAAAATACGGTCGAAGTCCAGACTCACTAATGCATCCTAACAAACTCGATAAGACACACTAATGCAAATTTTCTGGTTCTCTAAGACCAACGCTCTGATACCAACTGAAATGTCCCGTTCTTATTGATTAAAAACGTTCCATATTAATTGATTTCGTTGCGAGGTTTTGACCTCTATATGAGACGTTTTTCAAAGACTGCATTCATTTTTAAACAAACCATAACCTTTATTTCATCAATAAAGGTTTAAAAAGCTTTACGTAGATTATCAAATAATGATAATCTAAAATATCCTGTTTACACACGACCATTACATAATGGTTTACAATACAAATATGTTACAACAAAATAAGTTCCTTGAATGCAGTTTTTACACAATATCATACAAGCATGGACTCCAAATCTTGTCCTTATTTAAGTATGCGACAGCGGAAGCTCTTAATAATCACCTGAGAATAAACATGCTTAAAACGTCAACAAAAATGTTGGTGAGTTATAGGTTTAACCTATATATATCAAATCGTAACAATAGACCACAAGATTTCATATTTCAATACACATCCCATACATAGAGATAAAAATCATTCATATGGTGAACACCTGGTAACCGACAATAACAAGATGCATATATAAGAATATCCCCATCATTCCGGGACACCCTTCGGATATGATATAAATTTCGAAGTACTAAAGCATCCGGTACTTTGGATGGGGTTTGTTAGGCCCAATAGATCTATCTTTAGGATTCGCGTCAATTAGGGTGTCTGTTCCCTAATTCTTAGATTACCAGACTTAATAAAAAGGGGCATATTCGATTTCGATAATTCAACCATAGAATGTAGTTTCACGTACTTGTGTCTATTTTGTAAATCATTTATAAAACCTGCATGTATTCTCATCCCAAAAATATTAGATTTTAAAAGTGGGACTATAACTCACTTTCACAGATTTTTACTTCGTCGGGAAGTAAGACTTGGCCACTGGTTGATTCACGAACCTATAACAATATATACATATATATCAAAGTATGTTCAAAATATATTTACAACACTTTTAATATATTTTGATTTTTTAAGTTTATTAAGTCAGCTGTCCTCGTTAGTAACCTACAACTAGTTGTCCACAGTTAGATGTACAGAAATAAATCGATAAATATTATCTTGAATCAATCCACGACCCAGTGTATACGTATCTCAGTATTGATCACAACTCAAACTATATATATTTTGGAATCAACCTCAACCCTGTATAGCTAACTCCAACATTCACATATAGAGTGTCTATGGTTGTTCCGAAATATATATAGATGTGTCGACATGATAGGTCGAAACATTGTATACGTGTCTATGGTATCTCAAGATTACATAATATATAATACAAGTTGATTAAGTTATGGTTGGAATAGATTTGTTACCAATTTTCACGTAGCTAAAATGAGAAAAATTATCCAATCTTGTTTTACCCATAACTTCTTCATTTTAAATCCGTTTTGAGTGAATCAAATTGCTATGGTTTCATATTGAACTCTATTTTATGAATCTAAACAAAAAAAGTATAGGTTTCTAGTCGGAAAAATAAGTTACAAGTCGTTTTTGTAAAGGTAGTCATTTCAGTCGAAAGAACGACGTTTAGATGACCATTTTAGAAAACATACTTCCACTTTGAGTTTAACCATAATTTTTGGATATAGTTTCATGTTCATAATAAAAATCATTTTCTCAGAATAACAACTTTTAAATCAAAGTTTATCATAGTTTTTAATTAACTAACCCAAAACAGCCCGCGGTGTTACTACGACGGCGTAAATCCGGTTTTACGGTGTTTTTCGTGTTTCCAGGTTTTAAATCATTAAGTTAGCATATCATATAGATATAGAACATGTGTTTAGTTGATTTTAAAAGTCAAGTTAGAAGGATTAACTTTTGTTTGCGAACAAGTTTAGAATTAACTAAACTATGTTCTAGTGATTACAAGTTTAAACCTTCGAATAAGATAGCTTTATATGTATGAATCGAATGATGTTATGAACATCATTACTACCTTAAGTTCCTTGGATGAACCTACTGGAAAAGAGAAAAATGGATCTAGCTTCAATGGATCCTTGGATGGCTCAAAGTTCTTGAAGCAAAATCATGACACGAAAACAAGTTCAAGTAAGATCATCACTTGAAATAAGATTGTTATAGTTATAGAAATTGAACCAAAGTTTGAATATGATTATTACCTTGTATTAGAATGATAACCTACTGTAAGAAACAAAGATTTCTTGAGGTTGGATGATCACCTTACAAGATTGGAAGTGAGCTAGCAAACTTGAAAGTATTCTTGATTTTATGAAACTAGAACTTTTGGAATTTATGAAGAACACTTAGAACTTGAAGATAGAACTTGAGAGAGTTCAATTAGATGAAGAAAATTGAAGAATGAAAGTGTTTGTAGGTGTTTTTGGTTGTTGGTGTATGGATTAGATATAAAGGATATGTAATTTTGTTTTCATGTAAATAAGTCATGAATGATTACTCATATTTTTGTAATCTTATGAGATATTTCATGCTAGTTGCCAAATGATGGTTCCCACATGTGTTAGGTGACTCACATGGGCTGCTAATAGCTGATCATTGGAGTGTATATACCAATAGTACATACATCTAAAAGCTGTGTATTATACGAGTACGAATACGGGTGCATACGAGTAGAATTGTTGATGAAACTGAACGAGAATGTAATTGTAAGCATTTTTGTTAAGTAGAAGTATTTTGATAAGTGTATTGAAGTCTTTCAAAAGTGTATAAATACATATTAAAACACTACATGTATATACATTTTAACTGAGTCGTTAAGTCATCGTTAGTCGTTACATGTAAGTGTTGTTTTGAAACCTTTAGGTTAACGATCTTGTTAAATGTTGTTAACCCAATGTTTATAATATCAAAAGAGATTTTAAATTATTATATTATCATGATATTATGATGTACGAATATCTCTTAATATGATATATATACATTAAATGTCATTACAACGATAAACGTTACATATATGTCTCGTTTCAAAATCATTAAGTTAGTAGTCTTGTTTTTACATATGTAGTTCATTGTTAATATAATTAATGATATGTTTACTTATCATAATATCATGTTAACTATACATATAACCATATATATGTCATCATATAGTTTTTTTACAAGTTTTAACGTTCGTGAATCACCGGTCAACTTGGGTGGTCAATTGTCTATATAAAACCTATTTCAATTAATCAAGTCTTAACAAGTTTGATTGCTTAACATGTTGGAAACATTTAATCATGTAAATATCAATCTCAATTAATATATATAAACATGGAAAAGTTCGGGTCACTACAAAACGATGGCTCATAAATGAATTATATTGACTTAAGTTTTAAAGTGTGAACGTTACATGTTAAAAGATTTTCTAAACAGATTTTAAATAAACTTTGAACTATTATTAGTATTGAGAAATTTAATTAGTATTTTATTACGTTAATATTTCCATTATATACGATATGTACAAGTTTATAGTTTTAAATAAAAATAAATATATTTTATAAAGTGATGGATTATAATTAATCATAGAACGTTTTGATTTTAAACTAATATTAATAGATGGACTTTGATAAATAACGAGTTTATGATTTATAAAAGGAAATGATCAAAACACTCAAAAGATTAAGTTACACTTTGAGTGGGTTAGTTTTAAATAATTTAGGTCTAGTTATTAGTAAAGGTACATGACACAAAACGTTTAATTTAAAAATAAAATATTTTGACAAACAACGAGAATTTGATTTATAGAAGGAAATGACCACAACGCTCGATTTTATAAGTTACATTTTTATAGAGGTAAATAATTGATGAGAAAGTTTAATTTTTGTAAAAGGTACACGTCACATAACGTAAAAGGCTAGTTTTCTAAGCGTACGAAAGTGCGCTCGAAAAACCGAAAGTGGTACATGAGTCGTGAGACCACGACCGTGTCATTTTGGTAAAAATTATATTTTTACCATGAGCATAAATATAATATAATATTTAATTAATTCTAAAGATTTAATATAATAAATATTAAATTACATATAAGTATTACGTATTTTGTAATGAAAAGGATAAGAAGTGTCGGCACTCAATTATTTCGATCATGGGGTGGTAGGTGGCTTCAAATGCTTTAAATCGAACGAAATTCAGTTTTGGTGGATCATTTCTTTCCCTTCTGCATCTCGTAACATACACACATATATATATCTATTGTAATTATTATTATTAATATTAAAATTACTATTAATATTAAAATTATTATTATTAATTTTATTATTGATAGTAGCATTATTAGGAAGTGTTATTAGTAGTATTATACATAAAATATTACGACGAGGTCATGAGCGGGTCATTTCAAGACAAGTTTTGTGAGAGGGATAGAGATAAGGAAATTATGGGTTATAGCTATGGAGGATATGGGTAATGTTCGGGGGTATGCTCGTGAGGTCAATCTAGTGTTTATCATCTCCGTTGCGTCTACGTACCTTTCCTGCAATATTGAATCTCAATATTGATACGTAAGTACTCGTAAATTAATTTTTATTTATTAATAGTGTATCCCTTACTAGTGCTCGAGAAAATAGGATTATGCATGCTTATACTTTTTATATTGCCCTTAGATAGGTTATGTTAAATCTTGAATTAGTTACGCCTACAGTCGAGATAAGGTATAAGATATGCATGTCATTGGAAAGCTAGCGAAAAATTAATAACTTTTCCTTTAGATGTCGAATCGTTCCGATAAACGGATTGGAAGTTATAGTCATTTGAAGTTCTATAAAAATGATTATTATTATCGTCGTCATTATCGTCGTTCTAATTTTTATTTAATTATTATTATTATTATTATTATTATTATTATTATCATTATTATTATTATTATTATTATCGTTATCTATAAAAAGTATTATCCTTAAAAATTGTTATTTTATTACTATCACTTATTATTATTAAAAGTTATACTTAGTATTATTATTATTATTATCATTAAAATAGATTATTAGTATTATCATTATCATAATAATTATTATTAGTATTATAATTAAAACTAGTAACAGTAATATTTAACTAATATGATTATTATTATATTCATTAAAATGAACGCGATATAAAAGATGATTTAGGAACCTTTAACAAATTAATTAGGAAATAATGAGTATGAGTATCATGATGAAATTTAAATATTGTAAGATAATGATTTAGATAAAATTATCGTTCTTTTTATTTTTATCATTACTAGTATTATTCAAAGTATCGTTAGCATTAAAACTATCATTTTATCAAAATTGTCATTTTTATAGAAATGTCATTGTTATTATAAAATATCATTATTATTATCATTTTAAATCAAAATTAGTATTTTAAAGTTAATAATAAAAAGTATCGTAAATATTAAAGACGTCATAATTAGAATTATCATTTTATTATAATATTATTTTTAGTAAATATAAATATTGATTTTTATTAATTAAATAATAATAATTACTATTACAAAATAATATGACTTTTATTTATTATTATTATTATCAATGTTATTTTATCAAATAAATATGTAATACAAAGATATTTTACTACGTGTAATATAATTACGTTAATAATACCCATCATATTATCTTTATAAACTTTATAAATTTTATACCTAATATATATATAAGTATAATTTATTATATATAAATTTTAATATAAAATTTTATTAACAAATGAATTATGTTATTTACTCTAATAAATCTTTTAAAATATTTAAAAATATAAAATGACGATATCTAAACTATATAATAATCATGTATAAATTTTGGAAATCATTTTGAGTCAAATTAACTTTTGTTGACTTTTACATATTAGACTCGAGCATTAGGATTGTGGTACACTATGGCTTGACTTAAATTGTTAGACAAATATTGACCAACATATAAATAAATATAATTAATTTAGGTTCGTGAATCCAAGGCCAACCTTACACTTGTTCAATGATGTTATATGTATTTTTACTACAAAATACAGTATGGTGAGTTTCATTTGCCTTTTTACCCTTTATATTTTTGGGCTGAGAATACATGCGCAATTTTTATAATTGTTTTACGAAATAGACACAAGTAATCGAAACTATATTCTATGGTTGAATTATTAAACCGAATATGCCCCTTTTTATTAAGTCTGGTAATCTCAGAATTAGGGAACAGACACCCTAATTGATGCGAATCCTAAAGATAGATCTAATGGGCCCAACAAGCCCCATCCAAAGTACCGGATGTTTTAGTACTTCGAAATTTATATCATGTCCGAAGGAGGATCCCGGAATAATGGGGATATTCTTATATGTACATTGTTAATGTCGGTTACCAGGTGTTCAATCTATATGAATGATATTTTTGTCTCTATGCATGGGACGTTTATTTATAAGAATTGGAAATATGAAATCTTGTGGTCTATTACAATTATGAAATGTTTGTTTATGATAAACTAATGAACTCACCAACCTTTTGGTTGACACTTTAAAGCATGTTTATTCTCAGGTTTGAAAGAAATCTTCCGCTGTGCATTAGCTCATTTTAAGGATACTACTTGGAGTCATTCATGACATATTTCAAAAGACATTGCATTCGAGTCGTTGAAGTTCATTAGAGATTATTACTAAGTAAATGGCAGATTAGGTCATTTTTAGTTTGGATATTATGAAATGGTATGCATGCCTATTAACTTTCAATGTAAAGGAAGGTTTGTCTTTTAAAATGAATGCAATGTTTGTAAAATGTATCATTTAGAGGTCTAGTACCTCGCGATGTAATCATATGTTATTGTATTCGTCCCTATGGATTGAGTCGGGTCGTCTCATGTGGTATCAGAGCGGTGGTCTTAGCGAACCAGGTCTGCATTAGTGTGTCTAACTGATAAGTCGTTAGGATGCATTAGTGAGTCTGGACTTCGACCGTGTCTGCATGTCAAAAGTTTTGCTTATCATTTTGTGTCGAAAATCATCTACTTACCATCCTTAGGAAATTACCTGATTATTATTCTTTAGTCTAGACGCGTTTTCTTGCATTTATTGCATAATAGTGTATAGACGAAATCTTATCCTGACATATCCGTTTCTGTGAACTTTGACTGACATTTTTCAAAGATTCTTTCGTAAGTTTTGGGATTTTGGTAATATATATACATATGTAAATTATGTATTGAAGGATACCAATTCTAACTCCTATAATCTATTCCATCATTCCCTTGATCATACGAGATGGATCCCTCAACCAGTTCGAATTCCTCAGACTACGACAGCTATTCCGATATGGAGTTTCATTCGAGCTCTAAAAACAGTGTGACCGGAATGGATCAACCAGTCAGCCATCATCTATTCTGGATGAAATGGGGATGGGTTCGTAGCCTCCTCAATCATTGGAGACAAGAAGAAGGTGATCCCTTCCATCCACCAAATTGCCCTCTTGGCAATGAACCTGAAGCACTTACCGGCGAACCTGTTCGAGAAACCATTTTCTCTCTCATCTCCAGAGTATTTCGTCATGATTATATACTACACCAAATTCTAGATTATATTTATCCGCTCGTCCGAACCGACGATCACCTCGGTGTAATAGAAGAAGTTAACGAGCTTCGCGCTCGGGTAGTGGCTTTGGAGAATACAGTGCGAAGATTACAAATACCATCAGCAGCACCAGCAGCATAACCAGTACCACCAGTAATATCCACATCGCAAGCCTCAATACCATAAGCACCAGCAGCATCACCGGCATCAACAGCAACCACCATCATTAACATCAACAGGATCATTACCACCACCAACAATCACATCCGCATTACACACTTCAATATCCCAATTTGTACATCGGATATCAATGTCACACACACCATAGCTACCAAAGAGTACCAATAACAACAAACGATGAAGTATTGATTCATAACTTCATCGGAGAAACATTCTATGGTGATTATGTAATCTCTAAAGTTTTAGAGATTAACTATCTCAGCCTTAACCGTAAACCAGATGAGTGGACATAGATGATAGGGAGAAGAATCGAAACCCTGACAAGAATGGTGCGCGGCTTACAAGCTAGACTTGTTTTACCAACGGCATCAACAGTACCCTTAACCTCACCAACACAGGCAGTGTTGTCAACATCGTTAGAATCGTCAGCACCTCTAACATCACCAGCTCCGCCAGGTCAAGAAGTACTGTGGAAATTATTACGAATCAACAACGAATATATTGTATCAATGAGTTATGAATTATTAACTCATCCTTTCTAAAGAAATTATATATATATATATATATATATATATATATATATATATATATATATATATATATATATATATATATATATATATATATTTTGTATATATATGAATTCTGAAACTATAATAAACATTTTGTACTAAGCTATTAAGTATGAATTGAAAAAGGGTGGATACTACTCGTATAAATTCATATTACTAATATGCTATGATGTACATCCATCAATAACAACTTAACCATCGTTAACTGCAATCTCTGTTTCAACTCAATGAATCTTATTTCATAACAAATCAAGTGTATCATTCAATAACATGTTTGATTTTACACTTTCATCTTCGATGCACTCGAAACTTTCTAGAAAACATCAATCGCACATTGCGAAGTTCGCCAAAATTCTTCAAGCGTCAACATCCTTCACTGAAGAATATCAATAAAAATAAATATTAAAGTATTGATTGCATTAGTGAAATACTCCATGATGATTATGTAATCGCTAATGTTTTAGAGATTACTCATTTCTAATTCAAGTCGAAAATTAAATGAGTTTAATGTGATTTTAAACTCATTAAATCTGTATTACATCTGAAGAAGATATACCCACATATATTTTCATAAAGATTATAATTCTCTGGTACAAAATATTACTTGTGAAATTGTTTTAACGGGTAGGTAATACCCGAAGAGATATTTAAATTTACAATTAATATGTTACATTCTTCGATTCTGACTTAACGATCGTCAACTATACTCCTTACTTTTACAATAATATACATTCTTCCATAGGCATCAAAACAATCATTCACATCCAAATTCAACTACATATTTTGATTTTGAATTTACTTCGAGATATAACCGAAATCATCACTCTTAAATTCCTACATCTATCAAAGCTATACTTTGACTTCAAAACTGTGATAGGAAATCACTCTTATTCGTAACACTCAGAAGGATTTGAGAATCAATCGAGATTCATGTCGATTTCATCTTTTGGATATTGACTATGACAATCTGCATCTAAAACCCTTCGAAATTCCGGAAAAATACTTCAACTAATGAACAATTGAGATGATGATCCAACCACACATTACCCGAAGTCTTGTACCTGAAAAACTCTCGAAACCAAAGTCGTAGTTTAACACGTACCCGCGTCGAATTCTTTATCATTTATTAGCAAAGACAATTTTACGATTCCTTTCAAAGTAGTCAATTTTGTCACAGCTTCAGCAAGTCAACTTCGACTTTTCAGTCGGACTAGTCTTATTTTAACCTCGATAGATACGTTGCCCATTCGTCATTGTTACTTGGGAACCTTTCATATTCCACCATATTACCACCAGCGTTTAATCATCTAAAACATGATTTTTCTGAACCCACCTCGGATTGATAACCAGTGATTCAGATATTATAGCATTAAATGCAGAGGAAACATAAAAATGGTAGATGATCTAAACGGCCAAAAGTTTGATGATAAAAGATAGTGAGTTGGTAAAGCTCAGAAAAAGAAAGGATTTGGTACTGAAAAACGGATTGAGCAAAGTATGAAGGAAGCCGTGGATAAATCACAGAGACTGAATCTGCCTTCAAAGGATCTAAATGATTCAGTGTCTGCTAAAATCGTTAGCAAACACGTTACATCTTATTCTAAACCTTCACAGACAGATATTCTTCATCATCATCATATCTTAAATATTATAAGATATCTTCGTATCTCTCATTATACATATTCTCCATATTTCTGGAGATATTATCACAACTATTCTTATTCGAGATCATTTATCTCTCCGTAATATCTGCAACATAAAAAGAAACTGTGTGAGTTTCTAAATTCTGAAAAATTCAAATATGAATATTTTGAAGTAGTGTTGGAAACTGATGCATGAGCTAGTATAATATAATGACACTTGATCAATGTCATTATATTACAGTAATTCATGTTGAGTTTCTAATGGAACATGATGATTCACAGAACATACCATCATCATGTTCCATTTACACGACTCTTACATTCTATCTAATCTCTAAACATATCAAGAAAATATTTCTTGATGATTCGGTCCTTTCTAGGGTATTCTGGTAATTTAACAAATCCAGATTTTACCATTACCATTTCATTCTTAGAATAATTACTATGTTCATTCTGAAATCCATACCTACGAATTCCAGACCATTACAAGAGATGTTAAATCGCAAGAAGAAGAAACGAGAGGACAAAGCTCCGAAATAGAGATTGGAGTATAGATCGCAACAAATAGAAGAGAGCATTAACTGTGGATGACAATGATTATAAAAGACAGAAGCAGGGACATCAAAGTATGAGGGAATATATAAAACCCAACAACCACCCAGAAATTATAAACCGTATATGTTAATGCATATAGCAACGTAAAGACACGGGAGAACTAAAAACACTATAAACCCTAGGGTATAGTAGAAGTAGATAGATTCTTTCAGTGGCAGATTAAAAAGAAGGATGACAGATATGAAAGTTAAGAAGACATCAAGGATCAGGATGGGATGGAGCATATTAACGAATATTTTAAAGTAAGAATTGAGGAAGAAAGAATGGAAGGTGTGAGTTGTAAGGAAACGAAGGGGGTGGATTTATAGACAGAGCAATCGAAGCAGATTATCGCGTATAACCAAAGAGGATCCTAATCTCCTTAATTACCGACAATTTTAAATCTTATTATGGAGATTTTCTTCTAAATTCCTTAAATTCCGGAAATCAATCTTGACTACGCCACCGGTTAAGTCAAACCTGCATTTATTCATTTTCACTCTTAAGTGATAGCTTCATTTGTGCTCTTCACAAAAACAAATCATTTTATCTCTATTACTCAATGATGATAAAACTCTATTATCGACTCATATTCGTCATGAAAACATTCTTATAGTTAGCCATGACGACCTCAATCAAATTTCGGGACGAAATTTCTTTTAACGGGTAGGTACTGTGATGACCCAGAAATTTCTAAACAAATTTAAACTTTGATCTTTATATATATCCGACACGATAAGCAAAAAACTGTAATGTTGAGTCTCGAAAGCTTTGAAACTATATTCATGTAATCAAATGATTGAATTATCAGATACATTGAATTATGATTACGAGTCTTTGTTATGAGGTCCACTTTGAATTAGGAAACCTTTACTTTTTAACGGTATTCGGAAGATTTAGTAAAGTGATTACGTGTAAGGACAAAAGTATTATTATTGAGGATTAGACAAAAGTTGGTGGAGAATTGAATTTTATAATATTAGATTGATTTACTTTCAAACATGCGAAAACGTTTTTGATATAATAGAACCTGATTATTTAATTCGTTAGATATTAAGATATATTAAGAAAGATAAAGAAATTAAGTTAAACGATGGCTCATAAATGAATTATATCGACTTAAGTTATAAAGTGTGAACGTTACATGTTAAAAGATTTTCTAAACGGATTTTAAATAAACTTTGAACTATTATTAGTATTGAGAAATTTAATTAGTATTTTATTACGTTAATATTTCCATTATATACGATATGTACAAGTTTATAGTTTTAAATAAAAATAAATATAATTTTATAAAGTGATGGATTATAATTAATCATAGAACGTTTTGATTTTAAACTAATATTAATAGATGGACTTTGATAAATAACGAGTTTATGATTTATAAAAGGAAATGATCAAAACACTCAAAAGATTAAGTTACACTTTGAGTGGGTTAGTTTTAAATAATTTAGGTCTAGTTATTAGTAAAGGTACATGACACACAATGTTTAATTTAAAAATAAAATATTTTGACAAACAACGAGAATTTGATTTATAGAAGGAAATGACCACAACGCTCGATTTTATATGTTACATTTTTATAGAGGTAAATTATTGATGAGAAAGTTTAATTTTTGTAAAAGGTACACCTCACATAACGTAAAAGGCTAGTTTTCTAAGCGTACGAAAGTGCGCTCGAAAAACCGAAAGTGGTACATGAGTCGTGAGACCACGACCGTGTCATTTTGGTAAAAATTATATTTTTTACCATGAGCGTAAATATAATATAATATTTAATTAATTCTAAAGATTTAATATAATAAATATTAAATTACATATAAGTATTACGTATTGTGTAATGAAAAGGATAAGAAGTGTCGGCACTCAATTATTTCGATCATGGGGTGGTAGGTGGCTTCAAATGCTTTAAATCGAACGAAATTCAGTTTTGGTGGATCATTTCTTTCCCTTGTGCATCTCGTAACATACACACATATATATCTATTGTAATTATTATTATTAATATTAAAATTACTATTAATATTAAAATTATTATTATTAATTTTTATTATTGATAGTAGCATTATTAGGAAGTGTTATTAGTAGTATTATACATAAAATATTACGACGAGGTCATGAGCGGGTCATTTCAAGACAAGTTTTGTGAGAGGGATAGAGATAAGGAAATTATGGGTTATAGCTATGGAGGATATGGGTAATGTTCGGGGGTATGCTCGTGAGGTCAATCTAGTGTTTATCATCTCCGTTGTGTCTACGTACCTTTTCTGCAATATTGAATCTCAATATTGATACGTGAGTACTCGTAAATTAATTTTTATTTATTAATAGTGTATCCCTTACTAGTGCTCGAGAAAATAAGATTATGCATGCTTATACTTTTGATATTGCCCTTAGATAAGTTATGTTAAATCTTGAATTAGTTACGCCTACAGTCGAGATAAGGTATAAGATATGCATGTCATTGGAAAGCTAGCGAAAAATTAATAACTTTTCCTTTAGATGTCGAATTGTTCCGACGAACGGATTGGAAGTTATAGTCATTTGAAGTTCTATAAAAATGATTATTATTATCGTCGTCATTATCGTCGTTCTAATTTTTATTTAATTATTATTATTATTATTATTATTATTATTATTATTATTATTATTATTATTATTATTATTATTATTATCATTATTATTATTATTATTATTATTATCTATAAAAAGTATTATCCTTAAAAATTGTTATTTTATTACTATCACTTATTATTATTAAAAGTTATACTTAGTATTATTATTATTATTATCATTAAAATAGATTATTAGTATTATCATTATCATAATAATTATTATTAGTATTATAATTAAAACTAGTAACAGTAATATTTAACTAATATGATTATTATTATATTCATTAAAAAGAAAGCGATATAAAAGACGATTTAGGAACCTTTAACAAATTAATTAGGAAATAATGAGTATGAGTATCATGATGAAATTTAAATATTGTAAGATAATGATTTAGATAAAATTATCGTTCTTTTTATTTTTATCATTACTAGTATTATTAAAAGTATCGTTAGCATTAAAACTATCATTTTATCAAAATTATCATTTTTATAGAAATGTCATTGTTATTATAAAATATCATTATTATTATCATTTTAAATAAAAATTAGTATTTTAAAGTTAATAATAAAAAGTATCGTAAATATTAAAGACGTCATAATTAGAATTATCATTTTATTATAATATCATTTTTAGTAAATATAAATATTGATTTTTATTAATTAAATAATAATAATTACTATTACAAAATAATATGACTTTTATTTATTATTATTATTATCAATGTTATTTTATCAAATAAATATGTAATACAAAGATATTTTACTACGTGTAATATAATTACGTTAATAATACCCATCATATTATCTTTATAAACTTTATAAATTTTATACCTAATATATATATAAGTATAATTTATTATATATAAATTGTAATATAAAATTTTATTAACAAATGAATTATGTTATTTACTCTAATAAATCTTTTAAAATATTTAAAAATATAAGATGACGATATATAAACTATATAATAATCATGTATAAATTTTGGAAATCATTTTGAGTCAAATTAACTTTTGTTGACTTTTACATATTAGACTCGAGCATTAGGATTGTGGTACACTATGGCTTGACTTAAATTGTTAGACAAATATTGACCAACATATAAATATATATAATTAATTTAGGTTCGTGAATCCAAGGCCAACCTTACACTTGTTCAATGATGTTATATGTATTTTTACTACAAAATACAGTATGGTGAGTTTCATTTGCCTTTTTACCCTTTATATTTTTGGGCTGAGAATACATGCGCAATTTTTATAATTGTTTTACGAAATAGACACAAGTAATCGAAACTATATTCTATGGTTGAATTATTAAACCGAATATGCCCCTTTTTATTAAGTATGGTAATCTAAGAATTAGGGAACAGACACCCTAATTGACGCGAGTCCTAAAGATAGATCTATTGGGCCCAACAAGCCCCATCCAAAGTACCGGATGCTTTAGTACTTCAAAATTTATATCATGTCCGAAGGAGGATCCCGAAATGATGGAGATATTCTTATATGCACATTGTTAATGTCGGTTACCAGGTGTTCAATCCATATGAATGATATTTTTATCTCTATGCATGGGACGTTTGTTTATAAGAATTGGAAATATGAAATCTTGTGGTCTATTACAATTATGAAATGTTTGTTTATGATAAACTAATGAACTCACCAACCTTTTGGTTGATACTTTAAAGCATGTTTATTCTCAGGTTTGAAAGAAATCTTCCGCTGTGCATTAGCTCATTTTAAGGATACTACTTGGAGTCATTCATGACATATTTCAAAAGACGTTGCATTCGAGTAGTTGAAGTTCATTAGAGATTATTACTAAGTAAATGGCAGATTAGGTCATTTTTAGTTTGGATATTATGAAATGGTATGCATGCCTGTTAACTTTCAATGTAAAGGAAAGTTTGTCTTTTAAAATGAATGCAATGTTTGTAAAATGTATCATTTAGAGGTCTAGTACCTCACGATGTAATCATATGTTATTGTATTCGTCCCTATGGATTGGGTCAGGTCATCTCACATGAGACAACGACGTTGGATGGAACTACTTAACGATTATAACTGCGAACTTCAATACCATCTGGGCAAGGCGAATGTTGTGGCAGATGCCTTGAGCAGAAAGGAGCGAGCGAAACCTCTTAGGGTTAAAGCTCTTAACATAGTTGTCCGTACAAATCTCACATCACAAATCCGCGAAGCACAACAAGAAGCCATGAAACAAGAGAATGTTGATGTTGAATTTCTCAAAGGGATGGATAAGAAGTTTGACATCAAGGAGGATGGAACACAGTATTTTGCTAACCGAATTTGGGTACCAAAATGTAATGGATTTAGAGAACTAGTGTTGGAGGAAGCACACAAGTCGAGATACTCAATTCATCTTTGATTAGATAAAATGTACCAAGATTTGAAGGCATTTTATTGGTGGCCGAATTTGAAGGCTGACATTGCTACCTATGTCGGGAAGTGCTTGACTTGCGCTAAAGTCAAGGCTGAGCATCATAAGCCATCAGGATTATTAATTCAACCAGAGGTTCCCCAGTGGAAGTAGGAAGGAATTTCCATGGACTTCATTACGAAACTGCCAAGAACAGCGGGAGGTCACGATACTATTTGGGTTATCGTGGATCGTCTCACTAAGTTCGCACACTTCTTACCGATAAGGGAAACTGATAAAATGGAGAAGTTGGCTCAGATCTACATTAAGGAAGTCGTCTCTAGGCATGGAGTGCCTATATCCATTATATCCAACCACGACAGCAGATTTACTTCCAGGTTTTGGCAATCGTTACAGAAAGCAATGGGGACCCGTTTAGATATGAGTACAGCGTATCACCCCCAGACGGATGGCTAGAGCGAACGAACTATTCAGACTTTTGAGGACATGTTGAGAGCGTGTGTCATTGATTTTGGAAACGGATGGGATAAGTATTTACCACTAGCTGAGTTCTCATACAATAACAGCTACTATGCGAGTATTAAAGCCGCACCTTTCGAAGCATTGTATGGAAGGAAGTGTAGATCTCCCGTTTGTTGGAGCGAGTTGGGAGATAGTCAGTTGACAGGTCCTGAGATTATTCAGGAGACAACTGAGAAAGTTCTACCGATTCAGGAACGATTGAGAAAGCTTGAAGTCGTCAAAAGAGTTACGTCGATGTTAGACTAAAGGACATAGAGTTCCAAGTTGGTGACAAGGTTATGCTTAAGGTATCACCTTGGAAGGGTGTTGTACGATTTGGGAAACGAGGTAAACTGAGTCCTAGATATGTTAGACCGTTTGAGATAACTGAAAGAGTTGGACCAGTAGCTTACAGATTGGAACTGCCACAAGCACTCAACGGTATTCATGACATTTTCCATGTATCCAATCTAAAGAAGTGCCTAGCCGATGATAATTTGATTATTCCTTTAG
Organism: Rutidosis leptorrhynchoides; assembly: GCF_046630445.1. Lineage (NCBI taxonomy): Eukaryota > Viridiplantae > Streptophyta > Magnoliopsida > Asterales > Asteraceae > Rutidosis > Rutidosis leptorrhynchoides. Next base: position 605,370,856 of record NC_092334.1, read on the forward strand.
AGGAACTATGTATCGATGACAAACTTCATTTCATTGAGGAACCTGTTGAAATCTTGGGCCGTGAGGTCAAACAGTTGAAGCAAAGTAGAATTCCTATCATTAAAGTTCGGTGGAACACGAGAAGAGGACCAGAGTTCACGTGGGAGCGTGAAGACCAGATGAGGCTGAAATATCCGCAACTGTTTCTCGAGGAAACTACTTCAGTGGACGATCACTAAAATTTCGGGACGAAATTTTCAATAACGGGTGGGTAATGTAACAACCCTGATTTTTCCGTTACTTCCGTTAACCTTCTGTTAGTTTATTTAACGGCGATTATTTAACTTTTATGCGTCTACGTGTATTAAATGCGTACTTGATCTTTGGAGGGTTTCAATAATTAATATGGATTGATATTAATTCAAATAAATATTTCGAATAATGAAATACGATAAAAACGATACGATATTGATAATAGCTTTTTGAGCAACGAAACGCTCGGATTTATTTTAATAATTAATTTTATTAATTATTAACTTTTTAAAATATTTAATTTATTGGATTTTTAATAAATTAAGCGATTGGTTGCGTTTAACGATCGGGTTAGCGTTCCGGGCCTTCGGTACGACTAAACGACACTTAAAACGGACCACGATTACACGGAATTGCAAAAAGAGAGCCCGGGGATACCTCATGGGGCCAATTCGGCCGACCCCTCCCCCTCACCCCCTTATATTTCAATTTTGTAAGTTTAGGGACTTATGTGCTATTTATGAGAACTAGGGTTAGTATAAATTAGAAGGTTTTAACAAAAATTAGGGAAACCCTCACATAGAAAACTGAGCAGTCGATCCCTCCTCCTCTCCCTCTCTTGGCCGTCGCCCAACTCACACACACACACACACACACTCAAACTCAATTTTTGATTAAACCTCAAGAACAAAAGTTGCAATTCGCGTTATCCTCTACGTATTGGTGTGCTTTGATTGTTGATCTAAGGTATATTTGCATGAACCCTAATTCTTAAAATCTAAATTTTATTAAAGTTTCATAGTTATGTTGTCAATTGCTCAAGTCTATACGCGTACGTGTTAATCGTTATTTTGTTTGTTTGATGCGCTAGGGTTTAAAAATGAATTTGTATTTGTTTGATCAGAAAAATTAAGTTTTTCAAATGCTAATTATTATGTTATAATCAAATTCCTTGCTAAAAACTATTGAGTTTAGGCTTTGGATTCGCTTGATTTCGTTTCCGTATGATTAAGTTATGTCGATTTGAATTATGTTTTTGTTGCTTGATCAGAAATCTGGTATTGATAGAAAACGAATTGGCATGTGAGACTTATACCACTGGAAATATAATTTAAAAACACTCAAGTTAGACTAGGATATCATGTCGTTTGCTTATGTATAGCCCGAGATATGCTAGAATTATTGTAAATGTAGTTTTATACAGCACTTGCATGAAAATAACCTTGTATGATAAAATGTGTTAATTTCTGTGATTAAAGATTTGCATATTTGAAAAGTAGACAAAAATTACTTCACCTTTCATGTGGATATCATAGGCTAATTGTATTTAGATCTTCGGATAATTGCATGCGAATGTGACTAACTAAATGAGAATCGAATCTGTAAATTGATCACGGTTTTGTACTCTGTGGATTATGTGAGGTTTTTGAGCATGTATACTTCTGGTAAATGAAACTTAACATGATATGTGACTTATTGTTAGTTTATGTCAATCTCTGAAACCTTATGCATTGGGCACAATAGAGCCATACTTTATGTGAATTCTGATTTGAGCTGAAAACTGAATGTTCAACTTGCACGAATAAACTGTACAAATTGGCTAAACAAAAGTTGCTAGATTTTTTATATGTGTTACTTTGATTTGTTCTTGAACTATGTCCACTGGTCTTGTATCAATTGCATGTTCCTAACTCCGTTTATAGCCAAAATGAAATCAGTGCGTGGCCAGACTTCTGATTCATGACTTTTAATTGTCGTATGAGTCCGTGGCCAGACTTTTTGGAATCTATTTTAAGTATATTTATGATCTGGAGTTTGTCATATTTACTTGAATTTTGTACTATGAGATAATGTGCTAAGTATGCTACGTGTTCTGACGATAAACTGAAATTGTGAAAATGATCATTCATGACCTAAAACGTATTGTTTGACTTAGGTTTGACATGTTGACCAATATTTGACATGAACCTACTGATGTTGACTTTAGTTGACTACTTTGACCAAGTTTGACTTTCGGTTTGACTTTCGGTTGACTTTGTTTGACTTGCATGATATAGTTGACTTTTACTTTGAAACGCGTCGAGTCGAGCAATAAGACAACGTACACTACGAAACCACACTTATTTAAGATACATATATTGACCAACCTACATACGTATACTTAGGTTGCATTACTCGGCTATAAACCGTATAGGTTAATTGTTCACTATTCAATCCGAGCTTATTTCAAATGTGAGTCTACAGTCCCGCTTTTTACATGTTTTTAGGGATGAGAATACGCGCTGTTATATTTACATTTTCAAATACTTTTATATTGACATGAGTACTACACATATGCATAATGAGTTTGTTCAAAAAGCCTCTAGCTTGAATACTTTTAATACCATCGGTGTAAGCACAATTTAGATGGACGGATCCGTTAGGTTGACAACCTCACCCGCTATAAAAACAGCGGTGCATTTACTTTAAACATTAAATACATTTGAACAAGTGTATAACATTTTACGAGGTAAGGTCGCGTATAGTGGTTTCTATACTTGGGTCATTGCTATTATTCAGGTGCTCGGTTTATGCAGACGATATAATCTCGTGGTCAAGGAAGCTAAACTATTTTTCTGATAACTGTTTTTCAGATAATGTTACATTACTTTAAACCTGTAGATTCACCAACATTATTTGTTGAACTGTTTTTGCGTGTTGTTATTCTCATGTCCTTAAGAGGTATGCTTCCACTGTATTTGCTGCATGACTGACCATGGAGTCAGCATTTGATTTTAAAGAACATTATTTACTTTCGCATTTAAAACTTTTATACTGTTTAAATACTGTTGGCTTGTGGTTACGATCACAACAGTGTTTCCATTTTGGGATTTTTGACTTATGTTTTTTTTTTTAAAGTTAATTTTTGAATAAAATTAAATGCGATTGCTTTAAACATCTCATATAGAGGGCGTAACTGTTAACTGTGGGACCGGAATTAACACGTCGTCAGATGATAATTTGGCGGGGTGTTATACTATTACATTAATTGCACAATTTAACACACAAGCAAGTAGGACTACTTACCAACCTACAATTCTAGTGCATTAATGACTCAAGGTGCAATTATGACCCATTGGCATTAATGACACTCATACTAGGTCAAGGCCACTTTAAATCACTAATAGCTAGTGATTTTAAGTCCAACTACACCAACTAACACAATTTTGAGCAATAAAGATCTCACAAATGCTAGTTTGGGTCACAATACACCCCCTTGACCCATTTGACCTATTTCAAGGCTTATACAAGTATTTGGGTCACCCTTAACCCTAATACACCCATTTCCCTAATAACTAAGTGAGTTAGGGTTCTAATCAACACTTAAAGCTTACGACCCCAATTTATAACCTAAAACCCTAAATTATAAATCTTTAGGTTTAGTTATAAGCATCATGCCCAAAATCACCCATTTTTTTATGAAAATGAAGTTTACACCCAACTCATAAACAATCTCTAGTCACAACTCCAATTAAACATTAAGAGTTGGAATTAAAGCTTACCACAACACCAAGAGGTGATTAGTAGGTAGATCCAACAAGAACACAACTTGATTTGATGGAAACTAGCTTCTTCTTCTCTAAATCTCAACTTTCTCACTCTAGGGTTTCAATCTCTCTCTCTCTAAATTGGAAAGTTGAAGTGGATAAGAATGAGCTCTATGTGAGCTTTGAGATCAGTTTTAGGCTCAAAAATCCATCCCTAAAGTGGGAAACCCCGAAAACTCCGAAACACATATGTCAGTTTTTAGGACTAGCTGGTTACTACAGAAGGTTCATCCAAGACTTTTCTAGAATAGCAAAACCCTTGACTGCATTAACGCATAAAGGGAAGAAATTTGAATGAAAAGATGAACAAGAGAAAGCATTTCAATTGTTAAAGAAAAAGTTAACTACGGCACCTATATTGTCATTACCTGAAGGGAATGATGATTTTGTAATATATTGTGACGCCTCAAAGCAAGGTCTTGGTTGTGTATTAATGCAACGAACGAAAGTAATTGCTTATGCGTCTAGATAATTGAAGATTCACGAGCAGAATTATACGACGCATGATTTGAAATTAGGCGCAGTTGTTTTTGCATTAAAGACTTGGAGGCACTACTTATATGGGGTCAAAAGTATTATATATACCGACCACAAAAGTCTTCAACACATATTTAATCAAAAACAACTGAACATGAGGCAGCGCAGGTGGATTGAATTGTTGAATGATTACGACTTTGAGATTCGTTACCACCCAGGGAAGGCAAATGTGGTAGCCGACGCCTTGAGCAGAAAGGACAGAGATGAAGCGACCCATCCTAATCCATCTGGACGAAGTCCATATCGATTATAAATGATTCATAACCGTTGATTACATCGCGAGGTACTTGACCTCTATATGATACATTTTATAAACATTGCATTCGTTTTTGAAAAGACAGTCTTTCATTACATCGAAAGTTGACAACATGTATACCATTTCGTAATATATCTTACTATAATTGACTTAGTAATAATCTTGATGAACTCAACGACTCGAATGCAACGTCTTTTGAAATATGACATGAATGACTCCAAGTAATATCTCTAAGATGAGCAAATGCACAGCGGAAGATTTCTTTCGTACCTGAGAATAAACATGCTTTAAAGTGTCAACCAAAAAGGTTGGTGAGTTCATTAGTTTAACATAAATAATCATTTCATAATTTTAATAGACCACAAGATTTCATATTTCCATTTCTCATAAACATACGTCCCATGCATAGAGACAAAAATATCATTCATATGGATTAAACACCTGGTAACCGACATTCACAATATACATATAAGAATATCCCCATCATTACGAGATCCTCCTTCGGACATGATATAAATTTCGAAGTACTAAAGCATCCGGTACTTTGGATGGGGATTGTTGGGCCCGATAGATCTATCTTTAGAGTTCGCGTCAATTAGGGTGTCTGTTCCCTAATTCTTAGATTACCAGACTAAAAGGGGGCATATTTAGTTTCGATCATTCAACCATAGAACGTAATTTCGATTACTTGTGTCTATTTCGTAAAACAGTTATAAAAGTTGCGCATGTATTCTCAGCCCAAAAATATAAAGGGTAAAAAGGTAAATGAAACTCACGCATATAAATATTATAAAACAGTTAATAAAGCATTTGCATGTATTCTCAGCCCAAAAATATATATAAAAAGGGAATAATGAAACTCACCTATTGTATTTTGTAGTAAAAATACATATGACGACATTTAACAAATGTAGGGTTGCCCTCAGATTCACGAACCTATATCATTCATATATATATTAACACATATACTTGTAATTGAATAAAGTTTATATATATTTTATAATGTATTAATATTAATATGTTTATGTATAGTTATATTAGTACCTATAATAGGTTATGTTATATATAAAATATATAATTTAATGTTATAATAATATGTTAGTTAAGATATAAAAACATGGTAACTTGTAATATTATTATACGTATGCTATAAGTAATAATTATAAATAATATTCATTGTAATGAAAATAATAATACTTTTAGTAAGTTTAGTTAAATCAATAATAATGATAATAATAATATTAATGTTAAAAATGATAATTATAATAATAATACTAATAATAATAATATTGATAATAATAATTGTAATAATAAGTTGATAAATATAATGATGATAAAATATATGTACAATATGTTACTAATAATAATAATAATAATAATAATAATAATAATAATAATAATAATAATAATAATAATAATAATACTAATAATAATAATAATAATAATAATAATAATAATAATAATAATAATAATAATAATAATAATAATAATAATAATAATAATAATAATAATAATAATAATAATAATAATTATAATAATAATAATAATAAATAATACCTTAGAAGCATTAAAAAGAAATAAACCGCCCGGGGCAGGACTCGAACTCGCAACCTCACGCTAACAAACACAACACCTTAACCATCCATCCATTCTTTTCATTTCTGATTAATATTCATACATAAATATATGTATTTAACCCGAAAACAATCAAAACCCATGTAGCAAGCCCAACTAATTTGTTCTAAGCCCAACTTTTAAATTGGATCGGTTCTGTTTCTGATTATCAGACTGAGACAGAAAGCAAAAACATTGTCATCCCTTTACCATGTTGCATCCTCATTATCATAATCATCATACATAAAATCATACATCATCAATCATTGTTCTAGGTTCCATCATAATCAGAATCATAACCCTAATCATATCATCATTAAAATCGTAATCCTATCTATACCATCGTCATCAAAATCACGATATCATCATAATTTTCACGATTCGTTCTTCATTCTCATCTTAGACTATCATCATCGTATCTTAGTCATTAGCATCATCACCAACATTTATTATCATCGTTTACATGAATCATAATCATAATAATTTAGTTCAAGGATAAGTGTGTGTATCGTTTGTGAGTTTAATTTCAGAAACAGGAACCAGCAACAATTCGATAGAATAATTGGGTTCTTTAGTTATCTCTTGGCCCATCAAACAAATTCATAAGCCCAAAATACCAATCGTTTAGCCAAGTTCTAGGTTTCTAAGTTAAATAAAAAAATAAAAAACGTGGCATCTAGGATTCCATCTATCCTCCACTTGCTGACACCTCCACTTTATTTACATTAATTCATTCATTCTTGTTTCTTTATGGTAACCAAAAAAATCTAAAAAATATATATATTTCAATGGGTTGCATCTGGGTGGGGACTGTTTGGCTGGGTGTTCGACAGAAAGCAATTAAGCAAAAACAGATACATGGTTATGGGTTTTGGTTTTGCTCATAAATAACTGAAAACAGTAGGTGGAAGAAAAAAATGTGTGTGATGGTGAAAGGTGTTTGTTGATGATTATTCTCAGCTGTACAAACAGAAGCACTTACGTTGGGGATCAAGGAGGTGGTGTTGTGGTTTAGTACAACAAACAACAAATGTGTTTTCATGATGAAGATGTCGGTGATGGTTTGTGATTGTTGAAGGTGTGGTGATAGGTTTTATGAGTTTATGATGGGTGATTAGTAGCTCACCATTTAAGTTCCTGGTGATGGTTTGGTTTTAAGGTGGTTGAACAAAAGAAGTAACAAGAACAAGTAGGGTGTGGCTGGTGGCGGTTTGCGACAGTTTTAAGATCAAAAGAAGAAGGTACGTAACAGTGCAGTTATAATGAAAGTGGTGATGATGGTTGTTATGTTTGTGAAAAATAAATAAACGGTTTTCATTTAGTCTTGGTCATGGTTAGAAAGTGGAAGAAGATGGTTGTGTAATCGGTTCTCAAAAGAAACAATTTAGAATAATAGAGAGAGGAGAGGGAGAGATTGTTGTGTTTACTTGATAGAAGTGTCAAGTTGTTTTTGATTGTGGTTTATCGGGATCGATTTTGGCTTCACCGTGGTGGTTATGGTGTTGAATTACGACAAGAAGCAGTAGTGTTGATTGTTATCTAATGTTAATGGCCGACAAGAATCATCGAGCAGGCAGATAAAAATAAAAATAAATGTATGACAGATTGAGATTTCTAATAGAATATTGGATTCATCCTAATGTTTCAGAATCTGATTTGTACGAAAGAGAACCCATCCACTACAGTTTGACAAGGATTGGAAACAGAATTTGGATTGTTCCTGTGATTAATTTTCTGATTGGTACTTGATGAATCAATTATCTACAGCATTGAAAAGAATTGACAAAAGAATTTGTTCCTGTGTTTAGGTTTATATATATCAAATATGATTTTTAAATAAGAATTGCGTATAAATATGTACTTATGTAAATATATAACTGTATTTATATATATGTATATCTATATATGTAATTTCATATGTATATAACAGTGTTTTGTATATTTATATGTATTTATATATATCTGTAATTATATATTTGTTTATGTAATTTAATTTTAACTAATATTATTAATTGTTAATATATTAATGATAATAATATGGTTAACATTTATAATAATAAGAATACTAATATTAATAACAATAATAATAGAAAAGAATAATAGGTTTAATATGAAAATGATAATAATAATATCATTACTTATGATACTAAATTATATAGTTCAATTAGAAATAATAATTATAATAGTTCTGATATTAGTATTAATAATGATAACAGTAATATTAGTAATTAATGTATCAAATTTCATATTTATGTATTATATATAATAACAATAATAACACTCATATTAATATTTAATATTTATATGTTTTATATATAATACTACATATATTATAGAAGTCACACATATATATTTATTCAATTAACAATTTAACTATTCTATATATTATTTTACATATTTATTTATAATAATAATTTCATACAAATGATTACTAACATTTATAATATATATATATATATATATATATATATATATATATATATATATATATATATATATATATATATATATATATATATATATATATATATATATATATATATATATATATATATATATATATATATATATATATATCTATTTACGAACAGTTGTTCGTGAATCGTCGGGCATGGTCAAAGGGTAATTGATTACATGAATATAGTTTTCAAACCTTTCGAGACTTAACATTACAGATTCTTGCTTATCGTGTCGAAAACATATACAGATTAAAGTTTAAAATTGATCTGAAATTTTCGGGACATCACAGTACCTACCCGTTAAAGAAATTTCGTCCCGAAATTTGATCGAGGTCGTCATGGCTAACTATAAAAATGTTTTCATGACGAATATGAGGTGATAATAGAGTTTTATCATCATTGAGTAATATAGATAAAAACAATTTGATTACGCGAAGAGTATAAGTGAAGCTATTGTAAAAGAGTGAAAGGAATAGATGTATATTCATTTTAACCGATGACGTAGTTACGATTGATTTTCGGATTTCATGGGATTTAAAGAAAATCTTCGTAATAAGATTTGGTTCTTCGGCAATTAAGTAATTTAGGATCTTCTTTGATTAACTGCAATAATTTGTTCCGATTTCTCTGTCGGATATTTCACTATAAATCCACCTTCTTCGTTTCCTTACAACTCACACCTTCTATTCTCTCTCTCTCAACTCATACTTTAAAACATTCGTTAATATGCTCCATCCTGTACTGATTCTAGATATACTCCTAACTTTTATATCTGTCATTCTTCTTTTTCATCTACCATCGGAGGAAATTATTTTCTTCTACTATTATCTTGGGGTTATAGTGTTATTAAGTTTCCCGTGTATTTATGTTGCAATACGTATTGATATACATGGTTTGTAATTTATGTGTTGTTGTCGAGCTTTATATTTTCTTTTATATTCAAGAGTTCCATACTTTTGTCTCCTCTTCCCGACTTCAAGTCAAGCGAATAATGGTCCGGAACTTCGTAGGTATAGATTTTGAAATGAATATAGTTAATGTTCTAAGAAGGAAATCGTAATGGCACAATCTTGATTTGGTAAATTATCAGAATATACGAAAAGATAGAACTATCAAGAAATATATTCTTGATATGTTTGGAGATTAGATAGAATGTAAGAGTCGTGTAAATGGCACATGATGACGGTATGTTCTGTGAATCATCACGTTCCATTAGAAACTCAACATGAATTACTGTAATATAATCACATTGATCAAGTGTCATTATATTATACTAACCCATGCATCAGTTTCTAACACTACTTCAAAAACATTCATATTTTAAATTCGAAGGTTCGCAGAATATAGAAACTAAAACAGTTTCCTTTTATGATATGATACGGATAGCGTAGAGAGATAATTAATATCGAACGAGAATATTTATGAAGATATCTTCAGAAATATTGAGGGTATTAATAAAGAAAGGTACGATGATATCTTAGGATTTCAGAATCAAATTGTGATGAAGAAATTCATTAACGATGATTTAGAGTGGCTAAGGAGTAAGGTATTCGCTAAAGATTTCATCAGAAATAGAATCATCAGGATTCTTTAAATACAGGGTTTGGTCCTTGTATTTGTCCTTGGTCTACTTCATGTTTGCTCGATTCATTTTTCAGAACTCAGAGATCTGATTCGTAAGCTAGAGTGCTTTTCAGAATTTCAGAATGGAAGGTCATTATTCTAAGAGATAAATGTTATATGTATACATATAACTATTGATGTAGAAATGTTGCGAGATTCAAAATACTGATTGCTGATTTCCTGTAATTGGTATGGTAATTCTCGTTATAAGCTATGGATGAGTACATGGTAAGGTTTTAATACACAAATATAAGGGTTCTTCGGAGAGACTTAAGCTAATGAGTAATGAAGTTGCTGGTAAGTTTACCACTATCGTGGTGGAATATGAACGATTCTTTAGTAACGATGATGAAAGGCAAACTTATATATCAAAGTACTAATAAGGCTTATTCGAATGAAAAATCGAAGTTGACTTGTTGGAGCTGTGACAAAATTGGCTAATTTGAAAAGAAATTGCGTTGTTATTTTCAGAAATAACAACGCCAAAGAAGCTAGCACAGATACGTGTTAAACATTTATACAGGTTCCAAGAATTTTTTAGGTGCATAACTATATGCATAAATCTTTTCTTCCGTAGATGAAGTGCGGTTGATTCATCCTCCCGATTGAGGTGTTTTCAAGAATCACGAAAGGTTTGATCGCAGATTGTAATCGTCAAGATACAAATGAGGTTTAAGATGAAATCAAGTGGCAAACTTGAAGAGATGTTTAGTTTCATATGTTATAATTAATATTTTAATTCATTTTAATTGTCCACTGTTGGTAGTCCTCAGTTGATTAGTCCACAGTTAGCTAGAAACAGTTAGCTAGGATTTTTGTTAGCGAGGATTCTTAACAAAATTTCTCATAGTTAATTTGTTTGTTTCTAACAAATTTTATTCCGTCAAATGTTTTCTTCATTATGCCACTTGTTGGATTCTGATAGGTCAAAATCCAAATATGAAATTTGAATGGAAATGGTTATTCTGTGGTGAATGAATTTGTATATCTGTGGTTGTAAGTAGGATAGTAGATGACTGCTGAATCAGATTTGAAAGAATGTACAGTGTAACTTGTTAATGTGAAATCTAAATATTCCTCGGGTATTACCTACCCGTTAAATATTTTCATCATTAACAGTTTGTACGAAAGAATTTTTAATCACAATCTTTATGAAAATATATATACATATATATTTTCTTCAAATGTAATCATGGATTTAATGAGTCAATATTATATTAGACTCATTTGATTTTCGATTTGAGCTAGAATAAGTAATCTCTAAAACTATTAGGATCAACATATTCTTCGCGGAATATTAATGAAGTTATGGTTCAGTGCTTCATTGTTAATTGCTATTGGTACTCCTTGGTATCCATGGTGCTTATTATGTTGATGTTCGTGGAACAGATTGTGAAATTGAGGCTTGGGATGCGGATGTTGTTGTTGGTGGTACTTTTGGTGCCGGTAATGTTGCTGAAGCTGGTACATTTTGCACCATACTTTTCAAGGCTACAACTCGGGTGTGATGCTGGCTGACTTATTACTCCGGGATGATTGTCGGTCAGAACGAGCGGATGAATAAGGTTTTGAATTTGAGATAGTATATAATCATAGCGAGATATTCGAAAAAGTGAGGGTGAAAATGGTGTTTCGGATTGGTTCGCCGGTGATTGCTTCAGGTTCATCACTAAGAGGTGAATTTGGTGGATGGAAGGGATCGCCTTCTTCTCTTTTCCATTGGTTAAGTCGACTACGAAATCATCAGATGAATTGAGGATGGCTGACTAGTTGATTCATTCCGATTACGCTGCTTTCGGAGCTGGAGTGGGACTCCATGTCGGAATCCGAGGGACTTGAACTAGTTGTGAGTTCCATTGCGTACGATTGAGTAAAGGATTTTTCGATATGAAATGATTTTTGAATATCGGATGATATTCTAATTACATAGAATACCTATACATAGTACAGAAGATCCCGTAGATTACGTAGGAATTTACGGAATATGTCAGGCAGAGTTTACAGTAACAGATACGCGGAGATATGAATTAGCAGATACGCTAAGATATGAATTTTTGTCTATACACTATTCATGCAATCAATGCAGTAAGATGTGTCTAGACTAAGAATGATAAGCAGATAATTTTGACAAGAATGATAAGCAAAACTTTTGACATGCGGACCAGGTTCAAGTCCAGACTCATTAATTTAACCTAACAACTACTAGGTCGAAGTCCAGACTTCACTAATGCATCCTAACAACTAACTGTTAGACACACTAATGCAGACTCACTAATGCATCCTAACAACTACCTGTTAGACACACAAATGCAGACTCACTAATGCATCCTAACAGCTACCTGTTAGACACACTAATGCAGACCTGGTTAGCTAAGACCACCGCTCTGATACCAACTGAAGCGTCCCGTCCTAATCCATCTGGACGAAGTCCATATTGATTATAAATGATTCACAACTGTTGATTACATCGCGAGGTACTTGACCTCTATATGATACATTTTACAAACATTGCATTCGTTTTTGAAAAGACAGTCTTTCATTACATCGAAAGTTGACAACATGTATACCATTTCGTAATATATCTTACTATAATTGACTTAGTAATAATCTTGATGAACTCAACGACTCGAATGCAACGTCTTTTGAAATATGACATGAATGACTCCAAGTAATATCTCTAAGATGAGCAAATGCACAACGGAAGATTTCTTTCGTACTTGGGAATAAACATGCTTTAAAGTGTCAACCAAAAAGGTTGGTGAGTTCATTAGTTTAACATAAATAATCATTTCATAATTTTAATTGACCACAAGATTTCATATTTCCATTTCTCATAAACATACGTCCCATGCATAGAGACAAAAATATCATTCATATGGATTGAACACCTGGTAACCGACATTCACAATATACATATAAGAATATCCCCATCATTACGGGATCCTCCTTCAGACATGATATAAATTTCGAAGTACTAAAGCATCCGGTACTTTGGATGGGGCTTGTTGGGCCTGATAGATCTATCTTTAGAGTTCGCGTCAATTAGGGTGTCTGTTCTCTAATTCTTAGATTACCAAACTAAAAGGGGGCATATTTAGTTTCGATCATTCAACCATAGAACGTAATTTCGATTACTTGTGTCTATTTCGTAAAACAGTTATAAAAGTTGAGCATGTATTCTCAGCCCAAAAATATAAAGGGTAAAAAGGTAAATGAAACTCACGCATATAGATATTGTAAAACAGTTAATAAAGCATTTGCATGTATTCTCAGCCCAAAAATATATATAAAAAGGGAATAATGAAACTCACCTATTGTATTTTGTATTAAAAATACATATGACGACATTTAACAAATGTAGGGTTGCCCTCATATTCACGAACCTATATCATTCATATATATATTAACACATATACTTGTAATTGAATAAAGTTTATATATATTTTATAATGTATTAATATTAATATGTTTATGTATAATTATATTAGTACCTATAATAGGTTATGTTATATATAAAATATATAATTTAATGTTATAATAATATGTTAGTTAAGATATAAAAACATGGTAACTTGTAATATTATTATACGTATGCTATAAGTAATAATTATAAATAATATTCGTTGTAATGAAAATAATAATACTTTTAGTAAGTTTAGTTAAATTAATAATAATGATAATAATAATATTAATGTTAAAAATGATAATTATAATAATAATACTAATAATAATAATATTGATAATAATAATTGTAATAATAAGTTGATAAATATAATGATGATAAAATATATGTACAATATGTTACTAATAATAATAATAATAATAATAATAATAATAATAATAATAATAATAATAATAATAATAATAATAATAATAATAATAATAATAATAATACTAATAATAATAATAATAATAATAATAATAATAATAATAATTATAATAATAATAATAATAAATAATACCTTAGAAGCATTAAAAAGAAATAAACCGCCCGGGACAGGACTCGAACTCGCAACCTCACGCTAACAAACACAACACCTTAACCATCCATCCATTCTTTTCATTTCTGATTAATATTCATACATAAATATAAGTATTTAACCCGAAAACAATCAAAACCCATGTAGCAAGCCCAACTAATTTGTTCTAAGCCCAACTTTTAAATTGGATCGGTTCTGTTTCTGATTATCAGACTGAGACAGAAAGCAAAAACATTGTCATCCCTTTACCATGTTGCATCCTCATTATCATAATCATCATACATAAAATCATACATCATCAATCATTGTTCTAGGTTCCATCATAATCAGAATCATAACCCTAATCATATCATCATTAAAATCTTAATCCTATCTATACCATCGTCATCAAAATCACGATATCATCATAATTTTCACGATTCGTTCTTCATTCTCATCTTAGACTATCATCATCGTATCTTAGTCATTAGCATCATCACCAACATTTATTATCATCGTTTACATGAATCATAATCATAATAATTTAGTTCAAGGATAAGTGTGTGTATCGTGTGTGAGTTTAATTTCAGAAACAGGAACCAGCAACAATTCGATAGAATAGTTGGGTTCTTTAGTTGTCTCTTGGCCCATCAAACAAATTCATAAGCCCAAAATACCAATCGTTTGGCCAAGTTCCAGGTTTCTAAGTTAAATAAAAAAACGTGGCATCTAGGATTCCATCTATCCTCCACTTGCCGACACCTCCACTTTATTTACATTAATTCATTCATTCTTGTTTCTTTATGGTAACCAACAAAAGCTAAAAAAAATATATATTTTGATGGGTTGCATCTGGGTGGGGACTGTTTGGCTGGGTGTTCGACAGAAAGCAATTAAGCAAAAACAGATACATGGTTATGGGTTTTGGTTTTGCTCATAAATAACCGAAAACAGTAGGTGGAAGAAAAAAATGTGTGTGATGGTGAAAGGTGTTTGTTGATGATTATTCTCAGCTGTACAAACAGAAGCACTTACGTTGGGGATCAAGGAGGTGGTGTTTTGGTTTAGTACAACAAACAACAAATGTGTTTTCATGATGAAGATGTCAGTGATGGTTTGTGATTGTTGAAGGTGTGGTGATAGGTTTTATGAGTTTATGATGGGTGATTAGTAGCTCACCATTTAAGTTCCTGGTGATGGTTTGGTTTTAAGGTGGTCGAACAAAAGAAGTAACAAGAACAAGTAGGGTGTGGCTGGTGGCGGTTTGCGACAATTTTAAGATCAAAAGAAGAAGGTACGTAACAGTGCAGTTATAATGAAAGTGGTGATGATGGTTGTTATGTTTGAGAAAAATAAATAAACGGTTTTCATTTAGTCTTGGTCATGGTTAGAAAGTGGAAGAAGATGGTTGTGTAATCGGTTCTCAAAAGAAACAATTTAGAATAATAGAGAGAGGAGAGGGAGAGATTGTTGTGTTTACTTGATAGAAGTGTCAAATTGTTTTTGATTGTGGTTTATCGGGATCGATTTTGGTTTCACCGTGGTGGTTATGGTGTTGAATTACGACAAGAAGCAGTAGTGTTGATTGTTATCTAATGTTAATGGCCGACAAGAATCATCGAGCAGGCAGATAAAAATAAAAATAAATGTATGACAGATTGAGATTTCTAACAGAATATTGGATTCATCCTAATGTTTCAGAATCTGATTTGTATGAAAGAGAACCCATCCACTACAGTTTGACAAGGATTGGAAACAGAATTTGGATTGTTCCTGTGATTAATTTTCTGATTGGTACTTGATGAATCAATTATCTACAGCATTGAAAAGAATTGACAAAAGAATTCGTTCATGTGTTTAGGTTTATATATATCAAATATGATTTTTAAATAAGAATTGCGTATAAATATGTACTTATGTAAATATATAACTGTATTTATATATATGTATATCTGTATATGTAATTTCATATGTATATAACAGTGTTTTGTATATTTATATGTATTTATATATATCTGTAATTATATATTTGTTTATGTAATTTAATTTTAACTAATATTATTAATTGTTAATATATTAATGATAATAATATGGTTAACATTTATAATAATAAGAATACTAATATTAATAACAATAATAATAGAAAAGAATAATAGGTTTAATATGAAAATGATAATAATAATATCATTACTTACAATACTAAATTATATAGTTCAATTAGAAATAATAATTATAATAGTTCTGATATTAGTATTAATAATGATAACAGTAATATTAGTAATTAATGTATCAAATTTCATATTTATGTATTATATATAATAACAATAATAACACTCATATTAATATATAATATTTATATGTTTTATATATAATACTACATATATTATAGAAGTCACACATATATATTTATTCAATTAACAATTTAACTATTCTATATATTATTTTACATATTTATTTATAACAATAATTTCATACAAATGATTACTAACATTTATTATATATATATATATATATATATATATATATATATATATATATACATATATATATATATATATATATATATATATATATATATATATATATATATATATATATCTATTTACAAACAGTTGTTCGTGAATCGTCGGGCATGGTCAAAGGGTAATTGATTACATGAATATAGTTTTCAAAACTTTCGAGACTTAACATTACAGATTCTTGCTTATCGTGTCAGAAACATATAAAGATTAAAGTTTAAATTTAATCGGAAATTTCCGGGTCATCACAGTACCTACCAGTTAAAGAAATTTCGTCCCGAAATTTGATCGAGGTCGTCATGGCTAACTCTAAAAATGTTTTCATGACGAATATGAGGCGATAATAGAGTTTTATCATCATTGAGTAATATAGATAAAAACAATTTGATTACGCGAAGAGTATAAGTGAAGCTATTGCAAAAGAGTGAAAGGAATAGATGTATATTCATTTTAACCGATGATGTAGTTACGATTGATTTTCGGATTTCATGGGATTTAAAGAAAATCTTCGTAATAAGATTTGGTTCTTCGGCGATTAAGGAATTTAGGATCTTCTTTGATTAACTGCAATAATTTGTTCCGATTTCTCTGTCGGATATTTCACTATAAATCCACCTTCTTCGTTTCCTTACAACTCACACCTTCTATTCTCTCTCTCAACTCATACTTTAAAACATTCATTAATATGCTCCATCCTGTACTGATTCTTGATATACTCCTAACTTTTATATCTGTCATTCTTCTTTTTCATCTACCATCGGAGGAAATTATTTTCTTCTACTATTATCTTGGGGTTATAGTGTTATTAAGTTTCCTGTGTCTTTACGTTGCAATACGTATTGATATACACGGTTTGTAATTTATGTGTTGTTGTCGAGCTTTATATTTTCTTTTATATTCAAGAGTTCCATACTTTTGTCTCCTCTTCCCGACTTCAAGTCAAGCGAATAATGGTCCGGAACTTCGTAGGTATAGATTTTGAAATGAACATAGTTAATGTTCTAAGAAGGAAATCGTAATGGCACGATCTTGATTTGGTAAATTATCAGAATATACGAAAAGATAGAACTATCAAGAAGATATATTCTTGATATGTTTGGAGATTAGATAGAATGTAAGAGTCGTGTAAATGGCACATGATGACGGTATGTTCTGTGAATCATCACATTCCATTAGAAACTCAACATGAATTACTGTAATATAATTACGTTGATCAAGTGTCATTATATTATACTAACCCATGCATCAGTTTCCAACACTACTTCAAAAACATTCATATTTTAAATTCGAAGGTTCGCAGAATATAGAAACTAAAACAGTTTCCTTTTATGATATGATACGGATAGCGCAGAGAGATAATTAAAATCGAACGAGAATATTTATGAAGATATCTTCAGAAATATTGAGGGTATTAATAAAGAAAGGTACGATGATATCTTAGGATTTCAGAATCAAATTGTGATGAAGAAATTCATTAACGATGATTTAGAGTGGCTAAGGAGTAAGGTATTCACTAAAGATTTCATCAGAAATAGAATCATCAGGATTCTTTAAATACAGGGTTTGGTCCTTGTATTTGTCCTTGGTCTACTTCATGTTTGCTCGATTCATTTTTCAGAACTCAGAGATCTGATTCGTAAGCTAGAGTGCTTTTCAGAATTTCAGAATGGAAGGTCATTATTCTAAGAGATAAATGTTATATGTATACATATAACTATTGATGTAGAAATGTTGCGAGATTCAAAATACTGATTGCTGATTTCCTGTAATTGGTATGGTAATTCTCGTTATAAGCTATGGATGAGTATATGGTAAGGTTTTAATACACAAATATAAGGGTTCTTCGGAGAGACTTAAGCCAATGAGTAATGAAGTTGCTGGTAAGTTTACCACTATCGTGGTGGAATATGAACGATTCTTCGGTAACGATGATGAAAGGCAAACTTATATATCAAAGTACTAATAAGGCTTATTCGAATGAAAAATCGAAGTTGACTTGTTGGAGCTGTGACAAAATTGGCTAATTTGAAAAGAAATTGCGTTGTTATTTTTGGAAATAACAACGTCAAAGAAGCTAGCACAGATACGTGTTAAACATTTATACAGTTTCCAAGAATTTTTTAGGTGCATAACTATATACATAAATCTTTTCTTCCGTAGATGAAGTGCGGTTGATTCATCCTCCCGATTGAGGTGTTTTCAAGAATCACGAAAGGTTTGATCGCAGATTGTAATCGTCAAGATACAAAAATGAGGTTTAAGATGAAATCAAGTGGCAAACTTGAAGAGATGTTTAGTTTTATATGTTATAATTAATATTTTAATTCATTTTAATTGTCCACTGTTGGTAGTCCTCAGTTGATTAGTCCACAGTTAGCTAGAAACAGTTAGCTAGGATTTTTGTTAGCGTGGATTCTTAACAAAATTTCTCATAGTTAATTTGTTTGTTTCTAACAAATTTTATTCCGTCAAATGTTTTCTTCATTATGCCACTTGTTGGATTCTGATAGGTCAAAATCCAAATATGAAATTTGAATGGAAATGGTTATTCTGTGGTGAATGAATTTGTATATCTGTGGATGTAAGTAGGATCGTAGATGACTGTTGAATCAGATTTGAAAGAATGTACAGTGTAACTTGTTAATGTGAAATCTAAATATTCCTCGGGTATTACCTACCCGTTAAATATTTTCATCATTAACAGTTTGTATGAAAGAATTTTTAATCACAATCTTTATGAAAATATATATACATATATATTTTCTTCAAATGTAATCATGGATTTAATGAGTCAATATTATATTAGACTCATTTGATTTTCGATTTGAGCTAGAATAAGTAATCTCTAAAACTATTAGGATCCACATATTCTTCGCGGAATATTAATGAAGTTATGGTTCAATGCTTCATTGTTAATTGCTATTGGTACTCCTTGGTATCCATGGTGCTTATTATGTTGATGTTCGTGGAACAGATTGTGAAATTGAGGCTTGGGATGCGGATGTTGTTGTTGGTGTTACTGTTGGTGCCGGTAATGTTGCTGAAGCTGGTACATTTTGCACCATACTTTTCAAGGCTACAACTCGGGTGTGATGCTGGCTGACTTATTACTCCGGGATGATTGTCGGTCGGAACGAGCGGATGAATAAGGTTTTGAATTTGAGATAGTATATAATCATAGCAAGATATTCGGAAAAGTGAGGGTGAAAATGGTGTTTCGGATTGGTTTGCCGGTGATTGCTTCAGGTTCATCACTAAGAGGTGAATTTGGTGGATGGAAGGGATCGCCTTCTTCTCTTTTCCATTGGTTAAGTCGACTACGAAATCATCAGATGAATTGAGGATGGCTGACTGGTTGATTCATTCTGGTTACGCTGCTTTCGGAGCTGGAGTGGGACTCCATGTCGGAATCCGAGGGACTTGAACTAGTTGTGAGTTCCATTGCGTACGATTGAGTAAAGGATTTTTCGATATGAAATGATTTTTGAATATCGGATGATATTCTAATTACATAGAATACCTATACATAGTACAGAAGATCCCGTAGATTACGTAGGAATTTACGGAATATGTCAGGCAGAGTTTACAGTAACAGATACGCGGAGATATGAATTAGCAGATACGCTAAGATATGAATTTTTGTCTATACACTATTCATGCAATCAATGCAGTAAGATGTGTCTAGACTAAGAATGATATGCAGATAATTTTGACAAGAATGATAAGCAAAACTTTTGACATGCGGACCAGGTTCAAGTCCAGACTCATTAATTTAACCTAACAACTACTAGGTCGAAGTCCAGACTTTACTAATGCATCCTAACAACTAACTGTTAGACACACTAATGCAGACTCACTAATGCATCCTAACAACTATCTGTTAGACACACAAATGCAGACACACTAATGCATCCTAACAGCTACCTGTTAGACACACTAATGCAGACCTGGTTCGCTAAGACCACCGCTCTGATACCAACTGAAGCGAGCCGTCCTAATCCATCTGGACGAAGTCCATATTGATTATAAACGATTCACATCCGTTGATTACATCGTGTAACAACCCAACATTGATTTACCAAAAACAAGACACAAAAAAAAAATTATGTGACTGCCCATCTGGACGGCGTCCAGAAATCGGGACGGCGTCCAGCCTTTACAACTGGGACGGCGTCCAAGGATTTGGGACGGCGTCCCAATGAACTAAAAAGTACTGATCAGTTTTTGTTTACACGCGAGCGAAAAACTCGCTCCCCGACACTTTTCAACGAAACCATTTTCACAATATGACATATTAAGTAAAACTAAGATATTGCCACCATAAAAACAAGTTTTACAACCCCGGGCTCACAATGACCCGTTTTACAAATAAAGTAGCAGTTTCGACCCATTTATCTCTTTAGACGGATTAGAACTCTACAACCCAACCCGATACCAAGAGCATAATCCCGGGGACTACCAAAACCCCCATCCGCGTCCAATTATCCGAAAGCTACACCATCAAGCCCAACCGCTCCTGCACGTCTAGTCTAACAACTAGCTAGCATCAATAACATAATACCTGTAAAAAGGTAAACAACGAGAGGGGTAAGCATAAAGCTTAGTGAATGCAATAATTATACACATACATATATAATATACCTACTTGTAATCACTTACACAAATACCGCAAACATGCTAGCAAACACAATTAGCTTATCGTCACAAATACAAGCTATAACCTCCAATAATCATGCTAGCATAACACAAGCATATATAACATGAACAAAGTAATATGCTTACACTATAACACAATAACCATGGATAACCAATAGTACAAGGGAACGGCGCTCGCAAAAACGCCATCGGTGTTCACAACATCCGTTAGGGCACTTAACACCTCGCACCACTAACCCCTAGGGTGGCACCTTAACACCTCGGCACTTCACCCCGAGTGGCATCTTAACACCTCGATGCTTCACTCATTATTTTACGGAGTGGTGTCTTAACACCTCGACACTACACTCCTAGGTGGCATCTTAACACCTCGATGCTACACCCGAGTGGCATCTTAACACCTCAATGCTACACTCTTCACGTGAAACATGGTGTCTTAACACCTCAACGCTACACATTTCACGCTACAACCAATAGATACATTATATACCTACGCATATAATTATTCCACTCACCTTATCATGTCGGTGGTGATTTAGCACTTACGTATGCTTCGAGCAAGGTACCTAATACATAAGTACACATTTAATACACAACTTGTGGAATTAACCACAATACTCACTCACACCCAAAACCGCCCATAAAATGGCCAAGACTCATCTTTAATTACTAAAACTAGTGATGTAAGTCTACTAACACCAATTAGCACAAACTTAGGGTGTTTCATACCCATTTCACCCAATTAGGTCAACCTTAACTCATTTGACCCATTTCAACACTTATACATAACATTTTAGCCAAACATGACCCATTTACAATTCTTCCATCTTTTACAAGTGTATTAATGACTAATCCACACAATTTAACACTTACAACTTCAATTTACATGGCCAAACCCTAGATCATAGCTATTAGTGTTTTCCTTATCTCAATATAACCCAAATTCACCCATTTTACCCCCAAATGAGTCTTACAAATTCCAACACTCCTAAAATCACTAATACTAGTGATTATACCCCACTTACAAACCTTAAACATGCTTAAATCATTAACCAACCCAAAATTCGCAAAATATCAAAATAGTGGGTTTCCATAAACCCTCTTCATCATCTAAAAGGGTTTTACAAATAACAAGCTCAAACCCTAAATGTACACAAGAATCTTAACAATGAAATTCGGAGTTGAGACTTACCAATACTACCAAAATGTAGCCGTGAATGAAAGAAACAACTTTAACTCTCGAGCTTTGACCCGAAACGCTCATCTTCTTCACCAAACCAAGCTTTCTTACTCTAAATTAACCCTCTCTCTCTAAAATAAGATGAGAGTGTTTTGTGTGGGTGAGAATGAGCTCCAAATGGAGTCCTAGATCATTTTTGATGATCCCAAACCGACCCCAAGTGAAAAGACCCATATACCCCTTTTAATTTGAGTAAAATAGAGCTGCTGGCCCGTCAGGCCTTCTGGACGGCGTCCAAAAAGCTTGGACGGCGTCCTAACCTTCATTGTTGGACGGCGTCCCAAAGTCTGGACGGAGTCCCAATGAACTGAGTCTGAAACTGAACTTGTTTTGGTCGTAACTTTCAAACCGTAACTCCGTTTTCGACGAATCAAATATCGTTGGAAACGTAATGAGATTTACTATCCAATGGTAAGGTTTTAGAACATCAACTCCAACTTTATTTGGGATCCAAATATACACTTATATGCCTCGTATTTCGAATGATGCTCGAAATAACGTGTAACTGAAAAACGGGTGTTACAACTCTCCCCCACTTAAATTGGATCACGTCCTCGTGACCCGCATCGACACTAGAAGTTAAGCACTTCTCCCTCGAACATTTCCGCTTCCAACGCGGAGTCACACAAGTAGTAAACTCATCCGAATTCTCGCTTCGTGCACTAACGCATCATAATACAACAACCGTACTTCACAATCGTCCTAAAAGAAGGACAATTCACCGGCAACCATCGTCGTCACACCTCACGATTCCTACAAAACACAACAAAGCCCATCATCCATAACATCATCCGTGAATTCTAAGATCCCACCACACGCTAATGATCACTAGCGTGCACTACCTCAATAAACGATATCTCATACACTCAACGTCCAGAATTTCCATTTAGGAAATACGAAAAATACCACATTTTCCTTCAAGTTCTCACGGCTGCAACACGCAACAAGCGTCATCCATAACTATATCGCCCTATGCGATCTTCTAAATTCACTACGCCGCGAACCAAGTCTTACATTAATCCAAATCGAGAAGGATTCATGCTTCCTTAAAATTTCGTACTCATTCGGTTCATAACCGTACTACTCGACCGATCATTCCTGAATATTCTTTAGGCCAAGAACCAAACTCCCTCCGGCTCTACACCGGATCATTCCTTCAATGAAAAAATTTTAATAACCCCGCAATAACACTTAAGAAGCACCACTTTCCCGCCAATCGATCCACACACGACTATACGTCACTGGATTAATCCAGGACGACAATAATACACCACGAATTAGACGAAACATCAACACATCGTCATAGGGTTTCTCCTCTGAACCATACAATACGGCTTCCTAGTACTAGCATAGAAGCTATTCGTATACCAAAATCCCATCAACGGCGAATCATCATCACAAAATTTCCGCAATTCACCACACGACTCACAAAAATATTCACCACGCCGGGTGAACTTTCCTACCTAGACCATCCGTTAAGGATGGTCTCAACATTTCAAGGCAACTAACAGTCGCATTACTAGGGAACACACTCTCGCAAACAAACAACATCCGCGTGTCTCGATGTGAGACAATCAGAATCGACACTCTCCGCCTCACATTCGTCCATAAAGTGGAATAATCCACTGACAATCTCCACGATTGCGTTTCCCGACAGGGAAAATACGATATTCTTCACGATATCGAACTTGTTCTCATTCAATTATACTGTCCGGGTTTCACGACAACCCAGATTTTTCACTACGGGAGCACCCGCAACGACAACTTCATTCTCTCACTCCGGGATCTCAAAATTCACATTTGGCCTCATACCGCACATTGGTACTACACGACCACCTTACATAGGAAGTCTTACACTTCCTTCGATCCCATCATCACAATCTTCACGCATAACATTCTCGAGTTGTACCTCACAATCGTAAAGCACGATCTCGAGTCGACATTAGCAACCCGTCACACTTCCTCGTTAGGAACTCCGAATACCTATTGAGGCTTAGCATGGTACGCTCCGACATTTCACTATACATAACACCACTGGAGTTTTCCTCGGGCGACAGTAAAAACTCCCCCACTTAGGATTTATCTCCCTATTCTCACCGCCAAGATGATAACATCCTGCGGAATTGAAATTCCACGTCACACCTGAGCATTGTCACCGTTGGTCATAAACATCAATTCACCGCAAATTCACTTTAAGCTCTCAGAGCCGACATGCACAATCACTTGAGACGTCGTACACGCGATGACATCGCACATTCATACCATAATTCACAACTAACTACCGTAATTGTTTGAAAAGCAAACTCCACCAAAGGCCTACATATGCCTCTAAGCCTAGGCATATGTCACTCCGCTTACTCAGTCGTGCATCTCAGTCGAGATCACCCGACCTTCCACTCAACGAACCTTTATCAATAATTGCCCACTCTCATGGAGAAGAGGGACCAATCCGACACAATAATCGCATCGACCGCAATATCGACACTTCATCATAACCTTTGGCCTATCCGACCATTAAGTCCATCACCGGTCCACCGGTAATCTTCACCCATCTATCACTTAAGAGTAACAAGATTTGCTCACCCGTCACTTCATAAGAAGTATTCATCACAATGCTCTTAAACTTCGACTTTTGCAACCGTCGAATTACCATCACCCGTCGATCACTATTATAATCTCTGATGCTTCCAAGGGTATCTCACGGGCACCCTAAGCACAAAGTGATCACACCACTATCGGAGTTGAACATTACACTAGCAGGTATAAAAAGGCACCTGACGCAGTGTCATGCGGACTCCCACCACAATCAAATGAATTTTAGAAAATCGATCTTTAGGTTCCATACACCCGATGTCACCCATCTCTCTATAATAATGACCCGAAGTCATACCTACCCGACAAGCTTACGGTTTATTGTCTTATCGAAAGTTCCTAGCGATCACACGCTACCCGCAGTTTCCACAAGGCCAAACGATATAGCCTAATGAGGCCCTTCATCTAACACAAGGTGATGCTCGGGGATACCAAGTCTTACACCCTTCTACATCTCGATAAAACCACTACTACAAGGGATATTCCATTAGGAATGTTGCCCTATAATCTACAACACACTAACGCAATCAACATTACACGGGTCCCACTCCCATGAGTTTAATGACCCGAAGACTCCTCGATTCGCCAATTCCAAGGCGACTCACAACAAGAATCCTAACACGATTCTCTAACCACACACTCTACCGAGTGTAACTCAAAACTACAATCATTAGACTTGTCGCATTCCATTACATAATTCAAGTCCTCGTCGCACACACGCAAACGTAAATCGATCTTCCTAGTTACGATGGGTAACTAAAACCAATAACAATCTCAATAATGCACCCACTACTTAGGGTGGCTAAGCACGCACCAAACTTGTGAGTTGGCTCACTCACTTAACTAACCGAATCTACCATAACACTTCTCGACTCGCAACGAACCCGATGTGACTACAAGCACATCACTCGAGACTACTATATCCTAGGAACCAATAAAAGATTCCTAATTCGTCCCGTTCTACCCCAACCATGCCACGTCTCCTCCGTTCGGTACTTGTCATGTCATGTTTAGTGTCAAGATACACTTTCGTAATAATGGTGATCGGTCATTATTACAAATGCGTATCTTACCATTTCCACATGGTCACGCAAAGTACTTTACCCGGACTGACGCAACATTCACACAAATAACACGCGATAACTCCTAGTACCCGAATGACCAAAGTCCTTACCGTGAACTTGATCACTCAAAACTGCCAAACCTTTGAATCTCTCCAATATATTCATCTCTAAGACAACGCACCAATTAGATACCTGTATATATATATACACTAATATACAATAGTAATAAACGTACACAAGTACACCACAACGACAAGTCAACCTACAACCTAGGTGACTATCACTAAAACAACGTCCAAGTTCGCCTACTTACCTTAGGCACTAGCAATCTAAGGCACAAATTTACACGCGAAATAAGGCCCCACATCATCACACTTTTGACAAAAACAAGTCCTAATTAGTCACCTACTCTAAGGCACTAACAAATCTCAATCCGACCCGTAATCCTACAAGTCCCGCAAATAACGCACAACCTCCAATAAGTCTAAGACTAGGCACCTATTCCAAGGTCACCTAATTCCCTTAGACTATGCTCTGATACCACTTGTAACAACCCAACATTGATTTACCAAAAACATGACAAAAAAAAAAATTTCTGTGACTGCCCATCTGGACGGCGTCCAGAAATTGAGACGGCGTCCAGCCTTTACAACTGGGACGGCGTCCAAGGATTTGGGACGGCGTCCCAATGAACTAAAAAGTACTGATCAGTTTTTGTTTACACGCGAGTGAAAAACTCGCTTCCTGACACTTTTCAACGAAACCATTTTCACAATATGACATATTAAGTAAAACTAAGATATTGCCACCATAAAAACAAGTTTTACAACCTCGGGCTCACAATGACCCGTTTTACAAATAAAGTAGCAGTTTCGACCTATTTATCTCTTTAGACGGATTAGAACTCTACAACCCAACCCGATACCAAGAGCATAATCCCGGGGACTACCAAAACCCCCATCCGCGTCCAATTATCCGAAAGCTACACCATCAAGCCCAACCGCTCCTGCACGTCTAGTCTAACAACTAGCTAGCATCAATAACACAATACCTGTAAAAAGGTAAACAACGAGAGGGGTAAGCATAAAGCTTAGTGAATGCAATAATTATACACATACATATATAATATACCTACTTGCAATCACTTACACAAATACTGCAAACATGCTAGCAAACACAATTAGCTTATCGTCACAAATACAAGCTATAACCTCCAATAATCATGCTAGCATAACACAAGCATATATAACATGAACAAAGTAATATGCTTACACTACAACACAATAACCATGGTTAACCAATAGTACAAGGGAACGGCGCTCGCGAAAATGCCATCGGTGTTCACAACATCCGTTAGGGCACTTAACACCTCGCAACACTAACCCCTAGGGTGGCACCTTAACACCTCGGCACTTCACCCCGAGTGGCATCTTAACACCTCGATGCTTCACTCATTATTTTACGGAGTGGTGTCTTAACACCTCGACACTACACTCCTAGGTGGCATCTTAACACCTCAATGCTACACCCGAGTGGCATCTTAACACCTCGATGCTACACTCTTCACGTGAAACGTGGTGTCTTAACACCTCGACGCTACACATTTCACGCTACAACAAATAGATACATTATATACCTACGCATATAATTATTCCACTCACCTTATCATGTCGGTGGTGATTTAGCACTTCCCTATGCTTCGAGCAAGGTACCTAATACATAAGTACACATTTAATACACAACTTGTGGAATTAACCACAATACTCACTCACACCCAAAACCACCCATAAAATGGCCAAGACTCATCTTTAATTACTAAAACTAGTGATGTAAGTCTACTAACACCAATTAGCACAAACTTAGGGTGTTTCATACCCATTTCACCCAATTAGGTCTACCTTAACTCATTTGACCCATTTCAACACTTATACATAACATTTTAGCCAAACATGACCCATTTACAATTCTTCCATCTTTTACAAGTGTATTAATGACTAATCAACACAATTTAACACTTACAACTTCAATTCACATGGCCAAACCCTAGATCATAGCTATTAGGGTTTTCCTTATCTCAATATAACCCAAATTCACCCATTTTACCCCCAAATGAGTCTTACAAATTCCAACACTCCTAAAATCACTAATACTAGTGATTATACCCCACTTACAAACCTTAAACATGCTTAAATCATTAATCAACCCAAAATCCGCAAAATATCAAAATAGTGGGTTTCCATAAACCCTCTTCATCATCTAAAAGGGTTTTACAAATAACAAGCTCAAACCCTAAATGTACACAAGAATCTTAACAATGAAATTCGGAGTTGAGACTTACCAATACTACCAAAATGTAGCCGTGAATGAAAGAAACAACTTTAACTCTCGAGCTTTGACCCGAAACGTTCATCTTCTTCACCAAACCAAGCTTTCTCACTCTAAATTAACCCTCTCTCTCTAAAATAAGATGAGAGTGTTTTGTGTGGGTGAGAATGAGCTCCAAATGGAGTCCTAGATCATTTTTGATGATCCCAAACTGACCCCAAGTGAAAATACCCATATACCCCTTTTAATTTGAGAAAAATAGAGCTGCTGGCCCGTCAGGCCTTCTGGACGGCGTCCAAAAAGCTTGGACGGCGTCCTAACCTTCATTGTTGGACGGCGTCCCAAAGTCTGGACGTAGTCCCAATGAACTGAGTCTGAAACTGAACTTGTTTTGGTCGTAACTTTCAAACCGTAACTCCATTTTCGACGAATCAAATATCGTTGGAAACGTAATGAGATTTACTATCCAATGGTAAGGTTTTAGAACATCAACTCCAACTTTATTTGGGATCCAAATATACACTTACATGCCTCGTATTTCGAATGATGCTCGAAATAACATGTAACTGAAAAATGGGTGTTACACATCGCGAGGTACTTGACCTCTATATGATACATTTTACAAACATTGCATTTGTTTTTGAAAAGACAGTCTTTCATTACATCGAAAGTTGACAACATGTATACCATTTCGTAATATATCTTACTATAATTGACTTAGTAATAATCTTGATGAACTCAACGAATCGAATGCAACGTCTTTTGAAATATAACATGAATGACTCCAAGTAATATCTCTAAGATGAGCAAATGCACAGCGGAAGATTTCTTTCGTACCTGAGAATAAACATGCTTTAAAGTGTCAACCAAAAAGGTTGGTGAGTTCATTAGTTAAACATAAATAATCATTTCATAATTTTAATAGACCACAAGATTTCATATTTCCATTTCTCATAAACATACGTCACATGCATAGAGACAAATATATCATTCATATGGATTGAACACCTGGTAACCGATATTCACAATATACATATAAGAATATCCCTATCATTCCGGGATCCTCCTTCGGACATGATATAAATTTCGAAGTACTAAAGCATCCGGTACTTTGGATGGGGCTTGTTGGGCCCGATAGATCTATCTTTAGAGTTCGCGTCAATTAGGGTGTCTGTTCCCTAATTCTTAGATTACCAGACTAAAAGTGGGCATATTCAGTTTCGATCATTCAACCATAGAACGTAATTTCGATTACTTGTGTCTATTTCATAAAACAGTTATAAAAGTTGCGCATGTATTCTCAGCTCAAAAATATAAAGGGTAAAAAGGTAAATGAAACTCACGCATATAAATATTGTAAAACAGTTAATAAAGCATTTGCATGTATTCTCAGCCCAAAAATATATATAAAAAGGGAATA
The DNA here is from genome assembly GCF_046630445.1 of Rutidosis leptorrhynchoides. NCBI lineage: Eukaryota > Viridiplantae > Streptophyta > Magnoliopsida > Asterales > Asteraceae > Rutidosis > Rutidosis leptorrhynchoides. The sequence continues at coordinate 605,400,938 of NC_092334.1, forward strand.
ATGAAACTCACCTATTGTATTTTGTAGTAAAAATACATATGACGACATTTAACAAATGTAGGGTTGGCCTCAGATTCACGAACCTATATCATTCATATATATATTAACACATATACTTGTAATTGAATAAAGTTTATATATATTTTATAATGTATTAATATTAATATGTTTATGTATAATTATATTAGTACCTATAATAGGTTATGTTATATATAAAATATATAATTTAATGTTATAATAATATGTTAGTTAAGATATAAAAACATGGTAACCTGTAATATTATTATACGTATGCTATAAGTAATAATTATAAATAATATTCATTGTAATGAAAATAATAATACTTTTAGTAAGTTTAGTTAAATCAATAATAATGATAATAATAATATTAATGTTAAAAATGATAATTATAATAATAATACTAATAATAATAATATTGATAATAATAATTGTAATAATAAGTTGATAAATATAATGATGATAAAATATATGTACAATATGTTACTACTAATAATAATAATAATAATAATAATAATAATAATAATAATAATAATAATAATAATAATAATAATAATAATAATAATAATAATAATAATAATAATAATAATACTAATAATAATAATACTAATAATAATAATAATAATAATAATAATAATAATAATAATAATAATAATAATAATAATAATAATAATAATAATAAATAATACCTTAGAAGCATTAAAAAGAAATAAACCGCCCGGGGCAGGACTCGAACTCGCAACCTCACGCTAACAAACACAACACCTTAACCATCCATCCATTCTTTTCATTTCTGATTAATATTCATACATAAATATATGTATTTAACCCGAAAACAATCAAAACCCATGTTGCAAGCCCAACTAATTTGTTCTAAGCCCAACTTTTAAATTGGATCGATTCTGTTTCTGATTATCAGACTGGGACAGAAAACAATAACATTGTCATCCCTTTACCATGTTGCATCGTCATTATCATAATCATCATACATAAAATCATACATCATCAATCATTGTTCTAGGTTCCATCATAATCAGAATCATAACCCTAATCATATCATCATTAAAATCTTAATCCTATCTATACCATCGTCATCAAAATCACGATATCATCATAATTTTCACGATTCGTTCTTCATTCTCATCTTAGACTATCATCATCGTATCTTAGTCATTAGCATCATCACCAACATTTATTATCATCGTTTACATGAATCATAATCATAATAATTTAGTTCAAGGATAAGTATGTGTATCGTGTGTGAGTTTAATTTCAGAAACAGGAACCAGCAACAATTCGATAGAATAGTTGGGTTCTTTAGTTGTCTCTTGGCCCATCAAACAAATTCATAAGCCAAAAATACCAATCGTTTGGCCAAGTTCTAGGTTTCTAAGTTAAATAAAAAAAACGTGGCATCTAGGATTCCATCTATCCTCCATTTGCCGACACCTCCACTTTATTTACATTAATTCATTCATTCTTGTTTCTTTATGGTAACCAACAAAAGCTAAAAAAAATATATATATATATTTCGATGGGTTGCATCTGGGTGGGGACTGTTTGGCTGGGTGTTCGACAGAAAGCAATTAAGCAAAAACAGATACATGGTTATGGGTTTTGGTTTTGCTCATAAATAACTGAAAACAGTAGGTGGAAGAAAAAAATGTGTGTGATGGTGAAAGGTGTTTGTTGATGATTATTCTCAGCTGTACAAACAGAAGCACTTACGTTGGGGATCAAGGAGGTGGTGTTGTGGTTTAGTACAACAAACAACAAATGTGTTTTCATGATGAAGATGTCGGTGATGGTTTGTGATTGTTGAAGGTGTGGTGATAGGTTTTATGAGTTTATGATGGGTGATTTGTAGCTCACCATTTAAGTTCCTGGTGATGGTTTGGTTTTAAGGTGGTCGAACAAAAGAAGTAACAAGAACAAGTAGGGTGTGGCTGGTGGCGGTTTGCGACAGTTTTAAGATCAAAAGAAGAAGGTACGTAACAGTGCAGTTATAATGAAAGTGGTGATGATGGTTGTTATGTTTGAGAAAAATAAATAAACGGTTTTCATTTAGTCTTGGTCATGGTTAGAAAGTGGAAGAAGATGGTTGTGTAATCGGTTCTCAAAAGAAACAATTTAGAATAATAGAGAGAGGAGAGGGAGAGATTGTTATGTTTACTTGATAGAAGTGTCAAGTTGTTTTTGATTGTGGTTTATCGGGATCGATTTTGGTTTCACCGTGGTGGTTATGGTGTTGAATTACGACAAGAAGCAGTAGTGTTGATTGTTATCTAATGTTAATGGCCGACAAGAATCATCGAGCAGGCAGATAAAAATAAAAATAAATGTATGATAGATTGAGATTTCTAACAGAATATTGGATTCATCCTAATGTTTCAGAATCTGATTTGTACGAAAGAGAACCCATCCACTACAGTTTGACAAGGATTGGAAACAGAATTTGGATTGTTCCTGTGATTAATTTTCTGATTGGTACTTGATGAATCAATTATCTACAGCATTTAAAAGAATTGACAAAAGAATTCGTTCCTGTGTTTAGGTTTATATATATCAAATATGATTTTTAAATAAGAATTGCGTATAAATATGTACTTATGTAAATATATAACTGTATTTATATATATGTATATCTGTATATGTAATTTCATATGTATATAACAGTGTTTTGTATATTTATATGTATTTATATATATCTGTAATTATATATTTGTTTATGTAATTTAATTTTAACTAATATTATTAATTGTTAATATATTAATGATAATAATATGGTTAACATTTATATTAATAAGAATACTAATATTAATAACAACAATAATAGAAAAGAATAATAGGTTTAATATGAAAATGATAATAATAATATCATTACTTACAATACTAAATTATATAGTTCAATTAGAAATAATAATTATAATAGTTCTGATATTAGTATTAATAATGATAACAGTAATATTAGTAATTAATGTATCAAATTTCATATTTATGTATTATATATAATAACAATAATAACACTCATATTAATATTTAATATTTATATGTTTTATATATAATACTACATATATTATAGAAGTTACACATATATATTTATTCAATTAACAATTTAACTATTCTATATATTATTTTACATATTTATTTATAACAATAATTTCATACAAATGATTACTAACATTTATTATATAAATATAAATATATTATATATATATATATATATATATATATATATATATATATATATATATATATATATATATATATACAAACAGTTGTTCGTGAATCGTCGGGCATGGTTAAAGGGTAATTGATTACATGAATATAGTTTTCAAAACTTTCGAGACTTAACATTATAGATTCTTGCTTATCGTGTCAGAAATATATAAAGATTAAAGTTTAAATTTGATCGGAAATTTCCGGGTCATCACAAGAGAACCCATTCGTGTAAAATCTATGAATATAATGATTCACACTAACCTTACTACTCAAATAAAGGAAGCGCAACAAGGAGTTTTAAAAGAGGGAAACTTAAAGGATGAAATACCCAAAGGATCAGAGAAGCATCTTAATATTCGGGAAGACGGAACCCGGTATAGGGCTGAAAGAATTTGGGTACCAAAATTTGGAGATATGAGAGAAATGGTACTTAGAGAAGCTCATAAAACCAGATACTCAATACATCCTGGAACGGAGAAGATGTACAAAGATCTCAAGAAAAATTTTTGGTGGCCGGGTATGAAAGCCGATGTTGCTAAATACGTAGGAGAATGTTTGACGTGTTCTAAGGTCAAAGCGGAGCATCATAAATCATCAGGTCTACTTCAACAACCCGAAATCCCGGAATGGAAATGGGAAAACATTACCATGGATTTCATCACTAAATTGCCAAGGACTGCAAGTGCTTTTGATACTATTTGGGTAATAGTTGATCGTCTCACCAAATCAGCACACTTCCTACCAATAAGAGAAGATGACAAGATGGAGAAGTGAACATGACTGTATTTGAAGGAAGTCGTCTCCAGACATGGAATACCAATCTCTATTATCTCTGATAGGGATGGCCGATTTATTTCAAGATTCTGGCAGACATTACAGCAAGCATTAGGAACTCGTCTAGACATGAGTACTACTTATCATCCACAAACTGATGGGCAGAGCGAAAGGACGATACAAACGCTTGAAGACATGCTACGAGCAGAATTTTCCTACAACAACAGCTACCATTCAAGCATTGAGATGGTGCCGTTTGAAGCACTTTATGGTAGAAAGTGCAGGTCTCCAATTTGTTGGAGTGAAGTGGGAGTTAGACAGATTACGGATCCAGAGATAACACAAGAAACTACTGAGAAGATCATCCAAATTCAACAACGGTTGAAAACCGCCCAAAGTCGACAAAAGAGCTACGCCGACATTAAAAGAAAAGATATAGAATTTGAAATTGGAGAGATGGTCATGCTTAAGGTTGCACCTTGGAAAGGCGTTGTTCGATTTGATAAACGAGGGAAATTAAATCCAAGGTATATTGGACCATTCAAGATTATTGATCGTGTCGGACCAGTAGCTTACCGACTTGAGTTACCTCAACAACTCGTGGCTGTACATAACACTTTTCACGTCTCGAATTTGAAAAAATGTTTTGCTAAATAAGATCTCACTATTCCGTTAGACGAAATCCAAATTAACGAAAAACTTCAATTTATCGAAGAACCCGTCGAAATAATGGATCGTGAGGTTAAAAGACTTAAGCAAAACAAGATACCAATTGTTAAGGTTCAATGGAATGCTCGTAGAGGACCTGAGTTCACCTGGGAATGAGAAGATCAGATGAAGAAGAAATACCCACACTTATTTCCAGAAGATACGTCAACACCTCCAACTGCTTAAAATTTTGGGACGAAATTTATTTAACGGGTAGGTACTGTATTGACCCAAACTTTTCCATGTTTATATATATTAAATGAAATTGATATTTACATGATTAAGTGTTTCCAACATGTTAAGCAATCAAACTTCTTAAGACTTGATTAATTGAAATAGGTTTCATATAGACAATTGACCACCCAAGTTGACCGGTGATTCACGAACGTTAAAACTTATAAAAACTATATTATGACATATATTATGATGATATTATGATTATATATATAATTAACATGATATTATGATAAGTAAGTATCTCATTAGGTATTTTAACAAGGAGTTATATACATAAAATTGTGTTTATTGAATTAAGAAACTCGAAACGATATATATATAACGATTATCGTTATAACAACGTCTTACTAATTACATATGAATCGTATTAAGATACTATTACAGTATGTTTAATCATGATAAATGATAAGTAAACATGTCATTATGTATATTAACAATGAACTACATATGTAAAACAAGACTACTAACTTAAGAATTTCGAAACGAGACATATATGTAACGATTATCGTTGTAACAACATTTAACTGTATATATATCATACTAAGATATATTAATATATCATAATATCATGATAATATAATAATTTAACATCTCTTTAGATATAATAAACAATGGATTAAGAACATTTAACAAGATCGTTAACCTAAAGGTTTCAAAACAACATTTACATGTAACGACTAACGATGACTTAACGACTCAGTTAAAATGTATATACATGTAGTGTTTTAATATGTATTCATACACTTTTGAAAGACTTCAAGACACTTATCAAAATACTTCTACTTAACAAAAATGCTTACAATTACACCTTCGTTCAGTTTCATCAACAATTCTACTCGTATGCACCCGTATTCGTACTCGTACAATACACAACTTCTAAATGTATGTACTATTGGTATATACACTCCAATAATCAGCTTTTAGCAGCCCATGTGAGTCACCTAACACATGTGGGAACCATCATTTGGCAACTAGCATAAAATATCTCATAAAATTACAAAAATATTAGTAATCATTCATAACTTATTTACATGAAAACAAAATTACATATCCTTTATATCTAATCTATATACCAATGACCAAAAACACCTACAAATACTTTCATTCTTCAATTTTCTTCATCTAATTGATCTCTCTCAAGTTCCATCTTCAAGTTCTAAGTGTTCTTCATAAATTCTACAAGTTCTAGTTTCATAAAATCAAGAATACTTCCAAGATTACTAGCTCACTTCCAATCTTGTAAAGTGATCATCCAACCTCAAGAAATCCTTGTTGTTTATAGTAAGATATCATTCTAAATAAAGGTAATACTCATATACAAACTTTGATTCAATTCCTATTACTATAACTATCTTAATTCGAGTGATAATCTTACTTGAACTTGTTTTCGTGTCATGATTCTACTTCAAGAACTTTCAAGCCATCCAAGATCCTTTGAAGCTAGATCATTTCTTATCACTTCCAATAGGTTTACCTACTAAAATTGAGGTAGTAATGATGTTCATAACATCATTCGATTCATACATATAAAACTATCTTATTCGAAGATTTGAACATGTAATCACTAGAACATAGTTTAGTTAATTCTAAACTTGTTCGCAAACAAAAGTTAATCCTTCTAAATTGACTTTTAAAATCAAATAAACACATGTTCTATATCTATATGATATTCTAATTTAATGATTTAAAACCTAGAAACACGAAAAACACCGTAAAATCGGACATACGCCGTCGTAGTAACACCGCGGGCTGTTTTGGGGTTGATAATTAAAAACTATGATAAACTTTGATTTAAAAGTTGTTCTTCTGGGAAAATGATTTTTCTTATGAACATAAAACTATATCCAAAAATCATGGTTAAACTCAAAGTGGAAGTATGTCTTCCAAAATGGTCATCTAGACGTCGTTCTTTCGACTGAAATGACTACCTCTTACAAAAATGACTTGTAACTTATATTTCTGACTATAAAACTATACTTTTTCTGTTTAAATTCATAAAATAGAGTTCAATACAAAACCATAGCAATTTGATTCACTCAAAACGGATTTAAAACGAAAAAGTTATGGGTAAAACAAGATTGGATATTTTTTTATTGTTGTAGCTACGGGAAATATTGTAACAAATCTATATTAATCATATCCTAGCTAACTTATATTGTATATTACATGTATTCTAATATATTATGTAATCTTGGGATACCATAGACACGTATGCAAATGTTTTGACATATCATATCGACCCATCTATATATATTATTTGGAACAACCATAGACACTCTATATGCAGTAATGTTAGAGTTAGCTATACAGGGTTGAGGTTAATTTCAAAAGTATATATACTTTGAGTTGTGATCTAGCCTGAGACGTGTATACACTGGGTCGTGGATTGGGTCAAGATAATATATATCAATTTATTTCTGTACATCTAACTATGGATAACTAGTTGTAGGTTACTAACGAGGACAGCTGACTTAATAAACTTAAAACATCAAAATGTATTAAAAGTGTTGTAAATATATTTTGAATATACTTTGATATATATGTACATATTTGTTATAGGTTCGTGAATCGACCAATGGTCAAGTCTTACTTCCCGACGAAGTAAAAATCTGTGAAAGTGAGTTATAGTCCCACTTTTAAAATCTAATAATTTGGGATGAGAATACATGCGAAATTTTTATAAATGTTTTATGAAATAGACACAAGTAATTGAAACTACATTATATGGGTGAATGATTGAAGCCGAATATGCCCCTTTTGCTTGGTACCCTAAGAATTAGTAAACCGATCTACTAATTGACGCGAATCCTAAAGATAGATCTATTAGGCCTAACGAACCCCATCCAAAGTACCGGATGCTTTAGTACTTCGAATTCGATTTTATCATGTCCGAAGGATTTCCCAGAATGATAGGGGATATTCTTATATACATCTTGTTAATGTCGGTTACCAGATGTTCACCATATGAATGATTTTTATCTCTATATATGGGATGTATATTGAAATATGAAATCTTATGGTCTATTATTATGATTTGATAATATATAGGTTAAACCTATAACTCACTAACATTTTTGTTGACGTTTTAAGCATGTTTATTCTCAGGTGATTATTAAGAGCTTGTGCTGTTGCATACTAAAATAAGGACAAGATTTGGAGTCCATGCTTGTATGATATTATGTAAAAACTGCATTCAAGAAACTTATTTTTGATGTAATATATTCTTATTGTAAACTATTATGTAATGGTCGTGTGTAAACGGTATATTTTAGATTATCATTATTTGATAATCTAAGTAATGCTTTTTAAACCTTTATAGATAAAATAAAGGTTATGGTTGTTTTAAAAATGAATGCAGTCTTTGAAAAACATCTCATATAGAGGTCAAAACCTCGCAACGAAATCAATTAATATGGAACGTTTATAATCAATATGAACGGGACATTTCAGTTGGTATCCGAGCGTTGGTCTTAGAGAACCAGAAATTTGCATTACTGTGTCTTATCGAGTTTGTTAGGATACATTAGTGAGTCTGGACTTCGACCGTATTTTCTTTAAAAACGATTACTTAACACTTTTGTTGGAAACTATATATTATTAACATGTAAATATTATGTGATATATTAACCTCTTAATGTGTTTGATATTGTGTGATAGATGTCTACCACTAGTACAAATCCCATCGATTCACCTAATAATAATGAAGATTCGAATATATTTTGGGAAGATTCACAAATTCCCGAAGAGGAACCGGAAGAAAAGGAACCAGAAGAGGAGGAACAGGAAGAGGAGGAATCGGAAGAGGAGGAACCGGAAGAAGAGGAACTGGAAGAGGAGGAACCGGAAGAAGAAGAGGTTCCGGAGGAAGAAATATTGATACCTATAGTAAATCGATTAAATAAAAGAAAATCCTCAACCAACGGACCAAAGTTAATAATGGTCAATGGTGTTTCCGCCGAGGAAGAAAAATATTGGGAAGATTATCAATTTTCCGATGAATCGGATCCCGATGAGGATTCCGATGATGTTATAGAAATTACCTCGACCCAATTTAATAAAGCGAAATAAAATAATAAGGGAAAACATATAAAAATAGAGAAACCTGATTCCAACTCCGATGAACTTTATATGTATCGGCAACATCTGTATTTCCTAAAATATAACAATGACCCGGGAACCTCTAAACCACCAGGTTTTTCTAAACCATTATGGAAAACGACGGCTCGTATTAGAGGAACACCATATATCCCTAGAAAATTAGGAAAACGAACCAAGTCCAAAGAAGAAGAAACCAGTGATTCAGATTAGAGGGTTGTAATCATGTTGTGTATTTTATGTATTGTAGTGTGCTTGTACTTTTATGTTCTATGTAAAAATTGCTTGTATTATTTGTTAATTATCTTTTACAAATCTAATCCTTGTCTATTTTACAGTATAAAAACAAAATGGACGTTAAGGGTAGACAACCGAATATTTTAGAAGATCTACCAGAGGATATGATTGAGGAAATCTTGTCTAGAGTCGGTCAGAATTCATCAGCACAATTAATTATGGCAAAATTAACTTGTTAAACATTTGAAAGACTTTCCAGAAATGCCTTAGTTTATAAAAGGCTTTCCTTTGATAGGTGGGGTATATCACATTGAGGAGACCGTAAGTTACGCCGTGTTTTCTTTAAAGCATTAAATGCGGGGAACCCAAATGCAATTTTACGCTACGGGTTAAGAACCTATTTTGACTCAACATATCCCAACATAGGATTTCAGGAATTAGAAAGAGCTTCTAACATGCAACATAAAGAAGCATGTTATGCTTACAGGTTAGTGATGTTCGCTTCTTACCAAAGTGAGAAAAAGAACATCGGATTGCAACTTTTAAATAAAACCTTCCCACAAGTGACGGATTCAGTAGTTAGGGTGAGAAATAAGGTTTTTAGATTATTACAGGGCTGTTGGACATTACGAAACCCTCGTCCTTTTGACGACATTACAACATGCTGCCTAGCCAATGGTCATAACGGTTATTTTCCACAAGACCAAGGACGGGAAGTCGTCTTAGTAAAACCAGAATGCATGACTTGTTTCTGGACTTATGAATTACGTGTCTTTATTTCCTTTGCTGAACAACTTGCGTATTAACTAGGTTTATCTTCAAAATTGTCCTGTATCAAAGTGTACTATATTTCATGTTATATGTAATATAGCGATGTTGTAAGTTTGAAGAATATTTGTATGTGATATATTATTATAATCAGTTTTTCATATGGAATTGTAGTAGTTGAATTGTATATTAGCTACTAAGTATGAACTTAACGGGTAGGTAGTACCCGAATTTAAACTTATAAAACGCTAATATGAAGAAAAAGCTTTTATAAATTAGTTCATATTATGCTACGAAATATTATTGACTACTCTTAATATTCTGTATGATTAACTCGATTTAGTTGACTATTTTGAAGGAAATGGCATCGACTACTCGACACACCATGAATATGAGCGAAGAGGAATTTCGTACCTTTCTTGCTGCAAACATAGCCGCAGTACAGGCTGCGCTACATACCAACAATAACTCTGAATCTAGCAATGCAGCTAACGGCGCAAGAAATCATGTAGGATGCTCCTACAAAGAATTCACTGCCTGCAAACCTTTGGAATTTGATGGAACCGAAGGACCAATTGGATTGAAACGGTGGACCGAGAAAGTCGAATCGGTGTTTGCCATAAGTAAGTGTATTGAAGAGGACAAAGTTAAGTACGCTATGCATACCTTCACAGGTACTGCGTTAATGTGGTGGAACACCTATCTTGAACAGGTAGGACAAAATGCTGCTTACGCACTACCGTGGTCGGCATTCAAGCAATTGATGAACGAGCAGTACCGTCCTAGAAACGAAGTCAATAAACTCAAGGCAGAACTTAGAGAGTTACGAACACAAGGGTTCGACGTTACCACATATGAACGACGATTCACAGAGTTGTGCCTATTGTGTTCGGGAGCATTCGAAGATGAAGAAGAGAAGATCGACGCATTTGTAAAAGGGTTACCAGTAAGGATTCAAGAAGATATGAGTTCACACGAGCACGCTTCTTTACAGAAGGCAAGTCGAATGGCTCATAAACTCATAAATCAGATTGAGGGAAGAATTAAAGAGCAGGTGACCGAAGAAGCCAACACGAAACAACTCAAGAGGAAGTGGGAGGAAAACGGTGACAAGAGTCACCAGTAGAACAACAACAACAATTACAACCACAATCACAATAACTATCCCAACAACCGCAACAACAATAGCAACAATAACCGCAATCCTAACAATAACTACAACAAACATCCCAACAACAACAACAACTACAACAACTGTTTCAACAACAATAACAATCCCTACAATAACCTCAATAACAACAACGGCAACAAAAACCAAAAACAGCCATGTCATAGATGTGAAGAAAATCATCAGGGGTTTTGCATGACATTTTGCAACAGGTGTAAAAGAAATGGTCATAGCGCGACAAAGTGTGAGGTCTACGGACCAAAGTTTAACAGAACTAAAGGAACAAATAATGTCGGAACAAGTAATGCCGAAACGAATAGTGTCGGAGCAAGTAATACCAACGCTTTTTTTATAAATGTGAAAAACCGGGCCACATTATTAGAAATTGCCCGAATCAGGGGAATACTAATGGGCAGGGCCGTGGAAGAGCTTTCAATATTAATGCGGCAGAAGCACAGGAAGACCCGGAGCTTGTTACGGGTACGTTTCTTATTGATGATAAATCTGCTTATGTTTTATTTGATTCGGGTGCGGATAGAAGCTATATGAGTAGAGAATTTTGTGCTAAATTAAGTTGCCCATTGACGCCTTTGGATAGTAAATTTTTACTTGAATTATCAAACGGTAAATTAATTTCAGCAGATAATATATGTCGGGAGAGAGAAATTAAACTGGGGGATGAAACGTTTAAAATTGATTTAATACCAGTCGAGTTAGGAAGTTTTGATGTAATAATTGGCATGGACTGGTTGAAAAAGGTGAGAGCAGAGGTCGTTTGTTACAAAAATGCGATTCGCATTATGCGTGAAAAAGGAAAACCTTTAATGGTTTACAGAGAAAAGAACAACGCGAAATTAAATCTTATTAGTAGTTTGAAGGCGCAAAAACTAATAAGAAAAGGTTGTTACGTCATTCTAGCACACATCGAGAAAGTTAAACCTGAAGAAAAGAACATCAGTGATGTTCCCGTCGCAAAAGAATTTCTCGATGTATTTCCGAAAGAATTACCGGGATTACCCCCACATCGATCCGTTGAATTTCAAATAGACCTTGTACCAGGAGCTGCACCAATAGCTCGTGCTCTATACAGACTCGCACCCAGCGAAATGAAAGAATTACAAAGTCAATTACAGGAATTTTTAGAGCGTGGTTTCATTCGACCAAGCACATCACCATGGGGAGCTCCTGTTTTGTTTGTTAAGAAGAAAGATGGTACATTTAGGTTGTGTATCGACTACCGAGAGTTGAACAAACTTACCATCAAGAACCGCTACCCACTATCGGGTATCGACGACTTATTTGATCAACTACAAGGCTCGTTTGTTTATTCAAAGATCGATTTACGTTCTGGATATCATCAAATACGGGTGAAGGAGGATGATATTCCAAAGAATGCTTTTAGGACGCATTACGGTTATTACGAGTTTATGGTTATACCATTTGGATTGATTAACGCACCAGCTGTGTTCATGGACCTCATGAACCGAGTGTGTGGGCCATATCTTGACAAGTTTGTCATTGTTTTTATCGATGACATACTTATTTACTCAAAGAATGATCAAGAGCACGAAGAACATTTGAGAAAAGTGCTAGAGTTGCTGAGAAAAGAAAAACTGTACGCTAAGTTTTCAAAGTGTGCATTTTGGTTGGAAGAAGTTCAATTCCTCGGTCACATAGTGAACAAAGAAGGTATTCAGGTGGATCCAGCAAAGATTGAAACCGTAGAAAAGTGGGAAACCCTAAAACTCCAAAACACATAAGTTAGTTTTTAGGACTAGCTGGTTACTACAGAAGGTTCATCCAAGACTTTTCCAGAATAGCAAAACCCTTGACTGCATTAACGCATAAAGGGAAGAAATTTGAATGGAAAGATGAACAAGAGAAAGCGTTTCAATTGTAAAAGAAAAAGTTAACTACGGCACCTATATTGTCATTACCTGGAGGGAATGATGATTTTATGATATATTGTGACGCCTCAAAGCAAGGTCTCGGTTGTGTATTAATGCAACGAACGAAAGTAATTTCTTATGCGTCTAGACAATTGAAGATACACGAGCAGAATTATACGACGCATGATTTGGAATTAGGCGCGGTTGTTTTTGTATTAAAGACTTGGAGGCACTACTTATATGGGGTCAAAAGTATTATATATACCGACCACAAAGGTCTTCAACACATATTTAATCAGAAACAACTGAACATGAGGCAGGGCATGTGGATTGAATTGTTGAATGATTACAACTTTGAGATTTGTTACCACCCAGGGAAGGCAAATGTGGTAGCCGACGCCTTGAGCAGAAAGGACGGAGAACTCATTCGTGTAAAATCTATGAATATAATGATTCACACTAACCTTACTACTCAAATAAAGGAAGCGCAACAAGGAGTTTTAAAAGAGGAAAACTTAAAGGATGAAATACCCAAAGGATCAGAGAAGCATTTTAATATTCGGGAAGACGGAACCTGGTATAGGGCTGAAAGAATTTGGGTACCAAAATTTGGAGATATGAGAGAAATGGTACTTAGAGAAGCTCATAAAACCAGATACTCAATACATCCTGGAACGGGGAAGATGTACAAAGATCTCAAGAAACATTTTTGGTGGCCGGGTATGAAAGCCGATGTTGCTAAATACGTAGGAGAATGTTTGACGTGTTCTAAGGTCAAAGCGGAGCATCAGAAACCATCAGGTCTACTTCAACAACCTGAAATCCCGGAATGGAAATGGGAAAACATTACCATAGATTTCATCACTAAATTGCCAAGGACTGCAAGTGGTTTTGATACTATTTGGGTAATAGTTGATCGTCTCACCAAATTAGCACACTTCCTGCCAATAAGAGAAGATGACTAGATGGAGAAGTTAACACGACTGTATTTGAAGGAAGTCATCTCCAGACATGGAATACCAATCTCTATTATCTCTGATAGGGATGACCAATTTATTTCAAGATTCTGGCAGACATTACAGCAAGCATTAGGAACTCGTCTAGACATGAGTACTGCTTATCATCCACAAACTGATGGGCAGAGCGAAAGGATGATACAAACGCTTGAAGACATGCTACGAGCATGTGTTATTGATTTCGGAAACAGTTGGGATCGACATCTACCGTTAGCAGAATTTTCCTACAACAACAGCTACCATTCAAGCATTGAGATGGCGCCGTTTGAAGCACTTTATGGTAGAAAGTGCAGGTCTCTAATTTGTTGGAGTGAAGTGGGGGATAAACACATGTTCTATATCTATATGATATTCTAATTTAATGATTTAAAACCTGGAAACACGAAAAACAACGTAAAACCGGACATACGCCGTCGTAGTAACACCGCGGGCTGTTTTGGGTTTGATAATTAAAAACTATGATAAACTTTGATTTAAAAGTTGTTCTTCTGGGAAAATGATTTTTCTTATGAACCTGAAACTATATCCAAAAATCATGGTTAAACTCAAAGTGGAAGTATGTCTTCCAAAATGGTCATCTAGACGTCGTTCTTTCGACTGAAATGACTACCTCTTACAAAAATGACTTGTAACTTATATTTCCGACTATAAACCTATAATTTTTCTGTTTAGATTCATAAAATAGAGTTCAATATGAAACCATAGCAATTTGATTCACTCAAAACAGATTTAAAACGAAGAAGTTATGGGTAAAACAAGATTGGATATTTTTTGATTGTTGTAGCTACGGGAAATATTGTAACAAATCTATATTAATCATATCCTAGCTAACTTATATTGTATATTACATGTATTCTAATATATTATGTAATCTTGGGATACCATAGACACGTATGCAAATGTTTTGACATATTATATCGACCCATCTATATATATTATTTGGAACAACCATAGACACTCTATATGCAGTAATGTTGGAGTTAGCTATACATGGTTGAGGTTGATTCCAAAAGTATATATACTTTGAGTTGTGATCTAGCCTGAGACGTGTATACACTGGGTCGTGGATTGGGTCAAGATAATATATATTAATTTATTTATGTACATCTAACTATGGACAACTAGTTGTAGGTTACTAACGAGGACAGGTGACTTAATAAACTTAAAACATCAAAATGTATTAAAAGTATTGTAAATATATTTTGAACATACTTTGATATATATGTACATATTTGTTATAGGTTCATGAATCGACCAGTGGCCAAGTCTTACTTCCCGACGAAGTAAAAATCTGTGAAAGTGAGTTATAGTCCCACTTTTAAAATCTAATATTTTGGGATGAGAATAAATGCGCAATTTTTATAAATGTTTTACGAAATAGACACAAGTAATTGAAACTACATTATATGGGTGAATGATCGAAGCCGAATATGCCCTTTTTGCTTGGTAACCTAAGAATTAGTAAACCGATCTACTAATTGACGCGAATCCTAAAGATAGATCTATTGGGCCTAACGAACCCCATCCAAAGTACCGGATGCTTTAGTACTTCGAATTCGTTTTTATCATGTCCGAAGCATTTCCCGGAATGATAGCGGATATTCTAATATGCATCTTGTTAATGTCGGTTACCAGGTGTTCACCATATGAATGATTTTTATCTCTATGTATGGGATGTATATTGAAATATGAAATCTTGTGGTCTATTATTATGATTTGATAATATATGGGTTAAACCTATAACTCACCAACATTTTTGTTGACGTTTTAAGCATGTTTATTCTCAGGTGATTATTAAGAGCTTCCGCTTTTGCATACTAAAATAAGGACAAGATTTGGAGTCCATGCTTGTATGATATTATGTAAAAACTGCATTCAAGAAACTTATTTTTGATGTAATATATTCTTATTGTAAACCATTATGTAATGATCGTTTGTAAACGGTATATTTTAGATTATCATTATTTGATAATCTACGTAATGCTTTTTAAACCTTTATAGATAAAATAAAGGTTATGGTTGTTTTAAAAATGAATGCAGTCTTTGAAAAACGTCTCATATAGAGGTCAAAACCTCGCAACGAAATCAATTAATATGGAACGTTTATAATCAATATGAACGGGACATTTCAGTAGCATCGTACGATGGATGGTTTTGGCACGTGTTTTTTGGAACTGCCAGATCAAACAATGATATCAACGTACTAAATCAATCCGACTTGTTTAGTGAGTTATTAGCCAGTGAAGCACCACCATGTACGTATACGGTTAACGGATGTACGTTTGCTAAGGGTTATTATTTGGCGGATGAAATTTACCCGAAATTGTCTACAATAGTTAAGTCGTTCAAAAATCCGATAGACCCGAAACAAAAAAAAATTCAAAAGGTATCAAGAATCGGCAAGAAAAGATATTGAACGAGCATTTGGAATACTACAAGGCCGATGGCAAATTGTTCAACGTCCGGCACTACCGTATTTTATCCATAAAATTAGAAGGATTTTTTATCATGTGTGATATTAAATAATATGATAACCGATGACAACGGCCGTGCATTTTGTGGACTCGAGGAGAATTATCGTCCGGTTCGAGGACCACCGAGATCATTTCAAGAAAGGGTTGAAGCGCATATGCGAGTGTACGCGGAAATAAGAGATGGGGGCATTCATCAACTACTAAAACATATGCTTGTAGAACACATACATAATCTTCCACCAAATTATCGCATACGAC
Organism: Rutidosis leptorrhynchoides; assembly: GCF_046630445.1. NCBI lineage: Eukaryota > Viridiplantae > Streptophyta > Magnoliopsida > Asterales > Asteraceae > Rutidosis > Rutidosis leptorrhynchoides. The sequence goes on from NC_092334.1 coordinate 605,417,802, forward strand.
ATGATCCCACAAGAAATCCAAACAACCAAGATGACGCCGGACCTTCACACATTCCCGATGACGAGGATGAAGAAGATCAAGAAGAAGAGCAAGAAGACGACGATGAAGAATAGGTCTTTTAATTAATGTTTTAATGTAATTTTAATTTTAATTGTATTTTTATTTTAATGTACTTTTTATTTTAATTATTGTAATGTTTTTTACTCCATTTTTAATAAAAGTTTAGTTTTATTTAAATAATTGTAATTTTTTGATAATATAAAATAATTCAAAAAGAAAATAAAAAAATGGAAGGAGGAGTGTCTTTGTTGGGAGTGTTTAGTCCTGGTTTAGTCCTAGGAAGGAAGTGAGATGGATGTGCTGATGTAGCGCTGAATGGTTGGTTAGTCCTGGAAGACATCCTGTCACCATTGGAAGCACTCTAAGTATAATGTGGACTTTTAGTGACAATTCCTGATGTGTACCTTTACTGACACTTTCTGATGTATAAAATTTCAGGGTGTTACATTATCGCTAGAAAGGTTTTCTGTGGGAAAAAATAACTTGTCAGTGACTTAAAATCTAAAATATTTATTTTATACCGTACCTACGGGCAGTGTTGTAAATCTCCCGAGATCTTCCCGAGATCTCCCCTGAGATCTCGTTTTTAGAAGGTAACCGAGACGAGATGTTCATCTCCCAAGATTTCTCGCTCAACGGGGTCAAACTTAGTCAAAGCCACGATTTCTCGAATTTTCTTGTTAATTTGTAAGATTTTCTTGTAAAATTCGTAATTTCTAAGATTTTCTCGCTTATTTCTCGGATATTTTTGTAAAATCTTGTAAAAACATATATAAATATACATATATGTATGTTTTTATGTATATTTTTATTAAAAAAACTATAAAGTCAACGTAAGTCAACGTCCGAGATCTCCCCGAGATTATTCCGAGATGTCGAGATCTCCCTAAAAAGGTCTAAACGAGATCTCCCCGAGATTCGAATTCTCCAACCTTGCCTACGGGTACATAATATGTACTCCGTAATACAGTATATATTATTACTATTATTCTTACATATCACACCATACGTATGCTAAATAAGTCATGACAAAATGAGTCTCAATGTTTGTTATTTCTAAAGATATGTTTGATTTAATTTTATTTTATTTTATCATATACTTCTTTTAGTAGCAGTGACATAATGAGTCGCAATGTTTGTTTTGCCTAGAGATATGTTTCTTTTTGTTTTTAAAGTACAATGTAAGTCCTTACATAATAAACCCACCATTATATTATATACTAGATTTGTGGTCCGCGCTTCACGGCGGATTAGTGTCATTTTAACGCTACTATATCGTTAGACAGTTTTCGGCCTAAAGTCATCAATATATATATATATATATATATATATATCCACTCTTTCCAGACCATTTACGCTATGGCCGGAAACTGTTATGGTAATATTCTACTATATAAATGAAAAATACATAAACAACTGGATATATTACAGTCTGGGGTGCAATGCTCAATTTAACAACAAAACGAATCAATACAAATTAAGTTTTGAGGCTTCTAAACAAATTACTTATTTGGCAAAACCTTCTAGTCCATATAATTTAAGTAGTTTTTTAAAAGATAAAAAATCAAATAATATATAGTATATTGAAAAAGGTGATGAAAAATAAAAATATAACAGTTTTTACCTATATTTTTTTAGGCTTCTCTTACGATAGGATTGTATTAATAGTAAAAAAAACAAAAAAACAAAAAAATTCTACAGTACAGCTACAGTAGAATAGTATTTTTTGATGCCGTATTTAGTATATATATAAATAAATATAAATATCAACAGCCTAGCTATGCTACAAAAGTATGATGTAAAATATGTATGTTCTTTCTTGTTTTTATTTTTATTCCTTTGTTAATAACAGGGTCAAATATTTTGAAATAAAGGCCCTTATTTGCAAAAGACAGACGCAACAGGGTAACAAATGTAATTTAAATTGTTGAATCAAAGTATTCATTTGCAAATGCGAGAAGTAACAGGGCAAAAATCTGTAAATATAAATAATCAAGGCGGATTTCTAACCATCATAAATTCCAACATATATTGTTTTTTTGTTTTATTAAGTAATAAATTTTACATAGTAGCCCTTCGTTGTATCACATTTCAATATCTCTCTCTCTCTCTTTCTATCGTACGGAGTATTATTTTTTAGAGAGAGAAACAGAAAATATAGATACACAATTTCCATATACATAGATTCAGGCCATGTATAAGGTAAATTAGCGTGAAAATAATAGACTAATACAGTAGAGTCTTGTTAATCAATTGCTTAAATTCGTGCAAATAATTGCTCTGTAAATATAAATAATCAAGGCGGATTTCTAACCATCATAAATTCCAACATATATTGTTTTTTTGTTTTATTAAGTAATAAATTTTACATAGTAGCCCTTCGTTGTATCACATAGGGGTGGTCAGTATTTGGTTTGAAACCGTGGAACCCGAAAACCAAACCGAAACCAAACCGGAAAAAAACCAAACCGAATTTTATAAACGGTTTTCGGATCGCGTCAAACCGAAACCGAATTTGAATTCGGTTTTCGGTTCGGTTTTCGGTTTTGAAAATTCTAAATTCGGTTTAACCGAAAACCGATTTCAAAACCGAATTCAAAATTTTTATATATTTAATTTGTATATTTATGTTTTAGTGTCATTATAATTTGGGATTCAATTAATAAAATATATTCTCACCCATATGAAGATTTGGTAGCTCACATTATAATTATATTACTTAAATTATTATGTTATTCTTCTTAATAACAGAAGCAGTAAACGTCATAATTAAGCTATAAATATTAATAAATCATCGAATTTTTGATAATTTAATAATACGTCATTGTTTTAGGATATAAATAACTAAGACATCAGTAACGCCACAATTAAACTACCAACGTTCTCAGTTTTTTCATAATATTCGGTTTTAACCGAAAATCGAACCGAATCCGAATTTGAATTCGGTTTTTGGTTTGGTTCGGTTTTAACTTTGAATTCGGTTTTTGGTTCGGTTTTCGATTTTGCCTAAAAAAATTTCAAAACCGAATACACCGAACCGAATAAACCGAACAAACCGAAAACCGAACCGATGAACACCCCTAGTATCACATTTCAATATCTCTCTCTCTCTTTCTATCGTACGGAGTATTATTTTTTAGAGAGAGAAACAGAAAATATAGATACACAATTTCCATATACATAGATTCAGGGCATGTATAAGGTAAATTAGCGTGAAAATAATAGACTAATACAGTAGAGTCTTGTTAATCAATTGCTTAAATTCGTGCAAATAATTGCTCTGTACCACGGGCAATACATAAGCCCTAATAATTTGTTTTATGGCCATGAGGATTAGGGTTTTTATAAATTCGTGAGATTTGGATACCAGATGTGTTGTATTCGAGCACAAGAACACATGAATTGTGTACATAAAAGTTTCTAGGGTTTTGATTTTGTATTTTTGTGCGGTATAGAGGTAGAACGAGATGGACGGACGGAGGATAACGGCGAGTCCACGGCCGTGTAATGGCCGGAGAGTGGTCGCGAAGTAGCGGCCTCGTGGAGGAAGATAAAAAATCAAATAATATATAGTATATTGAAAAAGGTAATGAAAAATAAAAATATAACATTTTTTACCTATATTTTTTTAGGCTTCTCTTACGATAGGATTGTATTAGTAGTAAAGAAAATAAAAAAATAAAAATTCTACAGTACTGCTACAGTATAATAGTATTTTTGATGACGTGGCGGGTGTGATTGGTGGGTGATTGTCCATATTTAGTATATATATAAATAAATATAAATATCAACAGCCTAGCTATGCTACAAAATTATGATGTAAAATCTATATGTTCTTTCTTGTTTTTATTTTTATTCCTTTGTTAATAACAGGGTCAAATAAGTAACATCACCATCAGCCCGTAGTATGATATTGTCCGCTTTGGACACAAGCCGATCACCGACGGGCTACCCGCGCACGAGTACAACCCCGGATCGCACTACTACCTCACGGATTTGCTTCTCGGGTAAACACCCTCAAAACGCGTCATACCAGAAGAGGTATCCACACCCTTATAAGGAGTGCTTTGTTTTCCTCTCCCACCGATGTGGGACGAGTCTGTTACAACTCTCCCCCCCTTCGGGACACTGCGTCCCCGCAGTGCACATCGATGCGGGCCCCAGCTCTGATACCAACTTGTGACACCGCTGATTTTTTTTTTTTAATACGTGGCGGAAGCATAATATTAATTTAATACGATATCCACATTAACTATTGTTAATACAACCTGTGTCACGTGTCATTACAAAATACTTGTTTATACAGAGAAGACATATTTACAAAAAGATTATTGTTTTCATAAAGCAAGACAACATCAGAGTTGACTCCTGTCAAACATAACATCTTCATGCCCGTCTTCTCCCCAAAAGCATAAACTACAAAAGCTAATAACCTGCAGGGAGGAGAGGGAGGGGAATTAGCATGAAGCTAAGTGAGTACGACTAACTACAGGCCATAGCATACATAAGTGTTATACTAATCATGTCACATAGTCTAACACACAAACATCACCCAGTAGTGCAGTCTACAGAGACTCCGGCGGTTCGGCCAAACCATTAACCTCCAGTTGATCGGGCTGGGGTTTACCGGAAGTTCCTCCTACATACCGTGCTGCATAAATCATCCACACGCGACGTACGCGTCATTCAAACATATACTACACGGATGCAAATAGGCTACCACATGAGGAACTCAACCCGCAGGTTGATCTCTCCTATCGAATTAGGCTACCACAAGATAGGGACGCACTGGGCTCCAGCAGACAAGCATCAACTAACATGCAGTCATCACAAGGTACTAACTAATCACAACAATAAGTATATCTAACAAGCATGGCAATCATAATATAACATGCTACAATATACTATATTCTCCAGTTAGTCCCACTCACCAAATACCAGCAAACGAGAAGGTATTCAGCTATCTAATCACTGAACCTTCTCTTTCTCCTTTTCTCCTGAGAAAACATATACACAAGTTAGTTTCTGTCCGTTAACACCAAATAACACAATATAAAAATTTTTTGTCAGAAAAACTGTCCGCTAAAATTTTTCTCCTTAACACTTGTGCACTTTCAAAATTTACATCAAAATCATCAAAATACAAACGGGCAGCATAACGGCTAAAACTCAACACTTTGGTAAAATATTCTGCCCTGGACACTCAGTCGGTCGATTGACTCTTACAGTCGGTCGACTGTCGACACAACCGGTCGACTGTCGACACAACCGGTCGACTGACATTCCCAGTCGGCCGATTCATTTGGTATATCCACAATCGGCCGAAAGTCAATACTCAGTCGGTCGGTTGTCTGTCAATCGGTCGGTTCACTACGTCGGTCGGTCGACTGTCGACTGACAGTCGGCCGACTGTGTTCATCTTCTTCAGAAACTGAACATAGGCTACGGACTTCAAGCTAAATTCACCAAAACTCGATCTAGAGCTCGTTTTCGACATCAAAACTTACCACAACTCAATTACTACATGTTATAGACTATAAACCCACAACAATTTGACCATAACAACACTTAAATAACTTGTTTTGACACAAATTCAAGCTTTTGAACAAATACACTTAAAAACACCATTTTAACACCAAATTGATCATGAAAGCTCATGATTCATACCTTAAAAGAATCAGTAGAGTGTAAAGAACGTGATTCCAAGACCAATTCGAGCTCAAGATTAACAATGGGGAATTAGGGTTTTGGTAGTTGGAGAAGATGAAGAACGGGGTGGTTTGGGAAAATTCTGGAAAATACAAGAAAAGGATAGACACAAGTCTATTATTTGGGATTAAATCCCATACTGTGTGACACACGGGTATTTATCAGTCATCTGATATCTTTCGTACATCATTTGGTAACCCAAACGAAGTCCAAATTAAATAAACAAACCTGTTCTGTGACCCTTGTCACAAACTGGTCCTAACCACATTATTATTTAATAATAAATATTAAATAAAAATAAAAGCACCTAGTAACACAATACTAACTTAAGGGCACATTAGTAATCTTACATCTAGGCCCGAATGAGGATGTTACAAAATATTTTGAAATAAAGGCCCTTATTTGCAAAAGACAGACGCAACAGGGTAACAAATGTAATTTAAATTGTTGAATTGAAGTATTCATTTGCAAATGCGAGAAGTAACAGGGCAAAAATCTGTAAATATAAATAATCAAGGCGGATTTCTAACCATCATAAATTCCAACATATATTGTTTTTTTGTTTTATTAAGTAATAAATTTTACATAGTAGCCCTTCGTTGTATCACATTTCAATATCTCTCTCTCTCTCTTTCTATCGTACGGAGTATTATTTTTTAGAGAGAGAAACAGAAAATATAGATACACAATTTCCATATACATAGATTCAGGGCATGTATAAGGTAAATTAGCGTGAAAATAATAGACTAATACAGTAGAGTCTTGTTAATCAATTGCTTAAATTCGTGCAAATAATTGCTCTGTACCACGGGCAATACATAAGCCCTAATAATTTGTTTTATGGTCCTGAGGATTAGAGTTTTTATAAATTCGTGAGATTTGGATACCAGATGTGTTGTATTCGAGCACAAGAACACATGAATTGTGTACATAGAAGTTTCTCGGGTTTTGATTTTGTATTTTTGTGCGGTATAGAGGTAGAACGCGATGGACGGACGGAGGATAACGGCGAGTCCACGGCCGTGTAATGGCCGGAGAGTGGTCGCGAAGAAGCGGCCTCGTGGAGGTGGTGATGGTTTTGTGAATAGTGTTAAGAAGCGTCAAAGGAGAGAGATTTGTTCAAAGAGAGATCGTTCTTTTAGTATGTGTGATGCTCAAGAGAGATTTAGAAACATACGCTTACATGTTTTAATTTTTATGCATATATATCTGTTATCCATTTCTTCTTTGTTTCAATTTGTTTGATTTTGATTTGTATATGCTAAGTATATTTTGAGTTTAGATCTGTTTTTATATATACTGAGTTTTGGCGGCGGCGGTGGCGGCTGTGACGGTGGCTAGTGGTGGTAGTGCCGGCGTTTTTTTTTTTTTTCTATTTAGTAAGTTGTCAATTTAGTGTATGATATTGTTTATCAGATTTTTTTTGTGGGTGTAAAAAGACAAAAATACCCTTGCCAGTTACTGTTATACTGTAGCGATGGTGGTGATGTGGTGGAATATGATTGGTTGGTGTTGTCCATATTTAGTATATAGTATAGTATAACATATTACTACGTATATATTATTGATGTTAAAGCGAAGGGTATAAAATACTATTAATTTTTTACAACAAAATACTATTAAATACGATACAATTTTACACAAGTTATTTATTTATTTATAGAGTGGATATACCTAAACTTTGCTACAACACTTATAGGCAGTGTACCTAATCGTACAGTAGTGTAGTTTTTAGTAAGTCCGGTTCGTCCACAGAGAACTCGCCAAGTTTAACGCTATATTTTTAAAATTATATTTGTAAATAAATATATATATTGCAATTATTATTATAAGAGGGGGTTTTTATCGTTTAATTACCGGTTTGTCGATTTTAAAACTTTAGTCGCAGTTAAAACCTAATGTAAAATATTAAAAATAAATATAACTTAATTTAAAGCGTAAAGTAAATAACGATAATGAAATTGCGATAAATAAAAATGTGATAAAATAAAATTGCGATAATTAAAGAGAACGATAATTAAAAGTGCAATTAAATAAAATGACAATAAATAAAAGTGCGATAATTAAAAGTGCAATTAAATATGAAATAAAGGAATTATGCTTATTTAAACTTCCGTAATCATGATGTTTGACGTGTTGATTTTAGTTTATTACCATGGGTTAATTGTCCTTTGTCCTGGATTATTCAATATGTCCGTCTGCTTTTTGTCCATAACAGTCCATCAGTCATAAATATAAAGTGCGAGTGTCCTCGTCAAATTATCCTTATATCCGAAGTCAAATATTCCAACTAATTGGGGATTTAAACTGTAACAAGGTTTTAATATTTTGTTAACAATTACACCAAGTGTCCTTGTACACAATTCAACCCTGTTTTAATAATTCCATAGACTATTAATCCATTCCCGTGTCCGGTTAAATGAACGATTATTCGTACATATAAATATCCCGCCCATCGTGTCCGATCGAGTGTATATGGTTATTTATAGGTATGTCCAATTGTAAATCTTTATATTAAATTAACAAACTATCATTTAATTAAACAAATATAAAGCCCATTAATAGCTCATAGTCTAATTTCTACAAGTGTCGTTCTTTTTTTCAAACCCCAATTATGGTACAAAGTCCAATTACCCAATTTTAATATTTTAGTCCAACATCATGATTACTTCGGCTTAAATAAGCATAATAATAACTTAGCTACGAGACATTAAATTAAAAATAACATTAACCATAACTTACAGTGATTAAAAATAGCGTAGCGTTACACGGACAGAATTTCGACTTACACCCTTACAACATTCGCTAACATACCCTTATTATTAGAATTTAAAATTAAAATTAAAATTATAATATAAATATATATATATATATATATATATATATATATATATATATATATATATATATATATATATACGTGAGATAGATAGAGGAAAGATTAGAAAAAGTGTGTTAAATTCGTGCAGAATTCGATGGCTTTTATAGGCCCACGTTGTACTGTAGAGCTCCGCGAGTGCGGATGTCTCCTTCACAAAAGTACCGCGAGTGTGGATGTCTGGAAACCAGCTCACATATTAGATCCAAAATGTGGGCTACGTAAAATTATATTATATAATAATATATATAATTAATTATATATTATATTTTATTCTTATGCATAGTTGACTTGTAATTTTTGGTCCGTCGCGTCGAGCGTTGAGAGTTGACTTTGGTCCCGGTTCTGGATTTTCGAACGTCCTTTAGTATGATTTAATATCGTGTACTTTGCGTTTTGCGTCTTGTACTCTTGTAATTTTGAGACGTTTCTCATCAATAATTTGAACCACTTTGATTGTACTTTGTACTTTTGAGCTTTTTGGTCATTTGCGTCTTCAATTCGTCGAATCTGTCTTATGTCTTCACCTTTTATTATTTAAATGAATATCACTTGTAAATAGAACAATTGCAACTAAAAGCTTGTCTTTCTTGAGGGATAATGCTATGAATTATATGTTCGTTTTTAGCATTATCAAATATTCCCACACTTGAGCATTGCTTGTCCTCAAGCAATATAGTCTTGAAATAAAAATACTAGAATCACTTCTTTATTCTTCACACTTTGTACATCAGTGATTTCTATACGGCGGTATAAACAATGGTAATAACGTTGTGGTTTACAGTCCCACATGACTATGAAAATTTAGATCCTTAAGGAAATTGGATCTTTATGAAAACATTTGATCTTTTGTAAATTCAATCTAGCTTTTACCCTAGATAAATTTTCCGGAATAACCCTTCACCGGTGTTGCAAAATGTTTTTGTGGGTTTGGTGGGTTTCAGATTTGAAAATTTTAGCTTAAAACTTACGGTTTTGTGTCACCCACTTGCTAACCTTGTATTGGGAAAGCAACACGTCCAGTATACTTGTTCCGTATATTACCTTTCGGTAAACTACCGTCCGGTCGTAAATGAAAGCGTTGAACAAGCAACTGTTAAGGCAATGTCCCCTGACATGCTTTTAATTATGGTCTATAACGTGTCGGATGCAATTACTATCCTTTGTAGGAGCAATAGTAAAGCTCACCCTATAGTTTTTCGGTCTGGCACAAGGTCCTGTCTTTGACCATGCTATGCAACCACCGTTCTTACGGTTGACACCCGATTTGGTTCAGGTGACCTAATGAATTCCAGGTGAATTCTTAGGATTTTACGTTCAATGGTAATGAACGCATTGAAAATGGATTTTCAGAAAACAAATTAGTTTGTAATTTTGATCAAAATATTTTCTCGTTCAAGCTCGAGTTTAGATATCATCGAATTCTATGAGTTTGTAATTCTCAATCTTTAATGTCAATCTCTAGGATTGAGTAATATCAGACTTAGAAGCTGATTTTTAATCTTTAAGGAGATTATCCTTTCTGGGGATCTGATTCATTAGTCTTATCCAGCTAATTTGCAAGGCGTCCTCCCCATTTTACGAGACAGATCCTCTCATGGTTAGGATAAGTCTGACCACTTGGCGACCCTGTTTGATGCTGAGGTCCGTGAATTTTCTGCTGATTTTAGTGATGACTTTTCTAGATTTTTTGTCAACCTACAGCTGGTCTGGACGACAACTTCATGACCTAAATCAAGAAGCGCGTGTCTTTTTCGGAAGACTTTACTTCCTTTTAATGATGGAATTGATTCATCGTGTAGATCCATCTTTCTTTCAAATATATTACAGTAAATCGGGTAAAACTAATAAAATTGTCCAAAACAAAAGTATTTTCAATTATTTGTACAAAAATATGTTATATATGTTCAAAATAACTTGGTAAATTTTCCCACACTTTGCTTTTAATTTTTTTTTTCTTTCTTTGCCTTTTTATTGTCCTCTATTCCATTTTAAATGAATTCTAACATTTTAGGTTGTTTCTCAATTTATGTCCTTTCTGAGGTAACAATAATTTCGATGTTGACACCTAGTTTTATCGTTCATAAATATGTATAAACATGATTTTGAGTTCATTTAATTGAAAATTTTGAAAAATTTTACTAGAATTGGGTAGTCAGTATATAAGACTAGGGCTGTTCTTTATTATCAGAGAGCACTAGATTCTAATACAACTACTGCGTTACTAGTATTTTTAATGGTAACCAAGTGTTTTTAGTCTAAAAATTTTAAAAATCTGAAAGAATTTAACCCCTTCCCACACTTAAGATCTTGCAATGCACTCATTTGCAAGAAATCAGTACAATTTAAATTATTGAGGGTGATTAGCGTAGAAAAATGATTAAATTTTACCAAAGTTTTCAAACATATTGGTGTTTGTTTGTTGAATATAAATGGTGCACATCATTTGTTCATTCCGTCTTGTTGTTCATCACATTTGTTTTTCGTTTTTTCGTCAAAAGTAGTAGCTTTTGCTGAACTTAATGCCAGTCTTTGAAAATGCGCTGTTTTACCCTGTTTTGTACATGAGATAAACTACAAACATATATATACATATTTTTGAAGTTGGGTATATCACCCCACATTCAAAAATTATTAAAAATCTAATAAGAAAAGTTAGAAAATTATAAAAACTATTAAAGTATCAAAAGAAATATTAAAAGTATAAAATTACAAGTTACCAAATAAATAAAAATAAAAGTAAAAGAAAATCAGGGTTGATAAGGATGGTGCCAGTAGGGATCCCATTCATAGCCGTATGTACTGTAGAATTCTTGAGCTGTGTCATATGTAGGGTATGGTGGTCGGGTCTGTATATTCCAGGGAAGAAATACGGGCATTGGAGTCGCAATGTAAGTTGCATATATGTGTGCACGATGACTCATGATTTGGTTTTTGATGATACTGCCAATCTTGAAATGCTAGTTGTCTAGCCATTTCATACTCATGATGAGCCATAAAAAGTTGCATTTCTGTCATCTCATTCCCCCCTCCCGCATTACCTTGCTGCTGATCTCTTTCGACCTGTGGATGCGAGCCATCATATGGTGCTGCAGCGTTATGTTTTTCCTTTAAAACTTTAGCACCATGATATACTTTCAAACCAATTGTATCACGGGGTTCCGGTGCTGCAATTATTAATCCCCCCCCCCCGATTTATATCAACACCGAGATACTCAGCAATTAGAGTAACAAATATACCACCTCCTATTATACCATTAGGCCGTATACTCTTAACTATAGATGATAAATAATAACCCACACAATAAGGTATACTCACAGCGATCTGTGGGTCTCGAATACACATGAGATAAAATAAATCATTCTCATTTACTTTCTCTTTGTTCTTACCTCGCTGTGTAATCGAGTTTGCTAAGAACCTATGGATTACTCTTAGCTCAGCTCTATCAATATCAGTATAAGAGTTATTCCCTCCACGAAACCGGTTATGCCTAGTCATTCTACTCCATACACCATTCATATCAAAATTCTCATCAACCCTCCTACCCTCAACTATCAACCTTTGACAATCAGTAGATGCTAGTTCCTCAGGCGTATATATACACAAAGCCTGAGCCATGTCTAGTAGAGACATATGGCGCATCACACCTCCTAATAAAAATCTAATAAAACTACGATCGGTTAAGGTAGATACCCGATCATTTATTTCAATACTACACAATAACTCCACACACCATTCTCTATATACACGCCTACGTATATTAAACAAACGTTCTCAATCAGTAAAAGTAGAATTACCATACCTTTGTGTAAGTAATACTCTGATTGGACCGGCTAATCCAACTATTTCTAACAGTTCCCAATCTATGACTCTAGGTACTTCAACAACATTAGACTGAAGGGTGTGCAAGTTCCTCTGGTATTTTAGATAATCTATTCAATATCGATCAAACCTTAAATTAGGATGTAAATCTGCCAATTCTATATTTGAATATGGAATGTATTGATGTGGTAGATCTTGTATATATAGGTCATTAATCTCCTGTTCTTCTGCATTCTCATGAGGAGCATTGTGAGCCTGAGATGCGGATGAAGATTCACCCCTTTCAGTCTGCAAAACACATTAAACACAATTTTTGTGCATCCAAATATGCATTAGTGTTAGCAAAATCATAAATCAAAACAATTACAATGACATGTTTAATCTATATTAAACTTTATACACATTTTCATAATATTAACAATTCTACACTTTTACAAATGAACACATATGAGAATGTATACAATGTTCTTTAGCTTTTATCTCAAATAACATGTCAAAATAATCATTACTAGCAATTAAACAAGTTCCAATTGGCATTCATATCAATTAAATTGAGTTCATGCATTTTTGACTCAAAAAGTCCACTTTAATTCTTGAAAATCATGTTTAGGATCAAAGTTTTGATCATTTAGCAACTTAAACATGTTACACTACTCAATTTAGTATAAACTAACAACAAAATTCGGCCATAACCCGTTTATATCAAAAAGCCTCAATTTTGCTCAAGAACACAAACCCTAGATTACTCAAAATTTGAAGTTTAAGGCTTCTAATCATGTTAAATAGCATCAATCTAGGTTATACAAGCACAATATACAATCAATTTAAACACAATTACACTAAAAATCATCAAAATCAAATTATGAATATTTTTGTTCAAGAACACTAATAATCCGAATTAAAGGGTGTTTAGATGTAGAAATTACCGATTTTCTTGAGTAACTTCTTGGTAGCAACCTTCTCAACATGATTTTAGCAAAAAATTGGATGTTTATCGGTGAAAAATCGCAATTTTGGGAGTGGTTTTGTGGGTTTTTTTCGCAAAAAATGAGATGGGGTGTGTGGAAACTGGTCTGTTCGACCAGTTTATCTGGGTTGGGATTTCAGACCTCCGTGAGTGCGGTGGTGGGTACCCACAAAGTACCGCGAGTGCTGGTTTTTTTTTTTTATATAAAAACTTTATACTTAATAAAACATATAATTAAATTAAATTTTAAAAATTTGTTTCTTTTTAGGATGAGGGCGTTTCGGATCATCGTCCTAGTCCATCCCTCGACAAAATTTTAAAATTTCATCATTTTTTAAAGCGTTGTTTTAAAAGTAAAGATTTTTGGGTTTTTTAATGTTTTTGGCATACTTTAATTCAATAAGATTAAAAATAATGATAATAAAAGTTCTCGTCCCTCCCTTGGGTAGAGCAATTTCGGTTTAACGACCTAGTTTTCAACTCACGACGAATTTTAAAAATCATATTTTTAACTTAACGAAATAAAGTACATTTTTGTTTTTAAATTCAAACCAAACTTAAATTTAAACTACATAAAATTAAAAATTCATATTATTAAAATTACAAATTTACACCAAATTTATATTATAATTTTGTTTTTATACATACAAACTTATATTAAAAACAAAATATTTTCAAATATTTACAAACTTAAATATGTTGATTTTAAAAAGTTTAAAATAACAATTTAATATTTATATATTAATTTTAAAAACAAAGTAAAAATAAAATTAAAAATCTTTTTGGTCTTTTATCCCACTTTAATCAATCAAATATTATCAAAAATATACGCCCCTCTTTTCGGTAAAGTAATTTCGGCTATATTACCTAGTTTTACTCCTGACGAATTTTTAAAATATTTTGGGTTGATTGATTAAAGATATTTATACCTTAAGAATAAACGGTAAATTTCGCAGTGATGTAATAAATTTTTGTATGATATCAATAATTTCGGTCGCAAAACCTAATTTTATTGAGTACCAATTTAATACTTTATAGCGAACGATTTAGCATTTATTATCAAAAGGTTAAAAGCAATAAAATAAAAATAAAACTGTACATACTTACCTGTGAGATAGAATTCTCAGTGACCTGTTTTAGCCCACTCATAAGATAGTTGGACTAATTGGTTTTCCATAGCTACATAGGCGTAACCTCGAGCATTCAACGTTTTTTCTTCGAAACATATGAACGGTCCATCTCTGCATAAAGTAACGAATTTGGTATTGGAATATGTCTGATTCGTCGAGCATTTTCCTTCGTGTGACCATTTTTCGCATTTGTGACATCTTTCAAGGTGTCGTGCTCTTCTTTTTGCTGCGGATTTTGATTTTCCTTTACCAAAATGTAACTTATTATTTTCGTTCCTAGATTCTTTTCTTACTCCGTCCAATTTACCTCTGATTAATGATACCAATTCACTTGGAAGGGTGTCATTATTACATTTAGTGATCAAAGCGTGTAGCATTATACCATGGTTTAGTTCACAGGAAGTCTTCATCTCGTAAAACCTAAAAAAAATAAAAATTCAGAATGGGGGGAGAAGACTAGTTCTTTAGGGTCTGCTAGGGAAAGACCATTCGGGTTCCATTCTCGGAAACTACACGAAAACAGAAAATCTAACTCTAACAGAAATACATATTATCCTTTAAAGACTTGATTCTCCCCACACTTAGTTAGCTGTGGTGTCGAAATTGTGATTAACTTCATCTTCAACTTCCATTGGACTATCTATGTAATGTTTAACTCTGTGACCATTAACCTTAAATTCAATCCCATTTGAATTTATTAATTCTACTGTTCCGTATGGGAAAACTCTTTTGACTATAAATGGTCCAGACCATCTTGATTTCAATTTTCCAGGAAATAGCTTGAATCGTGAATTGAAAAGAAGAACTCTGTCTCCTTCCTTAAGTTCTTTTGATCTTCTGATTCTTTTATCATGCCATTTCTTCGTTCTTTCCTTATAGATTAACGAATTTTTGTATGCTTCATGTCTTAATTCTTCTAATTCATTTAGTTGACTTAACCGTAGATGTCCAGCTTCATGTAAATCAAGATTACATGTCTTCAAAGCCCAAAATGCTTTGTGTTCAATTTCTACTGGAAGATGACATGCTTTTCCGTAAACGAGTCTAAAAGGTGTGGTTTCAATTGGAGTTTTGTAGGCTGTTCTAAAAGCCCAGAGTGCATCCTCCAATTTCATGGACCATTCCTTCAGATTTGATCCTACGATTTTCTCTAGAATACGTTTTAAAGCTCGGTTGGTATTTTCAACTTGTCCACTTGTTTGTGGATGATAAGCGGTGGAGATTTTATGAGTTATTCCATATCTTTTGAGAACCTTCTCAAGTTGAATATTACAAAAATGAGTACCCCGATCACTTATTAAAGCTTTTGGTGTTCCAAACCTAGCAAAAAGATGTTTTAAAAAGTTGACTACAACTCGTGCATCGTTAGTTGGGAGAGCTTGTGCTTCCGCCCATTTTGATACATAATCAATGGCAACGAGAATGTAGAGATTATTATGAGATTTTGGAAATGGACCCATAAAGTCAATACCCCAAACGTCAAATACTTCACATACTTGAATGACATTTTGTGGCATTTCATCACATTGACTTATTTTTCCGGCCCTTTGACAAGCATCACATGATTTGCAAAGAAGGTGTGCGTCTTTGAAAATTGTAGGCCAATAGAATCCAGCGTCGTAAACTTTTCTTGCTGTAAGTTGAGGCCCATAATGCCCTCATGTTGGTCCTGTGTGACAATGGTTTAAGATTTTACTAGCTTCATTTTCGAATACACATCGGCGTATTATTCCATCGGGACAACTTTTAAACAAATGTGGATCTTTCCAGAAATAGTGTTTTATATCACTAAAGAATTTCTTTCGTTTTTGGTACGACAATCCTTTTTCAAGGAATCCACATACTAAGTAGTTTGCATAGTCTGCAAACCATGGAATTTCATTATAATCTATCTTCAATAGATATTCATCAGGAAAGTTGTCTTGTATGGCCGATTCATTCAGAACTTCTAATTCAGGATTTTCAAGACGAGAAAGATGATCAGCGGCGAGATTTTCTGCTCCCTTTTTATCTCGGATTTCAATATCAAACTCTTGTAAGAGTAAGATCCAACGGATTAATCGTGGTTTAGCATCTTGTTTCGAAAATAGGTATCTAAGAGCAGAATGGTCGGTATAGACCACCGTTTTAGCTAGAACGAGATATGATCGAAATTTATCAAAAGCAAAGACAATAGCAAGGAGTTCTTTTTCAGTAATTGTGTAATTCGTTTGTGCTCCTTGTAATGTCTTACTAGCATAATATATAGGTTGAAATCATTTTTCAATCCTTTGTCCTAAAACGGCTCCCATTGCAAAATCACTTGCATCGCACATTAGTTCAAATGGTAGACTCCAATTTGGAGTTATCATGATCGGTGCATTAGTGAGTTTTTCTCTAAGAATATTAAAAGATTTGATGCATTCATCTGAAAAGATGAATGGAGCATCCTTTTCTAGGAGTTTATTCATAGGAGTGGCAATTTTAGAAAAATCTTTTATGAAACGTCGGTAAAAATCGGCATGCCCTAGAAAACTCCTAACTCCTCTAACATTGGTGGGATGTGGAAGTTTAGCAATTACATCTACTTTAGCTCTATCCACTTCAATTCCTTCCTTTGAGATTTTATGTCCAAGAACGATGCCTTCTTTAATCATGAAATGGCATTTCTCCCAATTAAGTACTAGATTTGATTGTTCGCATCTAATAAGCATTCGTTCAAGATTAACTAGACATGTTTCAAAAGTATCACTGAAGACTGAAAAGTCATCCATGAAAACTTCCATGCATTCTTCTATCATGTCGTGAAAAATTGCCATCATGCACCTTTGAAAGGTAGCAGGGGCGTTGCAAAGTCCAAATGGCATGCGTTTGTAAGCAAAAGTACTATAAGGGCACGTGAATGTGGTTTTCTCTTGGTCCTCGGGTGATATTGGAATTTGAAAATATCTGGAAAAACCATCAAGAAAACAATAGTAACTATTTTCGGCTAATCTTTCCAACATTTGATCAATGAAAGGTAAGGGAAAGTGATCTTTTCTGGTGGTGTCATTTAATTTTCTATAATCAATACAAACACGCCATCCTGTTACAGTCCTAGTAGGAATAAGCTCATTTTTCTCATTTGTGATGACAGTCATGCCACCCTTCTTAGGAACGCATTGAACTGGGCTTACCCATGGACTATCAGAAATTGGATAAATTAAACCTGCATCAAGCAGTTTAATAATTTCTTTCTTAACAACATCTTGCATATTAGGATTTAGTCTTCATTGGCGTTGCACATACGTTTTATGACCTTCTTCCATAAGGATTTTATGTGTGCAATACGAAGGACTTATTCCTTTAATATCATGAATTTTCCATGCAATAGCTGGTTTATGAGCTTTTAGCACAGAAATGAGTTGAGATTTTTCATTTTCAGTAAGAGAAGACGATATTATTACAGGTAATTCAGACTCACCATGTAAATAAGCATATTCCAAATGGTTTAGAAGTGGCTTTAACTCTAATGTCGGTGGTTCTTCTATCGATGATTTATATCGATATCTGTCTTCCTCTTTTAGCATTTGAATTTCTTCTGTTGTTGGTTCATATCCATTAGCCATAAGTGTAGCTAACATTTCAGTTTCATCAATTGGTTCAGTACTTTCTCTTAAAGAACATTCTCCTGTTCCTTGTAATTCTGGAAATTCTTCTAACAATTCTGCATGTGAATCTATAGTTTGAATATAATAACATGTATCATCTGCAGATTGCGGTTGTTGCATAGCTCTATCAACTGAAAAGGTAACACTCTCGTCCTCTATACTTAGGGTCAGTTTCTTACCGAATACGTCTATTATTGCTTTAGCCGTGTTTAAGAATGGTCTTCCTAATATGAGAGGAACTCGAGAATCTTCTTCCATGTCCAACAAAATCTACTGGAAATACTAAAGTACCAACTTTAACTAGCATGTTTTCCATTATCCCTCTAGGATATTTTACTGATCTATCGGCTAGTTGTATGCTTATTCGTGTTGGTTTCAATTCTTCAAGGTCTAGTTTAGCGTATAGTGAATACGGCATTAAATTTATACTAGCACCTAAATCTGCCAATGCTTCTATTGAACTAAGACTTCCCAGAAAACATGGAATTGTGAAACTTTCTGGATCTGATAATTTTTCTGGTATCTTATTCAACAGCACTGCAGAACAATTAGCATTCATAGTAACAGCTGAAAGTTCTTCCATTTTCTTTCTATTTGTGATTAGATCTTTCAGAAATTTAGCATATCTAGGCATTCCTGAAATCACATCAATGAAAGGAAGATTGACATTTATTTGTTTAAACATATCCAAGAATTTGGATTTCTCGGCTTCAAGTCTTTCTTTTCTCATTTTACTTGGGTAAGGAAGTGGTGGTTGGTATGGTTTAACATAAGGTTTAGCCTTAACTGTGTTATCTTCATTAACCTTTTCAACTACCGGTTCTGTTTCCTTATCTTGTTCAGGTTGTGGTTCTTGTGGAGTAGGAATAGCTTCATCAGAAATTACAGGTATTTCAGGTGGTTTAAGTGTAATACCACTTCTTGTGGTAATGGCTTTAGCTGTTTCATTCCAGGGGTTAGCATTTGTATCACTAGGTAGACTTCCCGATTTTCTTTCACCTATTAACCTTGCTAGGTTGCTCACTTCTTGTTCCAAATTTTGAATAGAAGCTTGTTGATTTCTAAATGCTTGAGCATTTTGTTCATTGGTTTGTTTCTGAGATGTGAAAAACTGCGTTTGAGATTCAACTAGCTTCGACATCATGTCTTCTAAATTTGGCTTTTTATCATCGGTTTGTGGTGGTTTATTTTGAAAATTAGGTCTTTGCTGGTTGTAAGTATTATTGGATACTTGTTGATTACTAGGACCTTGTTGGTTGTTGTATGGAACATTTCGGTTATAATTCTGGTTTTGATTGTAGTTTGGTCTTGGCGGTTGATAATTATTCTGATAATTATTTTCAGGCCTTTGGTTTATGTATGAAACATTCTCTCTTTGTTCCATTGTTAGTTCAATACTGAGACAATCTTTTGTCAAATGTGGTCCTCCACACTGTTCACAACTAATTCTTATTGAGTGAATATATTTAGTCATCTTTTCCATTCGTCTCTCGACAGCATCTATCTTTGCGGAAATGAAATCTAAGTCATGGCTAGAATCGGCTCTAGCTGCTTTAGATGATCTAACGATATCTTTTTCTTGGTGTCACTCATGTGAGTGGGAAGCAGTGTTATCAATAATTTTGTAAGCGTCAGTTGCTGTTTTCTTCATAATTGAACCACCAGCTGCTATATCTATGTCTTTTCGTGTAGTGATGTCACATCCTTGGTAGAATATTTGTACTATTTGACAAGTGTCTAAACCATGTTGCGGACATCCTCTCAATAACTTTCCAAATCTTGTCCATGCTTCATATAGAGTTTCATTTGGCTTCTGTGTGAACGTAAAAATTTCTCCTTGAAGTCTTACGGCTTTAGATGCTGGAAAGAATTGTTTAAGAAATTTTTCAACTAAAACGTCCCATGTATCAATTGCCCCTTCAGGTAATGATTCTAACCAATCTTTGGCTTCTCCCTTTAAAGTCCAGAGAAATAACATGAGATATATCTGTTCATCCTCCACTTCTCGGATTTTAAATAGTGTACAGATCCTATTAAAGGTACGAAGATGTTCATTTGGATCTTCCTTCGGCGCACTACTAAATTGGCATTGATTAGTTACCATGTGTAAGATTTGTCCTTTGATTTCATAATCTGGCGCATTAATGTCTGGTTGAGTAATTGCATGACCTTGGCCAGTGCGTTTAGCTCGCATTCGGTCTTCCATACTTAGAGGTTCCAGATTTTCCATAATTGAATTTGTTGAATCTGAATCACTAGAGGATTCTGATTTAATGGTTGGTTCCTCAACAATTTCTGTTTGAATGATTGGTGGTTCTGGAGGAAAGATTAGTGGTTCAGGATCTATGAATTGTCCCTGAATATTCTCCAGATTCTCAATTGTGAGGTCGGGTTCAAAAAATGGATTATCGGAAATTTGAATTGGAGTACTTGGTCGACTTGATAACGATTCTAAAGAAAAATCAACGGCGACAATATTTGCTAGATGTCTTGATCGAGTTACAGGTGGTGAACGTACAAAAGGTGGTGAACGTTTTGCTCGGTGCATTCACTGAATATCCTATTAGTTATAAAAGATAAAAATTATATAAGTTATCAAATTAATAGATTTTTCTGCTTTTGCCCACGTTTCGAATAGGCAATAGATGCAGCAGGGAGCCAGAACCCTTTAAATCGGAAGCTCACAACTCAGCCACTAACAAATCCAACTATTACTACGAAGCAGAAAATTTTGGATGTCTATCAATTTAACCGCTTAAAATAATTTTTCGTTGAATTTTAAAGAAATTTTAGAGAAGAAATAGAAAATTCTAAGCCCTAAAAACTAGAGTGCCGAGAAATAAGAAAGAAAAAGAGCGTATCGAAAAACGTATTAAATTTTTACAATTTAAAGTTGTAAAAAAATACAATTTTTACAAAAATATTATTTTTAAATTAATATTTTATAAAAGTATTAAATTTTATAAGTAATAAAACTAATTAAAACCTAAAAATACAAATTTAATTAACTAAAACTAATTAATATTTTAATTAAACCCTAATTAATAATAATAATTAATTAAACAACCCTAATTTCGTAATTAATGTTGTGATGTTTGACCTGTCAGAGACCTCCGCGAATGCGGATGCCAACTGGCAAAAATTACCGCGAGTGCGGATACCTCAGAAGCAGATCAGATGCAGGTCAAAAAATTCGACAGGTTCTGTTTTTTTTTTTTTTATTATACTTTTTATGTTTTGTTTTTTTTAATTTTCTATTTTTATTTTATAGAAAATGTTTTATAATATAACTAAAACTTATATTTTAAATAAAAATAACTTATTAGTATTTTATAACTAAAAATACCTTCTTCTTTTTTTAAAGACTTAAAGATATATATTTTTTATATTTTTGATATTTAAAACTTATGTAAATATATTTTTACAAAAAAAATAACGTAAAAACTAAATTTTTTTTTAATAGCGTCTCGCTTCGGTGTTAAGTGTTGTTCCCCGGCAGCGGCGCCAAAAATACTTGATGTTAAAGCGAAAGGGTATAAAATACTATTAATTTTTTACAATAAAATACTATTAAATACGATACAATTTTACACAAGTTATTTATTTATTTATAGAGTAGATATACCTAAACCTTGCTACAACACTTATAGGCAGTGTACCTAATCGTACAGTAGTGTAGTTTTTAGTAAGTCCGGTTCGTCCACAGGGAACTCGCCAAGTTTAACGCTATATTTTTAAAATTATATTTGTAAATAAATATATATATTGCAATTATTATTATAAAATGGGGTTTTTACCGTTTAATGACCGGTTTGTCGATTTTAAAACTTTAGTCGCAGTTAAAACCTAATGTAAAATATTAAAAATAAATATAACTTAATTTAAAACGTAAAGTAAATAACGATAATGAAATTGCGATAAATAAAAGTGCGTTAAAATAAAATTGCGATAATTAAAGAGAATGATAATTAAAAGTGCAATTAAATAAAATGACAATAAATAAAAGTGCGATAATTAAAAGTGCAATTAAATATGAAATAAAGGAATTATGCTTATTTAAACTTCCATAATCATGATGTTTGACGTGTTGATTTTAGTTTATTACCATGGGTTAATTGTCCTTTGTCCTGGATTATTCAATATGTAGTGACCCGAACTTTTCCATGTTTATATATATATTAAATGAAATTGTTATTTACATGATTAAGTATTTCCAACATATTAAGCAATCAAACTTGTTAAGACTTGATTAATTGAAATAGGTTTCATATAGACAATTGACCACCCAAGTTGACCGGTGATTCACGAACGTTAAAACTTGTAAAAACTATACGATGACATATATATGGTTATATATATAGTTAACATGATTTTATTATAAGTATGTATCTCATTAGGTATTTTAACAATGAGTTATATACATAAAAATGAGACTATTAATTTAAGAAACTCGAAAACGATAGATATAACGATTATCGTTATAACAACGTCTTACTAGGTACATATGAATCATATTAAGATATTGATACACTTGGTTAATTATGTTAAATGATAAGTAAATATATTATTAAGTGTATTAACAATGAAATACATATGTAAAAATAAGACTACTAACTTAATGATTTCGAAACGAGACATATATGTAACGATTATCGTTGTAACGACATTTAACTGTATATATATCATACTAAGATATATTATATATCATAATATCATGATAATATAACAATTTAACATCTCATTTGTTATAATAAACAATGGGTTAACAACATTCAACAAGATCGTTAACCTAAAGGTTTCAAAACAACATTTACATGTAACGACTAACGATGACTTAACGACTCAGTTAAAATGTATATACATGTAGTGTTTTAATATGTATTCATACATTTTTGAAAGACTTTAAGACACTTATCAAAATACTTCTACTTAACAAAAATGCTTACAATTACATCCTCGTTCAGTTTCATCAACAATTCTACTCGTATGCACCCGTATTAGTACTCGTACAATACACAGCTTTTAGATGTATGTACTATTGGTATATACACTCCAATGATCAGCTCTTAGCAGCCCATGTGAGTCACCTAACACATGTGGGAACCATCATTTGGCAACTAGCATGAAATATCTCATAAAATTACAAAAATATGAGTAATCATTCATGACTTATTTACATGAAAACAAAATTACATATCCTTTATATCTAATCCATACACCAACGACCAAAAACACCTACAAACACTTTCATTCTTCAATTTTCTTCATCTAATTGATCTCTCTCAAGTTCTATCTTCAAGTTCTAAGTGTTCTTCATAAATTCCAAAAGTTCTAGTTTCATAAAATCAAGAATACATCCAAGATTGCAAGTTTACTTCCAAGTTTTCTAAATCCATTCCAAGTAATCATCCAAGATCAAGAAACCTTTGTTACTTACAGAAAGTTATCTTTCTAATACAAGGTAATAATCATATTCAAACTTTAATTCAATTTCTATAACTATAACAATCTTATTTCGAGTGGAAATCTTACTTGAAATTGTTTTCGTGTCATGATTCTGCTTCAAGAACTTTCAAGCTATCCAAGAATCCTTTGAAGCTAGATCTATTTTTCTCATTTCTAATAGGTTTATCCAAGGAACTTGAGGTAGTAATGATGTTCATAACATCATTCGATTCATACATATAAAGCTATCTTATTCGAAGGTTTAAACTTGTAATCACTAGAACATAGTTTAGTTAATTCTAAACTTGTTCGCAAATAAAAGTTAATCCTTCTAACTTGACTTTTAAAATCAACTAAACACATGTTCTATATCTATATGATATGCTAACTTAATGATTTAAAACCTGGAAACACGAAAAACACCGTAAAACCGGATTTACGCCGTCGTAGTAACACCGCGGGCTGTTTTAGGTTAGTTAATTAAAAACTATGATAAACTTTGATTTAAAAGTTGTTCTTCTGGGAAAATGATTTTTCTTATGAACATGAAACTATATCCAAAAATCATGGTTAAACTCAAAGTGGAAGTATGTTTTCTAAAATGGTCATCTAGACGTCGTTCTTTCGACTGAAATGACTACCTTTACAAAAACGACTTGTAACTTATTTTTCCGACTATAAACCTATACTTTTTCTGTTTAGATTCATAAAATAGAGTTCAATATGAAACCATAGCAATTTGATTCACTCAAAACGGATTTAAAATGAAGAAGTTATGGGTAAAACAAGATTGGATAATTTTTCTCATTTTAGCTACGTGAAAATTGGTAACAAATCTATTTCAACCATAACTTAATCAACTTGTATTGTATATTATGTAATCTTGAGATACCATAGACACGTATACAATGTTTTGACCTATCATGTCGACACATCTATATATATTTCGGAACAACCATAGACACTCTATATGTGAATGTTGGAGTTAGCTATACAGGGTTGAGGTTGATTCCAAAATATATATAGTTTGAGTTGTGATCAATACTGAGATACGTATACACTGGGTCGTGGATTGATTCAAGATAATATTTATCGATTTATTTCTGTACATCTAACTGTGGACAACTAGTTCTAGGTTACTAACGAGGACAGCTGACTTAATAAACTTAAAACATCAAAATATATTAAAAGTGTTGTAAATATATTTTGAACATACTTTGATATATATGTATATATTGTTATAGGTTCGTGAATCAACCAGTGGCCAAGTCTTACTTTCCGACGAAGTAAAAATTTGTGAAAGTGAGTTATAGTCCCACTTTTAAAATCTAATATTTTTGGGATGAGAATACATGCAGGTTTTATAAATGATTTACAAAATAGACACAAGTACGTGAAACTACATTCTATGGTTGAATTATCGAAATCGAATATGCCCCTTTTTATTAAGTCTGGTAATCTAAGAATTAGGGAACAGACACCCTAATTGACGCGAATCCTAAAGATAGATCTATTGGGCCTAACAAACCCCATCCAAAGTACCGGATGCTTTAGTACTTCGAAATTATATCATATCCGAAGGGTGTCCCGGAATGATGGGGATATTCTTATATATGCATCTTGTTAATGTCGGTTACCAGGTGTTCACCATATGAATGATTTTTATCTCTATGTATGGGATGTGTATTGAAATATGAAATCTTGTGGTCTATTGTTACGATTTGATATATATAGGTTAAACCTATAACTCACCAACATTTTTGTTGACGTTTAAAGCATGTTTATTCTCAGGTGAATACTAAGAGCTTCCGCTATTGCATACTAAAATAAGGACAAGATTTGGAGTCCATGTTTATATGATATTGTGTAAAAACTGCATTCAAGAAACTGATTTCGATGTAACATATTTGTATTGTAAACCATTATGTAATGGTCGTGTGTAAACAGGATATTTTAGATTATCATTATTTGATAATCTACGTAAAGCTTTTTAAACCTTTATTTATGAAATAAAGGTTATGGTTTATTTTAAAAATGAATGCAGTCTTTGAAAAACGTCTCATATAGAGGTCAAAACCTCGCAACAAAATCAATTAATATGGAACATTTTTAATCAATAAGAACGGGACATTTCACAATATGTCCGTCTGGTTTTTGTCCATAACAGTCCATCAGTCATAAATATAAAGTGCGAGTGTCCTCGTCAAATTATCCTTATATCCGAAGTCAAATATTTCAACTAATTGGGGATTTAAACTATAACAAGGTTTTAATACTTTATTAACAATTACGCCAAGTGTCCTTGTACATAATTCAACCCTGTTTTAATAATTCCATAGACTATTAATCCATTCCCGTGTCCGGTTAAATGAACGATTATTCGTGCATATAAATATCCCGCCCATCGTGTCCGATCGAGTGTATATGGTTATTTATAGGTATGTCCAATTGTAAAATCTTAATATTAAATTAACAAACTATCATTTAATTAAACAAATATAAAGCCCATTAATAGCCCATAGTCTAATTTCTACAAGTGTCGTTCTTTTTTCCAAACCCCAATTATGGTACAAAGCCCAATTACCCAATTTTAATATTTTAGTCCAACATCATGATTACTTCGGCTTAAATAAGCATAATAATAACTTAGCTACGAGACATTAAATTAAAAATAACATTAACCATAACTTACAGTGATTAAAAATAGCGTAGCGTTACACGGACAGAATTTCGACTTACACCCTTACAACATTCGCTAATATACCCTTATTATTAGAATTTAAAATTAAAATTATAATATAAATATAAATATATATATATATATATATATATATATATATATATATATATATATATATATATATATATATATATATATATATATATATACGTGAAATAGATAGAGGAAAGATTAGAAAAAGTGTGTTAAATTCGTGCAGAATTCGATGGCATTTATAGGCCCACGTTGTACTGTAGAGCTCCGCGAGTGCGGATGTCTCCTTCACAAAAGTACCGCGAGTGCGGATGTCTGGAAACCAGCTCACATATTAAATCCAAAACGTGGGCTGCGTAAAACTATATTATATAATAATATATATAATTAATTATATATTATATTTTATTCTTATGCATAGTTGACTTGTAATTTTTGGTCCGTCGCGTCGAGCGTTGAGAGTTGACTTTGGTCCCGGTTTCGGATTTTCGAACGTCCTTTCGTATGATTTAATATCGTGTACTTTGCGTTTTGCGTCTTGTACTCTTATAATTTTGAGACGTTTCTCATCAATAATTTGAACCACTTTGATCGTACTTTGTACTTTTGAGCTTTTTGGTCATTTGCGTATTCAATTCGTCGAATCTGTCTTTTGTCTTCACCTTTTATTATTTAAACGAATATCACTTATAAATAGAACAATTGCAACTAAAAGCTTGTCTTTCTTGAGGGATAATGCTATGCAGTATATGTTCGTTTTTAGCATTATCAATTATATTATTATATTATATATTATATATTATATTATTATATATTATATATTATATATTATATACCTATATACTAAAAGCCACCAAAATTTTTGTAGTTTCAATTGTTTTAAATTGTCATTTTAAGTTTGTGTTCACACTGCATTCGGTCCCTCACCTTTGCCTCAATTTACACAACGACCCCTCAAGTTTACATTTTCTTAGGGTAAAAAGTGTAAATATACATTTTTATTAAAATAAAAGAAACTAATTTCACCCGAATTTTTAGCGGGCCCTATCTTCTCGCTCGGTGCGAGTTAAATTTTTCCGAGCCCACCGTTCAACTAAAAAAAATCATACGAACACAACGGACTAACTATACGCGAAACGGGCACTTCAAAAAAAAACGCTCAATGCCTCGGACTATATTCAATACATATACACACCTATAATACGCTCCGTTAACTATGAATACGCAACCCAAAAGCCCCGCGGCATCGCGCGGGCTCCTTTTTCTAGTTTGTTACTAATTGATACGAGTATTTAAAAAGGGCAGTAGTGTAACTCTAATAAACAATCGTAAGTTGGTGATGGAGGAGTAATGAAGGTGGAGAGAGTAGAATGAATCATCTGCAATACACAGTAGGTGTAAAAGACATTAGTGTAAGGGCAGTTTGGCCATTGTAGATGTATTCAACATACATGTAAACATATGATTGGGCTAGTGTTAAAAATAAAAAATGGAAAAGAAAAGAAAAAGACATTTAAGGATCTAACTAATATTACTATTCATGGAGTTTTCCTTTCAGATAAGGGAAAAATAATACGAATTGCCGGCTAAGCTTTGAAACAAAATGTATATAAATGTTTTATGATGTTAAATAGTACCATTTAGATCAGATTCAAAAATTACTATCTCTATACGGAATACGGAAATTGTAAGAAGAATGAATATTATTGCTCGTAGATTAATTTAAATGTGTTGCCAAGGATATCAAAACGTTATTCACTACCTGATGCGTTCGTGCGATATACATATTTTACCCTCTAAATTTATATTTGATTTAAACACTACAATCAAGCACACACAACTAACGAGCACTTAGAACTCGGTTATTATAGCACTTTGATGTAAGTATTCTTATCAAGTTCGTCCCAAGAGACACGGTGTAAGTCGGATATTTGAAACTATCAATTGTCCTAGGGTTTGTTTGATTGTGGGGGTTTCGATTGATATCAACTAACAACTAAAACTTGCACAATTAAACAAACCTAAATTTATCAATTAAACTAGTGACAAGAAACAAGTAGTGAAGTATTAAGACTTAAAACAAATTAACTAAGACGTGTTCACTTATCTAATCATCTCTATGTTTAGCTTGCCCCGTTTTGCTTATATTGCTATCTCATTAGTTGTCGAACTATTAAATATTTAGCATCACTACTAAACCTCAAATCAAATGATACTCCACGAATTCACATAAGCTTTATATCTTAAGATCGAGTTAAGCATGATTTGGTCATTGAGATTGAGCTTAGGTTAAAATCACTTAAGACCTCCAACTATCGAAATCACTTAAAATAATCAGCATTACTATGTTGACTAGAGGCCAATTGAAAACCAACCTAGATCAAGAACACAATCACTTGCAATTCCTAAACTAGTTGTCTAGATCACCTAAGGTGTTGAAGCACATATTGATTCACTTATCAAATCACTAAGAGATCTACACAACATATGTAATCAAAGTCAAGCCTAAAACAAACTCATAGTAATGGATCTTTAGCCAACTCAACAATACATGATCATATAATTTATTCAAACAATAATAATCAATTGATTTGGGGCAAACACTAGCATTAAATATTCATAGATAAACAAACACAAGAGATTTAGCCAATCATATCTAAAATTAAACTAATAATAAGCACAGAAATGTAAATCATCACCATCTTCAAGTTATTACAAGTAATCAATGCTAAATATGAAAAGTAAAGTGAAGATTACAACTCAAAATGTAAAGAAGATGAAGATCTAAGCAAAACAATGATGAATCTTGAGATAGCTTCCTTGAATCCACCCTTAAACACCAATGGATGATGAAATTAGGGTTTAGTATGTGAAACTTGGACATTAAGCAGCTGCTCCCAAAGATGCATATGAAAAATGACCTAATCTCGTTCCTTTTATAGTGCAGAAAATCTGGGTTGAAACAGCGTCAGGAGCGCCGCTTTTACTTCTGGAGCGGTGCTTTTGGCTTAGTGAGGAACGGCGCTTTTGACTTTGGAACGCCGCTTTTGGCTCTGAACAGGGGCGGCGCTTTTGTTGAGGAGCGACGCTTTTGGCTGATCAGGAGCGACGCTTTTGACATTTAGAATGGCGCTTTTGCTCACTGAAGAAAAATGGAGACAAATCGTGCATAATAGCGCCGCTTTTCCTTCTGGAACGGTGCTTTTGTGCCTTCAGGAGCGGCGCTCCTTCACAGGAGCGGCGCTTTTGGAGCTGTTTCCTGCACTTGTCATTTTCTTAGCCAATTTTGCCCATGATTTGGTCAATTTTACACCAAATCAACTCATTAGCCCTTAATTTACCAATTAGCTCAATAACACATTAAATAAGCTTCGAGATAGTCAAAAAAACCGAGCAAAGTGAGGTAGATATCGCGAAATAAAAAATATATAAATGGAGCGATATCACTACCTAAAAAAAAAGATATAATCTATCTTATTTAAGAGATATCATGATCATGATGCTAATCAATATTCAAAAATGATATATCGAGCATTTTTTTAATGTTTTGGGTATAATTTATAATGTGGGCTCTTTATCCTATAATAATAATAATAATAATAATAATAATAATAATAATAATAATAATAATAATAATAAAAATAATAATAATAATAATAATTATTATTATTATTATTATTATTATTATTATTATTATTATTATAATTATAATAATAATAATAATAATAATATAATAATAATAATAATAATAATAATAATAATAATAATAATAATAATAATAATAATAATAATAATAATAATAATAATAATAATAATAAAACCCAATCCCACTTAAGTGAAATACGAAGAGGTAAGATGTAGACAATCTTTCCTCTATCTTAAAATAAAGAGTATTCATTTTCTCACCCAGAGTCAAACAACTCAAGAGTAGAGAAAATCATCACTCTTAATCTTCTATAGATAGAGAGATTGCTTCCGAAAGAACAGCCAATAGTAGGCTAAAAAAAACAAAAAAAAATGTGAGACTCCACAAAAATTGTAGATTCAAATTTTAATTGGTTTTAAACATGTCTGAAATTCAATTTAGGCTCTAAGTAACAGTCAAAGCGTCAATAAATCGACGTTTGCTGTTGACTCGAGTAATAGAGCCAATGCTATTTATCAAAAAAAAAAAAAAAAAAAAAAGAAAAACTTATAAAGTGGGCTATAAATAATAGCGATAGCTATTTTAGTCTGGACTGTTAGGATATGTAATACGAGTACTTCGTAATGGATTGTGTGCTCTTTATAAAAAAGAAAAAAAGAAAAAACACTTATAAAATGGGCTATAAATAGATACCAATAGCTATTTTAGTCTGGACCGTTAAGATATGTAAATGTAATACGAGTACTTCGTCATGGGTTTGTTGTATAAAAGGATGGCCCAAATAAGGTGGACGTGATAATGACGAAGGGTCACGTGATACTGATGACTAGTTGACTAGATATAAGCGATACGAGGAAACAAAAGCGGCCGTGATTTTGGTCTGTTGTTGTAGGGAAACGGTCAAATCAAATTTTCATCACTAAAATCCACAAATACAAACGTTATCCTTTATTTTATCCTTTCAAGGCAAACGCAAATATCCAAATTTGAGATCATAATCTTTGGTTTTTTATTTTTATTTTTGGAAACAAAAATAATTAATTTATACTGTAACAGAATAATTTTACATATAATAGTTAGGGTGCATAAAATATAAAATATTTTAGCATAAAGACAATAAATACATTGATACATTGATTTGAATTTGAAGTGACAATAATTAGCAAATTATTAACAAATGCAAACGTTTTGTGCACGTTAACAACAATCTTAAACAGTATTATCTAGAATAATTTTTAAAAAGGTCTATAAACTTTTTTTTTTTGTTTTTTTGGCAAAAGAAATTATATTATTACCATAACCCAACACACACAAGGATCAAAATCCAAACCAAATACATAAAAAAATACAAAGGCAAACAAAGCCTAAACACCTAACATCAAAAAAGCAAAAATACTATCAATGCTTTTCCCCACTCCACTGCACCTTCCAAATTCGTTCAACCTGACTGACAGCAACAGAATTTTTGACTTTCAAAGTCAAAAGTTTCACCCGAATATATTCCTTAGCAATATCCACAAGCTCTTTCACTTCTCTCTTATTGCCTTTAAACAATCTTTGATTTCTCTCCTGCCATATATAGGATACTGTAGCTGCTAACACCAATCTTGTCACAATGCTCCAAATTTGATTCTTACCAGGAACTTTGGACATCACTTCCATAATATCATTCAGCTTATTGGGTATACCTTTAAAGATCAGATTATCTTTCATCAGATTCCAGACCTTGAAAGAATAAGAACACTCAAAGAATAAATGGTTTATAGAATCTGCTTCTTGATCACATAACAAGCATTTAGAGTCTTTTTTCAAACACCATCTCTGCAATCTCACCTGTGTAGGTAATCTGTCCCAAACATCAAGCCATAAGATAAAAGCATGTTAGGTATTAGTTAGCTATACCACACAACATGATGCCATGCTTGAATAGTGTTGGTTTATTTTGGCTAGTAGAAGATATGTTTATCCCACATTGGTGGGAGGAAGATGTGAGGGGTGAGTGACTTGGTTATATAAGAGGGGCTAAGTCTTCATTCCAAATCGCACCAATCAATACACTTTAAGTATTTGATTATTTCTTTCTTTCTTACCCTTGTTTGAGAGTTGTATTAGTTAAATATTTTGGAGAGTGTAGTTGGCTTAAGAGAGTCGTCTATATCATTGTAACAATTTGTGATATAGTGTATTTTCTCTCTTTGGGGGCCGGTGGTTTTTCTCCTGTTTTGGAGTTTCCACGTTAAATCTTGTGTTGTGTATTGTTCTTATTTCTTTACTATTATTGTTGGGCTGGGTGGCAGGAATTAGTGAGACCGTAATTTCCCAACAACTGGTATCAGAGCGTCAGGTTTGACTAGGGTCTCGGTTATAGTAGTCGGAGTATGCTCTGTGGTTGCCACGGGAGTGGATCGTCCACATCAGAAACGAGTTCTATTGATCGTATAGGGTATCTGGTTAGACAATATTTTTTCTGATTCGTAGTAATAGTTGGATTTGTTAGTGGCAAGTTGTGGATTTCCGATTTAAAGGGTCCTGGCTACCTGCTACATCTTTTGGCTATTCGAAACGTGAGCAAAATCAGAGAAAGTTGTTGTCTATAGGATACGGATACGATGTCGAAGTTCAGTCTAATGAGGTTTGATGTAGAGAAATTTGATGGGATGATCAATTTTGGCTTATGGCAGGTTCAAGTCAAGGATGTGTTGATTCAGTCCGGTTTACACAAGGCTTTGAAGGGTAAACCCACCCTTGTTCCTGGCAGTGATTCTAGCAGTAAGTTCGATGAAGAAGAATGGGATGATATGGATTTGAGGGCAGCAAGTGCGATTCGTTTGTGTCTTGCAAAGAACGTGCTTGCAAATGTGCACGGGTTATCAACGGCAAAGGAGCTTTGGGTTAAACTAGAGCAGTTGTACCAGGGCAAGGGCATCTCAAATCGGTTGTGTCTTAAAGAACAATTTCATACTCTGCGTATGGATGGGGGTTCAAAGATTTCAGATCATCTAAGTATTCTTAACGGTATTGTTTCAGAACTGGAGGCTATTAGAGTTAAAACGGATGATGAAGATAAAGCTTTGAGGTTGATATTATCTTTATCATCGTCTTATGAACACATGAAACCTATTTTGATGTATGGGAAGAAAACTCTGAAGTTTGAAGACGTTACTAGCAAGCTCCTATCCGAGGAGAAAAGACTGGAAGGTAACGGGGTCTCGTCATCAGGAGATACGATAGTGTTGTGTTCGGATAGGCAGAAGAGAAACTCTAGAAAGAATCTGACATGCTGGAAGTGCGGGAAGACTGGACATGTAAGGGTTAATTGTCCCGGTGGAGCTAATCCGGCAAATGGCTCCAAAGACGCTAACATTGTCTCCGTTGTTACGGAGAGTGACGAATTCCTCTGAAGTCACGTCATCCTCATGGTGTGTCCGCGCCACCGTGGAAAGGGATGTTCGTTAGCGGTTCCACAATTACACATGGGCATTGGTTTGGCGTTTGATGCAGGCTGTGTGGTGGAAACTGATGTTGTAGCTGATGGGACTTTCGGGAAAGCCAAACAAGGAAGTTGCACCATAAAGTTTCAGCTGGTTGTTCAACAACATGTGCCGAGGTGAAATGCTTGGAATGTGATATTCTAAGTGCTATACTCTTAATGGTGGAGTATGATAATTCTTGTTAAGAGTTATGATTGTCTGTGATGATAATGATTGTCGGTTTAGACAATGTTTGATGAAGATGCAAGTTTTGTCTCTTGGGAGATAATGTCAACGGCATGAAGATGAGGATCTTGAAGTTGTCGTCGAGGAAGCGTCTACATCGGTTATCCTTGCAATGTGGAAGCATGGTTATCTTCTTCTATCCAAAAGGTGGAGATTTGTTGGTTTATTTTGGCTAGTAGAAGATATGTTTATCCCACATTGATGGGAGGAAGATGTGAGGGGTGAGTGACTTGGTTATATAAGAGGGGCTAAGTCTTCATTCCAAATCGCACCAATCAATACACTTTAAGTATTTGATTATTTCTTTCTTTCTTACCCTTGTTTGAGAGTTGTATTAGTTAAATATTTTGGAGAGTGTAGTTGGCTTAAGAGAGTCGTCTATATCATTGTAACAATTTGTGATATAGTGTATTTTCTCTCTTTGGGGGCCGGTGGTTTTTCTCCTGTTTTGGAGTTTCCACGTTAAATCTTGTGTTGTGTATTGTTCTTATTTCTTTACTATTATTGTTGGGCTGGGTGGTAGGAATTAGTGAGACCGTAATTTCCCAACAAATAGGTCTATAAACTTTACTCATTTATATTTTTTATTCTTTCTAAACAAATAAAATAAATAAGTTTTTAACGAAAATAAAAAAAATTATACATGCATAAATATTATATTTTCAGTAAAAACATAATGGATTAACATAAAGTCAAAAGTTACAGTTTTAATATAATAACGACACAGATATAAAAATTTTAAATGAATTACTAAAAGCTCAAATTATCGTTTTTCTAAATCTAATTATAATCATCCGGATTATAAATATGAAATAAAGAGATACAAATAATAATATAGAATGATTATTTCGGCAACACCGTCTTAATGATGTTGAGGGCACTGTTCGAGGAAAAAGTAGGCCTCCTTATAGACATTAAAATTTTAATATATGTAAGACAATATTACTATTAAAATTATCAATATAAAAAAAGTTTCAAAACAAGCGTAACAAATTATTTTATTTACATATAATTAAAAATTTTGTTTCAATACTATTCTGTTATTGCACATAAAAATATGCATTATTATTTTTCAAAAGTTTGGACCCCTACAAAATTTTGGACCCATTCAGTCATACAGTGCACATATATCGAAGACGTCTGTACATTTGGGTGGTCTCATTTAATGAAAATAGAAACTTGTTTTACTTGCAAAATTCACTCAACTTTTATCTACAAATATTTATCATGATCGATTGTGACAAATCATTATTGACAAATCGTTATTGACAGTGTATCAAAATCCAATTTAAGTATAGATTGTCGTAATCACAATACACTTGGAGTAATAGAAAAAATATTTCATTAACACGTATGAAATTGAATTCATCGTCATAACAATTTAATTTACTCTCCATTTTTCGTCCAGAAATTATAATTTTTCATTAATAACTGAAATTAGAGTTAATGAACTAAAATGAATGGAGCTTAATGTAATAAGTCATCGAAGAATGTTTAGTTTTTACTTATTAAATAAAACATATTTTAAGAAAAAATATCAAAAAATGTGATTTTAGGTAACTACCTAAAATAATTTCTATATATACTATTTGTCACCGCTAATTTGGTCGTTTATATAGTGTATAACAACCCAACTTTTTCGATCATTTTTAAATTTAACGATCGTAGGAATAACGAACTTGAAACTTAGGTTGTCCAAAGTAAACAAACTTGGTTAGAAAACCGAAACTATTTCTTTTAAGAAAGTAACGAACTTAGGTAACGAGGTTACCTAAACTAACAATCATGGGTCATCATCAATAAATATTTAACGAAGAACTAACACGAATAAAATGTGCGGGGACTAGAGTGTACATTTGATAAAATAATAAAAATCAAATAAATATATAAATATTTAAAAATTTCCGAAAATAAAATAATAATAATAAATAATAATCGGCCAAAGATAAATAAATAAAATAAAAATAGAATTTAATAAATAAAATGTATTAATTAAATCCTAATTCTAGAATAATCCTTAAACCTTCTCTTGAACACTCCTAACATCACTCAAACACTAAAACCTCCTAACACTAAAGTCCTAATATTTTTCAAAGTTCTAAGAGATAACTCCTAAACTAATCCTAATCCTAATCACAAAAGATAAAGACTAATCCTAATCTTAAACCCAATTTCTAGATTATTCCTAAGCAATTAGAGTTGTGTTCAAACTCTAATATATCACTCTATAAAAGGAGCCTCAAGCCTCTCCAATTTGCATTCACAAATTTCCAAACCACAAGTAAAAACCTCCCTTTTTCCTATTGTAATTTTCGGCAACTCACCCCCCACCATCACCACTTTCGGCCGCCACCCAACACCCACAACCGCCGCCTGTTTTGCTGCATTTTTGCAGCCTAGCAACACCACCATTACGCAGCTTTTTGCTGCAGTTTCTGCCCCAAAAACAGCACCAAAACCGCAGGTTTTAGGCTGCTACTGTTGCCGCCTTTTTGCTGTTTCTGTCCGCCACCATCTGCAGCTATTTGCTGCTATTTTTGACCACCAAACGCCACCACCAACCGCCCAAAACAGTCCCTATTTCGCTGCTGCTGATCACCGCCAGGAACCACCACAAACCGTCACTGTTTGGTTGCTTTTTGCTGCTATTTTTCCATGTTGCTGTTCGGTTTCATCACCACCCTCAAACATCACTTTTTGCTCAATTAAACCCTCCTAAGGTACCTTGTTAACCCATGAACTAATAATACTTTTTATATGTTTAAATTATTTAAGTTTATGTTAATGAATGTGATAAATTGTAAGGTTTATTAGTATGGATTAAGAACACTTGAAGATGATAAACTAATGATGATTATGAATATGTTAAGAAAATAAAAGAATGCATGCATGCATGCATGCATGCATGCGTATGAATATGTATATGTATTTAATGTATGAACAAGAATATAAATATATACACATGTAAGTATGTTATGAATATATCATGATGAAGATTATATAATTAATATAAAAGATGATGATTATGAAGAATAAAGTATTATGATTAAGATATTATTATGATGGCATATATGTATGTATGATAAGTATTTAAAACATAATTACACCTAATACTAAGATACTAACTAAAAGTGAGAGTATTATAACTTATAAACTTAAATTAGATTATAACACCCTAACTTAACTAAATTATTATATACACGAATAATTATTAAATATATAACATATCGTGTAAATATCATGTTGTATTCCTATACACACAATTGAAAGTATTAAAATACATATGAATTATATAAGTATGTAATGAACTATAATCACAAACTGAAAACGTATGACTTTCACGAGACTCACCGCTACTTACGGTCATGGATGGTGTCTAGGTTGCCAGTTTGGGATATGGTTGTGGATCTCGAATGTCACGACTTAAAGTCGGATCAAGAGTCCTGGCCCCCGGTTACATCTGGCTATCTATTGACTTACTTGATAGCAACGAGAATCGTTTAGTTATGTAACATCTAAACTGTGAGAATAGTTAACATTGAAAATTCTTAAAAGGAACACCGGTAATATATATATGAACACATATATCAAACACATAACTATAATGATGATGATGATGACCATGATGATCCAACTAACTTAAACCTAATGATGATAGGTTGACAACTTTGAACCATCGCTGCTATTTGCTATCACACTGTTACTGTGCTCATAAGGTGAGTCATAGCCTCAACTTTTTAATTGTTTTATAAACTATTTTCGGGGTGAGAATACATATCTTTTTCTGTTTTACAAGTAGACACAAGTGCTAAACTTGTAGTGACCCGAACTTTTCCATGTTTATATATATTAATTGAGATTGATATTTACATGATTAAATGTTTCCAACATGTTAAGCAATCAAACTTGTTAAGACTTGATTAATTGAAATATGTTTCATATAGACAATTGACCACCCAAGTTGACCGGTGATTCACGAACGTTAAAACTTGTAAAAACTATATGATGACATATATATGGATATATATATATTTAACATGATACTATGATAAGTAAACATATCATTAAGTATATTAACAATGAACTACATATGTAAAAACAAGACTACTAACTTAATGATTTTTAAACGAGACATATATGTAACGATTATCGTTGTAAAGATATTTAATGGATATATATCATATTAAGAGATATTCATACATGATAATATCATGATAATATAATAATTTAAAATCTCATTTGATATTATAAACATTGGGTTAACAACATTTAACAAGATCGTTAACCTAAAGGTTTCAAAACAACACTTACATGTAACGACTAACGATGACTTAACGACTCAGTTAAAATGTATATACATGTAGTGTTTTAATATGTATTTATACACTTTTGAAAGACTTCAATACACTTATCAAAATACTTCTACTTAACAAAAATGCTTACAATTACATCCTCGTTCAGTTTCATCAACAATTCTACTCGTATGCACCCGTATTCGTACTCGTACAATACACAGCTTTTAGATGTATGTACTATTGGTATATACACTCCAATGATCAGCTCTTAGTAGCC
Organism: Rutidosis leptorrhynchoides; assembly: GCF_046630445.1. Taxonomy (NCBI): domain Eukaryota; kingdom Viridiplantae; phylum Streptophyta; class Magnoliopsida; order Asterales; family Asteraceae; genus Rutidosis; species Rutidosis leptorrhynchoides. The sequence continues at coordinate 605,456,090 of NC_092334.1, forward strand.
CATGTGAGTCACCTAACACATGTGGGAACCATCATTTGGCAACTAGCATGAAATATCTCATAAAATTACAAAAATATGAGTAATCATTCATGACTTATTTACATGAAAACAAAATTACATATCCTTTATATCTAATCCATACACCAACGACCAAAAATACCTACAAACACTTTCATTCTTCAATTTTATTCATCTAATTGATCTCTCTCAAGTTCTATCTTCAAGTTCTAAGTGTTCTTCATATATTCTACAAGTTCTAGTTATATAAAATCAAGAATACTTTCAAGTTTGCTAGCTCACTTCCAATCTTGTAAGGTGATCATCCAACCTTAAGAAATCTTTGTTTCTTACAGTAGGTTATCATTCTAATACAAGGTAATAATCATATTCAAACTTTGGTTCAATTTCTATAACTATAACAATCTTATTTCAAGTGATGATCTTACTTGAACTTGTTTTCGTGTCATGATTCTGCTTCAAGAACTTCGAGCCATCCAAGGATCCGTTGAAGCTAGATTCATTTTTCTCTTTTCCAGTAGGTTTATCCAAGGAACTTAAGGTAGTAATGATGTTCATAACATCATTCGATTCATACATATAAAGCTATCTTATTCGAAGGTTTAAACTTGTAATCACTAGAACAAAGTTTAGTTAATTCTAAACTTGTTCGCAAACAAAAGTTAATCCTTCTAACTTGACTTTTAAAATCAACTAAACACATGTTCTATATCTATATGATATGCTAACTTAATGATTTAAAACCTGGAAACACGAAAAACACCGTAAAACCGGATTTACGCCGTCGTAGTAACACCGCGGGCTGTTTTGGGTTAGTTAATTAAAAACTATGATAAACTTTGATTTAAAAGTTGTTATTCTGAGAAAATGATTTTTATTATGAACATGAAACTATATCCAAAAATTATGGTTAAACTCAAAGTGGAAGTATGTTTTCTAAAATGGTCATCTAGACGTCGTTCTTTCGACTGAAATGACTACCTTTACAAAAACGACTTGTAACTTATTTTTCTGACTATAAACCTATACTTTTTCTGTTTATATTCATAAAATAGAGTTCAATATGAAACCATAGCAATTTGATTCACTCAAAACGGATTTAAAATGAAGAAGTTATGGGTAAAACAAGATTGGATAATTTTTCTCATTTTAGCTACGTGAAAATTGGTAACAAATCTATTCCAACCATAACTTAATCAACTTGTATTGTATATTATGTAATCTTGAGATACCATAGACACGTATACAATGTTTCGACCTATCATGTCGACACATCTATATATATTTCGGAACAACCATAGACACTCTATATGTGAATGTTGGAGTTAGCTATACAGGGTTGAGGTTGATTCCAAAATATATATAGTTTGAGTTGTGATCAATACTGAGATACGTATACACTGGGTCGTGGATTGATTCAAGATAATATTTATCGATTTATTTCTGTACATCTAACTGTGGACAACTAGTTGTAGGTTACTAACGAGGACAGCTGACTTAATAAACTTAAAACATCAAAATATATTAAAAGTGTTGTAAATATATTTTGAACATACTTTGATATATATGTATATATTGTTATAGGTTCGTGAATCAACCAGTGGTCAAGTCTTACTTCCCGACGAAGTAAAAATCTGTGAAAGTGAGTTATAGTCCCACTTTTAAAATCTAATATTTTTGGGATGAGAATACATGCAGGTTTTATAAATGATTTACAAAATAGACACAAGTACGTGAAACTACATTCTATGGTTGAATTATCGAAATCGAATATGCCCCTTTTTATTAAGTCTGGTAATCTAAGAATTAGGGAACAGACACCCTAATTGACGCGAATCCTAAAGATAGATCTATTGGGCCTAACAAACCCCATCCAAAGTACCGGATGCTTTAGTACTTCGAAATTTATATCATATCCTAAGGGTGTCCCGGAATGATGGGGATATTCTTATATATGCATCTTGTTAATGTCGGTTACCAGGTGTTCACCATATGAATGATTTTTATCTCTATGTATGGGATGTGTATTGAAATATGAAATCTTGTGGTCTATTATTATGATTTGATATATATAGGTTAAACCTATAACTCACCAACATTTTTGTTGGCGTTTTAAGCATGTTTATTCTCAGGTGATTATTAAGAGCTTCCGCTGTTGCATACTTAAATAAGGACGAGATTTGGAGTCCATGCTTGTATGATATTGTGTAAAAACTGCATTCAAGAAACTTATTTTGTTGTAACATATTTGTATTGTAAACCATTATGTAATGGTCGTGTGTAAACAGGATATTTTAGATTATCATTATTTGATAATCTACGTAAAGCTTTTTAAACCTTTATTGATGAAATAAAGGTTATGGTTTGTTTTAAAATGAATGCAGTCTTTGAAAAACGTCTCATATAGAGGTCAAAACCTCGCAACGAAATCAATTAATATGGAACGTTTTTAATCAATAAGAACGGGACATTTCAGTTGGTATCCGAGCGTTGGTCTTAGAGAACCAGAATTTTGCATTAGTGTGTCTTATCGAGTTTGTTAGGATGCATTAGTGAGTCTGGACTTCGACCGTGTTTACTTGAAAAATGATTGCTTAACAAATTTTGTTGGAAACTATATATTTTTAACATGTGAATATTATGTGATATATTAATCTCTTAACGCGTTTGATATTATGTGATAGATGTCTACCTCTAGAACAAGTCCCATTGACTCACCTAATAAAAATAATGAAGAGTCAAATATAAATTGGAATGATTCGTGGACTGATTCACAAGTTCCCGAAGAGGAACCGGAAGAAGAGTCGGAACCGGAAGAAGAATCGGAACCGGAAGAAGAATCGGAACCGGATGAAGAAATAGAACCGGTGGGGGAAATAATAAAACGGTTAAGTAAAAGAAAATTCTCAACCAACCGACCAAGGTTAATTATGGTCAATGGTGTTTCCGCCAAGGAAGCAAAATATTGGGAGGATTACCAATTCTCCGATGAATCGGATTCCGACGAGAATTCCGATGATGTTATAGAAATTACCCCAACTGAATTTAAAAAGGCAAAAGAAAATAATAAGGGAAAGGGCATAAAAATAGAGAAATCTAATTCCAACCCCGATGAACTTTATATGTATCGTCAACCCCCGAAGTCCTTAAGTTGTAACAATGACCCGGGAACCTCTAAACCACCAGGTTTTTCTAAACCAATGTGGAAAACGACGGCTCGTATTAGGGGAACATCATATATCCCTAGAAACTTGGCAAAACGAACCAAAACCGAAGAAGAAGAAGAAGCAAGCGAGTCGGAATAAGATAGTTGTATTCGTGTGGTGTAATATATGTAATATAGCGTGCTTATGCTTTATGATATATGTAAAAATTGCTTGTATTAATAAGTATTTTTTTTATGAATCTAACTCTTGTCTATTTTACAGTATAAAAACACAAAATGGATAGACAACCCAATATTTTAAGAGACCTACCCGGAGACATGATTGATGAAATCTTGTCTAGAGTCGGTCAGAATTCTTCGGCACAACTATTTAAGGCGAGATCAGTTTGTAAGACATTCGAAGAACGTTCCAAGAATGCCTTGGTTTATAAAAGGCTTTCGTTCGAAAGATGGGGGATATCACATTGGGAAATCCATAAGTTACGATGTGTTTACTTTGACGCATATATTGCGGGGAACCCAAATGCTATTTTACGCAATGGGTTAAGAAATTATTTTGACTCAATATATCCGAATATTGGACTTCGTGATTTAGAAAAAGCGGCTAACATGCAACATAAAGAAGCATGTTATGCTTACGGATTAGTAATGTTCGCTTCTCACCAAAGTGAGAACAAGAACATTGGGCTACAACTATTAAACAAAACGTTTCCAGAAGTGACGGAGTCGGTAATTGGGGTAAGAAATGAGGTTTTTAGATTGTTACGGGATTGTTGGACATTACGTAACCCTCGTCCCTTTGACGAAGTTACAACACGCTGTCTTATCAATGGCCATAACGGTTATGTTCCACAAGACCAAGGATGGGAAGTAATCCTAGTAAAACCAGAATGCATGACTTGTTTCTGGATGTATGAATTACGTGTCTTTATTGCCTTTGCTGAACGACTTGTGTACTAGCTAGAATTATCTTCACAACCATCTTGTATCAAATTTATTGTGTGCTATATTTCATGCTATATGTAAAATAAGCGGTATTGTAAGTTTGTAAAATATTGTGTAAAAGTTTGAACGCGAAATATTATTATAATCAGTTTTTCATATAGAATTGTAGTAGTTGAATTGTATATTAGCTACTAAGTATGAACTTAACGGGTAGGTACTACCCGAATTTAAACTTATAAAACGCTAATATGAAGAAAAAGCTTTTATAAATGAGTTCATATTATGCTACGAAATACTATTAACTACTCTTAATATTCTGTTTGATTAACTTGTTCCATTTGACTATTTTGAAGGAAATGGCACCGACTACTCGACACACCGTGAATATGAATGAAGAGGAATTCCGTACTTTTCTAGCTTCAAACATAGCCGCAGTACAGGCTGCGCTACATACCAACAATAACCTTGGATCTAGCAGTACAGGAAATCGTGTAGGATGCACCTACAAAGAATTCACTGCCTGCAAACCTTTGGAATTTGATGGAACCGAAGGACCGATCGGATTGAAACGGTGGACCGAGAAGGTCGAATCGGTGTTTGCCATAAGTAAGTGTACTGAAGAGGACAAAGTAAAGTACGCTATGCATACCTTCACAGGTTCTGCGTTAACATGGTGGAATACCTATCTAGAGCAAGTGGGACAAGACGATGCGTACGCACTACCGTGGTCAGCATTCAAGCACTTGATGAACGAGAAGTACCGTCCCAGAACCGAGGTCAATAAGCTCAAGACAGAACTTAGAGGGTTACGAACCCAAGGATTTGATATTACCACGTACGAAAGACTATTCACAGAATTGTGCCTATTGTGTCCGGGAGCATTCGAAGATGAGGAAGAGAAGATCGACGCGTTTGTGAAAGGATTACCGGAAAGAATCCAAGAAGATATAAGTTCACACGAGCCCGCCTCCATACAACAGGCATGTAGAATGGCTCACAAACTAGTGAACCAGATTGAAGAAAGGATTAAAGAACAGACTGCTGAAGAGGCCAATGTGAAGCAAGTCAAAAGAAAGTGGGAGGAAAACGGTGATAAGAATCACCAATACAACAACAACAGCAATTACAACAATAATCGCAACAATTATCCCAACAATCGCAACATCAATCGCAACTACAACAAACGGCCCAACAACAACAACAACAACAACAACAACAACAACAGCAACTACAACAATCATCCCAATAACAATAATAACCACAACAACAACAACAATCAGAAGCAGCTATGCCAAAGGTGTGAAAAGTATCACTCGGGGTTCTGCACCAAATTTTGCAACAAGTGTAAAAGAAATGGTCATAGCGCGGCGAAGTGTGAGGTCTACGGACCAGGGGTTAATAGAACGAAAGGAACAAATGGTGTCGGAACAAGTAATGGCGGAGCAAGTAGTGTCGGAGCAAGTTATGCCAATGTAGTTTGTTATAAATGTGGAAAACCGGGCCACATTATTAGAAATTGCCCGAACCAGGAGAACACGAATGGACAAGGCCGCGGAAGAGTTTTCAATATTAATGCGGCAGAGGCACAGGAAGACCCGGAGCTTGTTACGGGTACGTTTCTTATTGACAATAAACCTGCTTACATTTTATTTGATTCGGGTGCGGATAGAAGCTATATGAGTAGAGATTTTTGTGCTAAATTATGTTGTCCATTGACGCCTTTGGATAGTAAATTTTTACTCGAATTAGCAAATGGTAAATTAATTTCAGCAGATAATATATGTCAGAATCGAGAAATTAAACTGGTTAGCGAAACATTTAAGATTGATTTGATACCAGTAGAGTTAGGGAGTTTTGATGTGATAATCGGTATGGACTGGTTGAAAGAAGTGAAAGCAGAGATCGTTTGTTACAAAAATGCAATTCGCATTATACGAGAAAAAGGAAAACCCTTAATGGTGTACGGAGAAAAGGGCAACACGAAGCTACATCTTATTAGTAATTTGAAGGCATAAAAACTAATAAGAAAAGGTTGCTATGCTGTTCTAGCACACATCAAGAAAGTACAAACTGAAGAAAAGAGCATCAATGATGTTCCCATTGCAAAAGAATTTCCCGATGTATTTCCGAAAGAATTACCGGGATTACCCCCACATCGATCCGTTGAATTTCAAATAGATCTTGTACCAGGAGCTGCACCAATAGCTCGTGCTCCTTACAGACTCGCACCCAGCGAGATGAAAGAACTGCAAAGCCAATTACAAGAACTTTTAGAGCGTGGTTTCATTCGACCAAGCACATCACCGTGGGGAGCTCCTGTTTTGTTTGTCAAGAAGAAAGATGGTACATTCAGGTTGTGTATCGACTACCGAGAGTTGAACAAACTTACCATCAAGATCCGCTACCCACTACCGAGAATCGACGACTTATTTGATCAACTACAAGGCTCGTCTGTTTATTCAAAGATTGACTTACGTTCCGGGTATCATCAAATGCGGGTGAAAGAAGATGATATTCTAAAGACTGCTTTCAGAACACGTTACGGTCATTACGAGTTTATGGTCATGCCGTTTGGTTTAACTAATGCACCAGCTGTGTTCATGGACCTTATGAACCGAGTGTGTGGACCATACCTTGACAAGTTTGTCATTGTTTTCATTGATGACATACTTATTTACTCAAAGAATGACCAAGAACACGGTGAACATTTGAGAAAGGTGTTAGAAGTATTGAGGAAGGAAGAATTGTACGCTAAGTTTTCAAAGTGTGCATTTTGGTTGGAAGAAGTTCAATTCCTCGGTCACATAGTGAACAAAGAAGGTATTAAGGTGGATCCGGCAAAGATAGAAACTGTTGAAAAGTGGGAAACCCCGAAAACTCCGAAACACATACGCCAGTTTTTAGGACTAGCCGGTTACTACAGAAGGTTCATCCAAGACTTTTCCAGAATAGCAAAACCCTTGACTGCATTAACGCATAAAGGGAAGAAATTTGAATGGAATGATGAACAAGAGAAAGCGTTTCAGTTATTGAAGAAAAAGCTAACTACGGCACCTATATTGTCATTGCCTGAAGGGAATGATGATTTTGTGATTTATTGTGACGCATCAAAGCAAGGTCTCGGTTGTGTATTAATGCAACGAACGAAGGTGATTGCTTATGCGTCTAGACAATTGAAGATTCACGAACAAAATTATACGACGCATGATTTGGAATTAGGCGCGGTTGTTTTTGCATTAAAGACTTGGAGGCACTACTTATATGGGGTCAAAAGTATTATATATACCGACCACAAAAGTCTTCAACACATATTTAATCAGAAACAACTGAATATGAGGCAGCGTAGGTGGATTGAATTGTTGAATGATTATGACTTTGAGATTCGTTACCACCCGGGGAAGGCAAATGTGGTAGCCGATGCCTTGAGCAGGAAGGACAGAGAACCCATTCGAGTAAAATCTATGAATATAATGATTCATAATAACCTTACTACTCAAATAAAGGAGGCGCAACAAGGAGTTTTAAAAGAGGGAAATTTAAAGGATGAAATACCCAAAGGATCGGAGAAGCATCTTAATATTCGGGAAGACGGAACCCGGTATAGGGCTGAAAGGATTTGGGTACCAAAATTTGGAGATATGAGAGAAATGGTACTTAGAGAAGCTCATAAAACCAGATACTCAATACATCCTGGAACGGGGAAGATGTACAAGGATCTCAAGAAACATTTTTCGTGGCCGGGTATGAAAGCCGATGTTGCTAAATACGTAGGAGAATGTTTGACGTGTTCTAAGGTCAAAGCTGAGCATCATAAGCCATCAGGTCTACTTCAACAACCCAAAATCCCAGAATGGAAATGGGAAAAAATTACCATGGATTTCATCACTAAATTGCCAAGGACTGCAAGTGGTTTTGATACTATTTGGGCAATAGTTGATCGTCTCACCAAATCAGCACACTTCCTGCCAATAAGAGAAGATGACAAGATGGAGAAGTTAACACGACTGTATTTGAAGGAAGTCGTCTCCAGACATGGAATACCAATCTCTATTATCTCTGATAGGGATGGCAGATTTATTTCAAGATTTTGGCAGACATTACAGCAAGCATTAGGAACTCGTCTAGACATGAGTACTGCCTATCATCCACAAACTGATGGGCAGAGCGAAAGGACGATACAAACGCTTGAAGACATGCTACGAGCATGTGTTATTGATTTCGGAAACAGTTGGGATCGACATCTACCGTTAGCAGAATTTTCCTACAACAACAGCTACCATTCAAGCATTGAGATGGCGCCGTTTGAAGCACTTTATGGTAGAAAGTGCAGGTCTCCGATTTGTTGGAGTGAAGTGGGGGATAGACAGATTACGGGTCCGGAGATTATACAAGAAACTACCGAGAAGATCATTCAAATTCAACAACGATTGAAAACCGCCCAAAGTCGACAAAAGAGCTATGCTGACATTAAAAAAAAGATATAGAATTTGAAATTGGAGAGATGGTCATGCTTAAAGTTGCACCTTGGAAAGGCGTTGTTCGATTGGGTAAACGAGGGAAATTAAATCCAAGGTATATTGGACCATTCAAGATTATTGATCGTGTCGGACCAGTAGCTTACCGACTTGAGTTACCTCAACAACTCGCGGCTGTACATAACACTTTCTACGTCTCGAATTTGGAGAAATGTTTTGCTAAAGAAGATCTCACTATTCCGTTAGATGAAATCTAAATCAACGAAAAACTTCAATTCATCGAAGAACCCGTCGAAATAATGGATCGTGAGGTTAAAAGACTTAAGCAAAACAAGATACCAATTGTTAAGGTTCGATGGAATGCTCGTAGAGGACCCGAGTTCACCTGGGAGCGTGAAGATCAGATGAAGAAGAAATACCCGCATCTATTTCCAGAAGATTCGTCAACACCTTCAACAGCTTAAAATTTCGGGACGAAATTTATTTAACGGGTAGGTACTGTAGTGACCCGAACTTTTCCATGTTTATATATATTAATTGAGATTGATATTTACATGATTAAATGTTTCCAACATGTTAAGCAATCAAACTTGTTAAGACTTGATTAATTGAAATATGTTTCATATAGACAATTGACCACCCAAGTTGACCGGTGATTCACGAACGTTAAAACTTGTAAAAACTATATGATGACATATATATGGATATATATATATATATATATATATATATATATATATATATATATATATATTTAACATGATACTATGATAAGTAAACATATCATTAAGTATATTAACAATGAACTACATATGTAAAAACAAGACTACTAACTTAATGATTTTTAAACGAGACATATATGTAACGATTATCGTTGTAAAGACATTTAATGGATATATATCATATTAAGAGATATTCATACATGATAATATCATGATAATATAATAATTTAAAATCTCATTTGATATTATAAACATTGGGTTAACAACATTTAACAAGATCGTTAACCTAAAGGTTTCAAAACAACACTTACATGTAACGACTAACGATGACTTAACGACTCGGTTAAAATGTATATACATGTAGTGTTTTAATATGTATTTATACACTTTTGAAAGACTTCAGTACACTTATCAAAATACTTCTACTTAACAAAAATGCTTACAATTACATCCTCGTTCAGTTTCATCAACAATTCTACTCGTATGCACCCGTATTCGTACTCGTACAATACACAGCTTTTAGATGTATGTACTATTGGTATATACACTCCAATGATCAGCTCTTAGCAGCCCATGTGAGTCACCTAACACATGTGGGAACCATCATTTGGCAACTAGCATGAAATATCTCATAAAATTACAAAAATATGAGTAATCATTCATGACTTATTTACATGAAAACAAAATTACATATCCTTTATATCTAATCCATACACCAACGACCAAAAACACCTACAAACACTTTCATTCTTCAATTTTATTCATCTAATTGATCTCTCTCAAGTTCTATCTTCAAGTTCTAAGTGTTCTTCATATATTCTACAAGTTCTAGTTACATAAAATCAAGAATACTTTCAAGTTTGCTAGCTCACTTCCAATCTTGTAAGGTGATCATCCAACCTCAAGAAATATTTGTTTCTTACAGTAGGTTATCATTCTAATACAAGGTAATAATCATATTCAAACTTTGGTTCAATTTCTATAACTATAACAATCTTATTTCAAGTGATGATCTTACTTGAACTTGTTTTCGTGTCATGATTCTGCTTCAAGAACTTCGAGCCATCCAAGGATCCGTTGAAGCTAGATTCATTTTTATCTTTTCCAGTAGGTTTATCCAAGGAACTTAAGGTATTAATGATGTTCATAACATCATTCGATTCATACATATAAAGCTATCTTATTCGAAGGTTTAAATTTGTAATCACTAGAACAAAGTTTAGTTAATTCTAAACTTGTTCGCAAACAAAAGTTAATCCTTCTAACTTGACTTTTAAAATCAACTAAACACATGTTCTATATCTATATGATATGCTAACTTAATGATTTAAAACCTAGAAACACGAAAAAAAACCGTAAAACCGGATTTACGCCGTCGTAGTAACACCGCGGGCTGTTTTGGGTTAGTTAATTAAAAACTATGATAAACTTTGATTTAAAAGTTGTTATTCTGAGAAAATGATTTTTATTATAAACATGAAACTATATCCAAAAATTATGGTTAAACTCAAAGTGGAAGTATGTTTTCTAAAATGGTCATCTAGACGTCGTTCTTTCGACTGAAATGACTACCTTTACAAAAACGACTTGTAACTTATTTTTCTGACTATAAACCTATACTTTTTCTGTTTAGATTCATAAAATAGAGTTCAATATGAAACCATAGCAATTTGATTCACTCAAAACGGATTTAAAATGAAGAAGTTATGGGTAAAACAAGATTGGATAATTTTTCTCATTTTAGCTACGTGAAAATTGGTAACAAATCTATTCCAACCATAACTTAATCAACTTGTATTGTATATTATGTAATCTTGAGATATCATAGACACGTATACAATGTTTCGACCTATCATGTCGACACATCTATATATATTTCAGAACAACCATAGACACTCTATATGTGAATGTTGTAGTTAGCTATACAGGGTTGAGGTTGATTCCAAAATATATATAGTTTGAGTTGTGATCAATACTGAGATACGTATACACTGGGTCGTGGATTGATTCAAGATAATATTTATCGATTTATTTCTGTACATCTAACTGTGGACAACTAGTTGTAGGTTACTAACGAGGACAGCTGACTTAATAAACTTAAAACATCAAAATATATTAAAAGTGTTGTAAATATATTTTGAACATACTTTGATATATATGTATATATTGTTATAGGTTCGTGAATCAACCAGTGGCCAAGTCTTACTTCCCGACGAAGTAAAAATCTGTGAAAGTGAGTTATAGTCCCACTTTTAAAATCTAATATTTTTGGGATGAGAATACATGCAGGTTTTATAAATGATTTACAAAATAGACACAAGTACGTGAAACTACATTCTATGGTTGAATTATCGAAATCGAATATGCCCCTTTTTATTAAGTCTGGTAATCTAAGAATTAGGGAACAGACACCCTAATTGACGCGAATCCTAAAGATAGATCTATTGGGCCTAACAAACCCCATCCAAAGTACCGGATGCTTTAGTACTTCAAAATTTATATCATATCCGAAGGGTGTCCCGGAATGATGGGGATATTCTTATATATGCATCTTGTTAATGTCGGTTACCAGGTGTTCACCATATGAATGATTTTTATCTCTATGTATGGGATGTGTATTGAAATATGAAATCTTGTGGTCTATTATTATGATTTGATATATATAGGTTAAACCTATAACTCACCAACATTTTTGTTGGCGTTTTAAGCATGTTTATTCTCAGGTGATTATTAAGAGCTTCCGCTGTTGCATACTTAAATAAGGACGAGATTTGGAGTCCATGCTTGTATGATATTGTGTAAAAACTGCATTCAAGAAACTTATTTTGTTGTAACATATTTGTATTGTAAACCATTATGTAATGGTCGTGTGTAAACAGGATATTTTAGATTATCATTATTTGATAATCTACGTAAAGCTTTTTAAACCTTTATTGATGAAATAAAGGTTATGGTTTGTTTTAAAATGAATGCAGTCTTTGAAAAACGTCTCATATAGAGGTCAAAACCTCGTAACGAAATCAATTAATATGGAACATTTTTAATCAATAAGAACGGGACATTTCAAAACTTACATTCTATACTGAGTTATAACCGAAAATCCCTTAGCTTTGGTAATTAGTAACTACTGGTTATAAGAACTGGTGGGCGCGAATAGGTGTATATGGATCCATAGGGCTTGACATCCCCGTCCATCCGAGTTAGAAACTAACCTAAACTTAACGGGCGTATACTATTTGAGGTGGTACATTTTGGTTAGGTGTACGTAACAACAAGGGCACTAAACAAATGTTAAGGCTTAGTTACCGGGTGCTCAAACTTATAGAATCTTTTTTTATTTTTAACGATGCTTGCGAGCATGCAAACGAAATCTTGTGGTCTACACTCTACACTTTATACTACCTAAACCTATGATTCACTCAACCTTCGTGTTGACATTTTTAGCATGTTATTCTCAGGTAATCTACTTTAGCTACGCTTCCGCAATAAAAGAAATGTTAGAGGTCAAGCATGAAAACTAAGGATTAAAGCATATAGAGTACGAAGACTGGACTTTGACCTCTGGTAATACAGTATGTCAAGGCACATTTTGACGGGGTATTACATAGTGCAAAACTACATTCCAATTTACAAATTAAGTGACATGTTACATATTTAGCCCTTATAATTTTATTATATTAAACATTTAGCCCTTCCACTATTAGTGTTTCCTACAAACTTGGAGAGGATAAAATGTAAGTTTCAAAATAAAATCCACCCAAATTTTTTGACGGGATTTATCTATTTGTTCACCGCAACTTAGGTTTATCCGTCATCACCGTTCAACTCGAAATAATATTACGAACAAAACGCAACTAATTATTTTCGAAACGGACGTTCTTTTTTTAAGGAAACATTTTAATGTGTGTGTGTGTATATATATATATACACACACACACACACACACACACACACACACACACACACACACACACACATATATATATATATATATATATATATATATATATATATATATATATATATATATATACTATCTATAGTTTTTATTAAAATCCTAAAATGATGATGTCATTGTTAGACTATTTCCTTTGTTAAGAAAAAATCAAAAATAAAAAGAAAAAAATCTAAGCCATCTTGATGATGTCATTAACATTAATTAAATATTTTATTATTTATTTAGGGTTTTTATCATATATACCCTTCTTAACTTTAATAATAACATATTTACCCAATTAAATATGATTATATCATATGAGCCTATTTTAAACATATAAACTCATCATATTTACTCATTTATTCAATCTTAATGTGATACGTCTTTATGGCCTAATTTTTTTTTATTTTTTTTAGCGGCAATTATTCATGCTTGCTTTTTTTTTCTTCTCCGAACTATGTACTATGCTATTAACTACCATAATCAATACATGCTAATCAACTAATTCTCCTCAACGGTATAAAGCTATTATAAGGTGAGAATATATAATGTGATCACTATTAGTTATCTTTATATATCTTTAGCTGACTGAATTTTTTTTTATTGTTGTTAATTTCTCTTAATTGATAGACTACGGATACTATAAATCATGTTTCGTCAAAAAATTGATATGTATATCTAACTAATTACAATTGTTTACTTCTTTTGCTCACATCACCAGTAGCACTTCAGTTATTGTTTTGACCAACAATATGATGAGATAACAATACTGATTTACATACATATACAACGATATTACTACAATAATGAAAACTTTAACACCCCGCCAAATTTTCATCTGACGACGTGTCAATTCAGGTCCCACAGTTAACAGTTACGCCCTCTATATGAGACGTCTAAAACAATCGCATTTAATTTTTATTTAAAAAAATATTAACTTTCAAAAACATAAGTCAATAATGCCAAAATAGAAACACTATTATGATCGTAACCACAAGCCAATAGTATTTAAACAGTATAAAAGTTTTAAATGCGAAAGTAAATAATGTTCTTTAAGATCAAATGCTGACTCCACGGCCAGTCATGCAGCAAACACAGCGGAAGCATATCTCTTAAGGACCTGAGAACAACAACACGCAAAAACAGGTCAACAAATAATGTTGGTGAATCTAAAGGTTTAAAGTAATGTAACAGTATCTGAAGAAAAACAGTTATCAGAAAAATAGTTTGATTTCCTTGACCACGAGATTCTATCGTTGCATACACCGAGCACCTGAATACTAGCAATGACCCGAGTATAGATGCCACTATACCCGCCTTTACCTCCTAAAATGTTATACACCTGTACGAGTGTATCTAATGTTCAAAATAAATGCACCACTGCTTTTATAGTGGGTGAGGTTATCAACCTAACGGATTCGTCCATCTAAATTGTGCTTACACCGATGGTATTAAAAGTATTCAAGCTAGAGGCTTTGTGTACAAACTCATTATGCATATGTGTAGTACTCATGCCAATATAAAAGTAATTGAAAACGTAAATGTAACATCTTGTATTCTCATCCCTGAAAACATGTAAAAAGCGGGACTGTTGACTCACCTTCGAATAAGCTCGGAATGAAAGACAAATGACTTGTACGGTTTAGACCCGAGTAATGTAACCTAAGTATACGTATGTAGGTTGGTCAATATATGTATCTTACATGAGTGTGGTTTCATAGTGTACATTGTCTTATTGCTCGACTCGACGCGTTTAAAAGTAAAAGTCAACTATATCATGCAAGTCAAACAAAGTCAACCGAAGTCAAACCGAAAGTCAAACTTGGTCAAAGTAGTCAACTAAAGTCAACATCAGTAGGTTCATGTCAAATATTGGTCAATAAGTCAAACCTAAGTCAAACAATACGTTTTAGTTCATGAATGATCATTTTCACAATTTCAGTTTATCGTCATGCACAAAATTTATGAACACGTAGCATACTTAGCACATTATATCATAGTACAAAATTCAAGTAAACATGACAAACTCCAGATCATAAATATACTTAAATTCGATTCCAAAAAGTCCAGCTAGGGACTCATACGACAAATAAAAGTCAGGAATCAGAAGAGATACATTTGGGGTTTGCCAAGTCAGTTTCTGACTCGCACTGATTTCATTTTGACTATAACCGGAGTTAGGAACATGAAATTGATACAAGACCAGTGGCCATAGTTCAAGGACAAATCAAAGTAACATATATAAAAAATCTAGCAACTTTTGTTTAGCCAATTGATACAGTTCATTCGTGCAAGTTGAACATTCAGTTTTTAGCTCAAATCAGAATTCACATAAAGTATGGCTCTATTGTGCCCAATGCATAAGGTTTCATAGATTGACATAAACTAACAATAAGTCACATATCATGTTAATTTTCACTTTCCATAATCATACATTCTCAAAAAATATACAAAATTCACAAAGTACAAAACCGTGTTCAATTTACAGATTCAATTCTCATTTAGTTAGTCACATTTGCATATGATTATCCGAAGATCTACATACAATTAACATATGATATCTACATGAAAGATGAATTAATTTTTGTCTACTTTTCAAATATGTAAAGCTTTAATCACAGAAGTTAGTAAATTTTATCATACAAGGTTATTTTCATGCAAGTGCTGTATAAAACTACTTTTACACTAATTCTAGCATATCTCGGGCTATACATAAGCAAACGACATGATATCCTAGTCTAACTTGAGTGTTTTTAAATTATCTTTCCAGTGGTATAAGTCTCACATGCCAATTCGTTTTCTATCAATATCAGATTTCTGATCAAGCATCAAAAACACAACGATAATTCAAATCGACATAACTTAATCATACGGAAACGAAATCAAGCGAATCCAAAGCCTAAACTCAATAGTTTTTGGCAAGGAATCTGATTATAATATAATAATTAACATTTGAAAAACTTAATTTTTTCTGATCAAACAAATACAAATTCGTTTTTAAACCCTAGCGCATCAAACAATCAAAATAACGATTACAATTAACACGTACGCGTATAGATTTGAGCAATTGACAACATAACTATGAAACTATAATAAAATTCAGATTTTAAGAATTAGGGTTTAGCTAAATATACCTTAGATCAACAATCAAAGCACACCAATACGTAGAGGATAACGCGAATTGCAACTTTTGTTCTTGAGGTTTAATCAAAAATTGAGTTTGAGTGTGTGTGTGTGTGTGTGTGTGTGTGTGTGAGTTGGGCGACGGCCAAAGGAAGGGAGGGAGCCAAACAAATCGACTGGAATAATAGGGTAGGAATTATGGCAGTGTTTAATCCTCACAAATTAATTTATAATAAACCCTAGTTTTACAAATTAGCACATAAGTCCCTAAAATTATCAAAAATTAAAATATAAGGGGGGGTATGGGGAGGGGTCGGCTGAATATGGCCCATGGAAGTGTTCCCGGGCTCTCGTTTTGCAATTCAGTGTAATCGTGGTCCGTTTTAAGTGTCGTTTAGTCGTACCGAAGGCCCGGAACGCTAACCCGATCGTTAAACGCAACCAATTGTCTAATTTATTAAAAAACCCAATAAATTAAATATTTTAAAAAGTTAATAATTAATAAAATTAATTATTAAAATAAACCCGAGCGTTTCGTTGCTCAAAAAGCTATTATCAAAATCGTATCATTTTTATCGTATTTCATTATCCGAAATATTTATTTGAATTAATATCAACCCATATCAGTTATTAAAACCCTCCGAAGATCAAGTACGCAATTAATACACGTAAACGCATAAAAGTTAAATAATCGCCATTAAATAAACTAACAGAAGGTTAACGGAAGTAACGAAAAAATCAGGGTTGTTACATTACCCACCTGTTATTGAAAATTTCGTCCTGAAATTTTAGTGATCATCCGCTGAACTAGTTTCCTCGGGAAACAACTGCGGATACTTCAGCCTCATCTGGTCTTCACACTCCTACGTGAACTCTGGTCCTCTTCTCGCGTTCCACCAAACTTTAACGATAGGAATTCTGCTTTGCTTCAACTACTTGACCTCATGGCCCAAGATTTCAACAGGTTCCTCAATGAAATGAAGTTTGTCGTCGATACGTAGTTCCTCCAGAGGAATAATCAAGTTATCATCGGCTAGGCACTTCTTTAGATTGGATACATGGAAAACGTCATGAATACCGCTGAGTGTTTATGGCAGTTCCAATCTGTAAGCTACTGGTCCAACTCTTTCAGTTATCTCAAACGGTCCAACATATCTAGGACTCAGTTTACCTCGTTTCCCAAATCGTACAACACCCTTCCAAGGTGATACCTTAAGCATAACCTTGTCACCAACTTGGAACTCTATGTCCTTCCGTCTAACATCGACGTAACTCTTTTGATGACTTTGAGCCATTCTCAATCGTTCCTGAATCTGTAGAACTTTCTCAGTTTTCTCCTGAATAATCTCAGGACCTGTCAACTGACTATCTCCCAACTCGCTCCAACAAACAGGAGATCTACACTTCCTTCCATACAATGCCTCGAAAGGTGCAGCTCTAATGCCCGCATGGTAGCTGTTATCAGCTAGTGGTAAATACTTATCCCTTCCGTTTCCGAAATCAATGACACGCGCTCTCAACATGTCCTCAAAAGTCTGAATAGTTCGTTCGCTCTGGCCATCCGTCTAGGGGTGATATGCTGTACTCATATCCAAACGGGTCCCCATTGCTTTCTCTAAAGATTTCCCAAAACCTGGAAGTAAATCTACTATCGCGGTCGGATATAATGGATATAGGCAGTCCATGCCTAGAGACGACTTCCTTAATGTAGATCTGAGCCAACTTCTCCATTTTATCAGTTTCCCTTATCGGTAAGAAGTGTGCGGACTTAGTGAGACGATCCAAGATAACCCAAATGGTATCGTGACCTCCCGCCGTTCTCGGCAGTTTCGTAATGAAGTCCATGGAATTTCCTTCCCACTTCCACTAGGGAAGCTCTGGTTGGATCAGTAATCCTGATGGCTTCTAATGCTCAGCCTTGACTTTAGCGCAAGTCAAGCACTTCCCGACATAAGTGGCAATGTCAGCTTTCAAGTTCGGCCACCAATAAAATGCCTTCAAATCTTGGTACATCTTGTCTGATCCTGGATGAATTGAGTATCTCGACTTATGTGCTTCTTTCAACACTAGTTCTCTCAATCCACCAAACTTTGGTACCCAAATTTTGGTTAGCAAAGTACCGGGTTCCGTCCTCCTTGATGTCAAACTTCTTATCCATCCCTTTGAGAAATTCAACATCAACATTCTCTTGTTTCATGGCCTCTTGTTGTGCTTCGCGGATTTGTGATGTGAGATTCGTACGTACAACTATGTTAAGTGCTTTAACCCTGAGGGTTTCTCCCGCTCTTTTCTACTTAGAGCATCCACCACAACATTTTCTTTGCCCGGATGGTACTGAAGTTCGCAGTTATAATCGTTAAGTAATTCCATCCAACGTCGATGTCTCATGTTGAGCTGCTTCTGATCGAATATGTGCTGTAAACTCTTATGGTCAGTGAAAATAGTGAACTTGGTTCCAAACAGGTAGTGTCCCCACATTTTAAGTGCAAAGACAACTGCTCCTAACTCAAGGTCGTGTGTAGTGTAGTTCTACCCGTGAATCTTTAACTGACGCGATCCATAAGCAATAACCTTATTTCGTTGCATGAGCACGCAACCCATTCCTTGACATGAGGCATCACAATAAACCACAAAATCTTCCCTTCCCTCGGGTAGAGACAATACTAGTGCAGCTGTTAACTTCTCTTTCAACAACTGAAATGCAGTCTCTTGTGGTTCTGACCACTCAAACTTCTTGTCCTTATGAGTCAATGCGGTTAATGTTCGGGCGATCTTAGAGAATCCTTCAATGAATCTCCGGTAGTAACCAGCTAGACCCAAAAATTGCCTAATCTGCGTTGGCGTCTTTAGAGTTTCCCAATTCTTAACCGACTCAATCTTTGCTGGATCGACCTGTATTCCCTTGGCCCCTACAACATGACCATGAAATGGTACTTCTGGTAACCAAAAATCACACTTAGAGAACTTTGCATACAACTGCTCTTCTCTAAGCATAGTCAATATCGAACGTAGATGCTGCTCGTGCTCTTCCCTGTTCTTGGAGTACACCAATATATCATCAATGAATACGATGACGAATTTATCTAGGTATGGCTTACACACGCAGTTCATGAGGTCCATGAACACTGCTGGTGCGTTCGTCAAACCAAACGACATCACTGTAATCTCATAATGCCCATAACGTGTTCTAAACGCTGTCTTCGGGACATCATCTTCTGTGACTCTCAATTGGTGATACCCGGATCTTAAATCAATCTTCGAATAACAACTGGATCCCTGCAGCTGATCAAATAAGTCATCAATCCTTGGTAGCGAATACCGATTCTTGATTGTCAACTTGTTCAATTCTCTGTAGTCGATACACACTCTCGTTGACCCATCCTTCTTCTTAATTAATAGGACCGGGGCTCCAACTCTAATGTATTTGGCCATGTGGTTGCCTTCTTGCGCAATTCATAGATCTCACTTGATGGCCCTAATGTTCCTCACCATTTGGGGTGTTCCTTAGTGCAAAATAGCATAACGTGCTAGTGTCGATGAAACATCATTATAGAAATAAACCAGAAATGAGTGGTGATTGAATCGACTAGGAGTGAGGAACAGTGTTGAATAGAGATTGGAAATGATATATAGTAAGGAGTTACGACATGAGATGATGGGTATGTTCAATATATATCAACAAATGATACGTAGTAGCAAGTGGGGGTCATTAGTGATGAGTGGTGGTATGTACATATATTATCGACGGGTTAACAGAGACTATTATGTTTATTTTATAAGCAGTGAGAGTTTAAAAAAAATTCTTTGACTAGCATCCCATTCCTTATGTCATGCTGTCGAAACTTCCATATAAGTTGCCGTAATATAATCCCGGTCATTACATTACGCTGACTTATACTTTCACTTTGACATTACTTCACAAGTTCAGATTAGCAAAACACGTACGGTTAATCCATTGCATGTAACGAGAATCTACGTGTACTTTTACCCATTGGAAGAATTACTAATAAATTTAGACCCAAAATTCACCTTCGCATGACTTTTCTACGACTTTATAAAAATTGACAAGGCTCCTTATACTTAAATAGGTGCTGTAGTATTCCTGAGATACAGTCATGTGAGTTTTAATTCAATGCGACCTTCTGATAATGCTAAAAGCGAACATATATTTCATAGCATTATCCCTCAAGAAAGACAAGCTTTTAGTTACAATTGTTCTACGTACAAGTATTATTCGTTTAAATAATAAAAGGTGAAGACAAAAGACAGATTCGACGAATTGAATACGCAAACGACCAAAAAGCTCAAAAGTACAAAGTACAATCAAAGTGGTTCCAATTATTGATGAGAAACGTCTCAAAATTACAAGAATACAAGACACGAAACGCAAAATACAAGATATTAAATTGTACGCAAGGACGTTCGAAAATCCGGAACCGAGACCAGAGTCAACTCTCAACGCTCGACGCAACGGACTAAAAATTACAAATCAGCTATATACATAAATATAATATAATATTTAAATAATTCTTATAATTATTTATATATTATATTTATTTATTAAAACGTCGACAAGCTTGTGAACAAAAAAATGTGAGCTGGTACCTACCTCCATGCGATCGCATGGCCTGGAGGCACAAAAGCCATGCGATCGCATGGCACACTTTTTCAGCTCAAGTCCTATAAATTTCGCAGTTTGGTGATGATTTTAAACATCCATATATCTTTCTCTCTATCTCACTCGTATAATAATATATATATATATATATATATATATATATATATATATATATATATATATATATATTATAATTTTAATTTTAATTTTAATTTTAAATTCTAATAATAAGGGTATGTTAGCGAATGTTATAAGGGTGTAAGTCGAAATTCTGTCCGTGTAACGCTACGCTATTTTTAATCATTGTAAGTTATGTTCAACCTTTTTAATTTAATGTCTCGTAGCTAAATTATTATTATGCTTATTTAATGCCGAAGTAATCATGATGTTGGGTTAAATATTAAAATTGGGTAATTGGCTTTGTACCATAATTGGGGTTTGGATAAAAGAACGACACTTGTGGAAATTAGACTATGGGCTATTAATAGGCTTTATATTAACTAAATGATACCTCGTTAATTTAATATATAGACTTATAATTTGACGTATTTATATATAACCACATAAGCTTGACTGGGCACGGTGGGCGGGATATCTATAAATACCAATAATTGTTCATTTTACCGGACATGGAACTGGATTAATAGTTAATAGACTTGTTGAAACAGGGGTGGATTACATTCAAGGGTAATTGGTGTAATTGTTAACAAAGTAGTAAAACCTTGGCTTACACGCAGTCGATAACCTGGTGTATTCATTAAACAAAGTATTAAGACCTTGTTACAATTCGAATCCCCAATTAGTTGGAATATTTGACTTCGGGAATAAGAATAATTTGACGAAGACTTCCGCATTTTATGATTATGACTGATGGACTATTATGAACAAATCCGTATGGACATATTGAATAATCCAGGACAAAGGACAATTAACCCATGGGAATAAACTAAAAACAACACGTCGAACATCATGATTACGGAAGTTTAAATAAGCATAATTCTTTTATTTCATATTTAATTGCACTTTTAATTATCGCACTTTTATTTATTGTCATTGTATTTAATTGCACTTTTAATTATCGTACTCTTTAATTATCGCAATTTTATTTTATCGCACTTTTATTTATCGCAATTTCATTATCGTTATTTAATTTACGCTTTAAATTAAGTTATATTTATTTTTAATATTTTACATTAGGTTTTAACTGTGACTTAAGGTTTAAAATCGACAAACCGGTCATTAAACGGTAAAAACCCCCTTTTTATAATAATAATATTACTTATATATTTTTTTTGTATTTTTACAAATATAGTTTTTAAAAATATAGCGGTAAGCTTGTTTAAAAGATCCCTGTGGAATGAACCGGACTTACTAAAAACTACACTACTGTATGATTAGATACACTGTCTATAAGTGTTGTAGCAAGGTTTAGGTATATCCACTCTATAAATAAATAAATAACTTGTGTAAAATTGTATCGTATTTAATAGTATTTCCTTGTAAAAACTATAACTATTTTATACACCACCTCGCACACATCAAGTATTTTTGGCGCCGTTGCTGAGGACACTAAAACGCCGGAATCGAAACGCTATATATATATAAAAAAATATTTTTTTAAGTTCTTTGTATAAAAAAAATATACGTTTTAAATATTAAAAACCAAAAATATAAAAAGAAAATATAAAAAATCTATATATTTGTTTTTAAGAGTTGTTAAATATATATAAAGTTAAAAAGTATTTTTTATTTTAGTTTTTAAAATTAAATTTGTATTTAAGTTATATATATATTTTATATAATCTTAAAATAGAAAAAAAAAAATAAAAACACTCGAGGCCCGGCACTGTAGCAGCACAACTTTTGACCCGAAACCCTAGCTCATGCGACCGCATTGAAAGGACCCGTCCTAATCCATCCGGACGAAGTCCATATCGATTATAAACGATTCACAAGAGTTGATTACATCGCGAGGTACTTGACCTCTATATGATACATTTTACAAACATTGCATTCGTTTTTGAAAAGACAATCTTTCATTACATCGAAAGTTGACGGCAGACATACTATTTCATAATATATATAACTATAATTGACTTTAAATAATCTTGATGAACTCAACGACTCGAATGCAATGTCTTTTGAAATATGTCATGAATGACTTTAAGTAATGTCTCTAATATGAACAAATGCACAGTGGAAGATTTCTTTCGTACCTGAGAATAAACATGCTTTAAAGTGTCAACCAGATGGTTGGTGAGTTCATTAGTTTAACATAAATAATCATTTCATAATTTTAATAGACCACAAGATTTCATATTTCCATTTCTCATAAACATTCGTCCCATGCATAGAGACAAAAATATCATTCATATGGATTGAACACCTGGTAACCGACATTCACAATATGCATATAAGAATATCCCCATCATTCCGGGATCCTCCTTCGGACATGATATAAATTTCAAAGTACTAAAGCATCCGGTACTTTGGATGGGGCTTGTTGGGCCCGATAGATATATCTTTAGGATTCGCGTCAATTAGGGTGTCTGTTCCCTAATTCTTAGATTACCAGACTAAAAGGGGCAAATTCGATTTCGAACATTCAACCATATAATGTAGTTTCAATTACTTGTGTCTATTTCGTAAAACAGTTATAAAAACAGCGCATGTATTCTCAGTCCCAAAAATATATATTGTGAAAGCATTTAAAAAGGGAATAATGAAACTCACTTAATGTATTTTGTAGTAAAAATACATATGACTATATTGAACAATGCAGGGTTGGCCTCGGATTCACGAACCTATATCATTTGTATATTTATTAATATACGTAGTTGTAATCGAATAATATATGTATAAATTTATTAATTATATACTTTTTATATTAATATTATATATGTTTCATATATTTATTTTGTTATATAAAAATATTACTTTTCATTATGTTATATGTATTAAATGTATTTTTATATATGTATATACCATTTGTGTGTTAAGAATAGTAATTTTAGTTATACTACAATAAAAATGATAGAAATCATAAGACTTAATATTACTAAATAGGGTATTGTTGTTAATAATTATATTAATGATATTAATAATGATATTTATAATAATAACTGTGAAATATACATTTTTCAGTTATTGATACTTATCCTAATGATTTTAGTAATTACATATTATTAACACTTATTATAATATAAATAATCATACATATAATGGTAATAATAATAATACTGATCATGATACTTATACTGATAATTGTATTACTAATAATAATTATAATATTCGTAGTAATACTAATAATAATGTTATCATTCATAAAATGTTACAAATATTAAATTTTAATGATAGAAGTATTAATGATAATATTAATAATATTAACCCTAATAATGATATTAATACTATATTGATAATAATAGTATTAATGATACTTATTAATACTACTGATAATTTGGTCCCTCGTGTTTATTTATACTTAGGATATTAGTAGTAATAATAATTATAATACTTAATAATAACAATAATCATAATATTAACTATACAATAACAATAACAATGACAATAATAATACTAATAACTTAGCTACCTCCAAATAAGCTTTCAAAAAGAATTGTTGTAGCCCAGGCTCGAACACCCGACCCTTTGCTCATCAAACATGCGCTCATCCATCGGACCATTTTGATTTTCTGAATTTAATTGTAACCCAAATATATTTAACCTATCTATTGAAGCCCACATGATAAATACTTGAAGTCTAATTACAAGAACCCATTGCAAGCCCAAAATTAGTCCGTTTAATATTAACAAAAGAAAAAAAAATCGGTTGATGTTGGTCTCCATGTTCATGCAGCAACTTGAGTTTTTTTTTTTTTTTTAAACCGTAAAAATGCATCTGCACAAACATATCCTAGTGCCATTTTTTTTTATTTAATGGTATCACATCAATCTTTATTATATAAAATAAAAAAAAGTATTCATCTTTGGTCCAAGGTGTAGGCCATTTAAACATGCTTTTGTTCCACTTGTATAAAAAAAATAACGCATTATTCGAATCACAAAAGCCAGCTTGTTGAAGATTGAATACAGATGCATCATCACGTCACCTTTTATTATTTATAATCATTATCTATAGTTTGGGATAGAAGAGAAGTAAAAATATATATATATATATATATATATATATAAATATGCTGCAGTAGCAGACGAGAATCATGGTGTGTTTGTGGTGTTGTCTCGATTAGCTTCAGGAGAGAAAGAAGAAAACACGATGGTTGGAAGTTTTAAAGTTTTCAAGGTGGTGATCGGTTTTGAAGTAAACTAAAGGTGGTGAGGTTAAAGCTTGAAGGTGACATTGTTGGTGGTGGTTTGTTGGTGGCCAAAGGTGTTCAAGTTGTAGCAGGTTAGTATTTGATAGTGGTGTCGATTAAAAGTTTGAAGATGATGTTCATTATAAACGATAGTTGCATACGTTGGTTTGGTTTAAGTGCTCAATTGAAGTAGAAAAACATAATGACACATAAGTAGATCGTGATGAGTAATTGTTAAATTAAATGGTGGTTGATGGTAGTTTGGGTTGTTAGATGATGGTAACCGAAGGTAGTGTGAATGATATAATAAATTGAAACAGGAACGGAAAATAAACAACGAGCATGAGACGGTTATTTGTGTAGTACATCGGGTGATTATTGAAGATAACAAGTGATGGTGTTCGATGGGTTTAAAGTGGTGTTTGAATAGAAAGCCATAAAACAGAAGTGGGTTTGATGAGTTGAGGAATTGGAACTACTCATTGTAATATGAATTTATCGTTTATAATATGAACATTTAAAGCAGCCAAAAATAAAATAAAAAAAAATTAAAAAGGTGAGATAGATTGATAACAGAATTTGAATTATGTTAGTCACGGGTTTCTTGGTTCGTACGAGATTAGGAATTGAAGAATCAAGTTAGCACAGTAGAAAGCTATTGATGATTGATTTGGTTTCCTCAATCATACATATATGATATGATCTTATATATTTATTATTACTAATTAATAATTTTAATTATAATAATCTAAATACAATTAATAATAATAATAATATTGATAATAATATTAAGGGTTATAATATTAATAATGCTGATACCACTATTAATATTAATATTTTTAATAATAATGAAACTAATAATTATAATATTAGTATAGCATTTTATGTTTTTACTTATATAATAACATACATTGCATATTTAATATTTAATATTTATACATATATATATGTATATATATATATATATATATATATATATATATTCAAACTAATACATATATAATTATGTTTTAAATATCAAGTTTTTATTACTTAGATAACTGTATTATATATATATATATATATATATATATATATATATATATATATATATATATATATATATATATATATATATATATATATATATATATATATCAAATCAATTAAATTCAAAGTATAACATCATATATTTAATACTTTGTTATCGTTGAAAATTCATGTTCGAAATCATTTATTCAAAATAACAAGTTTAGGTTAAGTTACTAAATCACATAATAGATTATTAATATATTTAATTGATAATACATAATTATTTATATATATATATACATTTAAATTTAAAATCAAAAGTTCGTGAATTGCTAAAAACAGTCAATGGTCAGAGGATTTCACATGATAGTTTAAACATTTTGAGACTTGATTTAATAGGCTTTGCTTATCATGTCGGAAACATATAAAGATTAAAGTTTAAATTTAGTCAGAAATTTCCGGGTCATCACAGTACCTACACGTTAAAGAAATTTTGTCCCAAAATTTGAGTGAGGTGGTCATGGCTAACACTAAAAATGTTTTCATGACGAATATGAGCTGAAAATTAGAGTTTTATCATCATTGAGTAATATAGATAAAACAATTTGATTTTTGTGAAGAGTATGAGTGAAACTATCACAAAAGAGTGAAATGAGTAATTACAAGTTCATCTTAACTGGTGACGTAGTCACGGTTGATTTCAGAAATGCAAGGGATTTAAAGAAAATCTTCGAAATCTAAAAGATTTGATTCTTCGGCGAATAAGGGAATTAAGATCTCTATAATTAAATACGGTGATCTACCTCGATTACTCTGTCTGATATTTCCATTATAAATTTACCTTTTCCGTTCCATTAGTTTCCACCCCTTCTATGCCTTCTTTCTCAGTTCATATATTCAAAAGATTATAATAATGCTTAATCCGGTTCTGATCCTTGTCTTCATGCTTACTATCGCAACAATTATTCTTCTTTTCCAACTTCCACCATAGGAATCTGCTTACTTCTACTTTGCCCTTGGGGTTATAGTACTTATAATTCTCCCGTGTCTTTATGTTGCGATAAATATTGATATACACGGTTTGTAATTAGGTGTTATTATCGGGCTTTATATCTTTCCTTATATTTCAATGTCCCTATCTCTATTTTCTATAATCATTGTCATCCACAGTTAATACTCATTCCTATTTGCTGCGATTTATACTCCAATTTCTATTTCTTTTGGAGCTTTGTCCCTTCGTTTCTTCTTTTTACGATTGGACATCTCTTGTAATGGTCCAGAATTCGTAAGTATGGAGTTTCGAATGAATATAATGTTCTAAACAAGAAAGAACGTAATAACACGATTTGATTTGTCAAATTACAAGAATCACTGAGAATAGAACTATCAAGAATATATTTTCTTGATATGTTCAGAAGTTAATCAGAATGAAAGAGTTATGTAACATGTCACATGATGACGTTATAATCTGTGAATCATCATGTTCCATTTAGATACTCAGCATGACTTACTGTAATATAATCACGTTGATCAAGTGTCATTATATTATACTAACTCATGCATCAGTTTCCAACATTACTTCAATAACATTCATATTTTAAGCTCGAAAGTTTACAGAATACAGAAACTAACAGTTTCTATATGATGTAACACTGATAGCACAAAGAGATTTATGATTTCAGATAAGAATAGTTATGAAAATATATTCAGAAATATGGAGGATATTTATAATGAAAGATACGATGATTTCATGGAATTTCTAATATCGAGGGATGATGAAGAAGATTTATCCGTAAGGGTTTAGATTCGGAAGCAAGGTATTCGTTAAAGATTTCATCAGAAACAGAATCATCTGGATTCTTTGAAGTTAAACTTATTCTTTGTGATTTATCCACGGCTTCTTTCATAGTTTCGCATAATCCGCTTTTTGGTACTAAATTTTCTATCGAGCGTTCCTAACACTCCATTCTTTATCATCAAACTTCTGATGGTTAAGGTCATTTACGCTTGTCTACTGTTTCTGCTGCTTCATTCAGCTTTTTCAACATTCAGAGTATTGATTTGTAGACTGAGTGCTTTTCAGGATTTCAGATGAAATATCATAATTCTAATAGATGAATGTTATACATATAACTGTTGATGTAGATATGCTGTAAGTTTTCAAAGTACTGATTGCTGATTCCCGGTAATTGGTATGTCAGTTCTCGTTACAAGATGCGGATGAGTACATGATGAGACTTCAATAGATAAATATAGTGATTTGTCGGAAAGATTTAAGCCAAGGAGCAACGAGGTTGCTTGTACATCTGCTGGTAATATGGGGAAATATAAAAGGTTTTCCGGTAACAATAAAAGAGCACGCATATATATCAAGGCTATAATAAGATTGTTTCGAACTAAAAGTCGAAGTTGACTTGCTGGAGCTGTGACAAAACTGACTATTGTGAAAAAGAATTGCAGTGTTATTTTCTGTAATAACAATGCCAAAGGAGCTAGCACATATACGTGTTAAATGTTTACTCAGGTTCCGAGAGTTTTCAAGTGCATAACTATATGTATCAATCTCTTCTTACGTAGATGAAGTGCGGTTGGTTCATCCTCCCGATTGAGGTGTTTTCAAGAATTATGAAAGGTTTGAAGGCAGATTGTAATCGTCAAGATACAATGAGATTTAAGATGAAATCAAGTGGCAAACTTGAAGAAATGTTTAGTTTCATATGTTATAATCAATATTTTAATTCATTTTAATTGTCCAATAGTATTAGTCCACAGTCGATAGTCTACATTGAAAGTCCAATAATTCATATACAGTTTAATATATAATATTCGAATTAATTAATATGTATTGTGACCCGTGTACATGTCTCAGACTCGATCACAAATCAAAGTATATATATCATTTAAGAATCAACCTCAACCCTGTATAGAGAACTCGATCATTACTGCATATAGAGTGTCTATGGTGATTCCAAATAATATATATAGATGTGTCGATATGATATGTCAAAACCTTGTATACGTGTCCCGATATTTAAATTGCGTAAAAATAAATAATAGAAATTAAATAATGATAAATAAAGTGCGTAAAGTAAATAACAGAAATTAAATGACGATAATTAAAATTACGAGAATGTAAACTGCGATAATTAAATTGCGATAAATAAAATGTAATCAGTTAGCTAGGAACAATTAGTTAGGAACAGTTAGCGTGGATTCTTAACAAAATTTCTCATAGTTAATTTATTTGTTTCTAACAAATTTTATTTTGTCAAATGTTTTCTTCATTATGCCACTTGTTAGATTCTGATAAATCAAAATCCAAATATGAAATTGGATGAATATGGTTATTCTGTGGTGAACGGATACATATATCTGTAGATGTAAGTAGGATAGTAAATAACTGTTGAATCAGATTCGAAGAACGTACACTGTAACTTATTAATGTGAAATCTAAATATTCCTCGGGTATTACCTACCCGTTAAAATATTTTCACCATTAACAGTTTGTACAAAAGAATTTTTAATTACAATCTTTATGAAAACATATATACATATATATTTTCTTCAGATGTAATCATGGATTTAATGAGTTAATATAATATTAAACTCATTTAATTTTCGGATGGAACTAGAATAAATAATCTCTAAAACTTTAGAGATTACATATTCGCCATGTCGAACGAAGATAAATGAGGTAAAACGATACGTAGAACGAAGATCATACTCGAAGTACAGATAGTGATATTGAAGCATGGATTGTTGATGGTACTGGTGCTATTACTGATGGTACTGTTGGTGCCGGTGATGTTGTTGAAGCTGGTACATTTTGCACCATATTCTACGAATTGATTATTCGAGCGCGAAGTTCGTTGACTTATTACTTTAGGATGATTGTTGGTCGGAACGAGCGGATGAATAAGGTTCAGAATTGTGGATAGAATATAATCTTGTCGAGTTACCCTGGAAATGAGACTGAAAATGGTGTCTCGAACAGGTTCGCCGGTAAACGCTTCAGGTTCATTGTCAAGAGGTGAATTCGGTTGGTGGAAGGGATCGCCTTCTTCGCGTCTCCATTGTTTAAGTCGACTACGAACTCATCAAATGAATTGGGGATGACTGATTGATTGATCCATTCTCGTGACACCGCTTTCGGAGCTTAGGTGAATATCCATGTCTGAATAGCTGTCGGAATAACTATCGGAATAGCTATCGAAATCTGAGGGACTCGAACTGGTTGAGGGATTTATCTTGTACGATCAGATAAAGAATTTTCGATAAGAAATAGATTATAGGATGTAGATTAGTACCCTGCAATACATAATTTACATATGCATATATAATACTAAAATCCCATAAGTTACGGAGGAATCTACAGAATCTGTCAGTCAAAGGTAACAATAACAGGTACGCTAAGATATGAATTTTGTCTATACACTATTCATGCAATCAATGCAGTAAGATGTGTCTAGACTAAGAATAATGAGCATGTAATTTCCTAAGGATGATAAGCAGATGATTTCCGATAAAAATGATAAGGAAAACTTTTGACATGCAGACACGGTCGAAGTCCAGACTCACTAATGCATCCAAACAACTATCAGTTAGACACACTAATGCAATACCTGGTTCGCTAAGACCATCGCTCTGATACCAACTGAAAGGACCCGTCCTAATCCATCCGGACGAAGTCTATATTGATTATAAATGATTCACAAGAGTTGATTACATCGCGAGGTACTTGACCTCTATATGATACATTTTACAAACATTGCATTCGTTTTTGAAAAGACAATCTTTCATTACATCGAAAGTTGACGGCAGGCATACTATTTCATAATATATATAACTATAATTGACTTTAAATAATCTTGATGAACTCAACGACTCGAATGCAACGTCTTTTGAAATATGTCATGAATGACTTCAAGTAATGTCTCTAATATGAACAAATGCACAACGGAAGATTTCTTTCGTACCTGAGAATAAACATGCTTTAAAGTGTCAACCAAAAGGTTGGTGAGTTCATTAGTTTAACATAAATAATCATTTCATAATTTTAATAGACCACAAGATTTCATATTTCCATTTCTCATAAACATTCGTCCCATGCATAGAGACAAAAATATCATTCATATGGATTGAACACCTAGTAACCGACATTCACAATATGCATATAAGAATATCCCCATCATTCCGGGATCCTCCTTCGGACATGATATAAATTTCGAAGTACTAAAGCATCCGGTACTTTGGATGGGGCTTGTTGGGCCCGATAGATCTATCTTTAGGATTCGTGTCAATTAGGGTGTCTGTTCCCTAATTCTTAGATTACCAGACTAAAAGGGGCAAATTCGATTTCGAACATTCAACCATATAATGTAGTTTCAATTACTTGTGTCTATTTTGTAAAACAGTTATAAAAACAGCGCATGTATTCTCAGTCCCAAAAATATATATTGTGAAAGCATTTAAAAAGGGAATAATGAAACTCACCTAATGTATTTTGTAGTAAAAATACATATGACTATATTGAACAATGCAGGGTTGGCCTCAGATTCACGAACCTATATCATTTGTATATTTATTAATATACGTAGTAGTAATCGAATAATATATGTATAAATTTATTAATTATATACTTTTTATATTAATATTATATATGTTTCATATATTTATTTTGTTATATAAAAATATTACTTTTCATTATGTTATATGTATTAAATGTATTTTTATATATGTATATACCATTTGTGTGTTAAGAATAGTAATTTTAGTTATACTACAATAAAAATGATAGAAATCATAAGACTTAATATTACTAAATAGGGTATTGTTGTTAATAATTATATTAATGATATTAATAATGATATTTATAATAATAACTGTGAAATATACATTTTTCAGTTATTGATACTTATCCTAATGATTTTAGTAATTACATATTATTAACACTTATTATAATATAAATAATCATACATATAATGGTAATAATAATAATACTGATCATGATACTTATACTGATAATTGTATTACTAATAATAATTATAATATTCGTAGTAATACTAATAATAATGTTATCATTCATAAAATGTTACAAATATTAAATTTTAATGGTAGAAATATTAATGATAATATTAATAATATTAACCCTAATAATGATATTAATACTATATTGATAATAATAGTATTAATGATACTTATTAATACTACTGATAATTTGGTCCCTCTTGTTTATTTATACTTAGGATATTAGTAGTAATAATAATTATAATACTTAATAATAACAATAATCATAATATTAACTATACAATAACAATAACAATGACAATAATAATAATAATAATAATAATAATAATAATAATAATAACTTAGCTACCTCCAAATAAGCTTTCAAAAAGAATTGTTGTAGCCCAGGCTCGAACACCCGACCCTTTGCTCATCAAACATGCGCTCATCCATCGGACCATTTTGATTTTCTGAATTTAATTGTAACCCAAATATATTTAACCTATCTATTGAAGCCCACATGATAAATACTTGAAGTCCAATTATAAGAACCCATTGCAAGCCCAAAATTAGTCCGTTTAATATTAACAAAAGAAAAAAAAATCGGTTGATGTTGGTCTCCACGTTCATGCTGCAACTTGAGTTTTTTTTTTTTTTTTTAAAACCGTAAAAATGTATCTGCACAAACATATCCTAGTACCATTTTTTTATTTATTTAATGGTATCACATCAATCTTTATTATATAAAATAAAAAAAAGTATTCATCTTTGGTCCAAGGTGTAGGCCATTTAAACATGCTTTTATTCCACTTGTATAAAAAAAAAATAACGCATTATTCGAATCACAAAAGCCAGCTTGTTGAAGAGTGAATACAGATGCATCATCACGTCACCTTTTATTATTTATAATCATTATCTATAGTTTGGGATAGAAGAGAAGTAAAAAAAAAAATTATAAGTATGCTGCAGTAGCAGACGAGAATCATGGTGTGTTTGTGGTGTTGTCTCGATTAGCTTCAGGAGAGAAAGAGGAAAACACGATGGTTGGAAGTTTTAAAGTTTTCAAGGTGGTGATCGGTTTTGAAGTAAACCAAAGGTGGTGAGGTTAAAGCTTGAAGGTGACATTGTTGGTGGTGGTTTGTTGGTGGCCAAAGGTGTTCAAGTTGTAGCAGGTTAGTATTTGATAGTGGTGTCGATTAAAAGTTTGAAGATGATGTTCATTATAAACGATAGTTGCATACGTTGGTTTGGTTTGAGTGCTCAATTGAAGTAGAAAAACATAATGACGCATAAGTAGATCGTGATGAGTAATTATTAAATTAAATGGTGGTTGATGGTAGTTTGGGTTGTTAGATGATGGTAACCGAAGGTAGTGTGAATGATATAATAAATCGAAACAGGAACGAAAAATAAACAACGAGCATGAGACGGTTATTTGTGTAGTACATCGGGTGATTATTGAAGATAACAAGTGATGGTGTTCGATGGGTTTAAGGTGGTGTTTGAATAGAAAGCCATAAAACAGAAGTGGGTTTGATGAGTTGAGGAATTGGAACTACTCATTGTAATATGAATTTATCGTTTATAATATGAACATTTAAAGCAGCCAAAAATAAAATAAAAAAAATTAAAAAGGTGAGATAGATTGATAACAGAATTTGAATTATGTTAGTCACGGGTTTCTTGGTTCGTACGAGATTAGGAATTGAAGAATCAATTTAGCACAGTAGAAAGCTATTGATGATTGATTTGGTTTCCTCAATCATACATATATGATATGATCTTATATATTTATTATTACTAATTAATAATTTTAATTATAATAATCTAAATACAATTAATAATAATAATAATATTGATAATAATATTAAGGGTTATAATATTAATAATGCTGATACCACTATTAATATTAATATTTTTAATAATAATGAAACTAATAATTATAATATTAGTATAGCATTTTATGTTTTTACTTATATAATAACATACATTGCATATTTAATATTTAATATTTATACATATATATATGTATAGATATCACATATATATATATATATATATATATATATATATATATATATATATATATTCAAACTAATACATATATAATTATGTTTTAAATATCAAGTTTTTATTACTTAGATAACTGTATTAATTATATATATATATATATATATATATATATATATATATATATATATATATATATATATATATATATATATATATCAAATCAATTAAACTCAAAGTATAACATCATATATTTAATACTTTGTTATCGTTGAAAATTCATGTTCGAAATCATTTATTCAAAATAACAAGTTTAGGTTAAGTTACTAAATCACATAATAGATTATTAATATATTTAATTGATAATACATAATTATTTATATATATATATATATATATATATATATATATATATATATATATATATATATACATTTAAATTTAAAATCAAAAGTTCGTGAATTGCTAAAAACAGTCAATGGTCAGAGGATTTCATATGATAGTTTAAACATTTTGAGACTTGATTTAATAGGCTTTGCTTATAATGTCGGAAACATATAAAGATTAAAGTTTAAATTTAGTCGGAAATTTCCGGGTCATCACACGCATGAGCCCGAAGGCAAAAATTCATGCGATCGCATGAAGTGAACTGACACGCCACAGTTAACCTGGTACTGCATTAATTACGAAGTAATAATTATTATTATTATTATTAAACCCTAATTAGGGTATTATTATTATATTATTTAGTTTTAATTTTATTATTTTGTATTATTTAGTTTTAATTTAGTTTTAATAATATATAAAATTAATACTTTTATAAATAAATAATATACAAATAATAATTTTATAAAAATTGTACTTTTTACCACTTTAAGTATATTTTTATATTTTGTATCTTTTTATTCGTTTTAGCGTAATTTTTGTATTTTTCGCTCGTACTTAGTATTTTGCCATAGTTATTTTTATTTCTAGATTTTTAGGCTTTGGCGTAAAATTCCTTAAGTGATTTTTTCTTTAGACTAAGATTTAGATGCTTTAGAATTTTGCGACGCCTTTTCAAGTTTTAGTACCTTTTTAAGTTATTACCGTTTTGGATATAGAATTCCTTTTAAGCTTTAATACCTTTAGACGCAACTTTTAGACTTAAGTTTTTAGAATTCTAAGTTTCGACGCTTTATTTTCTTATTTTTATTTTTCGACCTTTTATTTTTCGACGTTTTTCGACGAGCTCTTTTTCTTTCTTATTTTTTTGCCGTTCTAGTTTTTAGGACATAGAATTTTCTATTTCTTCTCTAAAATTTCTTTAAATTTCAACGAAAAATTATTTTAAGTGGTTAAATTGATAGACATCTAAATTTTTTGCTTCGTAGTAATAGTTGGATTTGTTAGTGGCTGAGTTGTGAGCTTCCGATTTAAAGGGTTCTGGCTTCCTGCTACATCTTTTGGCTATTCGAAACGTGGGCAAAAGCAGAAAAGTCTGTTAATTTGATAACTTTAATAATTTTTTATCTTTTATAACTAATAGGATATTCAGTGAATACACCGAGCAAAACGTTCACCACCTTTTGTACGTTCACCACCTGTAACTTGATCAAGACATCTAGCAAATATTGTCGCCGTTGATTTTTCTTTAGAATCGTCATCCAGTCGACCAAGTACTCTAATTCAAATTTCCGATAATCCATTTTTTGAACCAGACCTCACAATTGAGAATCCAGAGAATATTCAGGGACAATTCGGAGATCCTGAACCACTAATCTTTCCTCCGGAACCACCAATCATTCAAACAGAGATTGTCAAGGAACCAACCATTAAATCAGAATCCTCTAGTGATTCAGATTCAACAAATTCAATTATGGAGAATCTGGAACCTCTAAGTATGGAAGACCGAATGAGAGCTAAACGCACTGGCCAAGGTCACGCAATTACTCAACCAGACATTAATGCGTCAGATTATGAAATCAAAGGACAAATCCTACACATGGTAACTAATCAATGCCAATTTAGTGGTGCGCCGAAGGAAGATCCAAACGAACATCTTCGTACATTTAATAAGATCTGCACTTTATTCAAAATAAGAGAAGTTGAGGATGAACAGATATATCTCATGTTATTTCCGTGGACTTTAAAGGGAGAAGCCAAAGATTGGTTAGAATCGTTACCTGAAGGGGCGATTGATACATGGGATGTTTTAGTTGAAAAATTTCTTAAACAATTCTTTCCGGCATCTAAAGCCGTAAGACTTCAAGGAGAAATAGTCACGTTCACGCAAAAGCCAAATGAAACTTTATATGAAGCTTGGACCAGATTTGGAAAATTATTGAGAGGATGTCCGCAACATGGTTTAGACACCTGTCAAATAGTACAAATATTCTACCAAGGATGCGACATCACTACAAGAAAAGATATCGATATAGCAGCTGGTGGTTCTATTATGAAGAAAACCGCAACTGATGCTTACAAAATTATTGATAACACTGATTCCCACTCACACGAGTGGCACCAAGAAAAAGATATCGTTAGATCATCTAAAGCAGCTAGAGCCGATTCTAGCCATGACTTAGATTCCATTTCCGCAAAGATAGATGTTGTCGAGAGACGAATGAAAAAGATGACTAAGGATATACACTCAATACGAATTAGTTGTGAGCAGTGTGGAGGACCACATTTGACAAAAGATTGTCTCAGTATTGAACTAACAATGGAACAAAGAGAGAATATTTCATACATAAACCAAAGGCCTGGAAATAATTATCAGAATAATTATCAACCGCCAAGACCGATTTACAATCAAAACCAAAATTATAATCGAAATATTCCATACAACAACCAACAAGGTCCTAGTAATCAACAAGTATCCAACAATACTTACTACCAGCAAAGACCTAATTTTCAAAACAAACCACCACAAATCGATGATAAAAAGCCGAATTTAGAAGATATGATGACGAAGCTAGTTGAATCTCAAACACAGTTTTTCACATCTCAGAAACAAACCAATGAACAAAATGCTCAAGCATTTAGAAATCAACAAGCTTCTATTCAAAATCTGGAACAAGAAGTAAGCAACCTAGCAAGGTTGATAGGTGAAAGAAAACCGGGAAGTCTACCTAGTGATACAAATGCTAACCCCCGGAATGAAACAGCTAAAGCCATTACCACAAGAAGTGGTATTACACTTAAACCACCTGAAATACCTGTAATTTCTGATGAAGCTATTCCTACTCCACAAGAACCACAATATGAACAAGATAAGGAAAAAGAACCGGTAATTGAAAAGGTTAATGAAGATAACACAGTTAAGGCTAAACCTTATGTTAAACCATACCAACCACCACTTCCTTACCCGAGTAAAATGAGAAAAGAAAGACTTGAAGCCGAGCAATCTAAATTCTTGGATATGTTTAAACAAATAAATGTCAATCTTCCTTTCATTGATGTAATTTCAGGAATGAATAGATATGCTAAATTTCTGAAAGATCTAATCACAAATAGAAAGAAAATGGAAGAACTCTC
Source organism: Rutidosis leptorrhynchoides (assembly GCF_046630445.1). NCBI lineage: Eukaryota > Viridiplantae > Streptophyta > Magnoliopsida > Asterales > Asteraceae > Rutidosis > Rutidosis leptorrhynchoides. The sequence continues at coordinate 605,493,953 of NC_092334.1, forward strand.
AGCTGTTACTATGAATGCAAATTGTTCTGCAGTACTGTTGAATAAGATACCAGAAAAATTATCAAACCCAGGAAGTTTCACGATTCCATGTTTTCTGGGTAGTCTTAGTTCAATAGAAGCATTGGCAGACTTAGGTGCTAGTATAAATCTAATACCGTATTCACTATACGCTAAACTAGACCTTGGAGAATTGAAACCAACACTAATAAGCATACAACTAGCCGATCGATCAGTAAAATATCCTAGAGGGATAATGGAAAACATGCAAGTTAAAGTTGGTACTTTAGTATTTCCAGTAGATTTTGTTATTCTGGACATGGAAGAAGACTCTCGAGTTCTTCTCATATTAGGAAGACCATTCTTAAACACAGCTAAAGCAATAATAGACGTGTTTGGAAAGAAACTGACCCTAAGTATAGAGGACGAGAGTGTTACCTTTTCAGTTGATAGAGCATTGCAACAACCGTAATCTGCAGATGATACATTCTATTATATTCAAACTATAGATTTACATGCAGAATTATTAGAAGAATTTCCAGAATTACAAGGAACGGGAGAATGTTCTTTAGGAGAAGGAACTGAACCAATTGATGAAACTGAAATGTTAGCTACACTTATGGCTAATGAATATGAACCAACGACAGAAGAAATTCAAATGCAAAAAGAAGAAGACAGATATCGATATAAATCATCGATAGAAGAACCACCGACATTAGAGTTAAAGCCACTTCCAAACCATTTGGAATACGCTTATTTACATGGTGAATCTGAATTACCTGTAATAATATCGTCTTCTCTTACTGAAAATGAAAAATCACAACTCATTTCTGTGCTAAAAGCTCATAAACCAGCTATTGCATGGAAAATTCATGATATTAAAGGAATAAGTCCTTCGTATTGCACACATAAAATCCTTATGGAAGAAGGTCATAAAATGTATGTGCAACGCCAACGAAGACTAAATCCTAATATGCAAGATGTTGTTAAGAAAGAAATTATTAAACTGCTAGATGCAGGTTTAATTTATCCAATTTCTGATAGTCCATGGGTAAGCCCAGTTCAATGCGTACCTAAGAAGGGTGGCATGACTGTCATCACAAATGAGAAAAATGAGCTTATTCCTACTAGGACTGTAACAGGATGGCGTGTTTGTATTGATTATAGAAAATTAAATGACGCCACCAGAAAAGATCACTTTCCCTTACCTTTCATTGATCAAATGTTGGAAAGATTAGCCGGAAATAGTTACTATTGTTTTCTTGATGGTTTTTCCGGATATTTTCAAATTCCAATAGCACCCGAGGACCAAGAGAAAACCACATTCACGTGCCCTTATGGTACTTTTGCTTACAAACGCATGCCATTTGGACTTTGCAACGCCCCTGCAACCATTCAAAGGTGCATGATGGTGATTTTTCACGACATAATAGAAGAATGCATGGAAGTTTTCATGGATGACTTTTCAGTCTTCGGTGATACTTTTGAAACATGTCTAGTTAATCTTGAACGAATGCTTATTAGATGCGAACAATCAAATCTAGTACTTAATTGGGAGAAATGCCATTTCATGGTTAAAGAAGGCATCGTTCTTGGTCATAAAATTTCAAAGGAAAAAATTGAAGTGGATAGAGCTAAAGTAAATGTAATTGCTAAACTTCCACATCCCACAAATGTTAGAGGAGTTAGGATTTTTCTAGGGCATGCCGGTTTTTACCGACGTTTCATAAAAGATTTTTCTAAAATTGCCACTCCTATGAATAAACTCCTAGAAAAAGATGCTCCATTTATCTTTTCAGATGAATGCAACAAATCTTTTAATATTCTTAAACCATTGGAATCTACCGTTTGAACTAATGTGCGATGCAAGTGATTTTGCAATGGGAGCTGTTTTAGGACAAAGGATTGAAAAACGATTTCAACCTATTTATTATGCTAGTAAGACGTTACAAGGAGCACAAACAAATTACACAACTACTGAAAAAGAACTCCTTGCTATTGTCTTTGCTTTTGACAAATTTCGTTCATATCTCGTTCTAGCAAAAACAGTGGTCTATACCGACCATTCTGCTCTTAGATACCTATTTTCGAAACAAGATGCCAAACCAAGATTAATCCGTTGGATCTTACTCTTACAAGAGTTCGATATTGAAATCCGAGATAAAAAGGGAGCAGAAAATCTCGCAGCTGATCATCTTTCTCGTCTTGAATATCCTGAATTAGAAGTTCTAAATGAATCGGCCATACAAGACAACTTTTCTGATGAATATATATTGAAGATAGATTATAATGAAATTCCATAGTTTGCAGATTATGCAAACTATTTAGTATGTGGATTCCTTGAAAAAGGATTATCGTACCAAAAACGAAAGAAATTCTTTAGTGATATAAAACACTATTTCTGGGAAGATCCACATTTGTTTAAAAGTTGTCCCGATGGAATAATACGCCGATGTGTATTCGGAGATGAAGCTAGTGAAATCTTAAACCATTGTCACACAGGACCAACAGGAGGGCATTATGGGCCTCAGCTCACAGCAAGAAAAGTTTACGATGCTGGATTCTATTGGCCTACAATTTTCAAAGACGCACACCATCTTTGCAAATCCTGTGATGCTTGTCAAAGGGCCGAAAAAATAAGTCAACGTGATGAAATGCCACAAAATGTCATTCAAGTATGTGAAGTATTTGACATTTGGGGTATTGACTTTACGGGTCCATTTCCAAAATCTCATAATAATCTCTACATTCTCGTTGCCATTGATTATGTATCTAAATGGGCGGAAGCACAAGCTCTCCCGACTAATGATGCACGAGTTGTAGTCAATTTTTTAAAACGTCTTTTTGCCAGGTTTGGAACACCGAAAGCTTTAATAAGTGATCGGGGTACTCATTTCTGTAATAATCAACTTGAGAAAGTTCTCAAAAGATATGGAGTAACTCATAAAATCTCCACTGCTTATCATCCACAAACAAGTGGACAAGTTGAAAATACCAACCGAGCTTTAAAACGTATTCTAGAGAATACCGTAGGATCAAATCCGAAGGAATGGTCCATGAAATTGGAGGCTGCACTCTGGGCTTTTAGAACAGCCTACAAAACTCCAATTGGAACCACACCTTTTAAACTCGTTTACGGAAAAGCATGTCATCTTCCAGTAGAAATTGAACATAAAGCATTTTGGGCTTTGAAGACATGTAATCTTGATTTACATGAAGCCGGACGTCTACGATTAAGTCAACTAAACGAATTAAAAGAATTAAGACATGAAGCATACGAAAATTCATTAATCTATAAAGAAAGAACGAAGAAATGGCATGATAAAAGAATCCGAAGTTCAAAAGAATTTAAGGAAGGAGATAAAGTTCTTCTTTTCAATTCACGATTCAAGCTATTTCCTGGAAAATTGAAATCAAGATGGTCTGAACCATTTATAGTCAAAAGAGTTTTCCCATACGGAACAGTAGAATTAATAAATTCAAATGGGATTGAATTTAAGATTAATGGTCACAGAGTTAAACATTACGTACATGATCCGATGGAAGTTGACAACGAAGTTAATCACAATTTTAACACCACAGCTAACTAAGTGTGGGGAGAATCAAGTCTTTAAAGGATAATATATATTTCTGTTAGAATTAGATATTCTGTTTTCGTGTAGTTCTCGAGAATGGAATCCGAATGGTCTTTCCCTAGCAGACCCTAAAGAACTAGTCTTCTCCCCCCATTCTGAATTTTTAATTTTTTTAGGTTTTACGAGATGAAGAATTCCTTTGATCTGAACCATGGTCTAATACTACACGCTTTGATCATTAAACGTAATAATGACACCCTTCCGAGTGACCTGGTGTCAGTAATAAGAGCTAAATTGGATGGAGTAAGAAAAGAATTCAGAAACGATCATAATAAGTTACTTTTTGGTAAAGGAAAATCAAAATCCGCAGCGAAAAGAAGAGCACGACACCTTGAAAGATGTCACAAATGCGGAAAATGGTCACATGAAGGAAAATGCTCGACGAATCAGACATATTCCAATACCGAGTTCGTTACTTTATGCAGAGAAGGACCGTTCATATGTTTCGAAGAAAAATCGTTGAATGCTCGAGGTTACACCTATGTAGCTATGGAAAACCAATTAGTCCGACTATCTTATGAGTGGGCTAAAGCAGGTCACTGAAAATTCTATTTCACAGGTAGGTATGTACAGTTTTTATTTTTATTTTTTATTTTTAACCTTTTGATAATAAACGCTAAATCGTTCGCTATAAAGTATTAAATTGATATTCAATAAAATTAGGTTTTGCGACCGAAATTATTGATATCATACAAAAATTTATTACATCACTGCGAAATTTACCGTTTATTCTTAAGGTATAAATATCTTTAATCAATCAACCCAAAATATTTCAGAAATTCGTCAGGAGTAAAACTAGGTAAATAGCCGAAATTACTTTACCGAAAAGAGGGGCGTATATTTTTGATAATATTTGATTGATTAAAGTGGGATAAAAGACCAAAAAGATTTTTAATTTTTATTTTTACTTTGTTTTTAAAATAAATGTTAAATTATTATTGTAAACTTTTTAAAATCGACATATTTAAATTTGTAAATATTTAAAAAATTAATATTTTTAATATAAGTTTGTATGTATAAAAACAAAATTATAATATAAATTTGGTGTGAATTTTTAAAATTTTAATAATATGAATTTTTAATTTTATGCATTTTAAATTTAAGTTTGGTGTGAATTTAAAAACAAAAATTTACTTTATTTCGTTAAGTTAAAAATTGATTTTTAAAATTCGTCGTGAATTGAAAACTAGATCGTTGAACCGAAATTGCTCTACCCAAGGGAGGGACGAGAACTTTTATTATCATTATTTTTAATCTTATTGAATTAAAGTATGCAAAAAACATTAAAAAAAACCCAAAAATCTTTATTTTTAAAACCGCGCTTTGAATTGACAAATTTTAAAATTTTGTCGAGGGACGGACTAGGACAACGATCCGAAACGCCCACATCCTAAAAAGAAACAAATTTTTAAAATTTAATTTAATTATATGTTTTAAAAAGTGTAAGGTTTTATAAGAAAATAAAAAAATAAAAAAAAAGCAAAAATCACTGTACCCGAATTCCATGCGATCGCATGGGATTTGGCCTTCAGGACCATGCGATCGCATGGAGCTGAAAAATTGACCAGGATCAAAAAGCAGTCGTGTTCTGCTCTCTCCACTCTAACACACACATACACGAACCACACTCCAAAAACCTCTCAAATTTCATCATTTTTCCACCAAAATTCACCAAATTTTCTTGCTACAATCCGCTCTAAACATGAATTTGATAAGGAGTTTATCAAAAAGGGTAACAATTTCATCCCTAAACCTCTTTAAATTTAATTTTTAGTGTTCTTGAGCTATATTTTTCCTAATTTGATTTTGTTAATTTCTAGTGTAATTAGAGTTAAATTGTTATTATTTTATGCATGTATAACCTAGATTGATGCTATTTAACATGATTTGAAGCCAAAAACTTCAAAATTTTTAGAAATCTAGGGTTTGTGTTCTTGAGCAATTTGGGGCTTTTTGATATAAACAGGTTATGGCCGATTTTTGTCATGAATTATTGCTAAATTAAGTAGTGTAACATGTTTAGGTAGCTAAATGATCCAAACTTTGATTCTAAACATGATTTTTGAGAATTAAAGTGGACTTTTTAAGTCCAAAATTCATGAACTTGATTAATTTGATATAATTGCCATTTGAGACTTGTTTAATTGCTAGTAAAGGTTGTTTTAACATGTTATTTGAGTTGAATGCTTATGAACTTTGTAAACATTTTCATTTATGCTTATTTGAAAAAGTGTAGAATTGTTAAAATTGTGAAAATACGTATAAGTTTAAGTTTGATTTAACATGTTATTGTAATTATGTTAATTTGTTATTTTGCTAACACTAATGCATATTTGGATGCACAAATTTTGTTTTTAATGTGTTTTGCAGAGATTTACTAATACTGAAACTGGAGGTTCATCATCATCATCTAGACGACCTGCTCCAGAACCTGAACCAGAAATGCAATATGAACATGAACTGGAGCAACAACAGGAACCACAACAACAGCCTGATCAACACGTACCTTATTATGATCCGCTACAATTTGTTGATGCCTTCATAGTATTTCCAATACATCCACCAGTAGAATACCCAACAATTCCTGAACACACATTGCATCCTAATCTGAGATTCGATAGAAGCTGGAGAGATTACCCATCATATCAAAGTAACAAATTCAAACTGCTATCAAAAAATGCAGAGGTGCCAAGGGTAATCGATTGGGATCCTTTAGAAAGGGTCCAACTAGCTAACTCAGTTAGGGAGCATCTGATTCAAAGGTATGGCAGTTCTTCTTTTACCGATTGGGAACGTCTATTCACCATTCGTAGGCCTGTATATAAGGAATGGTGTGTTGAGCTGATGAGTACTATAGCGTTAAATGTAGATGTAGATAGATTAGATGATAGAAGTTTTCTTAGGTTTATACTTGGCCGTAGGATGTACAGGATGTCCATGCTGGACATGGCCAGGGCATTACAGATTTACACTCCTAGTGAATTACTACTACCCGATTGTATGAATTTGATATATCGTGGGGAAAGGGTAGATAGGAATTTTGACGCGAACGCCGTTTGGAGGCGTATGTCAAACTATAATGTTTTTACACTGGGAGGAAAACACTCCTACTTACATATTAACAAAGCCGAGCTTCGTATAATTCATAGATTTTTGGTTAACTCGATTACACAGAGAGGTCACAACAAGGAGAAAATGACCTTACATGATTTATTTTACCTAAAGTGTATTCGAGACCCAAGAAGCTTTGTTAATATCCCTTACTGTGTTGGTTTTTATTTGTCTAAGATGGTGGAAGGAATACAGGAAGGGGGGATTATAGGAGGAGGTATTTTTGTTACTCTCATTGGAGAGTATTTGGGTATAGATAGGAACCAAGGGGGTCCACTTTTGGAATGTAGGGAACATGTTGAGCCTTTAGGATTGAAGGTCTATCAGGGTGCTAAGGTATTAAAGAGCAGACGCAACCAGCCAGTACCCTATGAAGGTAGTCATCCTCAGGTAGAGAGAGTTTCAGATGATGAAATTGAGGAAGCAGATGACATTAGGGATGTCATTAGGGAGGCTATGACTGCCGTCTACCAGTGTGTAGACGAGATAGATATGACAAATGGGGAGAGATTTAGTAGGATGGAGCAGTGGCAAGCCCGGAATGATTACGAGCATTCCAGAAAACGACAGCATGATAGATGGGACTATCATCAGCGTCAGATTATGAGCCGGCTGTCACCTCATGATCACTACGTTCCGACCCGACCCACTTACTATCCTCCACACCAGCCCGAGATGAGACCACCATATACTCTCTACGACCCTAACCAGGCCTACCAGTACACCTATCACCAACCATGGAACCCGGACGACGACATGAACTGGAACCCCTATCCAGATTGATATAGTTCCGTTGGTGATTTGTATGATTTTTTATGATTTTTATTTATGTTTAAACATATGATATTGTGATACATTAATTTATTGTTTAATATTTTTATTATTTGGTACTAATATTTCATTTTTGATTTGAAAGTGGGATTTTAAGTCCCATTTCAAATTACCATGCATGTTTATATTTGTATGTATGTATATTGTCAATTGTACACAACAGGGTAAAACAGCGCATTTTCAAAGACTGGCATTAAGTTCATCAAAAGCTACTAATTTTGACGACAAAACGAAAAACAAATGTGATGTAACAACAAGACGGAATGAACAAATGATGTGCACCATTTATCATTCAGCAAACAAACGCCAATATGTTTGAAAACTTTGGTAAAATTTAATCATTTTTCTACGCTAATCACCCTCAATAATTTAAATTGTTACTGATTTCTTGCAAATGAGGGCATTGCAAGATCTTAAGTGTGGGAAGGGGTTAAATTCTTTCGGATTTTTAAAATTTTTGACTTATACAATTGGTTACCATTAAAAATACTAGTAATGCAGTTGTTGTATTAGAATCTAGTGCTCTCAGATAATAAAGAACAGCCCTAGTCTTATATACTGACTACCCAATTCCAGTAAAACTTTCAAAATTTTCAATTAAATTGAAAGGACCCGTTCATATACATTATAAACGATTCACAATAGTTGATTACATTGCGAGGTATTTGACCTCTATATGATACATTTTACAAACATTACATTCATTTTTAAAAGACAAACTTTCTTTACATCGAAAATTGACAGGCATGCATACCAGTTCATAATATCCACTATCCAACTATAAATTGATTTAATAATAATCTTTGATGAACTCAATGACTCGAATGCAACGTTCTTCGAAATATGCTATGAAAGACTCCAAGTAATATCTTTAAAATGAGCAAATGCACAGCGGAAGATTTCTTTAACACCTGAGAATAAACATGCTTTAAAGTGTCAACCAAAAGGTTGGTGAGTTCATTAGTTTATCATAATCATTTATTTCCATCATTTTAATAGACCACAAGAATTTCATTTTCAGTTCTCATAAATATACGTCCCATGCATAGAGACAAAAATAATCATTCATATGGTGAACACCTGGTAACCGACATTAACTAGATACATATAAGAATATCCCCTATCATTCCGGGATCCTCCTTCGGACATGATATAAATTTCGAAGTACTAAAGCATCCGGTACTTTGGATGGGGCTTGTTGGGCCCAATAGATCTATCTTTAGGATTCGCGTCAATTAGGGTGTATGTTCCCTAATTCTTAGATTACCAGACTTAATAAAAAGGGACATATTCGATTTCGATAATTCAACCATAGAATGTAGTTTCACGTACTTGTGTCTATTTAGTAAAACATTTATAAAAGTTGCGCATGTATTCTCAGCCCAAAAATATAAAGGGTAAAAAGGCAAATGAAACTCACCATACTGTATTTCGTAGTAAAAATAAATATAACGTCATTGAACAAGTGCAAGGTTGGCCTCGGATTCACGAACCTAAATTAATTATATATATTTATATGTTGGTCAATATTTGTCTAACAAATTAGGTCAAGTCATAGTGTACCACAATCCTAATGCTCGAGACTAATATGCAAAAGTCAACAAAAGTAAATTTGACTCAAAATAATTTCCAAAAATCTATACATGATTAATATATAGTTTAAATATCGTCGTTTTATATTTTTAAATATTTTTAAAAGATTTATTAGAGTAAATAACATAATTTATTTATTAATAAATAAAATTTTATATTAAATTTATATAATAAAATATACTTTTATATATATTAAGTAATAAAATTTATAGGGTTCATTTAATATCATAAAGATAATATGATAGGTATTATTAAAGTAAGTTATTACACGTAGTAAAATATGTTTGTATCACATATTTATTTGATAAAATAATATCTATAATGATAGTAAGTAAAAGTTGTATTATTTTGTAATAATAATTATTATTATAAAAATATCAATATTTATAATTACTAAGATGACATTATGATAAAACGATAATTCTAATTATGATAACTTTAATATTTACTATAATTTTTAATATTATCTTTAAAATAATAATTCTATTTAAAATAATAATAATAATGATATTTTATAGTAACAATGACATTTCTATTAAAATGATAATTTTTGTTAAAATGATAGTTTTAATACTAACGATACTTTTAATAATAATAGTAATGATAAAAATAATAAGAAAGATAATTTTATCTAAATTAATATCTTATAATATTTTAATTTCATCATGATACTCTTACTCATTATTTCCTAATCGTTTCGTTTAATAGCTTTTAATCGTCTTTTATATCGTGTTCATAATAATGATAATAATAGTAATCAAAATATTTAGGTGTTACAATTATTTGTTTTAATTACACTAATATTAATAATGATAGTTACTATAATATTATTAACGATAATACTAATAATTATCTTAATGATAATATAGTAATAATAATAATAACAATAACAATAACCATTTATAAATAATGATATATATATTTATTAATAATGATAATAATAATAATAATACTAATAATAATAATAATAATAATAATAATAATAATAATAATAATGATAATTGGATAATAATAATAATAATAATACTAATTATAACTTTAACGATAATAACGATAGTAATAAAAAAAACAATTTTTAATGATAAATCCCTTTTATTGATAAAGATAATAATAATGATAATAATAAGATAAAACTAGAACGACGATAAAAACGACGATAATAATAATCATTTTTAATAAAAATATCGAAAATTCAATTGATTATAACTTCTAATCCGTTCATCGAAACCATTCGATATCTAAAGGAAAAGTTCTTAATTTTTCGCTAGCTTTCCAAGGACATGCATATCTTATACCTTATCTCAACCGCAAGTGTAACTAATTCAAGATTCAACCTAACCTATCTAAGAGCAATATCAAAAGTACAAGCATGCATAATCCTAAATACTCGAGCACTAGTCAGGGATACACTATTAGTATGTAAAAGTTAATTTATGAGTACTCACGTATCAATATTGAGATTCAATATTGCAGGAAAGGTACGTAGACGCAACGGAAATGATAAACACTATATTGACCTCACGAGCATACCCATGAACCATACTCAATCACCTCCATAGCTATAACCCATAATTTCCTTAATCCTATCCTACTCGAAAAACAATTTCGAAATCACTCGGACAACACTCCGTCGTAATATTTTATGTATACTAATAATATCTTGAAATAATACGGAGTAAATATATATATGTAAATCGATTGAGAGAGTTTAGAGAAAAATATTTTCAAGTTTCTATGAAATAATGAAACCTATTGAATTCTATTTATAATAGATTTTTGAATTATTAAAGTGAATTATTAAAGTATGAATTATTAAAGTGAATTATTAAAGTGAATTATTAAAGTATGAATTATTAAAGTGAATTATTAAAGTATAAATTATTAAAGTATGAATTATTAAAGTGAATTATTAAAGTTAAAGTAAAGTAAAAATAAAGTAAAGGTAAAGTTTAAGTATAGTAAAAGTATAAAACTATGTACGTATTATACGCGTATAAATATATATAATATTAATTTAAATCGTTATATATATTTAATAAAATAAAATATAAATATCGTTATCTTTATCATACTAGTTAAGTAATGAGTTGTCAAAAGTGGTTCTAGATATTTATAAAAGTTATATACGTTTTAATAATAAAGTTCTTTTTAAACTGAAAACGTTTTTGTACGTTTGAAACTAAATAGATCAATCGAGTCTTTATGAGATTCAATCTTCCACTATCCTTTGTCTAGTTCTCAATGATTGACAATTTGTTCTTATTTATAAATTACTTTACCATTTTCTGAATATTGTTAAAATGGAAAGATTTCTCAAATCAACGTGGGCCTTTCAACAGAGACTTGTAATCATAATTTAATATATCTGATAATTCAATCATTTGATCTTATCTTCTAATTCCATTGATAAATATTTTGAAACAGATACAATCATATAAAGTATTTAATCTAATATTTTGTTTACGTTTCAAGTTATAATATATATACACATATACATATATAATCATATTCGTTTAATGGTTCGTGAATCGTTGGAACTTGGTCGAGGTTGAATGAATGTATGAACATAGTTTAAAATTCTTGAAATTTAACTTAACAAATATTGCTTATTGTGTCGGAAACATATAAAGATTAAAGTTTAAATTTGGTTGGAAATTTCCGGGTTGTCACAGTGCCTACCCGTTAAAGAAATTTCGTCCCGAAATTTAAGTGGAAAGGTCGTGAATGATAATAAGTATGTTTTCATAATACATACGGGCTGAAAATTAGAGTTTTATCATCAGCGAATAATTTGGATAAACAATCCATTTATATGAAGAGTACGAATGAAGCTAACATAGAAGAGTGAAATGAGTAAGTGTAGATTCATCTTATCATTTGACGTAGATATGATTGATTCCCAGATTTCAAGGGATTTGAAGAAAATCTTCTTAATAAGATTTGACTCTCCGGTAATCAAGGAAATTAGGATCCGCTTTAAATGCGATCGTCCATTTTAATTATTCTGTCGGAGATTTTCTTATAAATTCACCCCCTTCGTTTCCTTACAACTCACACCTTCTGTTGATGCATTTTATGCAAGTCCCTAGACATCTACCCACGTCCATTGCAGGTACAACAGTTTACAGGCCACCATGATTGCTCATTATTATCCTGTGTTTGTATGTGGTTACAGGAACTGCAGGAATGAGATTTAGATGTTTGACTATGTTAGACTTAGTCAGACGTACGAGTGAAGCCTCACTAGTACGGCTGGCAGGCTCATACGCACGGTTGATGCTGGGCTAAGTCATAATTACAACCTAAATGAGAAGACACGAGTGAGTGATCACCCGTACGGCTGATGAAGCCAACTCGTACGTGTGATGAATGAATCGTATGGGTGAGTCAACAGCAGGGGTATATAAAGTCTTATGTTCTTCATTTTAGGTTAAGCCTCTTATTTGTTACACACACTCAGATCTAGTGAGCTCCTCCGATTCTCTCTCAGTCCAAATCACCTATGTGGTGAATAATAGCTCTAGGTGTTGATCTAATCACACTTGATTTAGTTGTGGTTTGACTAAATTAATCAAAAAAAAACTTAACCTATTCACTAGAGGGTTTGATTCACTTATTCTGCCATTGTGTGAGTTAAATCTGTTGATTTCTAAGTTCCTAGTCATGTTTCATCACCTTCTATTCTTTCCCCCTCAACTCATATTTTAAAGTATTCATCAATATGCTCCATCCAGCTCTGATTCTCGATATACTTCTAACTTTCATATCTGTCATTCTTCTTTTTCATCTACCGCCGGAAGAATCTATTTACTTCTACTATACTCTTGGGTTTATAGTGTTTCTAGTTCTCCCGTGTCTTTATATTGCTATATGCATCGATATATGGTTTATAATTTCTGGTTTGTCGTTGGGCTTTATATGTTCCCTTATATTTCAAAGTCTCTGCTTCTGTCTTCTATAATCATTATCATTCACAGTTAATGCTCTCTTTTATTTGCTGCAATTTATACCCCAATTTCTATTTCGGAGTTTTGTCCTTTCGTTTCTTCTTCTTGCGATTAAGCACCGCTTGTAATGGTCCAGAATTCACAGATATGAATTTCGGAATGAACATTGTTAATGTTCTAGGAAGGAAATTGTGATGGCACGATCTTGACTTGTCAAATTACTAGAATACCTTGGAAAATGCCGAATCATCAAGAAATATTTTCTTGATATTTTAGAGGTTAAATAGAATACAAGAGTCGTATAACATGGCACATGATGATGTTATGATCTGTGAATCATCACGTTCCATTTAGAAACTCAGCATGACTTACTGTAATATAATCACATTGATCAAGTGTCATTATATTATACTAATTCATGCTTCAGTTCTCAACACTACTTCAAAATATTCCTATTTTAAACTTGAATCTTTCAGAATTTAGAAACTAAAATAGTTTCTTTTATGATGTAATACAGATAGCGCGAAGAGGTAAATGATTTCAAATAAAAAAAATTAAGAAAATATCTTCAGAAATATGGAGGATATTTATAATGAAAGATATGATGATATTTTAGAATTTCTAATATCAGAGGATGATGAAGAATATTGTCCGCAGGGGTTTAGAGTCAGGAGCAAGGTATTCGTTAATGACTTCAGCATGTACTGAATCATTTGGATCCTTTAAAGTCAAGTTCAGTCTTTGTAATTTGTCCACAGCCTCCTTCCTACTTTGCTCAATCCGTTTTCCAGTTCCAAAACTTCTCTTTTTCTGCGCTTTGCCAGCACACTTCATCATTATCATCCACCTTTTACCATTTAAAGTCGTTTATAGTTTTTGCTGCTTCATCAGCATTTTTTCCATTTTCGGAGAACCAATTCGTAGTTCGGAGTGTTTTTCAGAAACTTCACATTCAAATTAAGTCTAGAAGATAGACGTTATATATACACATATAACTGTTGGTGCAGACATGCTGCAAGATTTCAAAATACTGATTGCTAATTCCCAATGATTCGTATGGCAATTCTCATTACAAGATGCGAATGAGTAAATGATGGGGTTTCAATGAATAATTATGATGACTTTTTGGAGAGGCTAAAGTCAAAGGGTAATGAAGTTGTTGGTACATCTGCTAATAATATGGTGGAATGTAAAAGGTTCCCTGGTAACGATGGTGTATATCTCAAGGTTATAATAAGGTTAGTCTGACTGAAAAGTCGAAGTTGACTTGCTGGAGCTGTGACAAAACTGGCTACTTTGAATAGGAGTCGCAAAGTTATTTTTGCTAATAAATGCCAAAGAATCTGACGCGGATACGTTGTTTAAACTTTTACTTTGGTTTCAATAGTTTTTCGGGTACATAACTGTGGGTAACATGTGGTTGGATCATCATCTCGATTGCTCATCATTCGAAGTGTCTTCAGAAATTTTCGAAGGGTTTGAACACAGATTGTAATCGTTAACATACATTTGATGTTCTAACACAGTTTTGAAGTAAAAATATAGCTTGTGAAAGATGTAAGGATCTAAGAGTGATGATTTTGGTCATATCTCAAGTTAAATTTTGAGATTTCAAAATCAGAATATGTAATTAAATTTTGAATGAGTATGGTTGTTTTGATTTCTATAAAAGAATGTATATTGTTGTGAAAGTAGGGAGTATAATGGATGATTTGCTGAATCAGATTCGAAGAATGTAGCATATTAATTGTGAATTTATATATCTCTCGGGTATTACCTACCCGTTAAAAAAAAATTTCACAATTAATATTTTGTACAAAAGAATTTTATTACAGTCTTTATGAAAATATATATATGTATATTTTCTTCAGATGTAACATAGATTTAATGAGTTAATGTTAAATTAAACTCATTTGATTTACGGTTGAAACTAGAATTGAATAATCCCTAAAGGCTTTAAAAAGTACATAACTTTTACGCAGTATTTCTTTAATGACATTGAAATTATGAATCAATACTTCGTTATTTGTTGATGTGTGGTGTTCGGTTCGTGGAATTCTTGTGAATTTCGCAAAGTACGAATGATGTTATCTGAAAAGTTTCGGGTACATTGATGATGAAAGTGTAAAATCAAATATATACTTGATTTATTATGAATTGGAATTTGTTGAATTGCGACAGAGATTGTAGTTAACGCTGGTTAAGTTGCGGCCGAAGGACGTACATTATTGCATATTTGTAATATGAATTAACCGAGTAGTTAAGATTCACACACAATAGCTTAGCACTGAAAGATTTATTTCAATATATATATATATATATATATATATATATATATATATATATATATATATATATATATATATATATATATATATATATATATATATATATATATATATATATATATATATAATATACATATAATTTCTTCAGAGGAAATGAGTTAATTCTTCATAACTCGTTGATACAATATAAACGTTATTGATTCGTAATGATGTCCACAGTGATTCTTGAACTGACGGAGTTTGTGATGTTATCGGTGTTGTTGATTCGGATGTTGACTGTACTGACGATGCTGGTAACGCTGATGGTACTATTGATGTTGTTGGTAAAGCAAGTTTAGCTTGTTAATCACACACCATTTTTGTCAGAGTTTCTACTCTTCCTTCTATCATTTTGGTTCGCTTAACTGATTTATGGTTAGGGCTAGATTAGATAATCTCTAAGACTTTAGAGATTACATAATCGCCGCGGAATGTTTCTCCAATGAAGTTATGAATTAATACTTCGTCAGTTATTGTTGTTGGTACTCCTTGGTATCTATGGTGCGTATGACGTTGATGCTCGTGGGACAGATTGTAAAGTTGAGGTTTACGACGCGGTTGTGGTTGGAGGTGGTAATGGTGCTGTTGGCGTTGATGATGGTGGTACTGGTTATGCTGCTGATGATGCTGCTGGTGTTTGTAATCTCTGCACCATATTCTCCAAAGCCACTACCCGAGCGCGAAGCTCGTTGACTTCTTATATTACACCGGGGTGATTGTCGGTTCGGACGAGCGGATAAATAAAATATAAAATTTGATGTAATATATAATCGTGACGAGATACTCTGGAAATGAGCGAGAACATGGTGTTTCGGACAGGTTTGCCGGTAAGTGCTTCAGGTTCTTCGTCAAGAGGGCAATGTGGTGGATGGAAGGGATCACCTTCTTCTTGTCTCCAATGATTGAGGAGGCTACGAACCCATCCCCAATTCATCCAGAATAGGTGATGACTGATTGGTTGATCTATTCCGGTCACACTGCTTTCGGAGCTTGAATGGGATTCCATTTCGGAATCTGTGTGACTTGAACTGATGACGAATTCCATTTCGTACGATTGGATAAAGGATTTTTTTTTTTCGATATGAAATGATTTTGGCTAACGGATGGTATTCTAATTACATAGAATATATATATATATATATATATATATATATATATATATATATATATATATATATATATATATATATATATATATATATATATATATATATATATATATAGATCAAAAGATTTCGTAGATTACGGAGGACTTTGCGGGATATGTCAGGCAGAGTTTAAAGTAACAGATACAATAAGATATGATTTAGCAGATATGCTAAGATATGAATTTTTGTCTATACACTATTCATGCAATCAATACAGCAAGACGTGTCTTAGACTAAAAATGATAAGCAGGTAATTTCCTGAGGATGATAAGTAGTTAATTTTCGACACAAAATGATAAGCAAAACTTTTGACATGCAGATACGGTCGAAGTCCAGACTCACTAATGCATCCTATCGACTTATCAGTTAGACACACTAATGCAGATCTGGTTCGCTAAGACCACCGCTCTGATACCAACTGAAAGGACCCGTTCATATACATTATAAACGATTCACAATAGTTGATTACATTGCGAGGTATTTGACCTCTATATGATACATTTTACAAACATTGCATTCGTTTTTAAAAGACAAACTTTCTTTACATCGAAAATTGATAGGCATGCATACCATTTTATAATATCCACTATCCAACTATAAATTGATTTAATAATAATCTTTGATGAACTCAATGACTCGAATGCAACGTTCTTCGAAATATGCTATGAAAGACTCCAAGTAATATCTTTAAAATGAGCAAATGCACAGCGGAAGATTTCTTTAACACCTGAGAATAAACATGCTTTAAAGTGTCAACCAAAAGGTTGGTGAGTTCATTAGTTTATCATAATCATTTATTTCCATCATTTTAATAGACCACAAGAATTTCATTTTCAGTTCTCATAAATATACGTCCCATGCATAGAGACAAAAATAATCATTCATATGGTGAACACCTGGTAACCGACATTAACTAGATACATATAAGAATATCCCCTATCATTCCGGGATCCTCCTTCGGACATGATATAAATTTCGAAGTACTAAAGCATCCGGTACTTTGGATGGGGCTTGTTGGGCCCAATAGATCTATCTTTAGGATTCGCGTCAATTAGGGTGTCTGTTCCCTAATTCTTAGATTACCAGACTTAATAAAAAGGGGCATATTCGATTTCGATAATTCAACCATAGAATGTAGTTTCACGTACTTGTGTCTATTTAGTAAAACATTTATAAAAGTTGCGCATGTATTCTCAGCCCAAAAATATAAAGGGTAAAAAGGCAAATGAAACTCACCATACTGTATTTCGTAGTAAAAATACATATAACGTCATTGAACAAGTGCAAGGTTGGCCTCGGATTCACGAACCTAAATTAATTATATATATTTATATGTTGGTCAATATTTGTCTAACAAATTAGGTCAAGTCATAGTGTACCACAATCCTAATGCTCGAGACTAATATGCAAAAGTCAACAAAAGTAAATTTGACTCAAAATAATTTCCAAAAATCTATACATGATTAATATATAGTTTAAATATCGTCGTTTTATATTTTTAAATATTTTTAAAAGATTTATTAGAGTAAATAATATAATTTATTTATTAATAAATAAAATTTTATATTAAATTTATATAATAAAATATACTTTTATATATATTAAGTAATAAAATTTATAGGGTTCATTTAATATCATAAAGATAATATGATAGGTATTATTAAAGTAAGTTATTACATGTAGTAAAATATGTTTGTATCACATATTTATTTGATGAAATAATATCTATAATGATAGTAAGTAAAAGTTGTATTATTTTGTAATAATAATTATTATTATAAAAATATCAATATTTATAATTACTAAGATGACATTATGATAAAACGATAATTCTAATTATGATAACTTTAATATTTACGATAATTTTTAATATTATCTTTAAAATAATAATTCTATTTAAAATAATAATAATAATGATATTTTATAGTAACAATGACATTTCTATTAAAATGATAATTTTTGTTAAAATGATAGTTTTAATACTAACGATACTTTTAATAATAATAGTAATGATAAAAATAATAAGAACGATAATTTTATCTAAATTAATATCTTATAATATTTTAATTTCATCATGATACTCTTACTCATTATTTCCTAATCGTTTCGTTTAATAGCTTTTAATCGTCTTTTATATCGTGTTCATAATAATGATAATAATAGTAATCAAAATATTTAGGTGTTACAATTATTTGTTTTAATTACACTAATATTAATAATGATAGTTACTATAATATTATTAACGATAATACTAATAATTATCTTAATGATAATATAGTAATAATAATAATAACAATAACAATAACCATTTTTAAATAATGATATATATATATATATATATATTAATAATGATAATAATAATAATAATACTAATAATAATAATAATAATAATAATAATGATAATTGGATAATAATAATAATAATACTAATTATAACTTTAACGATAATAACGATAGTAATAAAAAAACAATTTTTAATGATAAATCCCTTTTATTGATAAAGATAATAATAATGATAATAATAAGATAAAACTAGAACGACGATAAAAACGACGATAATAATAATCATTTTTAATAAAAATATCGAAAATTCAATTGATTATAACTTCTAATCCGTTCATCGAAACCATTCGATATCTAAAGGAAAAGTTCTTAATTTTTCGCTAGCTTTCCAAGGACATGCATATCTTATACCTTATCTCAACTGCAAGTGTAACTAATTCAAGATTCAACCTAACCTATCTAAGGGCAATATCAAAAGTACAAGCATGCATAATTCTAAATACTCGAGCACTAGTCAGGGATACACTATTAGTATGTAAAAGTTAATTTATGAGTACTCACGTATCAATATTGAGATTCAATATTGCAGGAAAGGTACGTAGACGCAACGGAAATGATAAACACTATATTGACCTCACGAGCATACCCATGAACCATACTCAATCACCTCCATAGCTATAACCCATAATTTCCTTAATCCTATCCTACTCGAAAAATAATTTCGAAATTACTCGGACAACACTCCGTCGTAATATTTTATGTATACTAATAATATCTTGAAATAATACGGAGTAAATATATATATGTAAATCGATTGAGAGAGTTTAGAGAAAAATATTTTCAAGTTTCTATGAAATAATGAAACCTATTGAATTCTATTTATAATAGATTTTTGAATTATTAAAGTGAATTATTAAAGTATGAACTATTAAAGTGAATTATTAAAGTATGAATTATTAAAGTGAATTATTAAAGTATAAATTATTAAAGTATGAATTATTAAAGTGAATTATTAAAGTTAAAGTAAAGTAAAAATAAAGTAAAGGTAAAGTTTAAGTATAGTAAAAGTATAAAACTATGTACGTATTATACGCGTATAAATATATATAATATTTATTTAAATCGTTATATATATTTAATAAAATAAAATATAAATATCGTTATCTTTATCATACTAGTTAAGTAATGAGTTGTCAAAAGTGGTTCTAGATATTTATAGAAGTTATATACGTTTTAATAATAAAGTTCTTTTTAAACTGAAAACGTTTTTGTACGTTTGAAACTAAATAGATCAATCGAGTCTTTATGAGATTCAATCTTCCACTATCCTTTGTCTAGTTCTCAATGATTGACAATTTGTTCTTATTTATAAATTACTTTACCATTTTCCGAATATTGTTAAAATGGAAAGATTTCTCAAATCAACGTGGGCCTTTCAACAGAGACTTGTAATCATAATTTAATATATCTGATAATTCAATCATTTGATCTTATCTTCTAATTCCATTGATAAACATTTTGAAACAGATACAATCATATAAAGTATTTAATCTAATATTTTGTTTACGTTTCAAGTTATAATATATATACACATATACATATATAATCATATTCGTTTAATGGTTCGTGAATCGTTGGAACTTGGTCGAGGTTGAATGAATGTATGAACATAGTTTAAAATTCTTGAAATTTAACTTAACAAATATTGCTTATTGAAATGTCCCGTTCTTATTGATTAAAAACGTTCCATATTAATTGATTTCGTTGCGAGGTTTTGACCTCTATATGAGACGTTTTTCAAAGACTGCATTCATTTTTAAACAAACCATAACCTTTATTTCATCAATAAAGGTTTAAAAAGCTTTACGTAGATTATCAAATAGTGATAATCTAAAATATCCTGTTTACACACGACCATTACATAATGGTTTACAATACAAATATGTTACAACAAAATAAGTTTCTTGAATGCAGTTTTTACACAATATCATACAAGCATGGACTCCAAATCTTGTCCTTATTTAAGTATGCGACAGCGGAAGCTCTTAATAATCACCTGAGAATAAACATGCTTAAAACGTCAACAAAAATGTTGGTTAGTTATAGGTTTAACCTATATATATCAATTCGTAACAATAGACCACAAGATTTCATATTTCAATACACATCCCATACATAGAGATAAAAATCATTCATATGGTGAACACCTGGTAACCGACAATAACAAGATGCATATATAAGAATATCCCCATCATTCCGGAACACCCTTCGGATATGATATAAATTTCGAAGTACTAAAGCATCCGGTACTTTGGATGGGGTTTGTTAGGCCCAATAGATCTATCTTTAGGATTCGCGTCAATTAGGGTGTCTGTTCCCTAATTCTTAGATTACCAGACTTAATAAAAAGGGGCATATTCGATTTCGATAATTCAACCATAGAATGTAGTTTCACGTACTTGTGTCTATTTTGTAAATCATTTATAAAACCTGCATGTATTCTCATCCCAAAAATATTAGATTTTAAAAGTGGGACTATAACTCACTTTCACAGATTTTTACTTCGTCGGGAAGTAAGACTTGGCCACTGGTTGATTCACGAACCTATAACAATATATACATATATATCAAAGTATGTTCAAAATATATTTACAACACTTTTAATATATTTTGATGTTTTAAGTTTATTAAGTCAGCTGTCCTCGTTAGTAACCTACAACTAGTTGTCCACAGTTAGATGTACAGAAATAAATCGATAAATATTATCTTGAATCAATCCACGACCCAGTGTATACGTATCTCAGTATTGATCACAACTCAAACTATATATATTTTGGAATCAACCTCAACCCTGTATAGCTAACTCCAACATTCACATATAGAGTGTCTATGGTTGTTCCGAAATATATATAGATGTGTCGACATGATAGGTCGAAACATTGTATACGTGTCTATGGTATCTCAAGATTACATAATATATAATACAAGTTGATTAAGTTATGGTTGGAATAGATTTGTTACCAATTTTCACGTAGCTAAAATGAGAAAAATTATCCAATCTTGTTTTACCCATAACTTCTTCATTTTAAATCCATTTTGAGTGAATCAAATTGCTATGGTTTCATATTGAACTCTATTTTATGAATCTAAACAAAAAAAGTATAGGTTTCTAGTCGGAAAAATAAGTTACAAGTCGTTTTTGTAAAGGTAGTCATTTCAGTCGAAAGAACGACGTCTAGATGACCATTTTAGAAAACATACTTCCACTTTGAGTTTAACCATAATTTTTGGATATAGTTTCATGTTCATAATAAAAATCATTTTCTCAGAATAACAACTTTTAAATCAAAGTTTATCATAGTTTTTAATTAACTAACCCAAAACAGCCCGCGGTGTTACTACGACGGCGTAAATCCGGTTTTACGGTGTTTTTCGTGTTTCCAGGTTTTAAATCATTAAGTTAGCATATCATATAGATATAGAACATGTGTTTAGTTGATTTTAAAAGTCAAGTTAGAAGGATTAACTTTTGTTTGCGAACAAGTTTAGAATTAACTAAACTATGTTCTAGTGATTACAAGTTTAAACCTTCGAATAAGATAGCTTTATATGTATGAATCGAATGATGTTATGAACATCATTACTACCTTAAGTTCCTTGGATGAACCTACTGGAAAAGAGAAAAATGGATCTAGCTTCAATGGATCCTTGGATGGCTCAAAGTTCTTGAAGCAAAATCATGACACGAAAACAAGTTCAAGTAAGATCATCACTTGAAATAAGATTGTTATAGTTATAGAAATTGAACCAAAGTTTGAATATGATTATTACCTTGTATTAGAATGATAACCTACTGTAAGAAACAAAGATTTCTTGAGGTTGGATGATCACCTTACAAGATTGGAAGTGAGCTAGCAAACTTGAAAGTATTCTTGATTTTATGAAACTAGAACTTTTGGAATTTATGAAGAACACTTAGAACTTGAAGATAGAACTTGAGAGAGTTCAATTAGATGAAGAAAATTGAAGAATGAAAGTGTTTGTAGGTGTTTTTGGTCGTTGGTGTATGGATTAGATATAAAGGATATGTAATTTTGTTTTCATGTAAATAAGTCATGAATGATTACTCATATTTTTGTAATCTTATGAGATATTTCATGCTAGTTGCCAAATGATGGTTCCCACATGTGTTAGGTGACTCAAATGGGCTGCTAATAGCTGATCATTGGAGTGTATATACCAATAGTACATACATCTAAAAGCTGTGTATTGTACGAGTACGAATACGGGTGCATACGAGTAGAATTGTTGATGAAACTGAACGAGAATGTAATTGTAAGCATTTTTGTTAAGTAGAAGTATTTTGATAAGTGTATTGAAGTCTTTCAAAAGTGTATAAATACATATTAAAACACTACATGTATATACATTTTAACTGAGTCGTTAAGTCATCGTTAGTCGTTACATGTAAGTGTTGTTTTGAAACCTTTAGGTTAACGATCTTGTTAAATGTTGTTAACCCAATGTTTATAATATCAAAAGAGATTTTAAATTATTATATTATCATGATATTATGATGTACGAATATCTCTTAATATGATATATATACATTAAATGTCGTTACAACGATAAACGTTACATATATGTCTCGTTTCAAAATCATTAAGTTAGTAGTCTTGTTTTTACATATGTAGTTCATTGTTAATATAATTAATGATATGTTTACTTATCATAATATCATGTTAACTATATATATAACCATATATATGTCATCATATAGTTTTTTTTTACAAGTTTTAACGTTCGTGAATCACCGGTCAACTTGGGTGGTCAATTGTCTATATGAAACCTATTTCAATTAATCAAGTCTTAACAAGTTTGATTGCTTAACATGTTGGAAACATTTAATCATGTAAACATCAATCTCAATTAATATATATAAACATGGAAAAGTTCGGGTCACTACAGTACCTACCCGTTAAATAAATTTCGTCCCGAAATTTTAAGCTGTTGAAGGTGTTGACGAATCTTCTGGAAATAGATGCGGGTATTTCTTCTTCATCTGATCTTCACGCTCCCAGGTGAACTCGGGTCCTCTACGAGCATTCCATCGAACCTTAACAATTGGTATCTTGTTTTGCTTAAGTCTTTTAACCTCACGATCCATTATTTCGACGGGTTCTTCGATGAATTGGAGTTTTTCGTTGATTTGGATTTCATCTAACGGAATAGTGAGATCTTCTTTAGCAAAACATTTCTTCAAATTCGAGACGTGGAAAGTGTTATGTACAGCCGCGAGTTGTTGAGGTAACTCAAGTCGGTAAGCTACTGGTCCGACACGATCAATAATCTTGAATGGTCCAATATACCTTGGATTTAATTTCCCTCGTTTACCAAATCGAACAACGCCTTTCCAAGGTGAAACTTTAAGCATGACCATCTCTCCAATTTCAAATTCTATATCTTTTCTTTTAATGTCAGCGTAGCTCTTTTGTCGACTTTGGGCGGTTTTCAACCGTTGTTGAATTTGGATGATCTTCTCGGTAGTTTCTTGTATAATCTCCGGACCCGTAATCTGTCTATCCCCCACCTCACTCCAACAAATCGGAGACCTGCACTTTCTACCATAAAGTGCTTCAAACGGCGCCATCTCAATGCTTGAATGGTAGCTGTTGTTGTAGGAAAATTCTGCTAACGGTAGATGTCGATCCCAACTGTTTCCGAAATCAATAACACATGCTCGTAGCATGTCTTCAAGCGTTTGTATCATCCTTTCGCTCTGCCCATCAGTTTGTGGATGATAAGCAGTACTCATGTCTAGACGAGTTCCTAATGCTTGCTGTAATGTCTGCCAGAATCTTGAAATAAATCTGCCATCCCTATCAGAGATAATAGAGATTGGTATTCCATGTCTGGAGACGACTTCCTTCAAATACAGTCGTGCTAACTTCTCCATCTTGTCATCTTCTCTTATTGGTAGGAAGTGTGCTGATTTGGTGAGACGATCAACTATTACCCAAATAGTATCAAAACCACTTGCAGTCCTTGGCAATTTAGTGATGAAATCCATGGTAATGTTTTCCCATTTCCATTCCGGGATTTCGGGTTGTTGAAGTAGACCTGATGGTTTCTGATGCTCAGCTTTGACCTTAGAACACGTCAAACATTCTCCTACGTATTTAGCAACATCGGCTTTCATACCCGGCCACCAAAAATGTTTCTTGAGATCCTTGTACATCTTCCCCGTTCCAGGATGTATTGAGTATCTGGTTTTATGAGCTTCTCTAAGTACCATTTCTCTCATATCTCCAAATTTTGGTACCCAAATCCTTTCAGCCCTATACCGGGTTCCGTCTTCCCGAATATTAAGATGCTTCTCCGATCCTTTGGGTATTTCATCCTTTAAATTTCCCTCTTTTAAAACTCCTTGTTGCGCCTCCTTTATTTGGGTAGTAATGTTATTATGAATCATTATATTCATAGATTTTACTCGAATGGGTTCTCTATCCTTCCTGCTCAAGGCATCGGCTACCACATTTGCCTTCCCCGGGTGGTAACGAATCTCAAAATCGTAATCATTCAATAATTCAATCCACCTACGCTGCCTCATATTCAGTTGTTTCTGATTAAATATGTGTTGAAGACTTTTGTGGTCGGTATATATAATACTTTTGACCCCATATAAGTAGTGCCTCCAAGTCTTTAATGCAAAAACAACCGCGCCTAATTCCAAATCATGCGTCGTATAATTTTGTTCGTGAATCTTCAATTGTCTAGACGCATAAGCAATCACCTTCGTTCGTTGCATTAATACACAACCGAGACCTTGCTTTGATGCGTCACAATAAATCACAAAATCATCATTCCCTTCAGGCAATGACAATATAGGTGCCGTAGTTAGCTTTTTCTTCAATAACTGAAACGCTTTCTCTTGTTCATCATTCCATTCAAATTTCTTCCCTTTATGCGTTAATGCAGTCAAGGGTTTTGCTATTCTGGAAAAGTCTTGGATGAACCTTCTGTAGTAACCAGCTAGTCCTAAAAACTGGCGTATGTGTTTCGGAGTTTTCGGGGTTTCCCACTTTTCAACAGTTTCTATCTTTGCCGGATCCACCTTAATACCTTCTTTGTTCACTATGTGACCAAGGAATTGAACTTCTTCCAACCAAAATGCACACTTTGAAAACTTAGCGTACAATTCTTCCTTCCTCAATACTTCTAACACCTTTCTCAAATGTTCACCGTGTTCTTGGTCATTCTTTGAGTAAATAAGTATGTCATCAATGAAAACAATGACAAACTTGTCAAGGTATGGTCCACACACTCGGTTCATAAGGTCCATGAACACAGCTGGTGCATTAGTTAAACCAAACGGCATGACCATAAACTCGTAATGACCGTAACGTGTTCTGAAAGCAGTCTTTGGAATATCATCTTCTTTCACCCGCATTTGATGATACCCGGAACGTAAGTCAATCTTTGAATAAACAGACGAGCCTTGTAGTTGATCAAATAGGTCGTCGATTCTCGGTAGTGGGTAGCGGTTCTTGATGGTAAGTTTGTTCAACTCTCGGTAGTCGATACACAACCTGAATGTACCATCTTTCTTCTTGACAAACAAAACAGGAGCTCCCCACGGTGATGTGCTTGGTCGAATGAAACCACGCTCTAAAAGTTCTTGTAATTAGCTTTGCAGTTCTTTCATCTCGCTGGGTGCGAGTCTGTAAGGAGCACGAGCTATTGGTGCAGCTCCTGGTACAAGATCTATTTGAAATTCAACGGATCGATGTGGGGGTAATCCCGGTAATTCTTTCGGAAATACATCGGGAAATTCTTTTGCAATGGGAACATCATTGATGCTCTTTTCTTCAGTTTGTACTTTCTCGACGTGTGCTAGAACAGCATAGCAACCTTTTCTTATTAGTTTTTGTGCCTTCAAATTACTAATAAGATGTAGCTTCGTGTTGCCCTTTTCTCCGTACACCATTAAGGGTTTTCCTTTTTCTCGTATAATGCGAATTGCATTTTTGTAACAAACGATCTCCGCTTTCACTTCTTTCAACCAGTCCATACCGATTATCACATCAAAACTCCCTAACTCTACTGGTATCAAATCAATCTTAAATGTTTCGCTAACCAGTTTAATTTCTCGATTCCGACATATATTATCTGCTGAAATTAATTTACCATTTGCTAATTCGAGTAAAAATTTACTATCCAAAGGCGTCAATGGACAACTTAATTTAGCACAAAAATCTCTACTCATATAGCTTCTATCCGCACCCGAATCAAATAAAACGTAAGCAGATTTATTGTCAATAAGAAACGTACCCGTAACAAGCTCCGGGTCTTCCTGTGCCTCTACCGCATTAATATTGAAAACTCTTCCACGGCCTTGTCCATTCGTGTTCTCCTGGTTCGGGCAATTTCTAATAATGTGGCCTGGTTTTCCACATTTATAACAAACTACATTGGCATAACTTGCTCCGACACTACTTGCTCCGCCATTACTCGTTCTGACACCATTTGTTCCTTTCGTTCTATTAACCCCTGGTCCGTAGACCTCACACTTCGCCGCGCTATGACCATTTCTTTTACACTTGTTGCAAAATTTGGTGCAGAACCCCGAGTGATTCTTTTCACACCTTTGGCATAGTTGCTTCTGATTGTTGTTGTTGTTGCGGTTATTATTGTTGTTGGGATGATTGTTGTAGTTGCTGTTGTTGTTGTTGTTGTTGTTGGGCCGTTTGTTGTAGTTGCGATTGATGTTGCGATTGTTGGGATAATTGTTGCGATTATTGTTGTAATTGCTGTTGTTGTTGTATTGGTGATTCTTATCACCGTTTTCCTCCCACTTTCTTTTGACTTGCTTCACATTGGCCTCTTCAGCAGTCTGTTCTTTAAGTCTTTCTTCAATCTGGTTCACTAGTTTGTGAGCCATTCTACATGCCTGTTGTATGGAGGCGGGCTCGTGTGAACTTATATCTTCTTGGATTCTTTCCGGTAATCCTTTCACAAACGCGTCGATCTTCTCTTCCTCATCTTCGAATGCTCCCGGACACAATAGGCACAATTCTGTGAATCGTCTTTCGTACGTGGTAATATCAAATCCTTGGGTTCGTAACCCTCTAAGTTCTGTCTTGAGCTTATTGACCTCGGTTTTGGGACGGTACTTCTCGTTCATCAAGTGCTTGAATGCTGACCACGGTAGTGCGTACGCATCATCTTGTCCCACTTGCTCTAGATAGGTATTCCACCATGTTAACGCAGAACCTGTGAAGGTATGCGTAGCGTACTTCACTTTGTCCTCTTCAGTACACTTACTTATGGCAAACACCGATTCAACCTTCTCGGTCCACCGTTTCAATCCGATCGGTCCTTCGGTTCCATCAAATTCCAAAGGTTTGCAGGCAGTGAATTCTTTGTAGGTGCATCCTACACGATTTCCTGTACTGCTAGATCCAAGGTTATTGTTGGTATGTAGCGCAGCCTGTACTGCGGCTATGTTTGAAGCTAGAAAAGTACGAAATTCCTCTTCATTCATATTCACGGTGTGTCGAGTAGTCGGTGCCATTTCCTTCAAAATAGTTAAATGGAACAAGTTAATCATACAGAATATTAAGAGTAGTTAATAGTATTTCGTAGCATAATATGAACTCATTTATAAAAGCTTTTTCTTCATATTAGCGTTTTATAAGTTTAAATTCGGGTAGTACCTACGCGTTAAGTTCATACTTAGTAGCTAATATACAATTCAACTACTACAATTCTATATGAAAAACTGATTATAATAATATTTCGCGTTCAAACTTTTATACAATATTTTACAAACTTACAATACCGCTTATTTTACATAAAGCATGAAATATAGCACACAATAACTTTGATACAAGATAGTTGTAAAGACAATTCTAGCTAGTACACAAGTCGTTCAGCAAAGGCAATAAAGACACGTAATTCATACGTCCAGAAACAAGTCATGCATTCTGGTTTTACTAGGACTACTTCCCATCCTTGGTCTTGTGCAACATAACCGTTATGGCCGTTGATAAGACAGCGTGTTGTAACGTCATCAAAGGGACGAGGGTTACGTAATGTCCAACAGTCCCGTAATAATCTAAAAACCTCATTTCTTACCCCAATTACCGACTCCGTCACTTGTGGAAACGTTTTGTTTAATAGTTGTAGCCCGATGTTCTTGTTCTCACTTTGGTGAGAAGCGAACATTACTAATCCGTAAGCATAACATGCTTCTTTATGTTGCATGTTAGCCGCTTTTTCTAAATCACGAAGTCCAATATTCGGATATATTGAGTCAAAATAATTTCTTAACCCGTTGCGTAAAATAGCATTTGGGTTCCCCGCAATATATGCGTCAAAGTAAACACATCGTAACTTATGGGTTTCCCAATGTGATATCCCCCATCTTTCAAACGAAAGTCTCTTATAAACCAAGACATTCTTGGAACGTTCTTCGAATGTCTTACAAACTGATCTCGCCTTAAATAGTTGTGCCGAAGAATTCTGGCCGACTCTAGACAAGATTTCATCAATCATGTCTCCGGGTAGGTCTCTTAAAATATTGGGTTGTCTATCCATTTTGTGTTTTTAAACTGTAAAATAGACAAGAGTTAGATTCATAAAAAAAATACTTATTAATACAAGCAATTTTTACATATATCATAAAGCATAAGAATACTATATTCCATATATTACACCACACGAATACAACTATCTTATTCCGACTCGCTCGTTTCTTCTTCTTCGGTTTTGGTTCGTTTTGCCAAGTTTCTAGGGATATATGATGTTCCCCTAATACGAGCCGTCGTTGTCCACATTGGTTTAGAAAAACCTGGTGGTTTAGAGGTTCCCGGGTCATTGTTACAACTTAAGGACTTCGGGGGTTGACGATACATATAAAGTTCATCGGGGTTGGAATTAGATTTCTCTATTTTTATGCCCTTTCCCTTATTATTTTCTTTTGCCTTTTTAAATTCAGTTGGGGTAATTTCTATAACATCATCGGAATTCTCGTCGGAATCCGATTCATCGGAGAATTGGTAATCCTCCCAATATTTTGCTTCCTTGGCGGAAACACCATTGACCATAATTAACTTTGGTCGGTTGGTTGAGGATTTTCTTTTACTTAACCGTTTTATTATTTCCCCCACCGGTTCTATTTCTTCATCCGGTTCCG
This sequence comes from Rutidosis leptorrhynchoides, assembly GCF_046630445.1. Classification (NCBI taxonomy): domain Eukaryota; kingdom Viridiplantae; phylum Streptophyta; class Magnoliopsida; order Asterales; family Asteraceae; genus Rutidosis; species Rutidosis leptorrhynchoides. The sequence goes on from NC_092334.1 coordinate 605,524,021, forward strand.
ATTCTTCTTCCGGTTCCGATTCTTCTTCCGGTTCCGACTCTTCTTCCGGTTCCTCTTCGGGAACTTGTGAATCAGTCCACAAATCATTCCAATTTACATTTGACTCTTCATTATTATTAGGTGAGTCAATGGGACTTGTTCTAGAGGTAGACATCTATCACATAATATCAAACACGTTAAGAGATTAATATATCACATAATATTCATATGTTAAAAATATATAGTTTCCAACAAAAATGTTAAGCAATCATTTTTAAAGAAAACACGGTCGAAGTCCAGACTCACTAATGCATCCTAACAAACTCGATAAGACACACTAATGCAAATTTTCTGGTTCTCTAAGACCAACGCTCTGATACCAACTGAAATGTCCCGTTCTTATTGATTAAAAACGTTCCATATTAATTGATTTCGTTGCGAGGTTTTGACCTCTATATGAGACGTTTTTCAAAGACTGCATTCATTTTTAAACAAACCATAACCTTTATTTCATCAATAAAGGTTTAAAAAGCTTTACGTAGATTATCAAATAGTGATAATCTAAAATATCCTGTTTACACACGACCATTACATAATGGTTTACAATACAAATATGTTACAACAAAATAAGTTTCTTGAATGCAGTTTTTACACAATATCATACAAGCATGGACTCCAAATCTTGTCCTTATTTAAGTATGCGACAGCGGAAGCTCTTAATAATCACCTGAGAATAAACATGCTTAAAACGTCAACAAAAATGTTGGTGAGTTATAGGTTTAACCTATATATATCAATTCGTAACAATAGACCACAAGATTTCATATTTCAATACACATCCCATACATAGAGATAAAAATCATTCATATGGTGAACACCTGGTAACCGACAATAACAAGATGCATATATAAGAATATCCCCATCATTCCGGAACACCCTTCGGATATGATATAAATTTCGAAGTACTAAAGCATCCGGTACTTTGGATGGGGTTTGTTAGGCCCAATAGATCTATCTTTAGGATTCGCGTCAATTAGGGTGTCTGTTCCCTAATTCTTAGATTACCAGACTTAATAAAAAGGGGCATATTCGATTTCGATAATTCAACCATAGAATGTAGTTTCACGTACTTGTGTCTATTTTGTAAATCATTTATAAAACCTGCATGTATTCTCATCCCAAAAATATTAGATTTTAAAAGTGGGACTATAACTCACTTTCACAGATTTTTACTTCGTCGGGAAGTAAGACTTGGCCACTGGTTGATTCACGAACCTATAACAATATATACATATATATCAAAGTATGTTCAAAATATATTTACAACACTTTTAATATATTTTGATGTTTTAAGTTTATTAAGTCAGCTGTCCTCGTTAGTAACCTACAACTAGTTGTCCACAGTTAGATGTACAGAAATAAATCGATAAATATTATCTTGAATCAATCCACGACCCAGTGTATACGTATCTCAGTATTGATCACAACTCAAACTATATATATTTTGGAATCAACCTCAACCCTGTATAGCTAACTCCAACATTCACATATAGAGTGTCTATGGTTGTTCCGAAATATATATAGATGTGTCGACATGATAGGTCGAAACATTGTATACGTGTCTATGGTATCTCAAGATTACATAATATATAATACAAGTTGATTAAGTTATGGTTGGAATAGATTTGTTACCAATTTTCACGTAGCTAAAATGAGAAAAATTATCCAATCTTGTTTTACCCATAACTTCTTCATTTTAAATCCATTTTGAGTGAATCAAATTGCTATGGTTTCATATTGAACTCTATTTTATGAATCTAAACAAAAAAAGTATAGGTTTCTAGTCGGAAAAATAAGTTACAAGTCGTTTTTGTAAAGGTAGTCATTTCAGTCGAAAGAACGACGTCTAGATGACCATTTTAGAAAACATACTTCCACTTTGAGTTTAACCATAATTTTTGGATATAGTTTCATGTTCATAATAAAAATCATTTTCTCAGAATAACAACTTTTAAATCAAAGTTTATCATAGTTTTTAATTAACTAACCCAAAACAGCCCGCGGTGTTACTACGACGGCGTAAATCCGGTTTTACGGTGTTTTTCGTGTTTCCAGGTTTTAAATCATTAAGTTAGCATATCATATAGATATAGAACATGTGTTTAGTTGATTTTAAAAGTCAAGTTAGAAGGATTAACTTTTGTTTGCGAACAAGTTTAGAATTAACTAAACTATGTTCTAGTGATTACAAGTTTAAACCTTCGAATAAGATAGCTTTATATGTATGAATAGAATGATGTTATGAACATCATTACTACCTTAAGTTCCTTGGATGAACCTACTGGAAAAGAGAAAAATGTATCTAGCTTCAATGGATCCTTGGATGGCTCAAAGTTCTTGAAGCAAAATCATGACACGAAAACAAGTTCAAGTAAGATCATCACTTGAAATAAGATTGTTATAGTTATAGAAATTGAACCAAAGTTTGAATATGATTATTACCTTGTATTAGAATGATAACCTACTGTAAGAAACAAATATTTCTTGAGGTTGGATGATCACCTTACAAGATTGGAAGTGAGCTAGCAAACTTGAAAGTATTCTTGATTTTATGAAACTAGAACTTTTGGAATTTATGAAGAACACTTAGAACTTGAAGATAGAACTTGAGAGAGTTCAATTAGATGAAGAAAATTGAAGAATGAAAGTGTTTGTAGGTGTTTTTGGTCGTTGGTGTATGGATTAGATATAAAGGATATGTAATTTTGTTTTCATGTAAATAAGTCATGAATGATTACTCATATTTTTGTAATCTTATGAGATATTTCATGCTAGTTGCCAAATGATGGTTCCCACATGTGTTAGGTGACTCAAATGGGCTGCTAATAGCTGATCATTGGAGTGTATATACCAATAGTACATACATCTAAAAGCTGTGTATTGTACGAGTACGAATACGGGTGCATACGAGTAGAATTGTTGATGAAACTGAACGAGAATGTAATTGTAAGCATTTTTGTTAAGTAGAAGTATTTTGATAAGTGTATTGAAGTCTTTCAAAAGTGTATAAATACATATTAAAACACTACATGTATATACATTTTAACTGAGTCGTTAAGTCATCGTTAGTCGTTACATGTAAGTGTTGTTTTGAAACCTTTAGGTTAACGATCTTGTTAAATGTTGTTAACCCAATGTTTATAATATCAAAAGAGATTTTAAATTATTATATTATCATGATATTATGATGTACGAATATCTCTTAATATGATATATATACATTAAATGTCGTTACAACGATAAACGTTACATATATGTCTCGTTTCAAAATCATTAAGTTAGTAGTCTTGTTTTTACATATGTAGTTCATTGTTAATATAATTAATGATATGTTTACTTATCATAATATCATGTTAACTATATATATAACCATATATATGTCATCATATAGTTTTTTTTTACAAGTTTTAACGTTCGTGAATCACCGGTCAACTTGGGTGGTCAATTGTCTATATGAAACCTATTTCAATTAATCAAGTCTTAACAAGTTTGATTGCTTAACATGTTGGAAACATTTAATCATGTAAACATCAATCTCAATTAATATATATAAACATGGAAAAGTTCGGGTCACTACACTTATTGTGTCGGAAACATATAAAGATTAAAGTTTAAATTTGGTTGGAAATTTCCGGGTTGTCACATAAATGAATTCAAAATCATGTTTATACATATTTATAAACGATAAAACTAGGTGTTAACACCGAAATTATTGTTACCTCGGAAAGGACATAAATTGAGAAACAAATCAAAATGTTAGAATTCATTTAAAATGGAATAGAGGACAATAAAAAGGAAAATAAAAGCCAAGTGTGGGAAAAATTTACCAAGTTCTTTAAAATATATATCACATATTTTTGTACAAATAACTGAAGATGCTTTTGCTTTAGACTAAACTAACCATTTTACCCGGAAAACTGTAATATATTTGAAAGAAAGATGGATCTACACGATGAATCAATTCCATCATTAAAAGGAAGTAAAGTCTTCTAAAAAAGAAGCGCGCTTCTTGATTTAGGTCATGAAGTTGTCGTCCAGACCAGTTGTAGAGTCTACGAAAAACCTTGAAAAGTTTTCTCGAAAATCAGCTGGAAATCCACGGACCTCAGCATCAAACAGGGTCGCCAAGTGGTCAGACTTATCCTAACCATGAGAGGATCTGTCTCGTAAAATGGGGAGGACGCCGTGCAAATTAACTTGATAAGACTAATGAATCAGATCCCCAGAAAGGATAATCTCCTTAAAAGATCAAAAATCAGCTTATAAGCCTGATATTACTCAATCCTAGAGATTGACTTTAAAGATTGAGAATTACAAACTCATGGAATTCGATGATATCTAAACTCGAGCTTGAACGAGAAAATATTTTGATCAAAATTACAAACCGATTTGTTTTCTGAAAACCCATTTTCAATGTGTTCATTACCATTGAACGTAAAATCCTAGGAATTCACCTGGAATTCATTAGGTCACCTGAACCAAATCGGGTTTCAACCGTAAGAACGGTGGTTGCATAGTATGGTCGAAGACAGGACCTTGTGCCAAAACGAAAAACCATAAGGGTGAGCTTTACTATTGCTCCTACAAAGGATAGTAATTGCATCCGACATGTTATAGACCATAATTAAAAGCATGTCAGGGGACATTGCCTTAACAGTTGCTTGTTCAAGGCTTTCCTTTACAATCGGACGGTAGTTTACCGAAAGGTAATATACGGATCAAGTATACTGGACGTGTTGCTTTCCTAATACAAGGTTAGCAAGTGGGTGACACAAAACCACAAGTTTTAAGCTAAAATTTTCAAATATGAAACCCACCAAACCCACAAAAATAATTTGCAAACACCGGTGAAGGGTTATTCCGGAAAACTTATCTAGGGTAAAAACTAGATTTAATTTTCAAAAGATCAAATGTTTTCATAAAGATCCAATTTCCTTAAGGATCTAAATTTTCATAGTCATGTGGGACTGTAAACCACAACGTTACTACCATTGTTCATACCGCCGTATAGAAATCACTGATGTACAAAGTGTGAAGAATAATGAAGTGATTCTAGTATTTTTATTTCAAGACTATATTGCTTGAAGACAAGCAACGCTCAAGTGTGGGAATATTTGATAATGCTAAAAGCGAACATATATTTCATAGCATTATCCCTCAAGAAAGACAAGCTTTTAGTTGCAATTGTTCTACGTACAAGTAATATTCGTTTAAATAATAAAAGGTGAAGACAAAAGACAGATTCGACGAATTAAAGAAGCAAACGACCAAAAAGCTCAAAAGTACAAAGTTCAATCAAAGTGGTTCCAATTATTGATGAGAAACGTCTCAAAATTACAAGAGTACAAGACGCGAAACACAAAATACAAGATATTAAATTGTACGCAAGGACGTTCGAAAATCCGGAACCGGGACCAGAGTCAACTCTCAACGCTCGACGCAACGGACTAAAAATTACAAATCAGCTATGCACATAAATATAATATAATATTTAAATAATTCTTATAATTATTTATATATTATATTTATTTATTAAAACGTCGACAAGCTTGTGAACAAAAAAATGTGAGCTGGTACCTACCTCCATGCGATCGCATGGCCTGGAGGCACAAAAGCCATGCGATCGCATGGCACACTTTTTCAGCTCAGGTCCTATAAATTTCGCAGTTTGGTGATGATTTTAAACATCCATATATCTTTCTCTCTATCTCACTCGTATAATATATATATATATATATATATATATATATATATATATATATATATATATATATATATATATATATATATATATATATATATATATATTATAATTTTAATTTTAATTTTAATTTTTAAATTCTAATAATAAGGGTATGTTAGCGAATGTTGTAAGGGTGTAAGTCGAAATTCTGTCCGTGTAACGCTACGCTATTTTTAATCATTGTAAGTTATGTTCAACCTTTTTAATTTAATGTCTCGTAGCTAAATTATTATTATGCTTATTTAATTCCGAAGTAATCATGATGTTGGGCTAAATATTAAAATTGGGTAATTGGGCTTTGTACCATAATTGGGGTTTGGATAAAAGAACGACACTTGTGAAAATTAGACTATGGGCTATTAATGGGATTTATATTAACTAAATGATACCTCGTTAATTTAATATATAGACTTATAATTTGACGTATTTATATATAACCACATAAGCTTGACTGGGCACGGTGGGCGGGATATCTATAAATACCAATAATTGTTCATTTTACCGGACACGGAACTGGATTAATAGTTAATAAACTTGTTGAAACAGGGGTGGATTACATTCAAGGGTAATTGGTGTAATTGTTAACAAAGTAGTAAAACCTTGGTTTACACGCAGTCGATAACCTGGTGTATTCATTAAACAAAGTATAAAGACCTTGTTACAATTCGAATCCCCAATTAGTTGGAATATTTGACTTCGGGAATAAGAATAATTTGACGAAGACTTCCGCATTTTATGATTATGACTGATGGACTATTATGGACAAATCCGTATGGACATATTGAATAATCCAGTACAAAGGACAATTAACCCATGGGAATAAACTAAAAACAACACGTCGAACATCATGATTACGAAAGTTTAAATAAGCATAATTCTTTTATTTCATATTTAATTGCACTTTTAATTATCGCACTTTTATTTATTGTCATTGTATTTAATTGCACTTTTAATTATCGTACTCTTTAATTATCGCAATTTTATTTTTTCGCACTTTTATTTATCGCAATTTCATTATCGTTATTTAATTTACGCTTTAAATTAAGTTATATTTATTTTTAATATTTTACATTAGGTTTTAACTGCGACTTAAGGTTTAAAATCGATAAACCGGTCATTAAACGGTAAAAACCCCTTTTTATAATAATAATATTACTTATATATTTTTTTTTTGTATTTTTACAAATATAGTTTTTAAAAATATAGCGTTAAGCTTGTTTAAAAGATCCCTGTGGAACGAACCGGACTTACTAAAAACTACACTACTGTACGATTAGGTACACTGCCTATAAGCGTTGTAGCAAGGTTTAGGTATATCCACTCTATAAATAAATAAATAACTTGTGTAAAATTGTATCGTATTTAATAGTATTTCCTTGTAAAAATTATAACTATTTTATACACCACCTCGCACACATCACCTTCCTTCAAAACGTTAGGGTCGATTATTTGGATAAGTTATAAGGGACTTTATTACGAAATTTTTGACGTATATTTCAAGCAAACAGAGTTGTACTTATATTATAAGAAGAAAATTCCAGAGTTGACTGTACGCTATACTATACCAATATGTGAAGAAAGTGTATGACACTCGTGTTTTAGTTTAAATCAACGTTAGTGTAACTGTCCAAATGACATACCTTAGTGTAAATAAATAGTAGTAATGGTATGAACAACTTTCAACAACATATGCACGAATAAAAATAGAAGGAATAGAATTCAAAATATGAAAGTACAATAAAAGGTCTCGAAGTGATTGAATATGTCTCACGAAACAAATAATGAAACACGTCTGCTAGTCTTAACACGAAACAAGGTACTATAGGTAACGTACGTTAAGATAAACTCGAGCTCAATCGGAGTCATCTTCATCTGGAAATTTCCGCTCTAAACGTAGAAAACTTGGTCCGACACGCTCCTTGAATGCGGCCAACTCGTCGTGCAGGTCAGCATACTTTTCGCTAAGACGTTCATAGTCTTCTTGGATGGCTGCTGTGGCTTTTTGTTCCTCTTCTAGCATTGAAACTCTAGCTACCAAACTCCTAACAATCTCCTTTAACTCTCGAATTTCATCGGTAGGGAATGATGAAGGCTTTGCAACACTAGTAGTTGGTATATTAGAACGGTGATGAACAACACGAGGTAGGGGAGTACTTGAGCCATAGTAGCGTGCAGTATCATTGTCTTGAAAACTAAATGTAATCTTACGCTTACTGAAATTCTTGGCGGGTGGCAATATACGTGATTCGGTAAGGGTAGTAGGTGTAGTGATAGGTATAATAGGATCCCGGGGTCTTGGTTTAATATTGAGCAGTTCCTTAGACTTTTCTTCACCCTCGGAATCCTTTTCCTTCTCAGATCCCTTTTCATCATCAGAATCTTCTTCATCAGAACCTTCCTCATTCCCGGGTTCCTCTTCTTCATCGGAATCCTCTCGGTCGAGAAATTCAAACAAAGGGTTATCCTCGGCATTGGAATCTTCCTCGTCCTCTTTGGCCTCCGGCTGCCCAACAGTCTCAGACAACTTCTCTTCATCAGTACCAGGTGTGAGAGTATCCCGAGCAGTCACGGAAGTATCGAACTCGGTATCCGCATCCCAAGCACTTAAGTAAACATCATGAAGATACTTCATCTGGTGTCAGCATGGAAGCATGCTCACATTAGAACATCCAATATAATAATAGTAGGCACTTATATATATATATATATATATATATATATATATATATATATATATATATATATATATATATAAACATGTATGATATACTAAGCAGTCATAGAACCAAGTAAAGTAGTAAGTAGTGTAACTACAGTCTACGTAGCTTAACTAGTCTATGGTTACAGTCCAGACGCACTAGTTGTCCTAGCGTTCGACTCTCTAATGCAGCCTAGTCCTAGGTAACCGTTTGGCTCTGATACCAACTTTAACACCCCGCCAAATTTCCATCTGACGACGTGTCAATTCAGGTCCCACAGTTAACAGTTACGCCCTCTATATGAGACGTTTAAAACAATCGCATTTAATTTTTATTTAAAAAAATATTAACTTTCAAAAACATAAGTCAATAATCCCAAAATAGAAACACTATTGTGATCATAACCACAAGCCAACAGTATTTAAACAGTATAAAAGTTTTAAATGCGAAAGTAAATAATGTTCTTTAAGATCAAATGCTGACTCCACGGCCAGTCATGCAGCAAACACAGCGGAAGCATACCTCTTAAGGACCTGAGAACAACAACACGCAAAAACAGTTCAACAAATAATGTTGGTGAATCTACAGGTTTAAAGTAATGTAACAGTATCTGAAGAAAAACAGTTATCAGAAAAATAGTTTGATTTCCTTGACCACGAGATTCTATCATTGCATACACCGAGCACCTGAATACTAGCAATGACCCGAGTATAGATGCCACTATACCCGCCTTTACCTCCTAAAATGTTATACACCTGTACGAGTGTATCTAATGTTCAAAATAAATGCACCACTGCTTTTATAGTGGGTGAGGTTGTCAACCTAACGGATCCGTCCATCTAAATTGTGCTTACACCGATGGTATTAAAAGTATTCAAGCTAGAGGCTTTGTGTACAAACTCAGTATGCATATGTGTAGTACTCATGTCAATATAAAAGTAATTGAAAACGTAAATATAACAGCGTGTATTCTCATCCCTGAAAACATGTAAAAAGCGGGACTGTAGACTCACCTTCGAATAAGCTCGGAATGAAAGACAAATGACTTGTACGGTTTAGACCCGAGTAATGTAACCTAAGTATACGTATGTAAGTTGGTCAATATATGTATCTTACATGAGTGTGGTTTCATAGTGTACGTTGTCTTATTGCTCGACTCGACGCGTTTCAAAGTAAAAGTCAACTATATCATGCAAGTCAAACAAAGTCAACCGAAGTCAAACCGAAAGTCAAACTTGGTCAAAGTAGTCAACTAAAGTAAACATCAGTAGGTTCATGTCAAATATTGGTCAATAAGTCAAACCTAAGTCAAACAATACGTTTTAGGTCATGAATGATCATTTTCACAATTTCAGTTTATCGTCATGCACAAAATTTATGAACACGTAGCATACTTAGCACATTATCTCATAGTACAAAATTCAAGTAAACATGAAAAACTCCAGATCATAAATATACTTAAAATCAATTCCAAAAAGTCCAGCCAGGGACTCATACGACAAATAAAAGTCAGGAATCAGAAGGGATACATTTGGGGTTTGCCAAGTCAGTTTCTGACCGCTCACTGATTTCATTTTGACTATAACCGGAGTTAGGAACATGCAATTGATACAAAACCAGTGGCCATAGTTCAAGGACAAATCAAAGTAACACATATAAAAAATCTAGCAACTTTTGTTTAGCCAATTGATACAGTTCATTCGTTCAAGTTGAACATTCAGTTTTCAGCTCAAATCAGAATTCACATAAAGTATGGCTCTATTGTGCCCAATGCATAAGGTTTCACAGATTGACATAAACTAACAATAAGTCACATATCATGTTAAGTTTCATTTTCCAGAAGCATACATGTTCAAACAATATACAAAATTCACAAAGTACAAAACCGTGTTCAATTTACAGATTCAATTTTCATTTAGTTAGTCACATTCGCATACGATTATCCGAAGATCTAGATACAATTAATCTATGATATCTACATGAAAGATGAAGTAATTTTCGTCTAATTTTCAAATATGTAAAGCTTTAATCACATAAGTTAGCACATTTTATCATACAAGGTTATTTTCATGCAAGTGCTGTATAAAACTACTTTTACACTAATTCTAGCATATCTCGGGCTATACATAAGCAAACGACATGATATCCTAGTCTAACTTGAGTTTTTTTAAATTATATTTCCAGTGGTATAAGTCTCACATGCCAATTCGTTTTCTATCAATACCAGATTTCTGATCAAGCAACAAAAACACAACGATAATTCAAATCGACATAACTTAATCATACGGAAACGAAATCAAGCGAATCCAAAGCCTAAACTCAATAGTTTTTCGCAAGGAATCTGATTATAATATAATAATTAACATTTGAAAAACTTAATTTTTTTCTGATCAAACAAATACAAATTCGTTTTTAAACCCTAGCGCATCAAACAATCAAAATAACGATTACAATTAACACGTACGCGTATAGACTTGAGCAATTGACAACATAACTATGAAACTCTAATAAAATTCAGATTTTAAGAATTAGGGTTTAGCTAAATATACCTTAGATCAACAATCAAAGCACACCAATACGTAGAGGATAACGCGAATTGCAACTTTTGTTCTTGAGGTTTAATCAAAAATTGAGTTTGAGTGTGTGTGTGTGTGTGTGTGTGTGTGTGTGTGTGTGAGTTGGGCGACGGCCAAAGGGAGGGAGGGAGCCAAAAAAAATCGACTGGAATAATAGGGTAGGGATTATGGCAGTGTTTAATCCTCACAAATTAATTTATAATAAACCCTAGTTTTACAAATTAGCACATAAGTCCCTAAAATTATCAAAAATTAAAATATAAGGGGGGGGGGGGGGTATGGGGAGGGGTCGGCCGAATATGGCCCATGGAAGTGTTCCCGGGCTCTCGTTTTGCAATCCAGTGTAATCGTGGTCCGTTTTAAGTGCCGTTTAGTCGTACCGAAGGCCCAGAACGCTAACCCGATCGTTAAACGCAACCAATTGTCTAATTTATTAAAAAACCCAATAAATTAAATATTTTAAAAAGTTAATAATTAATAAAATTAATTATTAAAATAAACCCGAACGTTTCGTTGCTCAAAAAGCTATTATCAAAATCGTATCGTTTTTATCGTATTTCATTATCCGAAATATTTATTTGAATTAATATCAACCCATATCAGTTATTAAAACCCTCCGAAGATCAAGTACGCATTTAATACACATAAGCGCATAAAAGTTAAATAATCGCCGTTAAATAAACTAACAGAAGGTTAACGGAAGTAACGAAAAAATCAGGGTTGTTACAAAAATGATAATGATTCTCCTTTCTATTTTGGATTGTCCCATTTCAAGTATCTACTTGATATTTCAATCAATCAGAGGAGGTTATTCTGGAGAGAGAAGATTTCTGATTGGTGGAGAATGAAGTTAGTGAATTTCCTAAAACTTTGTGCAAAAAGTAGCTGGATACTTGTAGTCGGGCGGAGGGAGTATTATTATATTATTATTATTATTCAAATATATGTTTTCTTTACGGGATTAATTATGTTACATATGTATGCGAAATACATGTCTCAATGAAATGTTGTAATGTAAATTTTATGATATGAAAAATAATAATTGTGATCAAAATTGAAAGTAAGTGGTGGGAGAATAAATGTAGTTCATTTATTCTGACTAAGTTAAATATATCAATATGTTTGTAAAAACAATGACAAGTTTCTTAGTCGGAATATGTGGTTCCACGAGTCATTAAACTAAAAGCCTTTAGCATTTACGTTCACTTAATACAAAAAAATATCGTTAAACTGTTTTATTTAAACAAACCCGTGATTCCACGGGTCATTTCACTAGTGTATATATATATATATATATATATATATATATATATATATATATATATATATATATATATATATATATATATATATATTCATGAGTTCTTAAGAGAAAAGACATGGGTTCAAGTCCTCCTACCCCTTTTTCACAATTTTTTTCTCAGTGCTCACTTAACATTAGTTTCAGAAAAGACGTTAAAATGTCTTGTCGCTGCGGACAGACCATTAGGTATATCTGTTTTCCTTGAAGAGAGTTAAGTTAAATAAAACACTATAATGCATTATGGTGTCGGTATTTAGTTTTTGATAGAAATAAAAAAGAGAAATAATCAGGAAAAAGAACGTTAGTTTCAGAAATTGAAATCGTACAACATTAGATATGTATGTAATAAATAATAGAAGATAGACTAGATAACATACGCTATGTCTATACACATAGCTATTTTGCGGACTTATTCTGATAATATTAGTTGCGTAAACATAGTATTCATTATATACATAAATATCATCTGATACTACAAATATGTAGCAGACAACGTATATTCAAATGCAATCGCCGCAACGCGCGGTCCGAATTGTATCTAGTTATTGACTATTTAAACAGTTATTCAATACAAAAAATAAAAAATATTACTTATTCCTTGCACACATTCTATATTCATAAGTCAACTGTACTAAATAAAAAATATAGAATAAACATTTCCCTAATTATGTAGAATCGTTTTCTAAGATAGAATTTCTCATCTCAATCTCAATTACGATTACTATTTACTTTTACTATAAATAATAACAACTAGTGTTCGAACCCTCGCTTCGCGCCAGGGGTTCGGTTTTTAATGTATTTTATTGCGTTTAGTTTGTAAAATTTTTTTGTGGCTAACGATGATGTTGTTGAAACGCAATTCGAGTCGAACTAAAAGGTATAACCCGTGAAAAATTTAAATGTTATTTAAAATTAACAATATATGTGCATCTCCGCGTTTCGCTATGGAGTTGTCGACTTTTAAAAATTTAACGGGGAATTAACGTGTATGAAAAGTACCCCAAATATTTAGCGTTTTTTAAAAAGCGCCCGTTTTGCGTATAGCTAGTGACATTGTGTTCCTAAAATTTTTTCGAGTTTAACGATGGTGGCAGAAAAATTTAACTCGTTGCGAGTGCGAAGATATGGCCCGTTGAATATTTGGGTGGAGTTTGTTTAAAATTTTTTATGAGAATGATTAATTGACACTTTACCCCCCTGTTTGGGGGGTGGATTTGATTTTTTGGATAAAGTGTGGGGTGATTTGTGGTTGAATTTGCAAAAAAAAAAAAAAAAAAAAAGTCGAAAATACCCCCGGGCACTAAAAAAAAGAAGAAAAAAGTCGAAAATACCCCCGAGCACTATTCATTTCCAAATACCCCCGGGCACAAAAAAAAAGCAAAAAGTCGAAAATAACCCCGGACACTATTCGTTTCCATGTCTTTTAGAATATAGGTATAATATAATATAATATAATATAATATAATAACATAAATACATAAAAATAAAATAAAAATAAAAAAAAACCTTATGATATTCCACTTTACACGGAGTTATATGATATGATATCTATATCCTACTTTAACCTCTCACAAACAAATAATTAACGAATCATTTGATAACCGCACAACATCCATCAACAATGAGAAGGTCAATTGGACCTGGAATGGGCGGCGGCGGTGGTGGCAGCGGCGGAGGAATGATCAAAACCGTCCATAGAGCCGTCAGAGCCGGCATCGGTGGCGGCAGCGAACAACCTTTTTCACATTCCACCGTCACAACCAATACAAGATCATCAACCACCACAAGTAACAGTAACAATCAATCAATAAACAATACCGCTCTTTTTGTATCATCGAATAATAATAGTAACAATTTTGCACCACCTTTTTATGTTCCGGTTGAGGCGCCGGCGAACTGGGGTTTTCCGGCCGATGAAGAGTTTGATAATTGGGAGTATATTGATGGTAGTGATAGTGAAAGTGTTAATGGTGTTTATGATGATGATAATGATGTTTTTGGTAGTGTTCCTTCTAAAGATGAAGTTCACCATGCAGTTTCTTCTCTTCAAGAGTATGTAATTTTTATTTATTATCATTTAATTAATTAGTCTCATATTCTATATCATTATCTTTTTTCAATCTATAATAATAGTATATATACATATATTTGTGTGTATTTTATTTGATTATTTAATGATTTTTCAAAGTGTATATTCAGGTGTATATTTTGGACAGGTTTTTATTGATTGTATAAATTTATTTGTTTATTGTATTGAATATTGCTGATTTCTGGATGAATTCAATAAATTGTGTATGCTATGTCACATATAAAATAAAGGGTAAAAGTCTAGATTTTATTTCTATTTAATTTCTTGAGTTTTCTGTTAGAGAATAATATGTTGTGTTTTCTTAAAAATGATTAATTACACCGAAAAGATGACCTGTACATTATGGGGGACTCTCCGTCTGTGTACATTAATTGGTTGTAACGCGAATTGATTTTTGGGTGAACATTTAAGCATGAAAATGGGCACTTAAATAGGGACAATCCAGAATAACAAAATGCAAAATTGTAATGGGATGGAAACAGTAACATAATTAATTTGGAGCCTAAAGGAACTAAGACCACCCCCTCTGGTTAGTTACCCGCCCATTACCCGCTCATTACCCGTAACTAACCATAGGCACCACTTAGTTACCCGCGTTAGTTACCCGCTTTCACCATAGATTTAACGGATGAGTTATAGGAATTGCGGGTCCCAGTGCTTTTTATTGTTGGACTTGATGCTTTATTGCTTGTACGTTGTATATTAAGAGGAGTATTGTTTTAGCCATGATAGGGAGTGTTTAGTTATGAGTTAGTTATAGGATATTGGTGTTGATGTGGCGCTGATGTGGAAGGTTAAGAGGATGAATAGTTTAGTTACGATAGGGAGTGGCCTAAGAATTGTGTTTGAATTAACTTGAGTTCCGCTTTGTGAACGTTAGGTTTCTTGAACCAGTTTCGTTTGCACGATTGATTAATGACCAGGGAAAATATGATAGTTACGAGGATGGATCAGTAGAAACGAGTTTAGGTCAGCCAGCTAGTTATTATAAAACTGGATCAGAGTCGGATTGGATTGAGCCGTCTGTGCAACTATGTAACTCCACAAGTGCGTTGCAAGTTCCATCCTTGGACAAAGTTTATGATGCTTTCCATCTATTGCAAACTGAGCCTTCCGTTCAGGTACAATAATACATTTTTCAATCCATTCGTATTTGGACCAATTGCAACACACCAAACACTAATATATATGAACCTCTAAATTGTCTTCATTCATGTATAGTTGGTAAATCAGCGTACACAGATGTTATTTTAATGATTATTTCTTTAAATTAGGTTTTGGTTTTTATGGTGCAGAGAATGGTCATTTCCTTGTCATCAGACAAGGCTGTTTGGGACGCTGTTATGAACAATGAGGTGGTTCGCAAGCTTCGTGAATCAGTCAATGAAGGTTCGTGTCCACTTCAATAGTTAGTTATTTGATGACATTCATTTCATATAAACTCTTCTGTGAAAAGAAAATGCTTAAATTTAAATACTTAAGCTTGCAGTAACGAATGATTATCATATGATTTTTTTAAGTTATTGCATTTTTTATTATCTATTTTTTGTAAAATTTATTGTTGCTATTTATTGTAATTGTTGTTGAGATTATGTTGTAACAGATAAAGGAGTTACAGAGGGAGCGGATAATAGTGTTGACGACTCAAATCCTGTGACACAAGTACTTTATTGGTTATTTGCGAATACAAAGGATAAAGTGATTGAAATAGTAGAGAAAATAACAAAGATTGTAAATGAGTTGGTTCATCCTATGAACAAGGACGAGAACTCGGTGAATGAAGGCCTCAACTCATTTGATAAGAATCTAAGAAGCTCTTTCTTTCTTACAATCATGGTACTCTTGATTGTAGTTGTGAGTCGATCCCGCAAGTGATCAACATGATCTATGTCTGTGAGCCAAACCCACCTATGTTGATCATGATCTCAATTAGTTTCGAGTCGGAATTTAAGTGTTGATCATGGTCTATTTGGTCTTGGGTCAGATGTTGATCATCAATTTGCTGACATGACAACAATAGGATTCTGTTGATGGACTTTTATGCGTATTCTGTTTTTGCAAGTTTTTGGATATTGAAAACTAGTAGTTTTTAAATGTTATGATCATTTCGTTGGGAATCAGAATCAAGTGAAGTTTGTGATTTGAATAACCATAATGTATAAGCAAGTTGTAAGCCCATTTATCACAGTTGCTTTAACGGTTAGCCCATGATCATCAGTACTATTTCATTTCAATTGGAGCCCCTTATATTAGTTTCTTATTTGTGTCGGCCCAATTGTAACAGCCTAATATTTCATCAGGTTTTTTTGTTGCATATGCCAAACACATAAGGTATATGTGTCCCGAAAACGGGCCTTAAATTTTTACTTAAATTTACGATGCCTATGCGGTTATCATATTAGTGACCTCTTGTGAATTATGAAAATTTTAGATAAAAAGTAAATGTAAAATGTGCAATGGCTTTCATTGTATTACCATTATCACTTGTGTAGAGTAAGGTTTATAGATCTTGTCTATTTCGGTCCGTTTGGTAGATGGAATTCATTTTCTTTATTATTGACTATATATCATTATGTTTAGCAGTCCATCTTTACAAAATTGAATTGTTTGTATTTATGTATCTTCTTGAGATTCAAATTATGGCAATGTCACTTATTATGAGATGTTGGCCAAGCTCAATATATCATGATATCAACAGTAAAACTTACCGGCTCAAAGAGACATAAGAAAAAAAACAGTGACTGAAATCCTGTTTTAAGTGATAATAACTACTTATGCCTTATTTACCATTTTATTGCTTTGACAGTTTTGTTATATTCGTGATTGATTTGTAGTCGAAAACCAAGTATATATGTTACTTACTTATGTGATCAATCAATACTTTCATTATTATCATTTTTTACTCTGTTTGGAATGTAACATGATCAGTATTATTGTAGATCATGTAAGCATTATGATTAATTAGATGACTTGAAATATATCACAATGTTTTTATCCTGTTCTTGTCCCTGAGGTATTGTGCCAAAACTTGTTGCAGGGTCAATTAACAAGACAAATGGTTTCATCAAACTACATTGATTTAAACGCTTTCGTTTGATAAACGTAATACTTATGATCATTACTAGTTTAAAAGCTCTGCTAATGAATCAAGCTTCTATCAAGTGACAAACTTTGTACTATGACGTCGAATTGAGCTATATCAGATCAGTATATCAAAGCTAGCTTGAAACACATTGAAGTGTAGTGTGGCAGAACAGCATTACAATGATTTATAATATTTGCAACTAACATGGAGGTCTGAATACACCAAAGGTATCAAAATAAATATCCCATATATATTTGCTTCTAAAATGCAACACATATAGCTAATCATATCGATTCGCTATTACATTGGGATGTGAATTGATGTCAATCTGCTGCTAAAGTTTGGGATCAACCCAACTTCAAAAGCCAAAAATGGGTTTTGAGATCATAACATCTCTCAAACATTCTAATTTCTATTATATGGTATATGTAAGCAACTTAAATAGCCTAGCTCATAATTGTTTTTAAGCCAAAACAAAAAGGACCATTACCCTTTAACGATGAAATGAGACCAATCAGTGGCTTGAGTCAGCTAGCGAAGCTGAAGTTCCTGTTTTAGACAAGCATGATGACGTATCCGAGGAAACAGATTCGGCTGATGATGGGCTCTTTCTTTTCTTCGAATCATCAGGTAATTTTGCTTCAAATGGTTGCTGTAACTTCTGCTCATGAAACAAATTAAAGCCATAAATTAGTGGTCACTAAACATAAATTAAACTTGATATTTATTTTAATCAAATTGACTCACAATAGTTGGTGTAATAGCGGTGGTGGTAACAATCTGCTGTGAAGATGGGTTGCTGGGGATGTCATTGAGGTTGAGGGTGGTGGTGGGTGGTGGATGACCGGAGGAGACAGCGACAGGGCGTCTCTCAGGAACAGGCTTGACCGGAAGAGACACAAGGTTAAGGTGGTGGTGATAGGGTGGCAGTGGTGGGTTAGTAGAGGAATTAACAGAAGGTGGAGTGGGGACCACTTGCAACATATCCTCAACCTGAAAGGTAACCTGAGATGAAGACATAATATTGCTGGTGGCAGAAGAAGAGGTGTATATGTTTGTGTTGGTGGGCCAGAGGAAAGTGCCCTGTGGTCTGCAAAGTCTGAACCCACTCTTTAGCCTCTCAATCTTTGCTGCTTTTCCCTCAGCTGGTGGTGGTGGTGGTGGGGATACATGACCACTTTTTTCAGGTTTCTCCTGATGAACACCTGCAGGTTGTTTTGGTGGTGCTGCAATAGCTTCATTCTTTTCATCTGCTGCTGCCATTTTTGGCTTTTTTTGTGCATTGGAGGAGGCTGTTGAGGTAATTAATAATGTGTCAGCCTTTGGGCTTTTTGCTGCTGCATCCATCTGGGTTGTCTCTTGACTAATATCAGAAGCCTGCATCCATGCCTGTATGTATGCAATTCCATTCCATGATAGAGATACATGTACTATGTGCCGTACATATGATCATACAGTATATGTTTTGTAATTAAATTAAATATATTACTGGTGCTATATATTATATATGTACACAAAATATGTCGCAACTAAATTGTGGTCCAATTAAGGCATAAAAAATGTATGGTATTCATATGAATTATTTTGGACTTCCTCATACAACTATGCATAATTCACAACATTTTTTGACTTGTTACAGTTAATCAAAAAGTTAATTTGATAATCAACATAAATAAATACGAGTAGTACTTTTTTAACTCTTTAATATTTCCTAAGTTTAAGCCATTGTAATAGTCTTGACCAATCAACAAAAGTATGTTTTAACAAACTTATTATTTTAGCAGAAAATTTCCCTCTAAAGTAAAAAACTCCAAATAAAGAGTCTTTTAATTCCTTAATTCTAAAATTCCTAAGAACTGCATAGGCTTATTATGCTAAGATAGCTTGTCAGCTATTGGAACAATATTTTTTCAGGCAAAATTAATTGCTGACATATAGAATACATTATGTAATCATATTATATTATGTTATGTAACTTCTCTAGCATATACAATAAATTTGACTTGTACATCATTGATACATCATTGAACATTAATTATATGAACTGACCTCTATTTTCTTCAATATATCTGAAATGACTACCAATTGTTTCTTGCATTGTCCCTGCCAAAGAAATAAACATGAAAAAAGCATTTTCAAATTGTGGAAGGAGGAAACATTTCAGTAACCAATTTGGAACAAATTGTTACCTTTTTTAAGACTGAGTTGTCTACATCAGATGTATCAGACTCGGAATGAGGCAATAAATTACAAATATCAATCACTTGCAGGGGACTTGTGTCAACAACTTCAGAAACCACTAGACTTTGACTTTGCTCTTGCTTATTTTGTGAAGTCAACTCTTGAATCTCCCTGTTTATAGACATGATGATAGCCTAATAATTAAATAAAAACCATCACTAATTAATTATTTTCAAAAGTTTGTCATGATTACCTTCTCAGCCCTGCCATTTCTTCCTCAAACTGCTTCTTTGGCATATACTCCCTGTGACATTTGAAGCACAAATATTATTTTAAGTATCAATAAAATTATCAAACTTCCTGGAACAATAATCTTACATAACATTTTTTAATTGCAAGTTATATACCTTTTGATAAATGAAATTTCTTCTTTCAGATGATTAATTTCTTTAGCCATATTTGGATCTTGAGTAGGCGAATCGCCTGGCTTCCAACCGAGCGGTGGAATCCAAAACGGGTCAGACACTCCAGCATCTTTTCTGATCTTCTCAAGGTCTGCATCTTCGAGCCAGTACTCCATTGCACCATCGGGATTGTGTGACCGCCTGTACCGAAGCTTTCCACCTGGTGCCACCTTATTAGCGACATGCTTCAGCAAGTGGTCTAAGAGCCCAGTGTCACCTATCCTCTTTCTTGCTTCAACTCTAAGTGCCGGTCTAGTAATCGGATTGCCTATCGTTGCTTTCTTCTCCTGCATTGATTCTAAAAGACTTAACTCTGCAGCCTTGTACCTGCATTTAATTCAATTCAAATTCAAATCTTAATGATTAATACATAATAATTAAATCCAATTATTTGTAAAAATGATTAAAGTTTGAGAAGAATATTCTCTTATTTTTTTACCTCTCCTTTGACCACCTGTCAACTACTAATTTCTTGCATTTCTTCATAGGCTTCTTATTAACTTGATGCCATACATTCTTCACTTGTTTCACATTCTTTCGCTCTCTTAAAATTCTGCTACTTTTCTGCTCTTTTTCATTATCATCTTCATCTTCTTCATCCACTTCTTCTTCTTCTTCTTCTTTAGCTTCATCCTCATCATCTTCTTGTTCTGTTTCATGGTCAACTTCCCTAATCTCATCACCTCCATCTTCTTGTTGATCTTTAACTTCTTGATCACAATTGATCAAGCCTAAAGTAGATGGACTATCACTAATTTCTTTGTGTTTCCTAATGAAGGTATCACCTTTCCCATTGAAGGTATCATCATACATAAAAAAATTTCTAGTATATGGAGTAATACTCCTCCTGTGTTGCCCAGGAATTTTCTTTTTGGCACCCCATCTTAACATCTCATTGTTGTTCTTCAGTGCTCTAGCCAATCCAATATCATCATTCTTCATAGTTGCCTCAGATTCAGAGTTTGACTCTACCAGCCAGAATCTTTTGAAATCCTTATTTGCATCAAATTCTTGAGATGAAACTTGCCTATAAAGTACTTTGCTTGCCAGCATAAGTCCCATCACAAACTTCTCATCAAAATCAGGGATATACATCTCAGTCCCTTCCCTAAAATACCTCTTTAATGATAAACTGCTTGGATACCTTATTGTAACATTCAAATCTGTCTTCTCACTAACCTGAAAATCCATCAACAAATCATTCGGATTTTGCTTTATTATTACTGAGTAATTATATTATAATTATTAAAGTCAAATGAAACTAATTTGTATCAGATCAATATACCAAATTAAATTATCTCTTTTTTTTTTTTTCAAAATAAAATGAATTTACCATGACAACTCGAGCAGATTTCAGCTGAACTGGAGTTCTAGGTGGCAGATTCTTGTGATATATCTGGTAAACAGAGTCTTGTTCAATTTCTTCAAGTGGAACTTCATCTGCTTTACACATAATAATAATAATAATAACTTGACCACTAATATAATAATGACAATACTAAACCAGAAAGAAAGACTAAAATAGTGTGTGCCTAGATAATGGTGATGAAAATTCAAAGCATATTTTATGAGACTATAAAGTAAAAATGGAGTTTTGTCACCAATGGGATCATGCAGAATTTGTCTATCCAAAAGTGGTGCCTGTCCTTGTGCGCCGGCTACAACATTGCATACTTCTTTCCTTTTCAAGGTTACTACAATATCCTGTATCACCCAATGCATTGTAATACAGACCAATGCAAATATAAAACAAAAGTGACACATATACTGTTACTAAACATACAGATATACAGATACAGATATATATGTAAAATACTGTTCATTTTATTATTATCAGGCTAGATGTGTTTCTTTTGATTTTATGTGCAGTACATATAACATGAGAAAGGTGGCGCGTGAAGGAGCGTGCAGTGTGTTTGAGATAAAAAGTAAAAACTCAAAAAGATATACTGAAAATGCCTATATCTGATATATTTTCTAATTCAAACAGCAATACACAGTACTATAATGATAATGATCATTAACAGAGAATGAGAGAGAGAGAGAGAGAGAGAGATTACATTGTTGGCTAAGGTTCCTCTTTTTAGTCTTTTGCGATAATAAGTTTCCATTTCCACTCAAAGTTAACCTGAGAAAATTTGAAACAAAAAAAATAAATATAAATAGTACTGATTAACATTTATATTTTATATAGACAATATAAAATATAAAATCATAAAAAGGACTCATGTTAGACTACCTGTTTATACAAATCATGGTCAAACTAATTTCAGAAGGATATGAGATGATAATTATGAGAGTTCCGGTAATTTTGGTGAATATATATTTTGTGAAAATTAAACTTTCATGACAGAAATGCGTGGATTTAAATGATACAAATCCAGAAAAATATATGAGCTGTTTTTATATAATCATAAAAAAGAATAATCGTTCATTTAATTTTACAAAAAACTTCGATGAAACAAACTAATTTCACCGAGCTACGTTCTTCAATGCAAAAATGCATTCACAAAACACGCACAAACTTCAAACATTTATGGATATAACAATCAATACAAAATGATTACACATACTAATAAACCCTAAAAAAACACATACATAAAAACGCTGGAAGCGCATTAAATGGATGTACAAATAGTATTCTAGAAACAAAATTATCTTTTCTGAAAATTATCTAAACATTTGCATTATCAGCTCATTAACTCCAGTACATTAATAGAAACAAATAGTATATAACACAAAAAGAAAAATGCCGCAATTGATAAACCAGATCTATTCGTTAATTTCTAAAGCAATAAATTTAACTCATTAAAGAATGTAAAGACATAAAAACACCAAAATTTAGAAATGAAGTCGGAGATACTATAAAATAGAAAAGAATAACACCTTTGAAACCCTAACTAGTTGATTTTAGGAGCTTGTAATCAGTAATTTGAGAAAGAATAGATGAATGATTTAATAAAGAAATGATTATTTTTTGTGAAAACTGCCATTGTTGTACGGAATAAAGGTTTACCGGTAGAGAGAGAGCAAATATTCTGTTAGAAGGTTTTAGAGAGAGAAAGTGGCGTATATGCCGCGTCTCACGTGCTTTTGTAAAATTTGTAATTTTTTAATAACAAGCACGAACGAATATTTGTTCCCCAATTAACGGCAATTTACTAATGTGATACTATATGCCTATATGGTTGTTGTAGTGATGCAAACTTTGCGACGTCGTTTTATACGTAATATTACATCAGGGACAATGAGACAATGTTTTTATTTGTTTGCTTTAAATATTATTCATGTTATAATTCAGTAGGCTTATAACTATCTTTAGTGATCTGGTTCTTGACTGTGGACTATTGATAATTATTAGAAGATATAAAGAGAGAGAGTATATATGAAATATATATATATATATATATATATATATATATATATATATATATATATATATATATATATATATATATATATATATATATATATATATATATATATATCAGAAGTGCAAGTTTACAAGTTTACATTGTTCCATATTTATACTATAATAATTTACTATACAAATATTAATATATTGAAATATCTGTCATCCATTATTGACTTTGATATCATAACACTCCTCCTTGGATGACATTTTATTAGAGAGTAACTAGTACTGCCTCGTTAAAAACCTTGCTAAAGAAAACCCATTGGGAAAAAACTTTAGCTAAGGGAAAAAGAGTGCAGCATAGAGTTGACTCCCCCTCAAGTAGACATTGTTGATCTTTTACATCTTTTGAACATGCCTCATGCCAATATTGTGAACATGCATTCTAAAAATAGCAGTTGGAAGTGCTTTGGTGAAAAGATCGGCAGAGTTTTTGCTGGATTGAACATATCTCATTTCAATCTGGTTGTCTTTGATGAGATTTTGAGTATATGAGAAAAATCTAGGAGGTATGTGTTTTGTTCGGTCACTTTTGATATACCCTTCTTTCATCTGTGCTATGCAAGCTGCATTATCTTCATAGATAGTTGTTGGACTTTTATCGCGTTCTAGTCCACAAGAATCAGTAATGAGTTGTGTCATTGATCTCAACCAAAAACATTTCCGAGTAGCTTCATGTAATGCAATCACTTCGGCATGATTTGATGATGTTGCAACAAGTGTTTGTTTTTGAGAACGCCATGATATTGCAGTACCTCCACTTAGGAATACATATCCATTTTGAGATTTAGCTTTATGTGGATCAGATAAATAACCTGCATCTGCATAACCAACCAAATTTTGTTTTGATTCGTTAGAATAAAATAATCCTAAATCAGTAGTTCCTCGAAGGTATCTAAATATGTGTTTGATCCCATTCCAGTGTCTTTTGTTAGGAGCTGAGCTGAACCTTGCCAACAAATTAACTGCAAAAGAAATGTCAGGTCTTGTACAATTTGTAAGATACATAAGAGCTCCAATTGCACTAAGATATGGTACTTCTGGTCCCAGGATATCTTCATGATCTTCACAGGGACGAAATGGATCAGTGTCAACATTAAGTGATCTAACAACCATAGGAGCACTTAATGGTTTTGCCTTGTCCATATTGAAACGTTTTAAAATCTTTTCCGTATAAGTTGTTTGATGTACAAGTAAACCATTAGGCATATGCTCAATCTGCAAACCAAGGCAATACTTGGTTTTTCCGAGATCTTTCATTTCAAATTCTTTCTTTAGAAGTTGAATGGCTTCATGGATCTCTTTATTTGTACATATGATGTTAAGATCATCGACATAAACGGCTATGATCACATATCCGGATGTTGTTTTCTTAATGAATACACATGGGCAAATAAGATTATTGGTATACCCTTTGCATATCAAGCAAGGTTGGAGAACTCGGATCTCGGGGAGATCTCGTTTGGACATTTTTGAGGAGATCTCGGCATCTCGGAAAAATCTCGGGGAGATCTCGGACATTGACTTGTGTTGACTTTCTAGTTTTTTTAAATATAAATATGTATAAATATATAAATATATGTATATTTATATGGATTTTTACGAGAAAATTTGAGAAATGAGCGAAAAATTAGAAGAAAATCCGAGAAATTGCGAGAAAATCCGAGAAATTACGAGAAAATCCGAGATCTCACCGAGAAAATCCGAGAAATCGTGACATTGACCGAGATTTTAACCATTGACCGAGAAATCTCAACGAGATGGGAAAATATTCTCGGCTGAGTTTTGAAACCGAGATCTCCCCGAGATCTCGCCGAGAAATTCCGAGATCTGCAACACTGATATCAAGTAATCACTTAATCGTTTATACCACATGCGACCCGATTGTTTCAACCCATATAAAGACCTTTGTAACTTGACTGAGTACATTTCTTTGGATTTTGCATTGGTTGCTTCTGATACCTTAAATCCTTCAGGTATCTTCATATATATATCACTATCAAGTGATCCATATAGATAAGCAGTCACAACATCCATGAGATGCATTTCTAAATTTTTAGAAACTGCCAGACTGATTAAGTATCTAAAAGTAATTGCATCCATAACAGGGGAATAAGTTTCATCATAATCAATTCCCGGTCTTTGAGAAAAACCTTGAGCTACAAGTCTAGCTTTATACCTTGTAACTTCATTTTTCTCATTTCTTTTTCGCACAAAAACCCATCTATATCCCACTGGTTTCACATCTTTAGGTGTGAGAACGATAGATCCGAAAACTTTTCTTTTATTGAGCGATTCAAATTCAGCTCGTATTGCTCCTTTCCAATTATCCCAATCATGTCTATTTTGACATTCCATGACAGATTTTGGTTCTGGATCATCATCATCATTCATGATGTCATATGCAACATTATATGAAAATATTTCATCTAGATTTTTCATTTCATTTCGGTTCCATAATATTTTTGAATGTGCATAATTAATTGAAAATTCTGTATCGACATCATCAATCTCCTCTGCAGAAGGAGTATTGATTTGTGGTTCTTCTTGAACACTTTCATTTACCTCATTATCAGCTGATTTTCTTTTTCGAGAATTTTTATCTTTGGAACCAATTTGTCTCCCACGTTTCTGGCGTGACAAAGACTCAAGAGTGACATTATTGCCAGCTTTTGGAATTTCAATTCGAGCTGGAACATTTGCTGCTGGTATATATGATTTAGTCACTCTTTTTGTATATGTAAATGCATCAGGCAATTTATTTGCAAGTTCTTGCATATGCATTATTTTTTAAACTTCGATCTCGCATTCTTTTGTGCGAGGATCAAGATACATTAATTGAGGTTCACACCATGAAACATCATTTTCTTTATTTTTTATTTCTCCCCCTAATCTAGGGAACAATGTTTCATTAAAGTGACAATCAGCAAAGCGTGCTGTAAAAACATCACCCGTCTTGGGTTCAATATATCTTATGATTGAAGATGTTTCATATCCAACATATATTCCCATCCTTCTTTGAGGACCCATTTTAGTGCGTTGTGGTGGTGCGATAGGAACATAAACCGCACAATCAAATGTTCTAAGGTGGGAAATATTTGGCTGATGGCCAAAAGCAAGTGGCAAGGGAGAATATGTATGACTTGCACTTGGTCTAATGCGAATTAATGATGCAGCATGTAAAATTGCATGACCCCATACAGCTACTGGGAGTTTTGTTCTCATTATCAATGGTCTAGCTATTAACTGCAATCGTTTAATTAGTGATTCGGCTAAACAATTTTGTGTATGCACATGAGCAACAGGATGTTCAACAACAATCCCAATAGACATGCAAAAATCATTAAATGCTTGAGATGTAAACTCACCAGCATTATCCAATCTCACCCTTTTAATAGTATAATCAGGGAAATGTGCTCTCAATTTAATAATTTGAGCAAGAAATTTTGCAAATGCCACATTTCGACTTGATAATAGACAAACATGAGACCATCTACTAGATGCGTCTATTAGGACCATGAAATATCTAAATGGTCTACATGGTGGATGAATTGGTCCACATATATCACCTTGAATTCTTTCAAGAAACATTGGTGATTCTTTTTCAACCTTAAGAGGTGATGGTCTTATTATCAATTTTTCAAGTGAGCATGATGTACATGGGATAAGTGCATCATGATGGATCTTTTGATCCGTCAATGGATGTCCATGTGTATTTTGAATTATTCTTTTCATCATTGTTGATCCTGGGTGGCCTAATCTTTCATGCCACAGATTGATCATTACAGGATCACATGCCTTTTCATTAACTACCATGTGTGCTTCTGGTACATTTATATATGTATAATGTAAACCAGAACTAAGTCTTGGTAGTTTTTCAATCACATGCTTCTTGTCAGTGATACTTAAATATTTATCATTTTCTGTAGTCACTGACTGATAATCATATCCATTTTGGTATATGTCAGAGAAGCTTAACAAATTTCTCTTTGACATGGGAGAAAATAAGGCATTTTTTATTAGAAAATTTGTACCATTTGGTAACATGAATTTTGCCTTTCACATTGTCATAACCCGTCCTTAACCATAAGAACGTGTTAGATAACGTATGATTTCATTGCGAGGTATTGACCTCTATATGCGACATTTTTAAAAGAACAACTGCATTTATTTTACATTACAAACCATAACTCTTATGATAATACAAGCTTTAGACAATATAAAGATGATTATCGTTTAGCGATAATCTTAGACTTACAAACTTTACATGTGATGATAACAATACGATTTCTAGCATATTTTACATTACAAATCCTCCGATATGCAGTTTTATTTTTGACACAAATATGCATACTCAAGATCTTGTTTAAATTCAACATGTTGCAGCGGAAGCTTCTAATTATCACCTGAGAATGAACATGCTTAAAACGTCAACATAAAGTTGGTGAGATATAGGTTTAATGCCGGCAGCAATATATATATAGACCACAAGATTTCATATATAAACATTTTAATAAAAATATTTTAAGTGGTTGAGCACTTGGTAACCATACTTAACATTTAATCACGTCGCATATTCCCTTTATTATGAAATCTTACTACACCGTACCAAGTGTAGTCACGAAACAAAGTACTGTGCAACCGTTGAATACTGGTCGTCCAGTCCGGTTGGGGTTGTCAGGCCCGATAGATCTATCAACAGGATTCGCGTTTACAATACCGCTGTAAATAACAGTTACCAAGCTACAGGGAAGTATGCCAGTGGTACAACTCAACGTAGAATATATTTTCCAGTTACTTGTGTCCATAACGTAAAACATAAAATACATGTATTCTCATCCCGAAATACTTAGAGTTTAAAAATGGGACTATATACTCACTGTTGTCTTGAAGATATATATAATTTGACTTGGTCTCCGGTTGATATCACGAACCTATCCATATATAATATATCAATACCTTTTCTTTTTAAACAAACGTCACATATATATACTTGTTATACTTTTAATACTTTGAATAATTCCTTAGTCCGTAGTTAGCAGTTCGTTGTTAGTAATTCAATTTTAATGGTTCATTTTTAGATGTTTAATATACCCGCAATGAAATAAATAAAACCCCCAACGAAATAAATAAAACCCCATCGTATATGTATTGGTCGAGATTAATCTTGACCCACGGTACCGGTGTTGTCAAATGACGTGTTGCGTACATAAAGTACCGGTGTTGTCAAATGACGTGTTGCGTACAATCATGGGATCTTATGATTAATCTTCTCGTGTTGTTTACGGGTGATCCTGAACCATATAAAATTGAATTATAAGTACATATATATAAAATATCATGTTATCTTAGAAAGATGTGATTTTATTTAATTTTTCCCAATTAATCCCGAAGTTAAACTAGTCTTGGATAACCAATTTTGTTTCGGTCATAGTTTCTTCGTTACAACTCCGTTTTCGTTGATTCAACTTGCCATCTCCTTGGATCGAGTCCCTCTTTAAGACTATGAACTGTAAATACCTTAGTTTGTATTCAAAATCACACGGCATAGGTGAAACTTTAGTGAAACTTATGAAGTTAAACATTTTTCTTTATGTAAACAACCTTAAATGGTTATTTTTCTAAAAATACTTATACTTTGAATTAAATCATGAAATTTTTATGTGTTATCATATTCATAGTAAAAATCATTTTTCCAGAACATAAACCTCCAATTCAAAGTTTAAGATGGTTTTTAATTATCCAACCCAAAACAGTCCCCGGTGACACTCCGACGTCGTAAAAACAGTTTTTAAGATATTCTTTGAAAAACCAAGTTATACCTTGTTAAATTAGCATATATTTAAGTTATATTACAGGTCTTGAAGTATTTTAAAAGTTAAGTTAGAAGGATCTATTTAGTTTGCAAACAAGTTTGAAAACTTTCAAACTATGTTCTTGTTGTTAAAATTGTATACCACAAAATATGATAGCTATATATATATGAATCGAATAAGGTTATAAACATAGATTCTACCTCAAGTTCCTTGGACAAGGTTGCTGTAAAAGAGGAGTAAAAACCTAGAACCAAAAGGGTGATGGAATTGGATGAAAGATTGGAAGTAAGTTTGTGTTCTTGGAAGGATTTCTTGAAGTGTTTTTGTATGGTTTTCTTATGGTGTTTAAGTAAGGTTTTTGAAGCTAATTCATGGGGAAAATGCTTGGAGATGATCAAGTATGATGTTAAGAGTATTTTAAGAGAGAAATGGAAGTGTAAGTATGAGAAAATGGGGTGAAGAAATGGTGTGCATGCATAAAAACGTTTTTAGGTTATAAAGGAAAAAAAAGATACCTAACTTTGTTTTCTTGCTAAATAATTCATGCTACTTGACAAATGGTTGGTTCCACATGTTTCTTAATCATTTAAGGCTGCTAAGGAGCAGATTTTTATTGGTATATACCAATAGTAAATACATCTAGAAGCTGCGTATGATACGGGTACATATACCCTAGGTATACGTATAGAAATCTTTGAGAAAACGGAACGAGGATTCAAATATAGCTATCTTTTGTAAATACACTTATATTGTTTTATGTATTTAAGTTATTAAAAGTGATTAAATACATTACTTATACGATATATGTATAAACATTATAAGTCATAAGTATTAATGTCAAATAACGTTACGTATGGTTATCGTTTTGAAAACTTAAGTTAGTAGTTTCAAAATATACTTATAACTTATTGTTATTAATACAAAATGAGATATTAAAACATTCTTAGATCATGTTAAATATGTATATATACATATATATACACAAACGTATAATTATCATATATTGTATAGTTCGTGATATCATCGGTCAAACTAGACGGTCAAACGTTGTGTAAAACTCTTTTCAAAAAACATAAATCTTAACAATTTGGATTGCTTATCATGTTGGTAAGGTTTAATTTATGTAAATATTAATCTTACAAGTATAGAATGATCGAAAAAGTGCGGGTCATTACACACATTCCTTTTATTAAATCCGCAGGACCTGATATAGTATGTACCGTTCCTTCTGTTGCTTTAAAATCAGTGAAATATTTTTTAGATTTGAGTATAGTGTGTGTGGTACCACTGTCTGCAATACAAAGATCCCCACCATTTGACTGATTTTGCACTCTAGTAGTGTACATCATGAACTTCAAAATATGAGAAACAAATAATAAGTACATAATTCATCAATATATTACATTCAAAATATGTTATAAACGAAAGTACATAATAAGGAAAGATATAGTAAAGTAGATATGGTATAGATCGTAAATCTATATCCATTTATTTGACATGGACATATAATAGAAAATTTATTCATTAAAGTAGTCACTTGTTGGCTCAGTGATTTTTGTATCAAGGTCATCCACAAGGTTTGCCTCTTTTCCTTTTCCCTTTAGGGATTCTTGATATTGATTAACAGAATATTGATTTGTTCGACAGTTCTTAGACCAATGTCCAATTTTACCACATCGATAACAAGAATCTTCAATATTCTTTGAAGAGCTTCCTTCAACATTATGATTTGTGGGATTGTATGGTAGTTGAAATTTATAATTTTGTGGATTATTATTTCTTTGTCCACGACCACGACCACCGTAAATATTACGACCACGACCACCACCACGACCATTACCATAAGAGTGATTTCGAACATAGTTATGATTTTTATTATTGTTATGGTAATTTCCATGATGATAGTTTTGGCCAATATGACCACGACCTCGCCCACGTCCTCGTCCAGGTGCATTTCTTTTATTATTATTATTATTGTTAATAGCATTAGCTTCAGGGAATGCTAGCGCACCCGTAGGACGAGATTCTTGATTCTTCATCAGTAATTCTTTATTCACTTCTGCAACTAAGAGATAAGTTTGAAGTTTGGAAAAAGTTTTGTAATTCTGCAATCTTAAATTTTCTTGTATAATTATGTTTGTAGAGTGCATTGTGGAGAAAGTTTTCTCCATCATATCAGCATCACTTATTTCTTGACCACAGAATTGAAGCTTTGAACGGATCTTGAACATGACCGAGCTGTATTCACTTACTTTTTTAAAATCTTGGAACCTTAGATTTCTCCATTCTTCCCTCGCAGCTGGGAGTAATATTTCCTTTTGATTATCGAATCTACTCTTGATACATTCCCATAAAACATGTGGATCTTTGATAGTGAGATACATATGTTTTAAGGTGATATTCAATATGTTTGCGAATAAAAGCAATTGATTTTAATTTATCTTGATCAGAACAAGTATTGTTTTCTTTTAAAGTTTCTAAAATACTCAATGATCCTAGATTTATTTCTACATCCATGACCCATGATGTGTAGTTTGTTCCTGATACGTCTAGGGCATCAAACTCAAGCTTTGATAAGTTTGACATTTTCTATTTTCAGAAAGATGAACAACATAAATTATAATCATAATCAATTTCTAACAACATGAAATTAGAATCATTTTAAATTCATAAGTAGAAAACAACAAAATAATGGTATGATTACAAATAATAAAACCACAAGGGCAGGATAAAATATAGGTTCACCAGGTGGTATATTAGCAACAATGATGATAGTTAATATGACCAATACAATAGGAAAAATCATCCTTGTGTGAATCATCTTTACAAAAACTTTTGAGAGTGGTAATCTGAGAAAATGAAGATTGAATTGTGAAAATATGAAAAACGGAGATGTTTATTTTATATTTGAAAAATATAGTCGTTGTAACGTCATCACTTGACGTTAACAACCGTTATGTATTCGTTATATTAATAACAATTTTAATAAAAGAATTTTATTAGTATAAATATGATTACTATAAAATACATTTAGTATAAATACGTTTAGATTAAGATAATAAACATATTATGCATAAATAATAAATTTAAGAATAAACATTAGTATGCATGAAATAAATAATGATTAATTGCATATAAATGTTAGATAACATAAATATAAATGTTAGTGAAGTTAATAAGAGTTAGATTATAGAAATATAATTCAGGCGGTATAACCGACCATATATAACTTAAATAACATAAATATAAATGTTAGTGAAGTTAATAAAAGTTAGATTACAGAAATATAATTCAGGCGGTATAACCGACCATATATAACTTAAATAACATAAATATAAATGTTAGTGAAGTTAATAAAAGTTAGATTACAGAAATATAATTCAGGCGGTATAACCGACCATATATAACTTAAATAACATAAATATAAATGTTAGTTATGATGATAATAATATTTACCTTGATTATACGGAGCACTTCGTGCTGATAACGTGTTATAATTCAGTAGGCTTATAACTACCTTTAGTGGCCTGGTTCTTGACTGTGGACTATTGATAATTATTAGAAGATATAAAGAGAGAAAGTATATATGAAATATATATATATATATATATATATATATATATATATATATATATATATATATATATATATATATATATATATATATATATATATATA
Organism: Rutidosis leptorrhynchoides; assembly: GCF_046630445.1. Taxonomy (NCBI): domain Eukaryota; kingdom Viridiplantae; phylum Streptophyta; class Magnoliopsida; order Asterales; family Asteraceae; genus Rutidosis; species Rutidosis leptorrhynchoides. The sequence goes on from NC_092334.1 coordinate 605,557,109, forward strand.
TATTTCATATATATATATATATATCAGAAGTGCAAGTTTACAAGTTTACATCGTTCCATATTTATACTATAATAATTTACTGTACAAATATTAATATATTGAAATATTTGTCATCCATTATTGACTTTGATATCATAACAATTCATTCATTATTCATTAATCTTTAAATTTTTATATTATATATTACATTCAAGTCATCTAATATGAATAACGAGTTGCATAGTATAGAAATTTGATTATTATAATGTGGGAGTAATTAAGCCAGTGAACCTGAAAATTAGTTAACCAAAGTAAAAATGGTAATTATTTAGTAAACTAACCAAAAATAGTAATTATACTAGTTAATTTAATTGATATGATAGTATTTTAGATTATGCTTGTATGTTCTATAAGACGTTATGTGGCGTTTTTTTTTTATCTTTCAAGTTTGATCAAAAAACAAAGCTCAAAACGTCCATTGTGAGGAAGCATTTGGGAGCTTTTTGTCAATACCAAGTTGCAATAATGGCTACTCGAAAAATATTTGATCGGGACTTTTCTAAAGTCGGAAAGTAGTAGGTGAATACTCGGATGCTCACTAAGTTTCGATTTTGAACGAGTTTCCAAGTAATTCTGAGTTATGACCGCTTTTTAGTATCTTCGAGTTTGACCGAGTTTTGCCCGAATCTAATTTTAATAATAGGGTTATTGATCAAAATGCCCAATTTTCAAACGAACTATAAGAATTCGTCCTCAAAAAAGAAAACTGCCAAAATGCCCCCGCAAGTCACAAGGTGTCTTGCGGCTTGCGACTTGCAACTCGGCGACCATGCAAACTCTATAAGTCGGAAGGTGCTGTTGTGACTAGGCACGACCGAACATGAATGAAAATTTTTGGATCGCGATAACTTTTGATCTGTAGCTCGTATTTATACACTGTTTTTTTTAAATGTGTATTTTTTTTAGAGATCTATTATTTTTTATCCAAACCAAATTCTCAATTTTTATTCAAAAACGACTGCATATTGCGAGTTGCGATATGTATAAATGTGTGATTTTCGAGTTGTATAGTGTAGTTGAAATTGATTGAGGGAATTCATTTAGTTTTAGTCAATAATAGTGGAGAATTAAATGAATCACAAATTAAAATGCTTTATAGCTACTTATGAGCGGTCAAAATGTGTAAAAAGTCAAAATCAACGAAAAATGACAAAAATGAAGGCCTTCGAGGCCGAATTTTGAATTTTTTTTTTTGGGACAAACAGCCTTCGGCGGTTTGCCAACGGATAGATTTCGAAAAAATACGCGATTTAAAAAAATTGTGGGTAAATCAAAGCTACGAGTCAAAAGATATGACATTTCAAAGTTTACATAAACGTGTTACAATTTACGCCCAACTCGCAAGATCGCAAAGCAAAAAAAACACAAGTATCACCTAGTCATTATGTTCGCAATGCCCCTTGTGACTTGACCATAATCGTTCAATTTCGATGATGACCGAGCATTGCCCAAGTCGAAAGGCACACAAGGCACCTTATGAGATCATTATGACAATTTTCTTTTTTGAAGGCGAATCCTTATAGTTCGTTTGAAAAACGTGTGTTTGATCAATAACCCTTAATAATAACTTGCGCCAAAAAAAATAGTATGATGACTAACAAATCTAGCAACAACATCCTACAAATCGAATTACATCGGAATAATCACAAAGAACTCACTTGATCCTCGAGACAACTTTTTTATGTACAATATCATTTGAAGAAGTAACTTAAGCGTCTTGGAAGACCCGAGTCCCCGAGGAGCGGTTTTTAAATCCTTCGTCATTTCTTATAATGAGCTTTCATTTGAACAGACTAAAATATTCATAGTGCTCATTTTCCTACACACTTGCAATCATCAAATCAAATAATCTTTCAAAATGTAATCTCAAACACCTATACAGTAGTTCAAAAATCATGTATTAAATTGTCAGAAGCAATATGGATGTCAACATATATGCCAAATCAGAACTGAAATTCTTATATCTAATTAAAGCTAGCATTTTATGGAGTATTGACGAAAATATATATATAATTATAATATATAATATATAATATAGACAATAAACAATAAACAAAAAGCCAACATAAGATCATAGGAATGTAAATAGGGTAAGCCTTCACAGTACTATCTAACCACAGAACAAGTATGAAACAAAAGGTCACACACAATTACATTTTACATTGAAACTTTATAGAATATAGTCACAAAGTAAAGAAAATGTTAAATTACCATAACGACATTTTGGGATAAAAACACTGTTTACCAACAGTGCTACAGAAACCAGGCAATTATAAATAAAAAAAAAAGCATTTTTATGATGGTGTGTGGGACTCTACATAATTATGAACTCAAAAGTCAAACCCCATCAGGAATCAACACAACTGACCCGGAGGTTTTTCGGCTTTCGAGGTCTAAATGAGCTTGAGCCACTTGAGAAAGAGGGTACTTGTGGTTAACTCGTACCCGTAAAACCCCAGTTGAAATGTTGGCAAATACCTCACCAGCAGTTTCAAGTAGCTCGTCCCGTTTAGCAGTGTATTGCATGAGAGAAGGTCTGGTTAAAAACAGAGATTTTGCAGCAAGTGCTGATAATGGCACGGGGTCTGGTGTACCAGATGACTGCCCAAAACACACCATATGTCCTCGGATTTTTAAGCAAGCTAATGATCCCTGAAACAACAGCGTAAAGTTTTGTTCATGCTAGTTTAGATCAACATCGGATTTTATACAAGGTAGTTAAAATCGCTACTCGGGGAGTACTCGTCGGGACTTTTAGGGAGTACTCGGCAACTCGGGAAGTACTCGGATGTAAACCAAGTTTGACTTTAAACGATCGACCGAATTTTGACCGATTTTCTGAGTAATACCGAATTTTGACTGATTTTCCGCATAATCCCAAGTTTTTGCCGAGTTTGACTGAGTACTCGCCGAGTAATTCCGAGTTCTGCAACACTGCTTTTATCTTGATTTCACAGGTCTACAAGTGTGAACCAAAACAGCCACTTTAAGTTTAGAACCATGACTGAAATGAAGCCAACTTCTGAGTGCAATATCAGCTAAGTTCATAAATTAAATTCATGAAAAGGAATCTTCTCGATATGAAAACCGAGAACCAGGTAACAGGATGGTTCATGTAAATAATAACTATAAACAAGAGAATACAGAGGTACAAATTCTGACACGTTTACTTACATATACGTTGAGTACGGGATTAATTTTCTCTCACATGTTATAAAAAAACTGACAAGGATGGGAGTCAAACTGATTGAAGTTCACCTAGAGTGTATTCTTCAATATGCATTAAAAATCATCAACCAGTTTTATTAAAAAAAACAATACTAATATTAAATGAATATAAAATATTTCATCATTTTTGACACACTAATTATTAGAAAACTTAGAGAAAGCTTAATACCTCAAAAGTGTCTTTTCCAACAGAATCATAGACTACTTCAACTCCTTCACCAGCTGTGATCTGTGTAACACGTTCAACGAAATTTTCTTCTTTGTTGACAATGACATGATGGCACCCATCTTCCTTGGCTTGCGCAGCCTTCTCTTTGGTTGACACGGTCCCAATAACCACAGCTCCAAGTGCGTTGGCCCATTGACACAATAACGATCCAACCCCACCAGCAGCAGCATGTACAAGGATTGTATGTCCACGTTCCACCTGTTCAAAAATATATCAGTAAAAAACACAAATGGAAAATAAAAGGCTACCAACATATTAAGATAATTGATATAACAATGGATTCATCAATATGAAACGGAGTAGTGAATTGAAACTGATACTAATGACATTTTACTTCGGTTTAGTATGCTCTATCTAGAGTACAGGTAAGACATGGGTGGGTACCGTAACAGGTCAATCAGATTTAGGTGCGGGTTGAGACGGTTCTGGTGGGCTTGAATAAAAAAACTTGTTGTCCAAATTATGTTTAACTTTTTATAAAATATTAGCATCTAAATTATAATAAAAACTATATTGAGGGAAAAAGATTTAAGTTTTGAGTAACTGTTTGACCCATTTGACTCAGTTCTTTTTGACCAAATGTTTTTTATTTGTCCTATATGCAATGTAAGAGTTCAAGACCCAAATAGACCCATACGAAACATCAAAGATTAAAACAACAGCTTCAAATGGCTCATTCATGGGTGATAGTAAAAATTCCCCCTCTTAAATTGATGTATCCCACAAACACTGCAACAAATACTTTCCAGCAACATTTCCATCTTCAATAAAATGGTTTAGCGTATTTGCAATTTCAACCCGTATGACTTATTCAGAATACTTGTGTGATTCACTTATTATATAAGTATTATCAAATTAGGCATTGGACCATTTGAAAAGAAAAGAAAAAAAAAGATCACCCAAATTGACATCTGCCACCTCTAATCCGTTTAGCTGTTCTAACAATAATATGCACTTAAGAACTGATTAAGTTAAAGGCTATCAAACTTTGAATACACATTTTTTTCACCTTAAAGCAACGACGGAGGAGGAATTGAGCAGTCATTCCCTTAAGAAATATAGCAGCTGCTACAATCGGGTCAATATTAGAAGGAACAGGTGCCACTTTATCTGCAGGAAGTATCTGCTCTTCAGCATACGCTCCCAATGGAAAACCAGCATAAGCAACAACGTCTCCAACTTGCCGCCCGGTTAGGCCAGGACCGACAGCTGTCACAACTCCAACAGCCTCCATACCTTCAAGTAAAAGACATGAAAATTATTCATTTATTCCTCATTCTTTGAGAAGTTACTATAAGATTCAAAATTCCGCAAAAGACTATTACTACTGTGTTGACTAAAAGTTTGAGAGTAAGCATTACGCAGCCTCCATGATAATTTTTAAAGAAAAAAAAAGAAAGACGTTGAATCCTCTAAATTTTGAATCACGTATCCTATTTTGACACCATGACATGTATTTTGAATATATAAACTAATTTTAAGAGATTCAAATGAAGTTGAAACTTGTAAACGAGTCATCCAAAGACTCTAAAGATGATTAAATTTTGCCCTAAGTTAACTGTAGTAACAAAAAATGTGGTAATCTTGACTTTCGAATTATATGGTGATGGTGATAGTGATAGTGAAATGGTTACGTATATCTAGCTCACACGAACATAAGAAGTGTTGGAAGGTTGGTACGAATACTCTCGTATAATCATGTTTTAACCTGTACTCAAGATACAATTCGCTTTGACTCGAACCCATGTTATCCTGTTACGCAACCCACCAACTTCCACAATGTTAGTACACAATTAAAGGTTTTGGTGCAAACTCGAAATATACGGTGTCACTATTGTTTAACAAAGTGAAACTATTTCAAGGCCAAAATAAGCTCATCTAATTAGTTTCTAGGATGCAGTTAATGATATCATTTTGGCTGTTTGCCATGGTTCTTAATGAAAATTTACCCATTTTCACATTAGTGATAATTTAAAATAATGTGGACAGGGTTCCAATATATTTACACAATCGAGAGATATTAGAGATGTTGACTAATTGCTAAGTACTTATAACAAACGCTGTGCCCAGTCAAACAAATGTTGTTACTTTGGGATAGCAATATACTGAACAATGGAATAATGAATGCCCAAACTTCACTATTTAACAAAAGCATATTTACATATACATGTCTCACTTTTCAACATCATTATATAGTATAGTAATCCTTAAAAATAACATTAACCTGGTGTGAACGGAATTGCAGCTGCCTTGTAGACACCAGTACGGAAATAAACATCAATAAAGTTTACCCCGATGGCCTTGTTTCTCACCCTAATTTCTCCATCTTTTGGGTCTCCTAATTCAACATCCTCCCATTTCATGACCTGATACGATTTGACTAAATTTTAATCAACTCATTGACACAAAAGATAGTTGATCATGATGTGAGCAACTTAACATGAAATATTTTAATTATGATGTAGCTTTAGAAATGAAAATGTATATAAAGACCATAAGATATCCAAGAAACTATACTTTTGATAACCATATACATGAAACCATGGGCGAAACTAGTAAGGGGCAGAGGGTGACCTGCCCCTATTGGATATGAAATTATTAGTGCAAAAATTTTGAACTTTTTTATTTTGCCACCAATGGATTTTTTTTCTTGCCCAAAAGTCTATATATAACCCCAAAGCCTCCATATTTTGCCCAAAAACCTCCATATTTTGCCCAATTTGTCCAAAAAAAAACTCCATATTTTGCCCAAAACCCTCCATATTTTGTCCCAAAAAATTGCTACGTTTTTTAAAAAAAATTTGCCCTCGGTGAAAAAAATTCTTGGTTCCGCCACTGAAACACATACACATATTAACGTTCATGGCTTCATCTTGACTTAATGAATAAAGACATGTTATGTTCCCCATGACTATGAACCAGTATAAGTGTATTTACTAAAATTGTACTAATGCTGTTTCTATATGTGATTTCGTTTATTTAAAATGTACTAATACTGCTTCTATTATCTTATATAAAAAACTTGATTCACTAATTTCGCTTGACGTTAGTGACACCTAATTCCTAATATTCAAAAACTTTCTAGTAACACAAAGCATCTCCCACCATTTATATTCACAGAAAAACTTCAATGAACATCATTATCAAACAATTAGACATAAATAAATCCAATTTTCTCTCAACTTAAATTCATCAACCAAATTTCTCAATTTGATAAAACATTTTCCAATCCACTGAATGGGCAAATCATCATATCAATAATACAGCAAAACTTTTCATTCTGAAAAATAACCTACTCACACTAACACAATTTTAACCATCAAATGTTTATACAATTAAACGTCTTAACTTTATTTTAATAATTATTATTTAACTTAATAAGCTTTTGTATTGTATATATATTTCCACTTGATCAGCCTGTAATCCGTTAATAGCTTAACTCTAGCTAACAACAATAGTCACTGACTACCTCAGAAGGAAAATAAATAAAAGTTGTTTCAAAATATTGAAGAAAGTAAGGTAAAGAATAATGAATACCTCAGCGCCACCAAGTTCATGAACCCTAATTGCTTTCACCATATCGGGAGACGTAGAAATCGGTTTAATTGTAGCGAAACTAGATTTGATTAATTTAATAGGTTTTTTAGAATTGAGTTGATGAATTTGTAGATTAACAAATGAGTGTTGATTATTAGTATTATTATTATTAGTAGTAGTAAGAAAGGGTTGAGTGACAAGTGGGTTTGATATAGGGTTTCAGTATTTAGTTTGAAACCGTGGAATCCGAAAATCAAACTGAAATTAAACTGGAAAAAAATTAAACCGAATTTTAAAAACGGTTTTCGGATCGAGTCAAACCGAAACCGAATTTGAATTCGGTTTTCGGTTTGGTTTTCGGTTCGGTTTTCGGTTCTGGAAATTCTGAATTCGGTTTAACCGAAAACCGAATTTAAAACTGAATTCCAAATTTTTATATATTCAATTTGTATATTTATGTTTTAATGTCATTATAATTTGGGATCCAATCAATAAAATATGTTCTCACCCATATGACGATTTGGTAACTCACATTATAATTATGTTACTCAAATTATTATATTCTTCTTCTTAATAACAGAAGCGATACACGTCATAATTAAGCTGTAAATATTAATAAATCATCGAATTCTTGATAATTTAATAGTACGTCATTGTTTTAGGATATAAATAACTAAGACATCAGTAACGCCACAATTAAACTACCATCGTTCTCAGTTTTTTCATAGTATTCGGTTTTAACCGAAAACCGAACCGAATCCGAATTTGAATTCGGTTTTCGGTTCGGTTCGGTTTTAACTTTGAATTCGGTTTTCGGTTTTGCCCAAAAAAAATTCAAAACCGAATACACCGAACCGAATAAACCGAACAAACCGAAAACCGAACCGATGAACACCCCTGGTTTGATACAAGCTTGATTGAGCACATAGTCCTACCATTTGCCCTCAAAGTCTCGTACTCACTTTACATCATCGTTTCAAAAGTTAACCGTGGACGTAAATGACACATTTAACCCTGTACAATGTTACCATAGCTTCGAAAGTAGAGGGTGTTTTCGGTTTTCAGTACTGTGAAACTTCTTTTCTTCTTTTTGAAAAGATGAATATTATTGATGGGATAAAATTACAACATAATTCTCGTGGTTTTCATAAAATTACATATATCTTTTGAAACAACATCGATACATGTGGATGATTTTAGTGTCGTCGGTCATTTTGTGTAATGAGGTAATTTACTTAGCTTCATGTTACGCTCAAATACGAGTTAGGAGAGTGCGGAGTGTACGCTTCTATAACCATACTTGATTAATCCATGTGAAAGGTTGTATTTTTTAGTTAGTGTCTTTTTTATCAAAAGACACAACTATTGATGAATGAGTGTAAGCTTTTCATAAAATGGTGCAATTTTATATGAAGTAGTGTAACTTTTCATGATATCTTTTCGCACTTTGCATTAGTTTTTTTTTTTTATGTAATCTCTAGTTTAAAGATGTTTACTTTATTTGATGTTTCTAATTTTATGTAATCCTTAAATTTTATGTAATGTTGAATTTTAATAAAAATTTAATTTATGTCTTTTTTATATATTTAATACATAGTATGTATTTTTTATATAATGTATTTTTATTATATTTATTTAAAAGAAAAAAAATAAGAAAATCAAAAAGTAGTGCACACTACAAAAATTTGACACTAAGATTTGATATTTGTGGGGTTAAAAAAAGTCAAAAACTAACCTTGTCACGTCAAAGTCAAAAACTAACATTGTCACGTCACTGATGTATTTGCACTTTTTGATCAAAAAATACATGAAATGTCCCGTTCATATAGATTATAAACGTTCCATATTAATTGATTTCGTTGCGAGGTTTTGACCTCTATATGAGACGTTTTTCAAAGACGGCATTCGATTTTAAAACAACCATAATCTTTAAAATATTACGACGATTATCAAATAATGATAATCTAAAATATAGCATTTTCACACGACCATTACATAATGGTTTACAATAATATTACACAACAATATATGTCTTCGAATGCAGTTTTTAAACAATATTATATAAGCATGCTGACTCCAACTCTTGTCCATAAATTAGCATGCAACGACGGATGTAGAGACCCGTCCTAATCCATCCGGACGAAGTCCATATCGATTATAAACGATTCACAACAGTTGATTACATCGCGAGGTACTTGACCTCTATATGATACATTTTACAAACATTGCATTTGTTTTTGAAAAGACAATCTTTCTTTACATCGAAAATTGACTGGCAGGCATACCATTTCATAATATATCTAACTATAATTGACTTAATAATAATCTTGATGAATGCAACGACTCGAATGCAACGTCTTTTGAAATATGTCATGAATGACTCCAAGTAATATCTCTAAGATGAGCAAATGCACAGCGGAAGATTTCTTTCATACCTGAGAATAAACATGCTTTAAAGTGTCAACCAAAAGGTTGGTGAGTTCATTAGTTTAACATAAATAATTATTTCCATCGTTTTAATAGACCACAAGATTTTCATTTTCATTACTCATAAATATACGTCCCATGCATAGAGACAAAAATATCATTCATATGGATTGAACACCTGGTAACCGACATTAACAAGATGCATATAAGAATATCCCCTATCATTCCAGGAAATCCTTCGAACATGATAAAAATGAATTCGAAGTACTAAAGCATCCGATACTTTGGATGGGGTTCGTTAGGCCCAATAGATTTATAAAACATTTTATAAAATTATTCTACATTGAGGTGTAACAAAAATATTTAATGATACAACTCAGCTTAGAATTTAAAATCAATGCTAAACAACATATAATATTCCATGCTAAACAGCATATAGTAATCTATAGTTCTATTCCACAGCCTGAGGTGTAACCAAAAATATTTGTTGATACAACTCTACATAGAATTTAGTTTTTGACGGAACTATTTTGTAAATCAAAAAGCTCATTTATTCATCCCAAAACATTTAAAGAGTTTTAAAAATGGGATTAGTTTTTGTGTCTATTTCGTCAAACATTTATAAAACAGCGCATGTATTCTCAGCCCAAAAATATATAATGCAAAGCAATTAAAAAGGGAGTAATGAAACTCACATAATATATTTTGTAGTAAAAATACATATGACGACATTGAACAATGCAGGGTTGGCCTCGGATTCACGAACCTATATCATTCATATATATATTAACACATGTTCTTGTAATCGAACAAGTATATATATTTTATAAATGTTATGATTTTTATATTAATAACTTATATATGTCAATTTATATATATATTAAATAAATGACATTATTAGTATAGTTAGTTTTTATATTAAATATACTTTTATATAACCATCTTTCGTTTGCAAGAATTAATAATTATGATAATACCAGATTAATGATAATAATAATAATAATAATAATAATAATAATAATAATAATAATAATAATAATAATAATAATAATAATAATAGTAATAATAATAATATTAATAATAAAAATGAAAGTTTTAATAAAGATAATAACTTTAATAATAATAAGGTTATATGATAGTTTTAATAAAAATTTTAAGAATCATATTAATGATACTAATAATAAATATAAAAGTTGTATTATTTTTACAATAAAAACATTAGTTTTGAATCTAATTCCAAAGACTTAATAATACTTAGTACTAATCATTTGTAATTCTAAATATAAATATGATAATAATAATAATAAATTGTATTATGATAGTGGTACTAATATTAATAATACTTATTGTTAATACTTAGTGATAACATTAATGATAATGACAATATTACTTATACATATAATCATATTCTAATGTTGGTACGATAATAATTATTTTAATAATAACAATAATCAATTATAATAATAGTAATAAAATTAATAATAAGAATCATATTAATAAAAATAATAATAATAATAATAATAATAATAATAATAATAATAATACTAATAATAATAATAATAATAATAATAATAATAATAATAATAATAATAATAATAATAATAAAAGTGAAAATATAAAGTATATACCCTTTCATAAAGCTTTTCCAAAAAAAATTGCACACAACGGGGCTCGAACCCGAGACCTCTCGATAACCCAAACACTCCCTTGACCACTCCTCTGTTCCCATCATTTCTGTTTTAAAACCTAGGCCAACAGTATATAACCCATTCACTAACTGTTCTGCTACTTCCAAGAACTTAATCGACCAAAGGCATTTTAACAATCAAACAAAGAGTTTACTGATTAGTTTTAAAATTTAACATCAACATAGAAACTTTTATTTGTGATAACTTGGATAAAAAAAAATAAACGAATACAGGAACAACTGCAGTTGCGGTTTTGAGAGAAGAAAAAAAATAAATGATTTCAATTTTAAGAGCGTATTAGACCAAGATTATAAAACGAAATACGCTGCAAATCAATCCTAGAAACTATTGGAATCATCAATTGGATTTAAAACATCAAAACGAACTCAAATTTTGTGATGAACGAATTCTGTTGACTTTTATTTTGGAAGTTTGACTCAAAAATTTGAGTTTGATACAAGGAATTGAAAGTTGAGATTTTAGATAAAGCTTACATGAACGATTCCTAACACTTCTGAATTATTGGATTTTGAAAATTGGTTTGAATTTGATTTTTGGCTGAAAAGTGAAAATACAGAGATACCTGGTTTTTTTTTTTTTTTTTTTTTAAGTTTATGTTCTTCAATTTGATTTGTAGAAGACAAAGTATATAGGGTGGTTGTAATAGACATCAAAGGACGATCGCTTTTAAAAAAAATTCAAATCGTACACTTTTGTGATGCTGTGGTCGACAGCTTTTTTTTTTTAGCCAAAGGAAAACAAACAAAAAAAATAAAGCGATAGATATATAAATAAAATCGTACACTTTTGTTTGATTTTTATATATTATAATTAATATTAAATATTAGTAATATGGATATATAATAATAATAATTCAGTTATTAATATCAGAATTAATGTAAATACTAATAATAAGGATGATATTAAATAATAAAGTGATAATTTTGAAAACTATAATAATAATCGATAATTCATTTAAATCATAATTTTAGTAAAGTTATTAAAATTTTTATCTTTATAAGATTAATAATAAATGTTGATTTTAATGATAATAATAATATTATTAAAGATAATAATAATAATGATAATATGTTAATGTTATTAATAACAATAATGATACAAATAATAATACTAATTGATAGTGTTCCAAATGAACATATATTTAGTAGCAATATCGTTCCAATATGTAAAGTTTTTAAATGTAATTTCCTTATTTTTAGTTGTAATAGTTAAATAAATAAGTGCGAAGACGAAAGACGCAAATCGCTCGAAAATGAAGATTTAAAGACAAAAACGAAGATTTGAAAGACCAAAACGTCCAAAAAGCTCAAATGTACAAGATACAATTCAAAAGGTTCAATTTATTGATGAAGAACGTCTAAAAATGACAAGAGTACAAGTTACAAAACGCAAAGTACACGATATAAAATTGTACGAAAGGACGTTCGAAAATCCGGAACCAGGACATGAACCAACTCTCAACGCTCGACGCAACGGTGTAAAAATTACGAGTCAACTATGCACAAGAATAAAATATAATATTTAAATAAATCATAATAAGAATAATATTAAATAATAAAAAGTTGTTAATTGAGCATAGTTCAGGGGTCGTAAATGAAAATTTCAAATTCTAAATTCGCTATAAAACGATGATTTACGATGAATTGAAGAGGAAGATATTTTTTCGATCTTTTTTTCTTTCTATCTTTTTTTTCTTATTTTTCTATATCAAATATCAATATCTATATTTATAATTCTCTATCATAATGTTAATGTAATCAGATATAACAATAATCTTAATTTTAATTTTAAATTATGATAATAATAAGATTTATGATAGAGATCGTTTGAGTGTGTAAGTCGAAATTCTGTCCGTGTAACGCTACGCTATTTTTAATCATTGTAAGTTATGTTCAACCTTTTTACATTAATGTCTCGTAGCTAAGTCGTTATTATGCTTATTTAAAATGAAGTAATCATGATGTTGGGCTAATTACTAAAATTGGGTAATTGGGCTTTGTACCATAATTGGGGTTTGAACAAAAGAACGACACTTGTGGAAATTGAACTATGGGCTATTAATAGATGGGGGGTATTGTCTAATTGAGTGACAACTCATTGGAGTCTGTCGAACCTATCTTCAAATTAATTAACCTAATAATTAATAATGATTATGGTTGTCCTATTTAGTGATGTTCATATGGAATCTGTTATAATCATTTAATTAATCAATTGGGTTGGGTAATTGATTATTCATTCTGATCAAGTGGATGAATTAATATTCATAAACTAATTAAAACAGGGGTGGATTACATACAGTGATAACTGATGTAATTGTTGACAGAAGTGATAACTGCGTCACAGTTTAAATCCTTAATCAGTTGGAATATTTGACTTCGGGTATAAGGGTAATTTGACGAGGATACTCGCACTTTATATTTATGACCGATGGACTATTATGGACAAAAACCAGATAGACGTATCAAATAAACCAGGACAAAGGACAATTAACCCATGGTAATAAATTAAAATCAACACGTCAAACATCATGATTACGGAAGTTTAAATAAGCATAATTCTTTTATTATATTTCTCATCGTATCTTTATTTACTGTCATTTTATTACTCGCAATTTTATTTTCTGTCATTTTATTTATCGCAATTTATTTTACGCACTTTAATTTTTGTCATTTATTTTTACGCTTAAAATCGACAAACCGGTCATTAAACGGTAAAACCCCCATTTTATAATAATACTACTACTTATTTATATATATATTTTTACAAATAAACTTAATAATATAGCGTTAACTTCACCAGCTCCCTGTGGAACGAACCGGACTTACTAAAAACTACACTACTCTACGATTAGGTACACTGCCTATAGTGTTGTAGCAAGGTTTAGGTATATCCCATCCGTAAATTAATAAAACTTGTGTCATATTTTGTAGTATTTTGTATTAAAAATAATACTATTTCGTACCCTCACGCTACATCATCAAGTTTTTGGCGCCGCTGCCGGGGACGCTAAAACGCTATATTTTTAATTATAATAATATTGAAATAAAATATAATAATATAATAATATTGAAATAGAATATAATAATATAATAATATTTAATAATCTTTACGTAAAATTTAAAAAAAAAAAGTCGTATTTATTAAATACTTCAGGGGTATATTATGTAACTTATAATTAATAATTGCTATCATGTCGTTTTCATGTGAATAGTAAATTAATTAATTTATTTTCATTTACTATTCATGAATAGTAAATGAATTAAAAAAAAAAAAAAAAAAAAAGTTTTAAAAAAAAAAAAAAATTATAATTATAAAAAAATTATTAATTTGTAAAAAAAAAAATCGTTTTTAAAAAAAAAAAAAAAAAAAAAAAAAAAATTTCGTTTTAAAAAAAAAAAAAAAAAAAAAAAAAAAAAAAAAAAAAAAAAAAATTTGTGTAAAAAAAAAAAAAAAAAAAAAAAAAAATCGTTTTTTTTTAAAAGAAAAAAAAAAATCGTTTTTTTTTTAAAAAAAAAAAAAAAAAAAAAAAAAACGAAAAAAAAAAAAAAAAAAAAAAAAAAAAAAAAAAAATATATAAAAAAAGAAAAAAAAAAAAAAAAAAAAAAAAAACGTAAAAAAAAAAAACGTAAAAAAAAAAAAAAAAAAAACGTAAAAAAAAAAAAAAACGTAAAAAAAAAAAAAAAAAAAAAAAAAAAAATTATTAAAAAAAAAATATATATATATATTTTTAAAATTTTGTTTATAAAAAAAATGTTTTTTTTTAGTTTTATTACCTTTAGATTTTTAGACTATAGTCGCAACTTTTAGTATTAAGTTTAGTTTTGCCATAGTTATTTTTACTTCTAGAATTTTTAGGCTTTGCCGTAAAATCCCTTAAGTGCTTATTCCTTAGACTAAGTTTTAGGTGCTTTAGAATTTTACGACGCCGTATTTCGCACTACTTTCTTATTTTTATTTTTCGACGCCTATTTTTCGACCTTTTATTTTTCGACATTTTTCGACGCGCAATCTATTTCTTTCTTATTTCTCGCCATTCTAGTTTTTAGGACTTAGAATTTTTTTCTACTTCTTCTCTAAATTTCTTAAAATTACGAAAATTTATTTTAAGTGGTTAAATTGATAGACATCAAAATTTTCTGGTTCGTAGTAATAGTTGGATTTGTACGTGGACCGGGTTATTGGAGCCAAACAGTCCTCAATTATATTGAGACCAAACGAATCCTGCCCCTCTGCTGCATCTTTTGGCTATTCGAAACGTGGGCAAAATCAGAAAAGTCTATTAATTGGATAACTTATTATAATTTTTCTTTCCTTTTTAAAAACTAATAGGATATTCAGTGAATGCACCGAGCAAAACGTTCACCACCTTTCATACGTTCACCACCTGTAACTCGATCAAGACATCTAGCAAATATTGTCGCCGTTGATTTTTCTTTAGAATCGTCATCTAGTCGAACAAGAACTCCAACTCAAATTTCCGATAATCCATCTTTTGAACCCGACTTCACAATTAAGAACCCGGAGCATATTCAAGGACAATTCCAAGATCCTGAACCACTAATTATTCCTCCTGAACCACAAACCGTTAAATCAGAGTCCTCTAGTGATTCGTATTCAACAAATTCAATTATGGAAGTAACGGAACCTCTAAGTATGGAAGATCGAATGAGAGCCACACGCACGGGCCAAGGTCACGCCATTATTAAGCCAGAAGTTAATGCGTCAGATTATGAAATCAAAGGACAAATTCTACACATGGTAACTAACCAATGCCAATTCAGTGGTGCACCGAATGAAGATCCTAACGAACACCTTCGTACGTTTAAAAGAATTTGTACACTATTCAAAATCCGAGAAGTGGAAGATGAGCAGATCTATCTCATGTTGTTTCCCTGGACTTTAAAGGGAGAAGCCAAAGATTGGTTAGAATCGTTACCTGAAGGGGCGATTGACACATGGGATGTTTTAGTTGAGAAATTTCTTAAAAGATTCTTTCCGGCATCTAAAGCCGTGAGACTTCAAGGAGAAATTGTTACGTTCGCGCAAAATCCAAATGAAACATTATATGAGGCGTGGACAAGATTCGGAAGGATGTTGAGAGGATGTCCTCAACACGGATTAGATACTTTTCAAATAGTACAAATCTTCTATAAAGGCGTAGACATCGCCACACGAAAAGACATCGACATAACCGCTGGTGGTTCCATTATGAAGAAAACCGCAACTGAAGCTTACAAAATTATTGATAACACAGCCTCCCACTCTCATGAGTGGCACCAAGAAAAAGATATCGTTAGATCATCTAAAGCGGCTAGAGCCGATTCTAGCCATGACTTTGATTCCGTTTCCGCAAAAATAGATGCTTTCGAAAGACGAATGGAAAAGATGAATAAAGATATTCACGCAATACGAATCAGTTGTGAGCAATGCGGTGGACCACACTTATTGAAAGATTGTCACATTGAACCAACGATGGAACAACGAGAGAATGTTTCCTATATGAACCAAAGGCCTGGAAATAATTATCAAAATAATTATCAACCGCCAAAGTTAAACTTCAATCGAAATCAAAACATTCTTTACAATCCAAACGGACCCAACAACAACTGGTATAACCAACAAGGTCCGAATAACCAACCAACTCAAAACAACACTTTCAATCAACAAAGACCTAGCTTGTATAAACCACCACAACAACCCGAAGAGAAAAAGCCAAATCTAGAAGAAATGATGGCAAAGCTGATTGAATCTCAAACACAATTCATTACATCTCAAACCCAAACGAACGAGAGGTTTGATCAGTCATTAAGAACTCAACAAGCTTCCATTTTGAATCTAGAAAAACACGTAGGTACTCTTGCTAGCATGATGAGTGAGAGGGAACAAGGAAAGCTACCGAGTAATACTGAAGTAAATCCTCGGAATGAGAATGTTAATATGGTGTCAACGAATTCTGAAAAACCAGCATCAGAAGATGGGAAGGTTTTAGATGAGAGTAACAATGAAGAAGTTACACCACCACCACCCGAGTATGTAAAGCCAGTGGTGGCACCATACAAACCACCCATCCCGTTTCCAAGAAAAGGAGTTGAGTATGAGCAAGTGATAGGTAATAAAGATTGTGATACCTCTGGAAAGAAGAAGAAGAAAAAGAATAAGAAAGTGCAAGAAACAAAAGCCGTAAATATAAACCCGGTGAAGACAGTTCCACCAAAACCTCCACCTAGGGTAGGTGATCCGGGTGAATTTATTGTTCCTTGTCTACTTAGTGATTGTGTCATGTATGATGCACTAGCAGATTTAGGTGCAAGTGTAAGTGTTATGCCTCTTTCCTTATATAAGAGATTAGGTGTAGGTAAGTTAAGTCCAACGGATATGAGTGTTCGACTCTTTGATCAAACCATTAAGCACCCAGTTGGAATTGCTGACAACCTACCCGTTCAAGTAGGCAATTTAACTTTTCTAGTCGAATTTATTGTCATTGACATAGAAGAGGACCCAAACGTTCCTCTAATTTTAGGTCGACCATTCTTTGCGTCCACCGGGGCGTTATTTGATGTAGGAAATGGAAGAATGACACTTAAAAGTGGTAACAAATCAATCACCTTTATGATTCGAAAGTCTAAATCTCCACCAACTAAAACCGTTGAACCAGTAAAAACGATTGGTAATAACCATGTTGTTTTACCAACTCCAACGGTAGTGCTTAGCAATAATAAAACGCCTAAGTGTGGGGAAAATGAAGTAAAACCTAATGATGACTTGATAATAAAGAACCCCGTTGTTGATACGAAATTAAATGACCCCGTTATTAACAGTTCAATGAAGAAACTTTTTAAACGGGCTATCGATGCTAGAAGTAAGGGGAACTTTAAGTTATGTAACCGGTTAGTATCCAATCTGTCGCCTAAAGAAAAGGCGAAACTAGTTGAATTTTGGGATATTACGGAAGAAGCCGGGCACTGGCTTAAAGAAAAAGTCACAGATAGGCAAGTTGATTATGGACCAAAAGAAATTGACGATGAAGTTAATCACAATTTCGACACCACAGCTACCTAAGTGTGGGGAGATTCAAATGTTCTAAGAAAATGTTATCTAGAGTTAGTTGTTCTGTTCTCGTGTAGTTCCGAGAATGGAATCCGATTGGTCTTTTCCGCTAGCAGACACTAAAGAACTAGTTTTCTCCCCCCATTCTGAATTTTTGTTTTTTTTTTAGGTTTTATATGAAATTAATATGCTTTTAAGTTTTGTGTGATATTTAAAAACAAAATTTACTTTAATTCATTAAGTTGAAAAAATGATTTCTAAAATTCGTCGTGAGTTGAAGACTAGGTCATTAAGCCGAAATTGCTTTACCCGAGGGCGGGACGAAAAATTTTGTTATCATTATTTTTAATTTTATTGATTTAAAGTATGCCAAAAAAAAAAATACTATGTTTTATAAATTTTTGAACGTGGGGTTATATACCAAACTTCAAAAATATGTATATATGTTTGTATTTTATGTTATGTACAAAACAGGGTAAAACAGCGCACTTTCAAAGACTAGCATTAAGTTCAGCAAAAGCTAATAACTTTGACGACAATATCAAATGTGAGATAACAACAATATGTTTGCAAACTCGGTATTTTTAATAACTTTTCTACGCTAATCACCCTCATGAATTTATAATTGTAGTCTGATTTCATGCAAATGAGGGCATTGCATGATCTCAAGTGTGGGGAAGGGTTATAAATTCTCTCGGGTTTACACTTGGTTTATTTGCCAAATTTTGTAAAAATTTGAAAAATTTTCAACTAAATGAACTCAAAATCATGTTTATACATATTTATGAACGATGAAAACTAGGTGTTAATACCGAAATTATCGTTACCTCGAAAAGGACATAAATTGAGAAACAACTTAAAACGCTTGAATTCATTTAAAATGGAATAAAGGAGAATAAAAAGGCAAAGAAAGAAACTAAGTGTGGGGAGAATGTACCAAGTTATTCAATTAAAAACTATCTATCACATATTTTTGTACAAACAATTGAAAATACTTTTGTTTTGAACGATAATCAACTGTTTTATCCGATGAAAGAAAAGAAGAGATGGATCTACACGATGAATCAATTCCATCATTTGAAGGAAGTAAAGTCTTCCGAAAAAGACACGCGCTTCTTGATTTAGGTCATGAAGTTGTCGTCCAGACCAGCTGTAGGTTGACGAAAAATCTAGAAAAGTCATCTCTAAAATCAGCAGGAAATCCACGGACCTCAGCATCAAACAGGGTCGCCAAGTGGTCAGATTTATCCTAACCATGAGAAGGATTTATCTCGTACAATGGGGAGGCACCGTGCAAATTAGCTGGATAAGACTAATGAATCAGATCCCCAGAAAGGATAATCTCCTTAAAAGATCAAAAATCAGCTTTTAAGCCTGATATTACTCAATCCTTGAGATTGACTTTAAAGATTGAGAATTACAAACTCATGGAATTCAATGATATCTAAACTCGAGCTTGAACGAGAAAATATTTTGATCAAAAATGCAAACCGATTTGTTTTCTGAAAATCCATTTTCAATGCGTTCATTACAATTGAACGTAAAATCCTAGGAATTCACCTGGAATTCATTAGGTCACCTGAACTAAATCGGGTGTCAACCGTAAGAACGGTGGTTGCATAGCATGGTCGGAGACAGGACCTTGTGCCAGACCGAAAAATCATAGGATGATCTTTACTATCGCTCCTACCAAGGATAGTTCTAGCATCCGACACGTTAAAAGACCATAATCATCTGCATGTCACGGGACATTGCCTTAACAGTTTCTTGTTCATCGCTTTCCTTTACAACCGGACGGTAGTTTGCCGAAAGGTAATATACGGAACAAGTAAACTGGATGTGTGCTTTCCGATACCGGGATAGCAGTGGATTACACGAACCTAAATGTTTTTAGCCAAAATATTGATCCACAAATATATTTTGCAACACCAATGGTGGATCAAATCAGAAAACTTATCTAGGGTAAAATCTAGCTTGAATTTTCAAAAGATTAAATGTTTTCATAAAGATCCAATTTCCTTAAAGGATCTAAATTTTTATAGTCATGTGGGACTGTAAACCGCCTTTCAAATGTGCACTTTGCTTTGGAAACCGAAAGTAAATCGGCTATTTGATTGCAAGTGTCGTTGACCTAAACCCGAGGCAACTGTGGATGACACACCCACATTTAACCATCATTACTGTCATTGTTTATACCGCTATATCAAAATCACTGATGTACAAAATGTGATGAATAAAAAAGTGATTCATGTATGTTTTTATTTCAAGTTCTGTATTGCTTGAGGACAAGCAACGCTCAAGTGTGGGGATATTTGATAGTGTTCCAAATGAACATATATTTAGTAGCAATATCGTTCCAATATGTAAAGTTTTTAAATGTAATTTCCTTATTTTTAGTTGTAATAGTTAAATAAATAAGTGCGAAGACGAAAGACGCAAATCGCTCGAAAATGAAGATTTAAAGACAAAAACGAAGATTTGAAAGACCAAAACGTCCAAAAAGCTCAAATGTACAAGATACAATTCAAAAGGTTCAATTTATTGATGAAGAACGTCTAAAAATGACAAGAGTACAAGTTACAAAACGCAAAGTACACGATATAAAATTGTACGAAAGGACGTTCGAAAATCCGGAACCAGGACATGAACCAACTCTCAACGCTCGACGCAACGGTGTAAAAATTACGAGTCAACTATGCACAAGAATAAAATATAATATTTAAATAAATCATAATAAGAATAATATTAAATAATAAAAAGTTGTTAATTGAGCATAGTTCAGGGGTCGTAAATGAAAATTTCAAATTCTAAATTCGCTATAAAACGATGATTTACGATGAATTGAAGAGGAAGATATTTTTTCGATCTTTTTTTCTTTCTATCTTTTTTTTCTTATTTTTCTATATCAAATATCAATATCTATATTTATAATTCTCTATCATAATGTTAATGTAATCAGATATAACAATAATCTTAATTTTAATTTTAAATTATGATAATAATAAGATTTATGATAGAGATCGTTTGAGTGTGTAAGTCGAAATTCTGTCCGTGTAACGCTACGCTATTTTTAATCATTGTAAGTTATGTTCAACCTTTTTACATTAATGTCTCGTAGCTAAGTCGTTATTATGCTTATTTAAAATGAAGTAATCATGATGTTGGGCTAATTACTAAAATTGGGTAATTGGGCTTTGTACCATAATTGGGGTTTGAACAAAAGAACGACACTTGTGGAAATTGAACTATGGGCTATTAATAGATGGGGGGTATTGTCTAATTGAGTGACAACTCATTGGAGTCTGTCGAACCTATCTTCAAATTAATTAACCTAATAATTAATAATGATTATGGTTGTCCTATTTAGTGATGTTCATATGGAATCTGTTATAATCATTTAATTAATCAATTGGGTTGGGTAATTGATTATTCATTCTGATCAAGTGGATGAATTAATATTCATAAACTAATTAAAACAGGGGTGGATTACATACAGTGATAACTGATGTAATTGTTGACAGAAGTGATAACTGCGTCACAGTTTAAATCCTTAATCAGTTGGAATATTTGACTTCGGGTATAAGGGTAATTTGACGAGGATACTCGCACTTTATATTTATGACCGATGGACTATTATGGACAAAAACCAGATAGACGTATCAAATAAACCAGGACAAAGGACAATTAACCCATGGTAATAAATTAAAATCAACACGTCAAACATCATGATTACGGAAGTTTAAATAAGCATAATTCTTTTATTATATTTCTCATCGTATCTTTATTTACTGTCATTTTATTACTCGCAATTTTATTTTCTGTCATTTTATTTATCGCAATTTATTTTACGCACTTTAATTTTTGTCATTTATTTTTACGCTTAAAATCGACAAACCGGTCATTAAACGGTAAAACCCCCATTTTATAATAATACTACTACTTATTTATATATATATTTTTACAAATAAACTTAATAATATAGCGTTAACTTCACCAGCTCCCTGTGGAACGAACCGGACTTACTAAAAACTACACTACTCTACGATTAGGTACACTGCCTATAGTGTTGTAGCAAGGTTTAGGTATATCCCATCCGTAAATTAATAAAACTTGTGTCATATTTTGTAGTATTTTGTATTAAAAATAATACTATTTCGTACCCTCACGCTACATCATCACTAATAATAACATATTACATGTACTAAATATGTTATTAATGTTAATATTAATAATGAAGGTAATAATATTACTATAGTAACTATATTGTGGCTTGTATTTAATATCATACCTTGTGTAATATTTTACTTAATTAACTCAATTTATTATATAAACTTATATTTGTATATTATATTAATAGTACTAACTTTGATATTAATCTTTAAAATAATAGTAAGATTACTATACTATTTATTTTAACTTATAATTTCAAAATTATAATTACATATTTTTAACTATGTGATATTTAATAATACATAATAACATATAATATTTATACCTTTTATATATAATTCAATCATAATGATTATTTATAGGATTCATACACATTTATATGTAGCTTCGTTTTAATAACCAATTATTATCTTGTATCTTATTTTTACATACATAATCTTATTGATCTATTGTATTTTATTTTTTATTTTTATTATACATACTTATATATATATATATATATATATATATATATATATATATATATATATATATATATATATATATATATATATATTTAATTACATATTTATTTACAAATAACTTGTTCGTGAATCGTCGGGAACAGTCGAAGGTCATATGAATATATGCAACAATTCAAACTTTTTGAGACTCATCCTTACAGACTTTGTTTATCGTGTCGAAATCATATAAGAATCAAGTTTAAATTTAGTCGGAAATTCTTGGGTCATCACAACGGAAACTCTTAATAATCACCTGAGAATAAACATGCTTTAAACGTCAACAAGAATGTTGGTGAGTTATAGGTTTAACCTATATATTTATCAATTCGTAATAATAAACCACAAGATTTCATATTTTCATTTCTCATAAACAACATGTGTAACGACCCTAGATTTTTCGACTTATATTATTAATATTTATTATTAATACTTGCGTGTTAATAAATGTATTCTTATACATTTTACTTGTCACCGTAATTGACTTTCCATGTCCCGACTTGTCTTTTCGACACGTGCCTTTCACGAATAATATTTCGAATGTTATTTACGTTCATAATTAATTATTATTAATTATTTCTAATTAACTAATGTAAGTAGTTAATTACTTGGGCTTCTTACTAATTTGTTGCATACTTCACATGGGCTTTTGGTATTGGACTTGGACTATCAAAGCCCACCCTACATTTCTTAATGGAGTAATTTGTTAGCCCATCATATTACTAGTGATTTATTAAGGTTAAACATAGATTAATTAGGTGTTGGAGACAAGAATGTCTCAAGCATGCATGCACTTCTTTCCTATGCATTTAACCTTATACTCTTCCTAGCATACAACACTCTCCCACACATGAAAGTTAAAAGTTGACTACACCCCTTTGAGAGCTCCAAAACCGTCGGCCTTTTGGCTAGAGGAGGGAGTTCAAAATTTTTTTGTTACTTATATGCTAGTATTGAACCTCATTTTACACATATCTTCTTACACCACTTTTACTCTCAACTTTTCTCTCTAAAATTGTAAGTAAAAACCTTATTTTTTCTTCTTCTTTTTCCTTTAAAAACCGCCAAGTTTCATCATCATCATACTTGTTTGTTGTTTGTTGTTGTTAAAGATCAAACTTTCTAGTTTGTATCTTCATGAACCTTGCTTCTTCCATCCTTTGTTTGATGAGGAATTAAGAACAAGGATCTAAGCTTGTTAGCTTATGGTTCTACACTTGAAAGGTTGTAAAGATCTAAAGTTCATAAGCTTTAAGATCTTACTTGTGTTCATGTTTTGTAAACTTAAGGTTTATTTTCTTAAGATCCAAGCTTTGGCTTGAATCTTCTTAAGTATGAAATAAACATGAACTTGTTACTTGTAACTTTAGTTTATTTCTTTATTTTGTTTTAAATTCGTGATTGTATAATATTGGTCAAGTATTACTAGTTAAACTTGATCTCATTCTTCTTGAAACTAAAGTTTAACTTTGTAAGTTCAAGAACATGGAAGTTAAACTTTCTAGTTATAACTTCATACACTTATGTTGGATCTAAGTTTCTATAGCTTATGGTCTTCCAATTTTGTCTAAAACAAAAGCTTATAAGCTTATATACATTTTACAAGATAAAAATCTAAGTTTCATAACTTATGGTTTTATTAAAGTAAAGATCCAAGTTCCATAACTTAGGGTTTAACTTAAGAACACTAGATCTAGACTTTTTAGTCTAGGATCTTCAAGATCTAACTAAGATCTAAGTTCTACAACTTAAGATCTTGTAAATTTAGTTTACATTCAAGTTTATAGCTTAATATTACTATTAGAACTCATGTATGTGTCGGATCTAAGATCTTGATGTAACTTTGGTTCATCAACCTTCTTACAACCCTTAAATGAGTTGTGCTACATATCTTAGACATACACTAGTGTCATTATGGTCAAAACTTGGTAAATATGATGCAAACACATCAACGAGTTGTACACTTGAAGCTACAAGCATCAAGGATGAGAACCGTGATGAGCATCAAGCACCAAGAATCCACCGGAGCACTTTGCTTACTGATTTCTGGATCTGATCAAGCTCCTGGGCTACTGGAAAAGTTTATTTCCAGTTATTTCGGTTCGAGTAGATGATTTTCCATTTAGGCCTCGTCTTAATCCAATTTACGGTTTAGGATTTATAGCCTTCCGAAAGTCACTACGCCCTTTTAACGTTGTGCTGAAATTTCTGACCTACTTGCACTTAAACCGTCGCCACGGTCAAACGAAGACGAGTTTGGTTCTGAAAATTGGTCAGTAGTTGGAGGAATCACATATGGATCCATAGCCACTGACTACGCATCTTTTCGATTTGTATAGAGGTCGTAGCATCTGAACGAAATCAGCCTTTGTTTCGATCTCTATTCTTGATTGAAAGCTTACTTTACTTTTTACTTATGTTGTTGATGATGATGATACTTAAGACCTAATTTACATACTTTTAAACCTTTGGGAACGATTTACTGACTTAGTAACTTTTGACTTAGGTTGAGGACCTTTCGGACCAACTACTTGCTTACTTATCTCGTACCGACTTTATTACTTTTCACTGTGAGTTATAGCATCCCTTTTTACTTTAACTATTTTGGGAACTGAGAATACATGCGCTTTTTATATTTTACATACTAGGCACGAGTACTTAAACTTTATATATGTGTGGGTTATATAACGGCATAAACTTTCCCCTTAGCTCGATAACGTTTAGTCATTGGTTTTTGAACCGGTGAACGCGAATCTTAGATATGGATCCATAGGGTTTGACATCCCCACTCGGGCTAGTCGCGCTAGCATTTAACGGGTGTTTAATACTTCGTAAACTTATGCACTCGCCAAGTGTACTTTTAGGGGGTGATACTTACGTTAAGTTAGTAACCAAGTGCCCACGGTTGAACATATACTTTTCATACTATTTTGAAATACGAAATCTCGTGGCCTACCTTACATTACTGTTACATTTAAACTATAGCTCACCAACATTCGTGTTGACGTTTTTAAGCATGTTTTCTCAGGTGCTAAGAGGTTTGATGCTTCTGCTGTAGTAGTCTTGCTGTGTAGACTCCCGCTGCTTTTGTTAGAGATGTCTCTGCATGAAACATTTACCTTGCATTCACAACTATGTTACTTTTGAAACAATGAATTTGTAATGACCATTGGGTCTCGTACTTATGTTAACTGCTTCTATTCGTAGAAGCCTACTATCGGTTGTAAAACTTTTGATGTTGGTTAAGACGTCACCCCTTTCTTATGAATGAAAACTTATTTTAAAACAGTATATAGTTTTTGACCTTGTAATGATCATGTTGTTGATGATCCTTACACGTTAATTTTGTACGGGGTGTCACAACATGCAATCTGCATAAAAATTATTCATATGATGAACACCTGGTAACCGACATTAACAAATGCATCTAGAATATCCCCAATATACAGGTACACTCATCTGTATATAAAATCGAAGTACTAAAGCATCCATAACATGGATGGGGTTCGTTAGGCCCATAGATCTATCTTCAGGATTCGCGTCAATTAGGGGGGTCTGTTCCCAAATTCTTAGGCTACCAAGCTGAAAGGGTGATATCCGGTATAATGATTCAATCATAGAATATAGTTTCAAGTACTTGTGTCTATTTTGTAAAACATTTATAAAACTGCATGTATTCTCATCCCAAAAATATTAGATTTTAAAAGTGGGACTATAACTCACTTTCACAGATTTTTCCTTCGTCGAAAATAAGACTTGGCCACGGGTCTATTCACGAACCTATAACAATTATATACATATATATTAAAGTATGATCGAAATATATTTACAATATGTTTTATTATGTTTTAACGATTTAAGTTTGTTAAGTTAGCAGTCCAACGTTAGTAATCTACAACTAGTTGTCAATAGTTAGATGCACAGAAATAAATCAATATATATTATCTCGAATCAATCCACGACCCAGTGTATACAAGTCTCAGGCTAGATCACAACTCAAAGTATATATATTATTTTGGAATCAACCTCAACCCTGTATAGTTAACTCAAGCATTACTGCATATAGAGTGTCTATGGTTGTTCCCAAATAATATATATAGATGGGTCGATATGATATGTCAAAATATTGTATATGTGTCTATGGTATCCCAAGATTACATAATATATGTTAGAATACATGTATAATACAATATAAGTTAGTTAAGTTATGATTAGAATAGATTTGTTACAAATTTCACGTAGCTACAACAAGCAAAAATATCCAATTTTATTTTACCCATAACTTCTTCGTTTTAAATCCGTTTTGATTGATTCAAGTTGATATGGTTTCATAATGAACTGAAATTCATGAAACTAAACAGAAAAAGTATAAGTTTATAGTCGGAAATACAGGTTACAATTCATTTTTGTAAGAGGTAGTCATTTCAGTCGAAAGAACGACGTCTTGATGACCATTTTGAAAAGCATACTTTCACTTTGAGTTTAACCATGATTTTTGGATATAGTTTCATGTTCATAAAAAAAATCATTTTCCCAGAAGGAAAACTTTTAAATCAAAGTTTATCATAGTTTTTAATTATCTAACCCAAAACAGCCCGCGGTGTTACTACGACGGCGTATGTCCGTTTTTACGGTGTTCTTCGTGTTTCCAGGTTTTAAATCATTAAGTTAGCATATCATATAGATATAGAACATGTGTTTAGTTGATTTTAAATGTAATTTTAGAAGGATTAACTTTGTTTGCGAACAAGTTTAGAGTTAACTAAACTATGTTCTAGTGATTACATGTTATAATCTTCGAATAAATAGTTTTATATATATGAATTGAATGATGTTATGAACATCATTACTACCTCAATTTTAGTAGGTAAACCTACTAGAAGTGACAAAAATTGATCTAGCTTCAAAGGATTCTTGGATGGCTTGAAAGTTCTTGAAGTAGAATCATGACACGAAAACAAGTTCAAGTAAGATTATCACTCGAATTAAGATAGTTTATAGTTATAGAAATCAAATCAAAGTTTGGATATGAATATTACCTTGAATAAGAAAGATAACCTACTATAATTAACAAAGGTTTCTTGATCTTAGATGATTACTTGGAATGGATTTGCAAGATTGAAAGTAAACTAGCAAACTTGAAAGGATTTTCGAAGTGTTCTTCCTATGATGATTATAGCTTGATTCTTGAAGTAATTTTTGATGAAGATGATGATTAGTTTACTGGAAATTTCGTTCCTAAGAGTGTGTGTGTGTTTAGAGAGAATTAGAAAGAGATTTGGAAGTGAAATGGATTGATTGGTGAGTGGTGAATGGTGAGTGGTGAGTGGGGTTAAAAGGAGTTCTAGTTAGTTGACTAGTTCATGGTAGAAGTTAAATTTGATTAGTCATGCATGACATAATCAAGAGTGCAATCTCATGCTAGTTCCTATTAGTATATACCCATAGTAAGTACGTCTAGAAGCTGTGTATAATACGAGTACGGATACGGAATGACTACGAGTAGAATTGTTGATGAAAATGAATGAAAATTTAATTGCAAGCATTTTTGCTAAGTAGAAGTACTTTGATATGTGTCTTGAAGTCTTTCAAAAGTGTACTAATACATCTTAATACACTACATGTATATTCATTTTAACTGAGTCGTTAAGTCAACGTTAATCGTTACATGTAAGTGTTGTTTTTGAAAGCTTTAAGTTAACGATCTCATTTAATGTTGTTGAAAGCTTTAAATCAAATTTTAACACATTTTTAATAAAGCGATATTAACGCAATTATAAACATATCCAAGCTGACCTGGCAGCTCGACCCCAGCCAGGGGCTCTGCCCCTTGGACCCCGCTATCGGGGGCGCTGCCCCCGAACCCCCGTCATAATTACGATAAGTTCAAACAAGTGTGCACTCCACACTTTCCCAAACTTGTTCGATATTTGTCAAGGTTATTTTGGTTAACAAATTAATCCCATTACACTTAAATCATATTGGTGACACAAATCATCAACAATGAATATATCTTAATATGATATATATGTATTTAGTAAAGCATTGTTATAACGATAATCGTTATATATATCGTTTCGAGTTTCATAATTCAAAAGTCTCATTTTATGTATATAACTCATTGTTAATATACCTTGTGAGATACTTACTTTTCATAATATCATGTTAGCTATATACATATCCATATATATATCATCATATAGTTTTTTTTACAAGTTTTAACGTTCGTGAATCGCCGATCAACTTGGGTGGTCGATTGTCTACATGAAACTCATTTCAAATAATCAAGTCTTAACAAGTTTTATTGCTTAACATGTTGAAAACATTTAATCATGTAAATATCAATTTCATTTAATATATAATCATGGGATAATCATGGAAAAGTTCGGGTCACTACAGTACAAATATTGCCATCACGTCACATACAAGGTTAAAATCAGTCTTATCATTTGTTTTCACTCTAATTTTTCTCCCTCAAACAAATACACACGATGAAATATGGAAAAAAATGGCGTTCATTTTGAGATGTCGGAGACGAACGCCAGGTAACAACAATGGGTACATCAGAATTCCATGACCAGGGTTCAAGTAAAAAATACCGAGTGATCGACGTATGCTTCAAATTGAACTGTGGGAGCGAGAAATCACCAGGACTTGACGGTTTTACTTATTTCTTTATCAAGAAATATTGAGATAGTATTAAACAAAATTTAATTTGGTTAATTCAAAAGGCTTTTATGGAGTTTCAATTACCTAGAGGGGCGGTGTATGCTTTCTTTACTCTCATTCCCAAAGTATCGAATCCTTCATGTATTCAAGATTATAGACCGATCTCGTTGATAGGGGTGCAATTCAAAAGCATTACTAAAGTTTTTTAACAAGCCGTTTAGCTTTGGTAATTGATAAAATTATTAGTAAGGAGCAGTATGCTTTTATAAAAGGCAGACGGATCCTGGATGGGCCTATGATTGTTAGTGAATTGATGGGTTGGTATAAAAAGAAAAAGAAGAAGTTAATGATCTTCAATGTTGACTTCGAAAAGGCGTACGATACTGTGAGCTAGGAATTTTTGTATCACGTGCTTTTTTCTTAGGTTTCCCAATGTTTTAAGGCTTGGATTGGTATCTGCCTTAAGTCCGCTCGTACTTCTGTTATTGTGAACGGTACTCCCACGGGTGAGTTTGACTTACATCGTTATCGGGATGGAAAGTGAACTTACTTTCTATTGGTGGACGCTTAACGCTTGTAAAGGCGGTGCTAGAGAGCTTGGGTATATATTACTTCTCAATGTTCAAGTGTCCCGAACTGGTGCTAAAGGATCTTGAGCACATGCGTTCAAATTTCTTTTGGGGTAGTGTAACCAATAAAAAGAATATGCATTGGATTCGTTGGGATTTAACTTTAAATTCTCTTGAAAAAGTTGGCCTTGATATAGGGAGTCTTCGATCATATAATCTCGGTCTTTTATATAAATAGATTTGGAGGTTTGAACATCCGCCTAATGCTTTATGGGTGCAAGTTGTCAAGGCAATTCATGGTAACTTTGGTGGCTTGGATAACATGCAGTTTGATAACAATGTATGGTTCAACATCACTGCATCATTTCATAAAAGTAGACATTCCAATATTATCCCATCCATTCTGATGTTTTGAGACTGAAAGTAGGGAGGGTGATAGTGTTAAATTTTGGAAGGATAATTGGTTAGGCGATGGAGCTTTAAAAGATAAATTTGAGAGATTGTTTCGGTTCAAAGTGGATGAGAATTGCACACAAAAAAATTGTGGACAAACTTGTTGATGGTTCGTGGTCATGGACTTGGACTCGAGACGATGTTGGTGCATGAAACATCTCAGCTATACAACAGTTATGTACGAAGCTTGGTCATATTGTTCTAAGGGATGGACCCAATACTTGGTGTTGGTCGTTATCAGCTCCAAATGAGTACTTGTCAACAACACAAGGGGGTTCATTGATGATGCGATCCTCTATTCGTTAGACATTACACAATGTAGGTTCAAGAGATTCCGCAAAAAAATTAATATTTTCATCTCGAGATTGGCTTTGGATAAACTTCCTACTCGTTTCAATTTATCGCGTCGTGGCTTGGAGATTGAGAATATTGGGTGTGTGTCCTGCGGATATCGAGTCTATTCATCATCTCATGTTCGAATGTGAAGTTGCTTCAGAGTTATGGAGGAAGTTGAGATTTTGGATAGATATTCAGTTGTCGATGTTTTCAGAATAGACGGATTGGATATCTTGGTACGAAGATATGTGTGAATCACTCGACACCAAAACTAGATTGTATGTCTTCATTCCGTCTACAGTTTGGCACATTTGAAAATTTCAGAATAGTTGGCTTATTCAGCAACCTCCATGAAGAGATGTATTTTGTTTAACTATATATGTTTTTTTCTTCTTTTATAATTGGTATAAAAGTAAAGATAAAAAGATTATAAATTGAATTGAGTGGCGAATAAAGCCGTTGTAATTGGGGCTCAAGCTTTATGTAGCTCTTTGCTAGAGTAGCTCGTTTTGGCGTTTTTAATAAATTTTGGTTGTTAAAAAATAATTAAGTGACAAATGTTTCTAGAAGATTTTATAGTGACTCATTTGAGGCAAAAACAAAAGGAAAAATAAATAATAAAAGGTGCTTTACCAATGAATTTAAATAATACGAGTAATAATACTTTAAAAATCAACGCCATGATTTTTGGTCTCGATAGTCGACGTTCCTTTTACACGATAAATAATTATGGAGTGTAACAAGATCGACCCATGAATAAGGGAACTTTAAGCAAACCAAGTGAGAAATACAATATAATTGATATCGTTTTAGTCATGCTTCATGTCGCTTTAGTTTTATGCCCGGCATGGAGGGCCTTGTTGTTGTATATGAACACTATGTAAATTGTTATAATAAGGCAATGTCTTGTTGCTTTTCAAAAATAAAAAATAAAAATGACATTTATTTTATACCAGTGAAATGACCCGTGAAATTACGAGTTTGTTTAAACGAAACAATTTAATGACATGTTTTAGGTATTAAGTGAATGTAAATGCTAAAGTTATTTATTTTAATGACCCGTTTGACTAAGAAATTTGTCGTTGTTTTTACAAATTTATAGAGACATGTATTTTCGCATACATATGTAACGTAATTAATTTCGTAAAAAGAATCCATATTTGAATATTAATAATATAGTAATAATTATAATTATAATTATTATATTAAAAGTAAATAATAATAATAAAATTCGCTCAAAGTTGAGTATTTATATTTTTAATAATAATAATTATTATTAGTAATAATAAATGTCTTTTAAGTTTTTTTAGAAAATTAAAATACAATTATTATATAAAAATTGTACAATATGCTTTAAAATTTGGGTGTTCTGTAAAAGATTTTACAGTGTAGGAGAGATTAGTATTTTTTTTTATAAAAGATTTCATATTATTTTTTAATTAAATTAATATAAAATTGTGACATCATCGTTATGAAAATTAAATTATGAAAATTAAAGGATAATTAGCTTAATGATGAAATCATTATTTTAATACTTTATATGATTATATAGATAGATTATCAGCTTTTTGTATTTTAAATATGAAATTTTGAGATTTTCCATTACATTATCATTGTAACGTGTCATAGAAAAACTCATTATTATTAAAGATAATGCTCATTAAGTCACTTGAGGGCTTAACCTGAGTCTTCACAAGGGAATTTCAAGTCGTAACCACTTAGACTACCTTTTGGGGTTCTTGTTATAATCGATCTAATCAAAATTATATTGTACGCTTATTGCTCTATTATACCATTGAACTAAAATACAATACAACTTCATAATTAAATTATAATTATACTAGTATAATTTCTTTAATTCTCCAAACATAAATTTATCTAAACAAAAAAAAAAAAAGAATAAATATAAATAAAAACTAAAAAAAAGAAACCATAAAAATCTACCCATCCAATATCCAATATCCAATATATTACAATACTTTATTGTATCTTTTAAAATACAACGATTCAACATTATTCTTTAAACCTATAAAAAGGGTGACCAAGAGGTCAACAACATTTCACAATTATTGTGAATAGTAACATAACTCTCCTTATGCCACCTCTTAATGCTCACTAAACCATAATATAAAAACTTAATAACATACTCCCAAACTTCACAACCGTTTTTAGTTAGAGAAGTTGACAATAGACCTATAAGTTAACCCTGGTGTCCATCCTCTAGGAATAACATTTTTTGCCACAAGAACCCGTTTCGAATATTGTGATACCAATCGTAACGAAAATGGAGGTTGTAGTGTCCTCCCCGGATCGATCTTCCAAACCGCACCCCACGATTGCACCATGTTTAACCACTCGTCACTACCTTCTTCTTTCAAAGCTACCCCTGCCAAGTCTCCGTCCCCTTCTTCAAATTCAATGACCGTTGCAAAGTAATTAGGGTTCGATCCTTGGTCTACATGAAACACTAGATTTGTACTCGAATAATCACATTCTACCCTGAAAACAACATTGGAAAAAATAGCAGGTTTGAAATATGATGAAAATAATATTCTCAGTGTGTTAGGATGGTTTTTAAAAGGTGATGAAAATTAATTACCTTGCGTATCGAATTTGCAATACTCCTGCATCGCGTAAATGTTTTTCCTGGCCTGGTTTTGCCATTGCACCGAAAGCGGTCCCACTTAGATCAAAATGTGCATGGTCAGATGCACACGGGCCTCCCGGGCAAAAATCGGTAATAACAACCCTAGCCGGTTTACGCGAACACGATGGATGTTTGGTGCATTTTACCTTAACGATATTACAACAAATAGAAAAAAAATACTGATGAGGAAATTAAAAGGAATAGATATGTTAATAATGAAGTAAACCATGATACAAAATAAATAGTACAGTACTCCGTAAATAATTAAATTTGAATGGGCCCAATGGGCTACCTCATAACAGGCCCCACATTCTTTCCCTGAATTGTAAAGAGATGGGCCTATTCCGGTCACCATGGAAGAAAATGGTGCTTGTGACACTGCATTTCCATAACCACATGAGCCTCCTACATGCATTAATTTTAACAAATTAACTTTACGTACAAACGGATAAAATCTTGTTCGAGGTTGAGTCTCAGATGTATACGACTTAACCGAATTCTTAATCAACATGCAACACACAATAAGAGAAGTACCGACAAGTTAAATGCTTATTCAAATTAAAAAACAATGGACAAAATAATGAAAACTTATGGTGGTGGTGCCACATTACTTACCGTCACTTCCGAAACCGTCGGGTGCCCCGTACCAGGTGGCGGCAGCGGTGGACCAGTGGGTGGCAACGGTGGATATATTGAAGTGTTTTGGTCTAATGGCAAATGAGAATGTAAACAATGTTATAAGAAAACATAAAAAGAAAAAATGTGAAGAATATGTAGCCATTGCAAGTTTTGTTGCAATGTAATGCCACTAAATTGTGCACCTAATTTATGCATTTTAAGGGGTTGCAAAAGTGGTTTTTATAGACAGATTTTGTGACCCTTGGTTGCTCCACGTTTGCCATGTTCTTAATTTGGCATGTTTGTGTTAATTATTTTACATTATATTGTAATATAATTCGTGCATTTTCAATCGTTTATTTTTTATTTTTATCGTATATTAGTGGCAGAAGGAACACCAACGTTTCATACTTGGTTAATTAATACAAGTGTTTTTTTAATACAAATGCATTTTGTCACGATTAAAATGTCCTTCATTTTCATTAACTTGTAATTTATAGAAATTGATAATCAAAGTTAATTTCATTACATATATACAGAGAAGAAAAAGATATACAAGGAAACAATATAACCATATAATATAATTTTAATTACAATATAATTACATTCCTAATTCCTAATAAGAGATTATAAAAGAAGAAACAAATATGCGGTAAACCGGAAATGATGCACTTCCTGTGTAATTTGCGAAAATGTTTAGTTTTGCCGAAAGAAATAATTAGTGTCATATAAAATATCACTAATTAATAAGTTTACATATACAGTTCTTGCAATTTTATTGATTTTCATTTAAAGTAACTTCACATATACGAGTCTCATTTAAGAGAATCGAAAGAAGAAAGTAAATCTCAACCATTAGTCATCACCTAATGCTAGTGACATTATTGTAAATAAGTAAAAGAAAAATACAGAGTAACAAACAATTTCGTAAGTTTTTTCAAATAACATTTTTTAAAACGTTATTAATCACTTCGATAAATTTACCGAAATATTCATGTATAACCTACATAAATAATTCAATGAAGAATGTTAACATTCAAAATATATATATTTCAGCTTCTTTTCTTTTTGAGATTTGTATTGAGGAAGTGAACATTAATCGCGATAAAAATATTAATGTTTCCCCTTTTCAAAAATGTATTGCAATGAAGAATGTTGCCCTTTTTAAAAAAATATATATAATATTTATTTATTACAGTATATAATACGGAGTAATATAACTAATCTTCACACACAACTTTTTAATCAATGCACATCTAATTACCTATTTTATCTTTAATATAATAATATAAGTTTAACTTTCTAGATTAATCTAGAGGCATAAGTGTAAAATTATAAGACAACAATATACATGGATTAAAAAGTAGTATGTAAAAATCACCTTCATATTTATATTTATATTAATTATTAAAAGGTAAATTGTAAGAATATTACAAACACAAGTGAGCTCGAAGTATAAGTAAAAAGTTAGTCGATTAAATATCACGATGCCGCCCGCACTAATTTGGGGTTTCCATGATTTATAAAGTTATTAAATAATCCCAATGATTTTGCCGTTAATGGTGGTTATTGGTCGTTGCTTTTACTCTCAACGTATATGACATTTTGTCCCTTTTATAAAATATTTTATATGTTTATTTTGAATTTAAAGTTTGATGTGAACTCTTTTTTGGATTTTCATGTATTCATTCTATTATTTAATTTTTTATAATAATAAATCTAATCGAGAAAGAGATTTCACCCACCGAATCTTTACGCTCTCGTCGTTCAATATTAAAGTTATCTATTTTTATTTTGTGCATACGAACTGTTGTCTGTCGGTACAAAATAACATTTTCCCTGTTTTTAATATAACATTTTCCCGGTTTTAAAATTAGGTACAAAATAAACATTTTCCCGGTTTATAAACGTACACAACTTGGATATAATTATATCAAGTGATGATAACCTAATTATATATTCCGAGATGAACTAATATTGTTCAATAAGTCGTATACTAAACTTAATTTAATAAAATTGTATCATATAATCCTATTCTTTTGTTAATCGGTGGGAAAAGGATGTCCATCTTGACAAGATTAATGGGAAAATTGTAAGATCGGGGTAAAGAGGGCTAAAGGTTACTTGACTGGTGCTCCTTTTATTCTTGGCATTCGATTTCGTTTGATTTTATTATGCTCGTGTTGCATTTTGTATTTTTTGAGGTCCGCTAGCGTATGTTAGGTTTTAGGTAGTGTTAGTTATGACGTGCTCATTTGTATTTTCGTCGCGTTTTGTTGTTTAGTTCAGGTTGATTCAGTTCGGTTATAGATAGAGGTATTTTGTTTAGAAGTATGTTTTGAGCCTACTCGTTATTAATTGGTTGTATATTTGTTGATTGTTGGTGATTTTAGTGTCATCCAACGTGCATTTTAGTTAGTTGCGATTTACTTGAATGCATGTGTTAGTTAGCTATACTTACCAACAGGTTCGGAGAGTGTGGAGTACACGCCCGTAAGAGTTGGCTACTAACTGTCGCACAAAATGCGGGGGTCAAAGGGGTTGCGCCCTTTCGATTAAGTGTCAGCGAAGAGTTATACCCTTTGGTATAACCGATTTTCCAGCCAAATATGAAGGGTTACCCCCTTTCGAGTTTAACTGTTTTTCTATAACAGTTTTATGAACGAATTATTGTTCGTTTTGCATTCATCAAACCAACAGAAAATACATACATACTCTCTAACAATTTGATCAGTGATTTCGTTGCCAAAAACACTGATTGCGTTCTTGTCTTATCCCTGTAAAGATTTCGTGCAACCGAGGTAATCGTAGGGTCGAAATACTTTATAGAGAAAGTGAACACACGATTCAAGAATGGATCCGGCAGTCAATTCATACCCAATTTCTAACAAATATATAAAGTATTCTGTTTGTAATCATGTACGGGGAAACAGTGAAAGAGACGACAAGCAAGTTTGCAAAACTAGAGAAATTTGAAGGAGTTAATTTTCGAAGATGGCAACAGAAGATGCGATTTCTGTTAACAACGTTGAAGGTTGTTCATGTTCTATCCACCCCCATGCCAGAACTTCCTGAGGATGCAACTCTGGATCAAATCAGGAGAAGAAACAAGTGGGATAACGATGATTTCATATGTCGTGGCCACATTCTAAATGGCATGTCTGATGCTCTTTTTTATGTTTACCAATATGTAGAAACTGCAAAGGAATTATGGGATTCACTTGAATCTAAATACATGTCCGAAGATGCTTCTAGTAAGACGTTTCTTGTGAGTAATTTCAATAATTACAAAATGGTGGATTCAAGGCCTGTTATGGAACAGTTCCACGAAATTCTTCCAATTTGGGACAGTTTACAGAACACAATCTGAAAATGGATGAATCCATTTCAGTGTCTTCAATTATAGACAAATTGCCACCATCATGGCAGACTTTCAAACACATGTTAAAACATAAGAAGGAAGAATTGTCCTTGACTGAATTGCGAGGCACCTTACGTATTGAGAAATCAATACGGGTTCAAAAGGGTGGTAAGACTTAAGAAAAGGACGTTGCATCATCCTCTGTTAACATGATTGAGGATGGTAAACGTGGGAACAAAAACAATAAAAAGTTCAATGGAAAGAAACGTAAGTTTCAAGGGAACAACGATGGTTCCAACAAGAAGGATAAGAATTCTTGTTGGATTTATGGCAAACCTGGTCACTTTAAGGAAGAATGTCGTGTTGGAAAGAACAAGGATGGAGTAAGGGGTTCGGGTTCGGGAAACGGGTCTAAGGACCAAGTTCCTAACTAAGGTCAGAATTTTGATTGTATTATAAATTCTATTCAGAATTATGAATCACATATATCTGAAGCGTTTTATGTACATGATGATAACATAGCATGGTGGATTGATTCCGAGGCCACATGTCATGCATGTAAAGATCGCTGTTGGTTTAAGATATTTCAACCTAATGATGATGTGCTTCACATGGAGAACAAATCAGTCACTCCCGTCCTTGGTCGTAGAGATGTTGTTTTACAATTTAGTTCTGATAAGAAAATTACTTTAAATAATTTTGTGTATGTTCTTGGGTTGAGAAAGAATTTGATTTCCAATCCTATATTAAATAAGTGTGGTTATAAACAAGTTTTTGAATCCGACAAGTATATCTTATCGAAGGGTGGCATGCTTATTGGATTTTGATACTATAATAATGGTATGTTTATGTTGAATCTTAAGAATGTGCCTGTTGTTGATAATTATGCTTGTATGATTAGTTCTAGTTCAAATGAGTCAAGTTTATGGCATGCTCGTCTAGGACATGTACATTATAAAAGAATGTTTGAAATGTCTAAAGTTGATTTAATTCCTACCTTTGAAAAGTGTTTTGAAAAAAATCCCGAGACAACCTTTTAATACCATAAACAGGACGTCTTTAAATTTAGAACTAATTCATATTGACCTTTGTGATTTTCATGCTACACCTTCTTTAGGAAATAAGAAGTATGTAATCACATTTATAGATTATGCGTCTAGGTTTTGCTATGTTTATCTTTTGCATGCTAAAGATGAGGCCTTAGACAAATTTAAAATCTATAAGACTGAAGTGGAATTACAACAAAATGGTTTAATTAAAACGTTGCGCACCGATAGAGGTGGTGAGTATTATGATCCAATGTATTTCCAATCTGTAGGGATTATTCATTAAACTACAGCTCCGTATACACCACAACAAAATGGTGTAGCGGAGAGGAAAAATAGGTCTCTCAAAGAAATGGTTAATTCTGTGATGACGTACTCCGGTTTGAGTAACGGATTTTGAGGAGAAGCCATGTTAACGGCTTGTCACATTTTGAATAGAGTTCCTAATAAAAGAGGAACTATGACTCCTTACGAATTTTGGTACAAGAAACAACCAGACTTGCATTATTTGCTAGTTTGGGGTTGTTGGGCAATTGTAAGATTAACCGAACCCAAAAGGAAAACTTTGGGTGAAAGATGTATTGATTGCATCTTTATTAGATATGCTGAGCATTCCAAAGCTTATAGGTTTTATGTGATAGAACCTAATGATTTTATTTCGATTAACACTGTTATAGAATCAAGAGACGCAATATTTGATGAATCCCATTTTACATCAATACCTAGACCAAGGGACGTGATTTCTCACTCAAATGAGACTACACAGGGAGTTAACTTGGAAGAAATTCCAAGTGAGTCACTAGAACCTCGTAGGGGCTCTAGAACTAGGACACCCAAGTCGTATGGTTCTGATTTTCAACTTTACCTAGTTGAAGGATCGAGAGATTGTGTTAAATCACAATTTTCATACTGTTATAGTATAGATGATGATCCTAGAACCTTCGATGAGGCTATGAAATCTCGTGACGTTGCTTTTTGGAAAGAAGCAATTGAAGACTAGACGAGTTCTATTTTGGAGAATAATACTTGGGTAATAACAAATTTACCACAGAGATGCAAACCTTTGGGAAACAAGTGGATCTTCAAGAAGAAGGTGAAAGTCGATGGCACAATTGATAAAGTTTAAAGCTAGATTGGTTATCTAAGGCTTTAAACAAAAGGAGGGTATTGATTTTTTTGATACATATGCTCCTGTTGCTCGTATCACTACTATTAGATTGTTAATAGCACTTGCTACTACGTATGATCAAGTGATCCATCAAATGGATGTAAAAATGGCATTCTTGAATGGTGATTTGGAAGAGGAAGTGTATATGAGACAACCAGAATGGTTTGTTATGCCAGGTCAAGAGCATAAGGTGTACAAGTTGGTTAAATCATTGTACGGGTTGAAACAAGCTCCTAAGTATTGGCATCATAAGTTTGATGATGTGGTGTTGTCTAATGGTTTTTTACTAAATCAATCTGACAAATGTGTATATAGCAAATTCGATCAATCCGGAAAAGGTGTGATCATTTGCTTATACGTGGATGACATGTTGATCTTTGGTACTGATCAAGATCAAGTTGATAGAACAAAAGATTTTTTATCTTCGAAGTTCTCCATGAAGGACGTGGGAGTGGCGGATGTAATTCTAGGCATAAGGATTAAAAGGGATGATAGAGGTATCACGATCACACAATCTCATTACATAGAGAAGATTCTAAAACAGTTTAAGTGTGATCAATGTTCTCCCTTGTATACTCCCGTTGATACAACTGTGAAGCTTATGCCCATTCGGGTAAAGCTGTATCACAACTTAAATACTCTCGAGCAATTGGTTATTTGATGTATGCTATGATAAGCAGATGCCCCGATATTGATTTTATAGTGGGAAAACTGAGTAGGTTTACTAGTAAACCAAATGCTACTCATTGGCGTGTTGTGGTTAGAGTATTGAAGTATTTAAAGGGTGGTATGGATTACGTTATCACTTATACTGGATTCCCTTCAGTTTTGGAAGGATAATCGGATGCAAGTTGGATAACCAACGTCGAAGATCATTCATCTACATCAGGTTGGATATTCCTACTTGGAGGAGGTGCTATACCATGGGCTTCTAAGAAGCAAACATGTATTACAAATTCAACCATTCCTTTGTGGCTGAAGCCAATATCTCCTATTTCCATCCGTTGTGATAGTGAAGCTACTTTGGCTAAGGCTTATAACCAAATGTACAATGGAAAGTCTAGACACTTAGGTGTTAGACACAATATGGTTCGCGAGCTGATTTCACATGGAGTGATATCCGTAAGTTTCGTTAGATCACAAAAAAATTTAGCGGATCACTTGACAAAAACATTAGCCCGAGACTTAGTGCACAAGTCGGCTATCGGAGTGAGATTGAAGTCCACATAAATCTTCCAAAGTGAGACGCCCAATTCCCTTCTAGTACAACGCTAGAATCTGAATTCAATGAGGTAAGCTTACTTTCTGAAGATTGAAACACATAAAAATTATGATCCCAAAGTATGTATTTAGACCTGCAAGTTGAGTTAGGTTGAAGTTATTCTTCTTAATAGTTCTTTTGAAAATTTGCATATGTAGGTGCAAGATGTAAAAGGACTACCTATGTGAGCATGAAGTTTTGCCGTTTCAATGGAGCTTTGGACTTAGCTGCCAATATGTTCACTGAAGGATTGAGACACATGGCTTATAATAGTGTCAAGATTGTCTTAGGGATATGTAAGAAACTGATGTGTATAGTATTTTATAGTTTTCATATAAGTTGAAGGGTTCAATTTCTGAAACACCCTGAAACTCGAATTCTCGTAAATATTATACTAAGTGAAAATTCAATTTCTGAAATATTTTCATTTATGCATTGGTTTGTTCTGTTTGTTTAATTATTTTAGTAAATCAAGGATTACACTAAAATGGGGGGGGGGGGGGGGGGGTTTGTTGGTGATTTTAGTGTCATCCAACGCACATTTTAGTTAGTCGATTTACTTGAATGCAGGTGTTAGTTAGCTATACTTACCAACGGGTTCGGAGAGTGTGGAGTACACGCCCGTAAGAGTTGGCTACTAACTGTCGCGCAAAATGCGGGGGTCAAGGGGGCTGCGCCCCCTTGCGAGGTCCAAGGGGCGGGGCCCCTGTAAAAGTTGCATTCGAATAAGTGTCAGCGAACAGTTATACCCTTTGGCATAACCCATTTTTCCGCCAAATATGAAGGGTTACACCCTTTCGATTTTAACTGTATTTCTATAACAGTTTTATGAACGAATTATTGTTCGTTTTGCATTCATCAAACCAACAAAAAACACATACATACTCTCTAACAATTTGATCAGTGATTTCGTTGCCAAAAACACTGATTGCGTTCTTGTCTTATTCATGTAAATATTTCGTGCAACCCAGACAATCGTAGGATCGAAATACTCTATAGAGAAAGTGAACACACTATTCAAGAATGAATCCGGCAGTCAATTGATACCCAATTTCTAACATTAACCTCTTTTATCTATCAATGAAATTACTTTAGTTATATAGTTACTATTATTTTTGAAAAAAATATACAAAAAAAAAAAATAGTATCATGCATATATTTAAATAACTGAACTTTAATAAAATTGGATCGTACATATATACTTCTCTAACTTATAATAATAAATAATTACTCCTTTCGTCCCATTAAAATGTGCCAACAAAATTTTTAAATTCGAGATATATAAGGTGAACTGGTATAAAGGATACAAATGTGTTTGAGGCCATAGAGGTTATAGCTTTTGATTGTGTGATTGGTATAAGGGAAAAATGGAAAAGCAATGGTAGTAGTTTTAATATTCTAAATGTATACGGGCCTCACGAGGACGGGAAGAAAATAAAATTATGGGAATCATTGGGTAATCTATTGGCAGATAAGAATGAGGTGTGGGTTCTTTGTGGTTATTTCAACGAGGTCCGGGACCAATCGGAGAGATTCAATTGCAACTTCGTAGAAAGTAAAGCGATACGTTTCAACAACTTCATTCTTGATAACAATCTAGTGGATATTCCAACGGGGGGTCGAAGTTACACGAGGGTAAGCGATGATGGCATAAAGTTTAGCAAATTGGATAGATTCCTCGTCTCCGATAAGTTCTATATACAACGGGATACTTTGTCTTCGGTTGCGCTTGATAGAACGAAATCGGATCATTGCCCGATATTGTTAAAAGACGAAGAAAAAGATTTTGGCCCGAAGCCGTTTAAAGTATTTGACATGTGGTTAGAAGAGGATGGTGGGGATAATCTCGTTAAGGAAGCTTGGGGCAAACCGATTCACAATAACAAACGGAAAGATTGTTGCTTCATGTATAAACTTAAAAATGTTAAATCTGCACTTAAGGAATGGAGCACTGGAAAATTTGGTAATGTCGATACGGAAATTGAGCTACTTAAACAGAAGGCGGCTAATCTTGAGATCAAAGCTGAAAAAGTCAGGTTGAATGATAATGAACTCGATGAGTGGAAGCAAGTGAGGAAAGAGTGGGGAGAAAAAGAACGGGTCAAAGCAAGTATGATAAAACAAAAATCTCGTGCTCGATGGGTCCTTGAGGGAGATGAAAACACGAAGTTCTTTCATGCTTTAATCAAGAATAAACACAACAAAAGTAATATCCGCAGTCTTAATATTAACGGATGTTG
This sequence comes from Rutidosis leptorrhynchoides, assembly GCF_046630445.1. Classification (NCBI taxonomy): domain Eukaryota; kingdom Viridiplantae; phylum Streptophyta; class Magnoliopsida; order Asterales; family Asteraceae; genus Rutidosis; species Rutidosis leptorrhynchoides. Next base: position 605,600,363 of record NC_092334.1, read on the forward strand.
GAATGAAAGGCCGCAAGACATCAAGGCTGAAGCTTTCAACCACTTCAAACATATCTTCGAAGAACCTGACATGCTCCGACCTACGCTGGAAGATTTTATTTATCCCACTATTTCCTCAGAAGAAGCATCAGATCTTGAAAAGCCTTTTACCAAGGACGAAATACACGAGGCGATCAAAGATTGTGGGAGTACAAAAGCGCCCGGGCCCGATGGTTTTATTTTGCGCTTCTTCAAAAAATATTGGGATGTTATCAAAGATGATCTTTTGGAGGCAATCAAGTGGTTTTGGGATAAGGGTGAAATATCTAGGGGGTGTAATTCATCGTTCGTGACTTTAATTCCACAAAAATCGGACCCGATGGGACTAGGAGATTATCGTTCGATTAGCTTGATCGGTAGCTATTATAAGATAGTTGCCAAAACGCTCTCGATTCGACTCCGAAAATTTCTACCCTCCCTAGTAGGTGTGGAACAAAGTGCTTTCTTAAAAGAGCGTTTTATTCTAGATGGGGCCCTAATTGCTAACGAATCCATCGACTACCTCAAAGCAAAAAAATTAAAAGGTCTAATTTTTAAAGCCGATTTCAAAAAGGCTTTCGATAGTCTAAATTGGAGTTATCTCTTAGAAGTTATGAAATGCATAGGGTTTGGGGTTAAATGGATCAAATGGATGGCATCATGTCTTAAGTCGACGTCCGTCTCAATTCTAATCAATGGATCTCCCACTAAGGAATTCGCACTTGAAAGAAGAGTACGACAAGGAGATCCACTTTCTCCTTTCCTTTTCTTAATAGCGGCGGAGGGTTTGAACATTCTAACTAATGTAGCCGTGGAAAAAAACATATTCATAGGGATTGGGTGGGAAACGAAAAGGTGAATGTGTCACATTTGCAATACGCGGGGGGCACAATATTTTTCGATGATTGGAGTAGATCGAATGCTTTAAGTTTGCGAAACCTTTTAAAATGTTTTGAACTATCGTCAGGTCTCAAGGTTAATTTTCATAAAAGTTGTTTACTTGGCGTGGGTGTTGATTGTGACGAGGTTAATCGTATGTCCAGATTAATCGGGTGTAATGCGGGCAAGTTCCCTTTTACCTATCTCGGTTTACCGGTTGGGACAAAAATGTCTAAATCAAAGGAATAGAACCCGGTTATTGAGAAATTCAAAGCTAGACTATCGAGTTGGAAAATGCGTTCGTTGTCATATGGAGGAAGACTAGTTCTAATTAAATCGGTTCTTAGTAGCCTACCGTTGTATTACTTTTCGATCTTTCGTGCTCCGCCTAGTGTGTTAAAAACTCTAGAGAGTGTGAGGAGATCATTCTTTTGGGGTGGGTCGGGCTCGGGGTCTAATATGGCTTGGGTCAATTGGGAAACCGTATTAAATAAATCCGAGATTAGGGGGCTAAATATTGGTTCCTTGAAGAGCAAAAATCTTGCGCTTTTAGGGAAATGGTGGTGGAGGTTTAAAACCGAAACCAACTCCCTATGGGAAAAGGTTATACGAAGCATTTATGGTCATTGAGGTGGCTTAATGTTTGAGGGGAATTCTTCGCCTCCTACATTGAGTACATGGCAAAATATTATTTATGCAGGTTCTATCATTGAAGATTTGCAGGTGCCGTTCAAGGCCTCTTTCTCCAAGTCGATTGGAGACGGAGGAAACACACTGTTCTGGGACGAACATTGGATTGGAAGCGACAAGCTACGCAACTTGTTTCCTAGACTTTTCAGGCTCGAGAATATAAAGGAAGCTACAATCAAAAATTGGACGAGTTATGACGGAGTAAATCTGAGTTGGATGTGGGACTGGACGCGGCAACCTTCAGGTAGAACTGCCGGAGAATTAGCCGACCTGCTATGCCTTCTTTCTTCAGCTTCGATGAATCCCAATGGCAGTGAAACTTGGAGGTGGAGCTACAATTCAAATGGTTTCTTTACGGTTAAGAAACTTTCGGAAATGATTGACGAGCAAATGCTAAATGTTTCTGCTAATCAGCAATCAACATGTCGGAATGGTTTGGTGCCCAAAAAGGTAGAAATATTTATATGGCGGTTAAAAAAGAATAGAATCCCGGTAAGGCTTGATTTGGACAAAAGAGGTGTGGATCTTCATAGTGTGAGATGCCCGGTTTGTGACGATGACTTGGAATCGGTTGATCATTCAATTCTCCTATGTAAGTGTGCTCGCGATGTTTGGGTTCGTATTTACAAGTGGTGGGGTATTGGTTCCTTTTCATGCTCTAGTATTGAAAGCCTCCTTGAAGACAACGGAAACATTCATCTGTCGAGGCTCGGGAAGTCGATTTGGCAAGCTATGAAATGGACGGGTGCGTATCTTATTTGGAGAAACCGGAATAATTCGGTATTCCAAAAGAAATCTTGGAATACCCCGGGAGCTCTAAATGAAATACAAAACCTATCTTTTGAATGGATTTCGGGAAGGTTTAGAGGTAGAAGTCTAGATTGGCTTACTTGGTTATCATCTCCATCAACTTATCTTTCCATGTAATTTATAGAAGTTGTGTGCTTTTCCTAGTAGGTTTTAGTTGAGTTGCCTTCTTTGCAACTATTTGTGTATGCTTGTATTTGTGTATGCGTGTTGAGCTCTTATGTGCTTAAGAATGTAGCACTAAAGCTCTATTGTTTTCTTTGTGGTTTTATACAATTGTTGCTTTTCAAAAAAAAAAAATTAAAAAATAAACAGAGTAAATTTCTTCGTAAAATTAAATTCAGCGGACTAACAACAACAAAAAATAGTAAAATTTGTGGGTCGGGTCAAGTAATCAACTAATCATCCACTTTCAAGGGTGTTTAGTGTCGTCCATGTGGGCTAATCATATTGCCTAAACATTACGCCATTTAGAACTTATGTTTGTAAAGGTAACTAACCAGCCTAAATTTATTTTAAAAACTAAAAAACTAAATGTTTAAGTATTTGCCTAATTGAATAGCAAAATTAGGTATAAAAAATTGGTGTTTGATAAATAACTAGTTTATGAACTCGTGCGTTACACGGTAGTTGTAAGTATACGTTATTTGAAAATTGTCACATATATAAGAATAGCAGAAATACATATTAGGGTGTAGTTTGTTGCAGATTAATACACTTAGTTTGATAAATAAAAAATAAAATCTCAATAAAGTAAAATATTTGTCCGTAGTATTGGATGTGTTACACGATAGTTTAAAAGACATTATATGTAGGTTAATAAGATTAAAATCTTCTATAAACTATGTACAACATGTTTGGCATCGAAATAGTATCATCACTAATGAAAGACATAACTTTTTAAGCTTTGGAGCCTGTACAACGCATGTTGAAAAAAATATTCATTAGCAATCTACACAAATTTGGTCAACATGGTAGTATCAAGAGGAGCAAAACAACTTTGATTATAGCCCAAAGATTTAATTATTTAGTACTCTCCTAATAATATTATAAAAACAACTTTTATATTCCATCCATTTGTGTAATTTGAGAAAAATTTAATATCTTATGCGATTGTGTACCCCATCTACGGTACATAAATAAAATACTCTGAAAACGTCGAGCTACGAAGCAAATAACGAAGTAAAACCCATGGGGTGAATCATAAATGGAGCGGTGGTCTTGGATATAGTGTACCAAATGCCTTAGTTAAACAAAGTCAACCTCTAAGGGTGAAAACTAGCTCGGCCACGTCATAACTACTTAGAGCATGAGAAACATTTACCTTTAAGTAGTAAGACCTAATTATGGAAAGACCAAGAATCTTTCCATAATACATAGAAACCATACAACACCTCGAAAGGTGCAATTCGATTTCTGCAAATGGAGCCCTAACGTCCGATTAGAGGACACAGTCCATTCGGTTCAACATTAAACATAAATATCACTCAATTACTCTTAAACCCTCTCTCGGTGGCGTAAAACGATCACTGTACTCGCTACCTCCGGGGAACCACCATCGAAGAGGTGTAATCCTCTCTACTCACTTAACTAATACACCATTGGGCTTTGGGATATTGTCATTCTATCGTCATTATAGAACACGCCAAGAATTGTACAAACAATTGGCGCCATCTGTAGGGACTCACAACATACACTATGTTTAAGAAAGTACAAGGCTGACTTCATGACCGATTACAGTTACGCACCACCAGGGTTTACACCACCAGAGTGATGTCTATCTCAAACCCATCACAAATCGAATTCACAATGGGTGGAACCCTGACACAGTCACCTCTCACTCCCGCTGCGTTCACCTCCACCAATTGTCATGGTTCCAGGTCTACAGAACCACCACCACTCCTGGACAAAACATTCATCTTGAACAATTATGACCATATTAGGCTAGTCATGAAAGACCTTAGGACAACAAGCATCCTTTAAAGTCGACGAACTCTCACGTATGAAAGCGAAGAGTACGACGAAGAGAGAGAAATGGAAGAACCGTCGCCTCAAACGAGCTCAGTTTCTCAAACCACCACGCAGCACACATGGGTTGCTAACACAACACAAACCCAGGTAACCCTCGGAATTCCTACTGCTCCAGTGTACACTCATAATGTCGTAGCGACCGCTACAACAACTGCACCCCAAGCACCAAACACCTTCGTACCACCTCATCACCTAAGTTGGAACGATCAAACGAATCAATACACATGGCTGCAGAGGAACCCATATGCAAATCCCAACTTCCTAGGGGCAATGCCTATGATAACTCCTCAGAATGTTTTACCTTTGGTAACGAATCCTTATCATCACTAAGGCCGGAATATGCCTCAAAACCCCGTACCAACTGTATGGACATGCCACCAAGGGGAGTTCACATGCCTTAGGAACACAAACCACAAGAAACTTCTGGGAAGCCAAAAAACCCCTTTCACCTCTAGCATTCAACACTGCCATTCTCCTGATGGAATGAAAATACCTGCCCATTTGGTATATTACGAATGAAAGGATGACCCAGGCGATTTCTTAAATGTGTTTATTGTCTAAATGGAATATACCCGTGGCATGTCATGCTTTTTCTTATATACTAAAAGGCGATACGAGGGCTTGGTTGGATTCCCTCCCCAAAGACTCTGTCACTAGCTTCGACGATCTAAAGCGCCAGTTTAGATCCAAATTTAGTCAACAAAAGTGTCACAATAAAAATCATGTAGTTTCTCACAGCATAAGACAGACGGAAAACGAAGGTACTAGGGCTTTCCTAACCAGATATACAAACGAAACCTAACAAATTCCGGACCTCCCAAGGTCCCAAAGGAATCTCGGGGTTACTATATGGGGCAAAGGTTCAACTTCTGGTTGAACACTTAATTCAGGTTCTTTCTTCCACCTACGAAGATTTTCTGAATAAAGCTTACATATGGATAGATGCCAAGAAATAGCTGGAACCGTAGTTCATGACGAACCAGCAACACATAAGAGAAGGGACATACCAGACCGAAGGAAAGAAAAGAATGGAAGTAGAAATGAAAGAAATAGGTTTGCACCCTACCGAAGAGAATCCGGAGCAAGGATCCTAGGAACGTTGATAAAATCTCCAAAAGATTTCTTGGCGGCAGAGAACGCAACCCATAATTTCAAAGCTCTGGGTAAATTGTCCAACAAAGGGAGACCAAGGGATATGAGCAGATTATGTGACTTCCAAAATGATTATGGGCATGAGACGGACGAATGTTACAATCTAAAAACAACCATTGAAGAAGCAGTCCGGTCAGGGAAACTATCTGTTGAGTCCCCAAAATAATTAAGGATTTAATTATGACAAAACTGTAATTTATTTGCACTAAAATGTTATGTGCAGCCAGCACAAGTTTGTTTATGTATAGACAGCAAATATTGCTATGTCAAGTGTTCGGTATGCTGCCTAGTCTACCAGCACAAGGTAGAGTATATTCTTCGAATCAGCACAGGATGAGTACTCAGTAATTCAAGAATATCAAGTGACTCAGCACAAGAAGAACCAGTAAATCTGGTAAGCAGCATACAACACAAGACAGCCATGCTCCATTATAAGTATGGTGGTTTCCAGAGTGGTATACATCAATTGTACTATTCAACAGAAGTCAAAGACAAAGTTGAACATGAAAGGATACGCGTCGGCGGCTGACAAGTGACCTTACAAGACCACGTGGGAATGCAGAAGTTTAACGCATGTGCAGACATGTGCTATACTTTGTCATTGCCTAGGGAACACAACATTCTATTTGTTTAAACAAATAGTGGTGCCAAACCAAATTGGGGTGTTCCTGCAAATAGCTACCAAAGAGGAAAGAGGAGAGCACGCTCTCTGATGCAGTTGTCTCCACAAGTACAGACATCCTATGTACCAGTGGACAATAGAACCATTACACGGTTAATAGGACTACTATAAATTGTTGTATCCACTATTGTAACAACTAGTGGTGTGGGTTTATTTATTTTGAGTCCAAAACATGTAATAGCTTTAAGTTTATCCTCATAGCTATACTTAGGTAAATCTGTATCAACCAACTATCATTTCGCCAAGGATAGTTGTAATTCTTTGTGATTTAATCAATAAAGAATAACAGTTGAAAAATTACCTCTGACTCTATTTAAATTACATGCTTGAATACTAAACTGTGTTTTAATTGGTTAGTTAATTAAAAGAAATTGTATTCACCCCCACCCCCTCTACAATACTCCTATTGTTAATCAAGGGACCAACAACTGGTATCAGAGCTTCAGTCTTGATAATTTAATATCTTGGATCTGAATTCTCTCATGGCTGCATACTTAAATACAGCTTACCTTAAAAATGGCTCATCCAATAGACCACCCAAATTCGATGAAGATGAGTATGAAACTTGGAAGGCAAGGTTCATGCTTCACCTGGAGTCTATTGACCCACTTATGCCTGGTATTGCCACAGATGGTCCTTTTGTCCCAACTGAAAGTATTGATAACATTCCAGCCACTGCTGACACTCCTGCCATTCCTAACAGAGAGGTTGTTCTCACTCCAGCCAAATGGGATGCTGAGGACAAACGTCGTGTTGGACTTGACCCTAAGATCAGAACTCTGTTAGCTATAACTTTACCTAACCACCTGTTCAAACTGATTAAGGGAAAGCTGAATGCTAAGATTATGTTAGACTATCTAGATGTTACTTATGAAGGCATGGATGAGGTTAGGCAGAACAAGATTATTGCTTTGAAAAGAGAATATGAAATGTTCTTTGCCTATAAGAATGAGACCCTTAAGCAAACCTTCATTATGTTTAACTCCTTAGTTACTGACCTGCTTACTTTAAAAATCACATATACTGATTTTGAACAAGTAAATAAATTCATTGACTCACTGCCTACTAAATGGAAACCTGTCACTGACCCCTTAAGAACCACCCAGACCTTAAAGAACTTTAACATGTCCTCTCTTTATGGTACACTTTGGAACCATGAGAAGGCAGATGCTAAACTTGAACTGAATTTAAAAGAAAACTTTAAGTCTGCCCCCACCACCTCAAAATCCTCAAAAACTGATGATACTACTCTTATTGCTGCTGCTAAAAAGAAAGCTCAAAAAGCTTTACTGGTTCAAAAGTTGATGGCAGAATATGAGTCAGCTGAAGATGAGGTGGATAGTGGTACTGGGTCTGAAGAAAGCAGTGACGATGAAGATGATGTGGAAGGGTTTGCTGAAGGTATGGCTTTGCTGGCTAGGCAGTTTAAAAGGTTCAATCGTAATAGAACCAGCAAGCCATACAAAGAGAGTAAGAAACCAAGTGCTAGGTATATCAGCAAATCAGTCAAGGGTCCTAAATCTGAGTTTTACAATTGTGGGAAGGTTGGACATTTTGTTGCTGAATGCATGTCCAGGAAACCTTCAACATCACATGCTAACTCCTTCTCAAAAGCTGATAAGTACAAGAACAAGTACAAAGCTATGAAGGCTCAGATGTAGGAAAGTGCAAAGGTTGATAAGAAGGGAAAGAAGCCAGAAAAGGTTCTAGTTGCTGAGCATCATGATTGGGACGAAACCAGCTCTTCTTCATCTTCTGATAGTGATACTGATGATGATGATGCTGGTTATGCTTCTGGTAAAAAGCTGTGTTTGATGGCCAAGGAGGTTGAGGAGTCTGATGAGGATGATAATGGTAGTATGTTTTTGGCTGATATGAGGGAAGCTGATCGGAAAAAGGATTCACCTCAATGGAAATCTGAAATGCTGTATAAGGTTGATAATTTTTAAACTTATACTGATGATGAAAAAGCTGAAATGTTTGACTACCTAAGAGTTGATTTATGTAGAGGCAGTAAACGTGAAGAAATTTTGAAAAATGATAACAAATCTTTAAATGATAAACTTAAAAGCAAAACTGATGAAATTAAGATCTTGAAGGATGAAATTTCAAAACTTGAAAAACAAAATTTTGCTTTAAAGTCTCTTCACGTTGAGGCAGCAGATGTTAAGAACCAGCTAAACGACCTCAAGAAGGTTGTTGCTTCATGGTGTACATCTGCTCAACGCACAGCTAAGTGTGTAAATGAGCAGGTGCCTGTCCAAGTTGAAGCTTTCTTTGCTGGTGACTATGCTGCTGCTGCTGCTCTCGCAGAAGTTACTTACATGGACTCCATTCTTGAAATATATCCTGAAGCTGTCTTGCCAAATACCTTTGCCAAGATAGTTAAGGGTAAAAAGGTCTTAACAAATAAGTTTGTCAGACCTACTGAGACCCCACCACCGTCCATGAAAGAAATTTTGGAGGATGAAGTAAAAGCCAAGGAAACCAGTACTTCAATTGATTAAACTACTGATCCCTCAAGCATTTACTATATGACTCCAAAGGAAAGACGCATTAAAAGGGAAATCAATGAAAACAATCAAAGAAAGTTAAAATCAATTGATTCTCCTTCGTGTTCAAATTCCACCAATGCTGAGCCAGCTGATGAAAATTGTACTGGTAAACCAGTAGCTGTTGACAAGCTAGCAAAACGCAATACTGGCAAGTCAAAGGCAGCAATCAAGATTCACAAGAATCGACTAGCATCAGCTGACGGGTCAGTAACTTCCCACACTGACTCGTCGAACAACAAAGGTAAAGCAGTATACCATGATTATGGTACTGGTTCTAAAAGGAAAGTTGCCCTTAAGGGAAAAGCTAAAGTGAACCAAATTGTGGAATCATGTGCTGAGTCATCTATCACTGAAATAATGACTGTCAAGCTTGACCAGCTCATAGCTGCCATATTTGAAAGTAGACCCGATCTTACTACACCCATTTACTCAGTGTATGACCAATCACCGATACCAAATGTGAGAAAATGCTACAAATGTGGCAGCAAGTTTCACTTAGCCAACCAGTGTACTCTAACCCTAACCCCATCTACTGCTGCCTCTTCAAGCAAACCAGCAGACAGGAAGAGATCATCAAAGATGACCCTTCCAGAACCCATCCTTGGATGGGTTCCCAAAAAGAACTAATCTCTTAGCTACTGTGCAGGGCATTCAAAACAAGCAAATATTGTGATGACCCGAAAATTTTTGACTTATTTAAACCAATTCTCTATACGATTTATTATTTTAACACGTTAAACAAAGTCTGTTAGATTGAGTCTCAAAATTTTAGAACTGTTACATATATACAATTACCTTTGACTACTCTCGACGATTCATGAACAATTATATGTATGTATATATATATGTACAAGTAAAAACGACTTTCCTACAGTAAAAATTACTTTGCTACAGTAAAACACAATTTGCTACAGTAAAACACTATTTGCTACAGTGAAACCGTATTTTGCTACAGTGCTACAGTGAAAACGAGTTTGCTACAGTGATTTGCTACAGTAAAACACTATTTGCTACAGTAAAATACTATTTGCTACAGTAAACACTATTTGCTACAGTAAACACTATTTGCTACAGTACACTATTTGATGTCGACGAACTAGCAAACAAAAACAGAAAAGGCGGCCATGCGATCGCATGGCAAAAACACTGAAAACTCATGCGATCGCATGAGCTACAGTAAATCGAAAAGTACTATAAAAGGTCAGTTTTGCTCGACGAAATATTTCATAAAAAAATATATGTACGTAAATTTTATAATTATAATTATAATTATAATTATAATTTTAATTTTAAGTTTAATAATAATAAAGAATATTCGAGGGTATTTTTAATTCGGGTTTCAAACCGTTTTAAAATAAGGAAATATTGGGTATTGTTCGGGGTATTGTTCTTGAATCCAAGGCCAACCATACAGTCGTCTACCATCGTTACGTCTACGCAATTTGCCTACAATATTGAGTCTCAATATTGAACTGTGAGTTATAGTCTCCCTTTTTAAATGCTTTAAATATTTTTGGGCTGAGAATACATGCAATTTATTTTAAACGCAATAAGACACAAGTACATACAAAATTCTACACTGAGTTAAACCGAAAATCCCTTAGCTTTGGTAACTAGTAGCTGCCAGTACATAGGATATGGACTGGTGGGCGCGAATAATTGTATATGGATCCATAGGGCTTGACATCCCCGTCCGAGCTAGAGCGCTAGCCTTTTAACGGACGTATGTTATTTGAGTTTAAGACACGTTGGTTTGCGCGTATTAAAACGAATGGGGTAATTATCACTATAGCGTTAAGTTTAGTTACCAGGGTGCTCTGTTACGTAGAATCTATTGATAAACTTTTGATGAAATCTTGTGGTCTATCTTTATATATGTTTATGACTCGAGCAATTAAACCTATAACTCACCAACATTCGTGTAGACTTTTTAGCATGTTTTATTCTCAGGTCCTTAGAATGCTTCCGCTGTGATGTGCTTGTTGCCTGCATGGAGTCTCTCATGCTTTGTACAAAGTTTATTGCATTCAAAATAAAACTGCGTTGTGTAATAAATAATTGGACTGTGATGTCAACCTGTAAATTAAAGACTTATGTATTTCGGGGTTTTGCTTATACCTAAGCACTCGCCCACATGTTTATAACTTTCTATGTTTAGAAAGTCACTTATTTTAATGAATGCAATATTTTATCAAAACGTATCATATAGAGGTCAAAACCTCACTGTGGAATCAATTATTAACGTGCCGCGTCAATAGCGATTTTGACGGGTCGTTACAGTTGGTATCCGAGCTTGAGGTCATAGGGAACCAGAAATTACATTATTGTATTTAACTGGTAATTGTTAGGATGCATTAGTGAGTCTGGACTATGACCATATCTGTTTTTCCTGATTTTTGCTTATTATTTGGTCAAAAACATTATATGTGATATATTTATATGCTAACGTAATTGTTGTTTCAATTATGTGATAGATGACTTCTTCTAATCCTATCATTTTGTACGACTCGGAATCGGACACTGAATCTATTCTATCCACAACTGAAAAGGGCATTCAAATACCTATTAAAGAAGAAATTGTGTTAGCCGGGGAATCTCAACTCCCGGTAAACCCAGAGGAGGTTCCAGCTCCACCCAGCTTTAGTTTTCCGGAGCCACAGTATCGTTGGCATGGACCCATGATCCCTGGAGTAAAAGAGGATCGTCCATTTTTAAACAAATATGGACATTGGTCCAGATATACCGCCGACGGGCGGGTTGTGCCGATTACGCCTGGCAGATTTCGGTTCATGACCACCGGTACATATTCTTGCAGTTCGTCGTCATATTCTCCTACACATGACTCAGACAGTTCGTCATCAGACAAGATCAGTAAGGAGGAGGATTTCGCTAATGAAATAAAAGAGATCACTAAGGAGAAATTCCAACTTGCTATAGATAATAAAAACAAGCACAATAATAAAATGTCCTTAATTATTAAAAAAGAACAGGACCATTCGATCCGTAACCACCCTTATTGTATTAAACCCACTGAGGTAACGGGTACCTCAAAACCCCAACTAAAAATAAAATACACTGCCAGAATGTCTGTCGGACCATGTGCACACAAACAATTGGCAGAGAGAACCAAATGGGAAGAAGTTTCTGATAGTTCTGAATGAACGACCTCGCAACCATAAATCTTCCATGCGCTATTTTATTGCTTATGTGTGCTACTCTATCTTGTTATGTAAAATAAGCATATGTAAAATATCAGTATTGTATGGTATTGTATTATTTTGGTTTATTAATAATAAATGCATGGAATGATTATTTGTATTATTACTACTTCTTATTATTATTATTACATAATAATGTAGTAACTCGCTATAATTTTTTATAGTGGAATATTATTAGGATTTTAGTAGTTAATTCCTTGTACTAGCTATTATGTATGAACTTAACGGGTAGGTAATACCCTAGAAATAATTATAAAATGCTAATAAGAAGAAAAGGCTTTTATAATAATTGGTTCATATTATTAATATGCTACGATTAACTATTGACAACTCATTTTACCTATAATATTCTATATGATTAAATTATATCTGTTGTGTTTATTGAAGAAACATGTCTCAAATGTCGGATGCTGAGTTTGAGCAACTAGTCGAGAAACGTGTGAATGAAAGAATTGCTGCAACCGAAGCAGCAAAAGCAACAGCCGAAGCAGCAGCCAAAGCAGCAGCCGTAAACACAAACTCACGAAACGGATGCTCATACAAAACTTTTCAAGGATGCAAACCACAGACGTTTAGTGGAACCGAGGGACCAGTCGGTCTAACTCGATGGTTTGAAAAGATGGAGTCCGTTTTCAAAATCAGTAATTGTGCGAACGGAGACAAGTCAAAGTATGCTTCGTGCACGTTGCAAGATGGTGCACTTACTTGGTGGAACAATTATGCTAAAGCAGAAGGAATAGATACGGCATATGATATCTCTTGGGAAGAACTGAAAAAGATGCTAATCGAGGAGTACTGTCCTCGAAACGAGATCAGAAAAATGGAATCTGAGTTACGTAATCTGAAGGTTATCGGCGCGAATCTCAATAACTATGAAAAGCGTTTCATGGAACTAGCCTTGTTGTGTCCCGAATTGGTGCCAAACGAGAAACGAAAGATAGAAATGTATATTGACGGTTTATCGATCAATATCAAAGGAAATGTTACATCGTCCAAACCGAATACGATGCAGGAAGCCATGACAATGGCACACCAACTCATGGACCAGATCACAGAGAGTTCTATTAAGGCACCAATTACCGAAGTCAAGACAACTGAAGGAAAGAGGAAATGGGAAGACTATAAGGGCAAAAGTACTCACCTGAAGAAACAAGAAACTTTTAAAGGTAAACAAGATGGGGCAACTGCAAGTCCAAACTATAAGGGACCCCATCCGTTCTGCAAAAGATGTTACACACATCATGCAGGTTATTGTCAAGTGGTCTGTGATAAGTGCAACAAGAAAGGACATGTGGCGAAAGATTGTTATGCCACAGTTTCTGAAGTAAAGACAAAACTGACCGATGTCAAGAAATGTTTTGGATGCGGGAAGTCTGGTCACTTTATAAATCAATGCCCTGATAAGGAGAAGAACAAAGAACCCGCACGTGGGAGGGCATTTAATGTTAGTGCCAGTAAAGCACGTGAGGATCCTAATCTTGTCACGGGTACGTTTACCGTTAATAATCAACTAGCTTCTATTATGTTTGATACGGGTGCTGATAGAAGTTATATGTGTAAAGACTTTAGTTTTAAACTAAAATGTGCATCATTACCTCTAGACGATAAATATACTATTGAATTAGCTAATGGTAAACTGATAAAAGCCGATAAAATTTGCCATGGTTGCGAAATGAATCTCGCTGGTGAAACCTTCAAAATCGATTTGATACCCGTAGAATTAGGAAGTTTTGACGTAATCGTTGGCATGGACTGGATGTCCAAAACAAGAGCGGAAGTTGTTTGCTCTGAGAAAGCAATTCGCATCCCTCGTAAGGATGAAACGTCATTAATGATTTATGGGGAGAAGAGCAACTCAAAGCTGAACTTTATCAGCTGTATGAAGGCCCAGAAACTTATAAGAAAAGGTTGTTATGCTATTTTGGCACATGTAAAGAAGATCGATACTGAAGAAAGAAACATTAATGACATGCCGGTTGTAAGAGAATATCCCGGAGTATTTCCAGAAGAATTACCGGGGCTACCTCCACACAGATGTGTAGAATTCCAGATTGATCTCATACCAGGAGCTGCACCTGTAGCCCGATCTCCATATAGACTTGCACCTTCAGAAATGCAAGAATTACAAGACCAGTTGCAAGAATTATCAGACCGTGGATTTATTCGTCCTAGTTTTTCACCTTGGGGTGCTCCTATTCTGTTCGTCAAGAAGAAGGATGGATCTATGAGAATGTGCATAGATTACCGAGAATTAAACAAATTAACGATCAAGAATCGGTACCCATTACCGAGGATTGATGATTTGTTTGATCAATTGCAAGGATCAAGTGTTTATTCTAAGATTGATCTACGCTCCGGATATCATCAACTGAGAGTGAAGGAAGAAGATGTTCCTAAAACCGCGTTCAGAACTCGTTACGGTCACTATGAGTTTCTAGTCATGCCTTTTGGATTAACTAATGCTCCAGCAGTATTCATGGATCTAATGAATCGCATCTGTAGACCGTATTTAGACAAATTTGTCATTGTTTTTATCGACGACATATTGATTTACTCGAAGAACAAGGAAGAACATGAGCAACACTTAAGACTGGTACTAGAGATACTCAAGAAAGAAGAATTGTACGCAAAATTTTCGAAGTGTGATTTCTGGTTACAAGAAGTACAATTTTTGGGCCATGTTGTCAGTAAACATGGAATTAAAGTTGACCCCGCCAAGATCGAAGCCATTAGTAAATGGGAAACCCCGAAGACTCCAACACAAATTCGCCAATTCTTAGGTCTTGCTGGTTACTACCGAAGATTCATTCAAGATTTCTCTAGAATCGCCAAACCCTTAACTACATTGACTCAAAAGGGAAAGAAGTATGATTGGTCCACAGAACAGGAATCCTCATTCCAGTTATTAAAGAAGAAGTTAACGTCTGCACCCATTTTGTCATTACCGGAAGGAAATGATGATTTCGTGATCTATTGTGATGCTTCACGCCAAGGTTTAGGATGTGTATTAATGCAACGCACAAAAGTCATCGCATATGCCTCACGACAACTAAAAATTCATGAAAAGAACTATACGACGCACGATTTAGAACTTGGAGCAGTAGTTTTTGCACTCAAAATATGGAGACACTATCTATATGGCACCAAGTGTACAGTGTACACCGACCATAAAAGTCTTCAGCATATTTTTGATCAAAAACAACTCAATATGAGGCAACGTCGCTGGGTAGAGTTGTTAAACGATTACGATTGTGAAATCCGTTACCACCCCGGAAAGGCTAATGTTGTAGCTGATGCCCTAAGTCGAAAAGAAAGAGTAAAACCTCTTAGAGTCCGAGATTTGAATATTACAATTCGTACCGATCTCACAAAGCAAATTCAAGCAACACAGTTAGAAGCTTTAAAAGAAGAAAATGAAAAAGGCGAAATGAGCAGAGGGTTAGAAAAACAGCTTGAGGTAAAAGCCGATGGAACCCTGTATTTTGCTGATAGGATATGGGTACCAAAATATGGTAATCTAAGGCAACTAGTACTAGATGAAGCACACAAAACGAGGTACTCAATTCACCCAGGAAACGGGAAAATGTACCACGATCTCAAGAAGTTTTATTGGTGGCCTAATATGAAGACAGAAATTGCTACTTATGTAAGCAAATGTTTGACGTGTGCAAAGGTCAAAACTGAGCACCAAAAGCCGTCAGGATTACTGCAACAACCAGAAATTCCGCAGTGGAAATGGGAAAGAATAACTATGGATTTCATTACGAAATTGCCAAGGACTGCAAGTAGTCATGATACTATTTGGGTGATAGTTGATCATCTAACTAAATCAGCTCACTTTCTACCAATAAAGGAGACAGACAGTATGGAGAAATTAGCACGCCTATATTTGAAGGAAGTAGTTTCCAGGCATGGTGTACCCATCTCTATCATATCTGATCGCGACACCCGATTCACATCACGTTTCTGGCAGTCATTACAAAAAGCATTGGGAACTCGATTAGATATGAGCACCGCTTATCACCCACAGACAGATGGTCAAAGTGAAAGAACAATACAAACATTAGAAGACATGTTACGGGCATGCGTGATTGACTTTGGAACCAGTT
The DNA here is from genome assembly GCF_046630445.1 of Rutidosis leptorrhynchoides. Taxonomy (NCBI): domain Eukaryota; kingdom Viridiplantae; phylum Streptophyta; class Magnoliopsida; order Asterales; family Asteraceae; genus Rutidosis; species Rutidosis leptorrhynchoides. Next base: position 605,616,504 of record NC_092334.1, read on the forward strand.
GGGATCGACACTTACCGTTGGCAGAATTTTCATACAATAACAGCTATCATACGAGCATCAACGCAGCGCCATTTGAAGCACTTTACGGTAGAAAGTGCAGATCTCCTATCTGTTGGAGTGAAGTAGGAGAAAGATAACTTACTGGACCAGAAATTATTCATGAAACCACCGAAAAGATCATTCAAATACAACAGCGATTGAAAACGGCCATGAGTCGCCAAAAGAGTTATGCTGATGTAAGAAGAAAACCGCTAGAATTTCAAGTGGGCGACAAAGTCATGTTGAAAGTGTCACCCTGGAAAGGCGTTGTACGATTCGGTAAACGAGGAAAGCTAAGTCCTAGATACGTAGGACCCTTTGAAATCACCGAAAGAATTGGAGCAGTTGCTTATCGATTAAAGCTACCGCAAGAACTTAGTAGTGTTCACGACACATTTCACGTGTCAAATTTGAAGAAATGTTTAGCTGAAGAGGATGTCGTAATTCCTCTTGACGAAATACGAATTAATGATAAACTCCATTTTGTCGAAGAACCTGTTGAAATCATGGACCGTGAGGTCAAACAATTAAAACAAAGCAAAATACCGATAGTTAGAGTTCGTTGGAACGCAAGACGAGGACCCGAGTTTACTTGGGAACGTGAAGATCAAATGAAGCAAAAGTATCCACATTTGTTCACTGATATCGCTCATGAAACAGGTACTACTCAAAATTTCGGGACGAAATTTTCTTTAACGGGGAGGTACTGTGATGACCCGAAAATTTTTGACTTATTTAAACCAATTCTCTATACGATTTATTATTTTAACACGTTAAACAAAGTCTGTTAGATTGAGTCTCAAAATTTTAGAACTGTTACATATATACAATTACCTTTGACTACTCTCGACGATTCATGAACAATTATATGTATGTATATATATATGTACAAGTAAAAACGACTTTCCTACAGTAAAAATTACTTTGCTACAGTAAAACACAATTTGCTACAGTAAAACACTATTTGCTACAGTGAAACCGTATTTTGCTACAGTGCTACAGTGAAAACGAGTTTGCTACAGTAAAACACTATTTGCTACAGTAAAATACTATTTGCTACAGTAACACTATTTGCTACAGTAAACACTATTTGCTACAATAAACACTATTTGATGTCGACGAACTAGCAAACAAAAACAGAAAAGGCGGCCATGCGATCGCATGGCAAAAACACTGAAAACTCATGCGATCGCATGAGCTACAGTAAATCGAAAAGTACTATAAAAGGTCAGTTTTGCTCGACGAAATATTTCATAAAAAAATATATGTACGTAAATTTTATAATTATAATTATAATTATAATTATAATTTTAATTTTAATTTTAAGTTTAATAATAATAAAGAATATTCGAGGGTATTTTTAATTCGGGTTTCAAACCGTTTTAAAATAAGGAAATATTGGGTATTGTTCGGGGTATTGTTCTTGAATCCAAGGCCAACCATACAGTCGTCTACCATCGTTACGTCTACGCAATTTGCCTACAATATTGAGTCTCAATATTGAACTGTGAGTTATAGTCTCCCTTTTTAAATGCTTTAAATATTTTTGGGCTGAGAATACATGCAATTTATTTTAAACGCAATAAGACACAAGTACATACAAAATTCTACACTGAGTTAAACCGAAAATCCCTTAGCTTTGGTAACTAGTAGCTGCCAGTACATAGGATATGGACTGGTGGGCGCGAATAATTGTATATGGATCCATAGGGCTTGACATCCCCGTCCGAGCTAGAGCGCTAGCCTTTTAACGGACGTATGTTATTTGAGTTTAAGACACGTTGGTTTGCGCGTATTAAAACGAATGGGGTAATTATCACTATAGCGTTAAGTTTAGTTACCAGGGTGCTCTGTTACGTAGAATCTATTGATAAACTTTTGATGAAATCTTGTGGTCTATCTTTATATATGTTTATGACTCGAGCAATTAAACCTATAACTCACCAACATTCGTGTTGACTTTTTAGCATGTTTTATTCTCAGGTCCTTAGAATGCTTCCGCTGTGATGTGCTTGTTGCCTGCATGGAGTCTCTCATGCTTTGTACAAAGTTTATTGCATTCAAAATAAAACTGCGTTGTGTAATAAATAATTGGACTGTGATGTCAACCTGTAAATTAAAGACTTATGTATTTCGGGGTTTTGCTTATACCTAAGCACTCGCCCACATGTTTATAACTTTCTATGTTTAGAAAGTCACTTATTTTAATGAATGCAATATTTTATCAAAACGTATCATATAGAGGTCAAAACCTCACTGTGGAATCAATTATTAACGTGCCGCGTCAATAGCGATTTTGACGGGTCGTTACAAATATGATATCTCGATAGTGGTTATTCGAGACATATGACCGGATGTAAGTCCCTGCTGATGGACTATCAAGAAAAGGATGGTCCAGTTGTATCATATGGAGATAATTCGTTGGGTTACACAAAGGGTTTTGGTATTTTAACAAATGGGAATGTTACATTTTCAAATGTAGCATATGTCGTTGGGCTTAAACATAATCTACTCAGCATAAGCCAACTGACAAGCAAAAGTAAGATAGTCCAGTTCAGAAGGAAGATTGGCACTATTTTTTATAAGATAGGGAAGTCACTGCTGACAGCAAAAAGACATGAGAACATGTATCAAATTGACATGAACACATCAGTCACAACAAATGATACTTGTTTTTATTCAAAGGCAGCAGACAACCTCAAGTGGTTATGCCACAAGAGACTCTCACATCTCAACTTCAAAGATATTCATAAGTTATCTAGTAAAAGTTTGGTGTCTGGGCTACCCACAATGTCCTATGTGAAGGACATATTATGTCCTGGATGTGAAAAAGGGAAGCATCACCATGCCTCATTCAAATCAAAGCAGATTTCATCTGTTGAGAAACCATTTCACCTTCTTCATATGGATCTTTTTGGTCCTGTTAATATAGCCAGCTGTAGTGGGAAGAAGTATACACTGGTGATTGTTGATGAATATTCTAGATACACTTGGGTGTTCTTTTTGAAGCAAAAGAGTGAAGCTGCTGATGAAATTATCAATTTTATCAAAAGAATGGAACTACTGAATGGGCAACTGGTGAAGCTCCTTAGAAGTGATCATGGTACAGAATTCAGAAATGCAACATTGGAAGAATTTTGTGCTGACAAAGGTATTTCACAGAACTTTTCTGCTGTGAGAACACCTCAACAGAATGGTGTTGCAGAAAGAAGAAACAGAACTCTCATTGAAGCAGCAAGATCTATGTTAGCTGAGTCTGGGCTAAAAAATTCATATTGGGCAGAAGCTGTGAACACTGCATGTTTTACCCAGAATAGATCTTTAATAGTGAAAAGACATCAGAAAACTGCTTATGAAGTTCTCAAAGGCAGAAGACCCTCAATTTCATTTCTTCATATATTTAATACTCCCTGTTTCATTCTAAACAATAGGGATCAGCTAGGCAAGTTTGATGCTAAGGCAGATGAAGGTATATTTTTAGGATATTCCAACATGTCAAAGGCATACAGGGTTTTCAAGAAAAGAAGGGGCTATTTTGAAGAATCCATTAATGTTACATTTGATGAAACTGCCTCTATTTCATCTACTAGTCAAGAATATGAAGAGTTACTATTTGAAGAGCCTACTCAGCAAGCTCTTGATGATGAAGAAGAACCAGCAGCATTTCCCTCTCCAATCCAAGTTGCTGGGTTCTCTGATGATGAGATGGAACACTCTGTTCCATCTGTATCTAAACCATGTAGACCTACTGGCTCTACTAAAGTTTTACAACTGGAGCATAGGTCTACTGGTTCTGAAGGATCTCAAGCTGGCACTGGTTACACTCATAATGAACAGCTGTCTCCCACTGCTGCTCATTCATCTGAGCCAGCTGATGATCAAGATGCTGTATGTTCCACAACAAGCTCATCTGTTCATAACACTAGATAGACAAAGGAGCATCTAATTGAACAAGTTATTGGTAATCTGGAAAGCGGTGTTAAAATAAGAAGACATGCAACCAGCAACTTTTGTATGCATGTAAACTTTGTGTCTACCATTGAACCTACATGTCCTGATGAAGCAATCAAAGATCCAAGATGGGCATTAGTTATGCAAGAAGAGATCTCCCAGTTTGATAGGAATAAGGTTTGGACATTGGTACCTAAACCTGATGATGAAACTATGAAGATCATTGGTACCAAGTGGGTCTTCAAGAATAAGATGGATGAAGATGGAATTGTGATAAGAAACAAAGCTAGATTGGTAGCTCAGGGTTTCAAACAGGAAGAAGGATTGGATTATGCAGAGACATATGCTCCAGTGGCTAGGATGGAAGCTATCAGATTGTTCTTGGCATATGCTGCTAAGATGAACTTTAGGGTATTCCAGATGGATGTTAAATCTGCATTTCTAAATAGGAAGCTGCAAGAAAAAGTTTATGTCAAACAGCCTCCTAGTTTTGTAAGCAGTAAATATCCAGACCATGTCTACAAGCTAGACAAAGCTCTTTATGGCCTCAAACAGGCACCAAGAGCATGGTATGAGACACTTCATATGTATCTCACTGGTATAGGTTTTAAAGTTGGAACAATTGATACCACTCTATTCTCAAAGGAGATAGATGGTGATCTCTTGCTGGTACAGATATATGTGGATGATATTATTTATGGATCTAAAAATGAGAAACATTGTCAAGATTTTTCAAAACTTATTTCAAAGACATATGAAATGAGCTTACAAAGAGATTTGCAATACTTTTTAGGATTGCAAATTAAACAACTTGATGATGGAATTTTTATAAGTCAAGATAAATATATCAAAGATATGTTAAAGAAATTTGGTCTGACCTGTTTAAAAGATATAGGGACCCCAATGGCAGCATCTATTAAAATAGATGTTGATCCCAATGGTGAATCAGTCAATATCACTGAATATAGAGGTATGATTGGATCCCTACTTTATCTTACAGCAAGTAGACCAGATATTATGTTTGCCACATGTCTCTGTGCCAGATATCAAGCTGATCCTAAAGAGTCACACTTGCTAGCAGTAAAAAGGATATTTAGGTATCTGAAAGGCACTGCTAAACGTGGTCTTTGGTATCCTAAAGACCAGGATTTTGAGCTAATTGGGTATTCAGATGCTGACTTTACAGGGTATAAAATAGACAGGAAAAGTACTACTGGTATTTGCCAGTTATTGGGTGGTAGGCTAGTCAGCTGGACGAGCAAAAAGCAAAATACTGTGTCCACAACTACTGCTGAGGCAGAATATGTTTCTTCTGGTAGCTGTACTGCTCAAGTACTATGGATGCAAAGCCAGCTGAAGGACTATGGTGTTCATGTTACAAAAAACTCCAATCTACTGTGACAACACTAGTGCTATTGCTATTACCAACAATCCTGTGATGCATTCTAGAACAAAGCACATTGACGTTCGATATCACTTCATAAGGGATCATGTTCAGAAAGGAGATGTGGAGCTACATTTTATTTCAATAGACCAGCAGTTAGCAGATCTTTTCACAAAACCCTTAGATGAGAAACGTTTTAACTATCTCATCTCTGAGTTGGGTATGCTTGAACTTTAAAATAAAAGGCAACTTTGTTGGTGTGCTGGCTCTACAACATGTAGGGCAAACTAGTAAGTCACAAATTCTTTCACTTACTGCCTACATGTCAAACAGTCAGCACAACAAGGTCTTTTATATCATGGTTACTCAAATGTTCAAAATGAAATAATAAATAGCTCATAATACTTAAATGATACCTTAAATCTGAAACTCATTTACTCCAAATGATTTAAAATTAAATTCATTACATATTAAATATCACAAAGAATTTTTGTATTTAATACAAAATTTATCTCATGGTTTTTAACTTCAAATTGAATTGAAAACTGCTGCATTTAATGCATAATGGGAGGTATGAGTGTTCAAGCCGATTAAACGTCATGTCAACAGTCTGTGTCCCCTCGAAAATGTGCCAGTCTGTCACATCTGCCCACGCGCCTGCAGATGACAGTTGCCATTTTCTCTCTCCTACACTTTTTCCACCAATCCAAAAGGTTAAATAAGGCGATCAATTCCACATAATAACCTTCGGTTATTAACTTTTTGATTTACCTTTCAAATACACACTCTTCTCTCTAAAAATCCCAAATCTTCAAATATTTCATACATTCATCTTCAACATTTCATCAATGGCAGAACAACAACACCAATCACCACCTGTTAAGAATCAGCCAGAGGAACAACAACAGCAACAACAACCGGAACAACACCCGCCTCCAATCATAGAGGAACAGGTTGAACAGGCACCATTATTCAAACTTCACCCCAACCTGATCAGGGCTGCTAATGCACCATACCATGCACTGATTCGCCTTTCCAGAGGCAATACAGCACACGCTCTCTCTATTCCCAAGTCTAAAGCCAACATTGGCTATGAGGCTTTGATCGACTACATCAGGTGATGCCCCTTGGCGAGATCCATCACCGGAGTTCCTTCTCGCCTCTATCCGGCATGTTTAACGAGATTCTGGTATACTGCCACCATGGCCACCACTCAACAGAATGCTCCTTGTATTCGTGGCATGGTGACTGAAACTCTAAACTACTCGATCACTATTGATGCCATCCATCGTGCCCTTCAATTACCCGGTGGTCCATTTGTTAATTCACCAACGAACGATGATTTCAGGACGGAAGTGATGGAGACAATCGGATATGCTGGTCTAATTGCTCATACACCGCTAAGGAAGAACATGCCACCGCTGTGGTATTACTTTTTTGGGCTGCTGACTCAGTGTATCAGCCAGAAGTCTGGAAGTTTTGATCAGTACTCAGATTTTGAGCTGAAGATTGGTCACGGCATGCTGTTTAACCGTAATATTGATTATGCCGGTGAAATCTATTTGAGGCTAAGGGAAATGGTGCTTGCACTCAAACGAACACATCTAATCCCCTTTCCAAGATTTTTGAGCCTTGTTTTTGAAAATGAGCTGGGTAAAGCTTACCAGCAGATCGCCGATGAATCATTTGACCTGCCTCTAAAGCAAGGGGGATGCCAAAGGATAAACCTACTGCTCCATATTCTGCTTTGACGCCAGCAATGCTTGAGTATCTCGCTGCTCAAGGTGGAGTTGCCCAAACGACTGCCTCTGGTGTTGCACCAGCTGAGGGGGAGGGACCTCAGTGAAAGCCAGCTATGAAAAAGGAAGAAGCCAGCTACCTCAACTAGTACAGCCACCATCTCACATACTGGTAAAGTAGTAGTTGTATTAGTATATAGTGCTCTCTGATCATAAAGAATAGCCCTAGTCTTATATACTGACTACCCATTTCTAGTATTGGAATTCGTTGCTTAACTATTTCTTGGTAACAGGAAAATCCAAATGAGCTAAAGCTGGCTCCAAGCAAACCACATGAGGGATTGCCCCAGTCTCAACTGCTGCTTCTGAAAAGAAAGCTGCTATGGATCCTGGTGCGTCTCTAGACCAAACAGCAGAAATCTCTAACTTAATTAAAAATATTTTAACTGCTGACTTGAAAAATGAAAGTGGAATTAAAGGCACAATCTTTACTCCTAAGCTGACTGGTTTTAAAACTAGTGTTAAGAAGAGTATCAACCCATACTCTTCTAACCAGGCACTTCCACATTTTTCTAAAATGAACATCATGCAATATCCTCTGCTGACAGTACAACCAGCAAAGAACATAACTGACCCCCAAAGCAGTCTTGAGCTGGTTCCTCATCGTGTTGAATCAGCTCAGGCCACTGCACAACGTAAATATTACTTGGATCATGCTAAGAGTCTCACTCCTACATCATTACCAGCCAGAACTCTTACACTATCTGGGTCAGCATGTGTTGCCAATGAGTCAGCAGAGTCACAACTGTACTTACAGACACCTAACTTAGTCTTAATCGAAGGGCTGACTAAATCACCAGTCTGTCCCTAGAGACCAACAACAGATGCAATTGTTGAGTGAAATTTATTTGGTTCTACAGTTGTTAACATAAAATGTTCTTTTGTTTCAGTTCTTAGCTGGGTAGATGAACAGGCAGAGGGGGAGCATGAAAAGGATGTTATTATTTCTACTGATGAGCTCTCTATTTCTGCTACTAGTGTTGGTGCTACTGATTTGTCTACTGGTGGTAATGATACTCGTACTGTTGCTTCTACTGCTGCTGGCTCTACTGGAGACAATGTGGCTGCTAGTTCCGATGTGCTTACTGGTAATGAGGAGTTAGCCACTGCTGATATTTCTGCTACTCCTCCTACTGTCTCTGGTGTTGTTGCTTTAACCTCTGATTCTGTAGTGGTTGAGGAAATGATAATGGAACCTCTTCCTGTACTTGAAAAGGTCATTGGTAATATTGTTAAGTAGGTTCTTGATGTTGATATTTCTGGCACTACCACTGTTACTTCTCCAACTGCTTCCATTGAGGAGATTATCACAGGTAGTGATCAAGATGACATGGTGCTTACTGATGAGCTTATCGCCGTAAATGCTGCCTATTCTGCACATGTCACTAGTTCTATGGAACCCACTATGGATGCTGGTACCTCTGCTACTGCCACCACTGACTCTTCTCAGGCTACTGCTTCTACTGAGAAGAAACCATATGTGTGCCAGGTACCAGATCCTGATGAAGTTGTACCTAACTTCATCTATAGGGGAGCATCCATCACTTCCAGAGTTGCCTTGCTGGTGGATCAGCTGACTATTGATCCCCAAAGTGCTATAGTCTCAGCCAGCAAATTACCAGAAGAGGAGCTGACTGAGCTATTATCTCAGCTGGATCGACCAGCAAGAGAAGAGATATGAGAGGTTGGCCACGCTACAACAAGTTAATGAGCAGCCATACTATCACTACTTTGGTATGGCTCCAGCTGCTTCTCCATGGCCAGGTACATGGAGGCCTCTCAAGTTCATCATAGATCCTGCTACTGGTAAATGTGTTATGCAGAATGTCCCTGATTTGCCAGTACCTTCTGATTCATCAACTTCTTCCTCATCATCTTCTTCATCTGATGGTGATGCTGATAAAGGTACTGGTAAGGGAGGACCAGTCACTCATGATAATATGACTGGTTCCAAAGACAAACCAGTGGATCTAACTGATGATGCTGATAATGATGCTGACAAGAATACCAGTTGTTCTAAACCTTCGGGTGAAGGTAAAAATGATGGTGAACATGGTGACGAGTCAGATTCTGACCTTCCACCTTCACCACCCCACGGAGGTACTTCTATGTTAGCTGCTAGTGATCGCCCCTCAACCAGCAGTTTTAATGCTAATGAGGTGGCTGCCATCTCCACTCTGGTTGTCTATAAGACGTTAGCCAAAGTTACACCAGATCTAAAAAGCACCATTCACTCTGCTATTATTGATAGAATGACTGAAGCCATACGCAGAGCTGGGGAGGTTACCACTTCTACCATTGAAAACCAGCTCAAACAAGTATGTACTTTTGCTGATCTAGCGGTGGAAGCTATTGTCAAACAATTTGAAGAAGAGGAGGATCTCAAAAGGTGAATCATCTTTCATAATGAATATACTGATCATATTTTCCGTCTTCAAACTGATCTTGATGCTGCTTATCGAAGGAATCTTTTTCTTAATGAAGAGAATCGGGTATTGACAGAGAGGTTGGATTCGCAGGAACATCAAATGGCTAATATGGTTCTTGTCTCTGCTTATCTTCAATTGGTGGAGACTATGCAACAAATGGCTGCCCTACAAGCAGATGTTAGGGCCACTGTTAATCAAATGGCCATGGGTGTTGCAAGAAATGAAGTTAGAGCTTCAAATCTGTGTCTCCGACAATATGGTGTAGATCCTGGTGCCCATCTTTCTCCTGCTGATACTGACTGGAACAACTTTGCATTTTCAGTTCCTGAGTCAAATAGTGACCTTGATGCACAGGTTTCCCCTGATCACCCTTCTGCCCCTACTGATGACAAAAAGGGGGAGAAGAAGTCTAAAAAGAAGTCCAAAAAGAGAAAACAATCTGAGGGGGAACATGAGCATGAAAAGGCTCCTAAACAGCAAGGGAGAGATGGTGATGATGATGGTACTGGTACTGGTCAAGGTGCTGGCACTAAACCCAGCAACGCTCATACTCAAGCTGGTGTACAGGCAGCTGGTGAATCTCAACCCAGTGTGTCTGCCACATCAGTGGATGATATTGGTTCTGGAAGTAAGCCCAGTGATGTTTCTGAGCTGGCTGTTGCTGAATCTTTTGTTGTCTCTCAGACGATTGAAAGGAAAATGAAAAGAAAACTGGAGAGACATCAGAAGAGGCAGCAAGATTTAAATGATGCCTTTAATGCCAAATTGGAGGCTTATGTTGCTCGTAAACAACACAGAATTGAACATAGAAGAAGCCTGAACCCATACAAGTTGGATATTAATGATGAACTAATCAGCATTAAAAAGTACAAAAGATATGCTCGTAAAAGAAAGGCTAAGTTCATGATTAAGTATGACAAGAAAAGGGTAAAGCTGTATTCTGAGCGAGCAGACATGATCTAACGAATGACTCCTGAAGAAATGAAAGATTATCTGCAATCTACTGGGTCAGGAGGAGTAAGAGCTGACGTGTTCATGAACTGGCTAGATGCAATGTTAGAAACTAGCTCATCTTCTCGACCAGCATCTTCTGCTCAGCCAGCTACACAACAACAGCCAGCAGAAATAACAGACCTTGATGTTGATGATGTTAAGGGGGAGCATCTTACTATTGTTCCCAATCTGCCTCCATAAGAACCAGTATCAACACAAGAACCATCATCTGAACCCAAGCCAATCGACAAACAAAGCGTGAAATCTGCTCCTAGAGACAACCAGCCCCTAAGGAAAGGACCCCTATTTAAGGCAACTGATGAAGATACTGTGGCAGTTGTGCCAGCTGATACTAATCAGTCAGCTGGTACGGAAGACATAGCAAGGAGTGCTGTGAATGAAGACCCAGCCAGTAGTGTGCTGCTGGGTGAGACAAGTGTTAAAGACCCAGCCAAGGCGGTTGAGCTGGGTGCTAAATAAAATGATGATACTGTTGATCCTACTGACTTCACAGTCTGGAGTAGAGGAGATCACTTATTTGTTCAATCACCTATCTCTCCCCGGACTCTTACTTATTTTAACAGAACACAGGATGAATGTATTAATCAGTTTTCAGTGAGTTCTCCATGAGACGACCCGTCCTAATCCATAAGGATGAATACAATAACATATTATTACATTGCAAGGTATTTGACCTCTAAATGATACATTTTACAAACATTGCATTCGTTTTTAAAAAGACAAACTTTCATTTCATCGAAAGTTAACAGGTATGCATACCATTTCATATTATATCAAACTATCAATGACTTAATAATAATCTTGTTGAACTCAACGACTCGAATGCAACGTCTTTTGAAATATGTCATGAAAGACTCCAAGTAATATCTTTAAAATGAGCAAATGCACAGCGGAAGATTTCTTTAATACCTGAGAATAAACATGCTTAAAAGTGTTAATCAAAAGACCACAAGATTTCATTTTTATATTACACATAACCTGTGTAATTAAATAGTACGCATAACCTGCGAATTAAAACTCATTCATATGGTGAACACCTAGTAACCAACATTAACAAATGCATCTAGAATATCCCCAAATATACAGGTACACTCATCTGTATATAAAATTGAAGTACTAAAGCATCCATAACCTGGATGGGGTTTGTTAGGCCCAATAGATCTATCTTTAAGATTCGCGTCGATTAGGGGGTCTGTTCCCTAATTCTTAGGCTACTAAGCTAAAAGGGTGATATCCGGTATAATGATTCAGCCATAGAATGTAGTTTTAAGTACTTGTGTCTATTTCGTAAAATAATTGTAAAAACATCGCATGTATTCTCAGTCTCAAAAATATATATTGCAAAAGCATTTAAAAAGGGAGCAAATGAAACTCACGATACGATATTTTGTAGTAAAAATATGCATACGACAGAACTGAATAATGCAGGGTTGACCTCGGATTCACGAACCTATATCATTTATATATATATTAACACATATGATTGTAATCGAACGAATTTATATTATTAGTGATATAATTGTTATTTTAATAAACTATATGTTATTAAATATAGTGTTATTTACTACAGTAATTGTTATTTGGTAAAATAATACTAATACTAATAATTAAAAATTTGTAATCTCTTTATAATGATGATAATAATGATATCAATAATGTCAATTCAAATAATAATAAAAATGATAATAATACTACTAATAATAATACTAATATTTATGATAATAATAATAATAATAATAATAATAATAATAATAATAATAATAATAATAATAATAATAATAATAATAATAATAATAATACCTTTAAAACAGCTTAAAAAGAAATAAATGTTATAGCTCGGGCTCGAACCCAAGACCTCACGCTTAACCCGAAACACCCAACACCACTCAGCTACTGCTTACATTTCTAATCTAATCTATATTTATAATGTATTTAACCTATTTTCGATTTTCATCTTCTTCGCCATAATTTCATACGACCAAAACTCAATACCCATCTATTGATCAGTATTTAATAAATTTCAGGATGTTCAAACGAAGCATAAATGTTTATAAGTGGTGATTAAATTTAATCAAAACATAAAAAGAAAGTATTTAGCTGTAACAGCGATGATGAACACGTCAAAAACTCAAACACCAATCCCACAATTTAGACCGTTTTACATTGTAGTTTCAATATGAAAAAGGTTTCAAATCTATCCTGGAAACTTTCCCAATCATAAATTTAATATAAAACACAAAAACGAACGCGAATTTCTTGATGAACAAAGCTGTTGACTTTTTAAAATTAAACTTTGACTCTGAAATTTGAATTCGATAGGAAGAATTGAGTTTTGAAACTTTACAGGTAGTTTGAATACAATATTTCTAACATAACTGTATTATTATATTTTTAAAATTCAGTCAAAATCGAGCTATTGTGATTTTGGTCAAGAACAGAGGTTACGGGCTTAATTTCTGTATTTTTGGTTTTTAATTACCAATTGCAGTAAGGAATGTCAGTATATAAAGACAGTTTTCGAATAATTGAAGTTAGTATAGATGATATGCTCGTTGTTTGTTTTGTATTGACAATTGAGGTCAATTTTTAACTCGAGCAGAAAATAAAGAAAATTTTGATTGAGACTTATAACAAATTCGTACAATTGATACAGATGATTGATGCTTAAACGATTGTTTTATAGCAATGAGGGTGTCGACAAAATTTTATCAAGGAGACAGAAATCCAAATTTGATATTGATGTATACAGACTTAGTTAATTTCATGATTTTAATTATTATTAATAATTAAAAAATATATATATAATAATAATACTTTTAATATTAATTAACAAGATCATGATAATTATTAATAATATTGTTAATAATAATATTAATAATAGATATAATACTAATAATAATAATATAAGTTGTATTATAATAACAATTATAACAATTTTAATAATTTTAGTAATAACAATAATAATAACATTAATAATAGTACCTATAGTAATGATAATAATACTTAATAATAATAATAATGATATTAATAAAGATAACAACAATATTAATAACAATTTAAATATATCAAATTTTATAAAATAATAAAAATCATAATACTGATATTAATATTAATATTTATGAAAGTAATAATAAAAATATTAATATAATAACTATACATTAACTTGTAATTACATATATTAATCTTACAATTTATTAATTACGTAATATTTAATAATTATTTTATATGTGTATATATATATATATATATATATATATATATATATATATATATATATATATATATATATTAATATTTATACATTACAATATACATATAATCATCAATTAAGTTTAGAACTCATACACTCATATATATATATATATATATATATATATATATATATATATATATATATATATATATATATATATATGAGTGTGTGTGTGTGTGTATATATATATATGTATATATTTATGTTCTAAATATTAAGTAAATGTATTTATATTAATTATATATTGAAACAAATAAACTCAGTGTATAACATTTAAATACTTTGTTATCGTTGACGATTTATGTTCGAAATCATTAATATACTATATATTTTCAAAATACTAATTTTTAGTTATTTGAAGTAATTTTCCATAACAACTAAATCACATAGTATTTTATTATTGTATTTCAGATTATAATATTCGTGAATCGTCGGGAAAAGTTGAAGGTCAATTAAATATATGAAATAGTTCAATTTTTTTTTTGAGATTCAATTTAATAGACTTTGCTTATCGTGTCAAAATCAAATAAAGATCAAGTTTAAATTTGGTCGAAAATTTTTGGGTCGTCACAGTACCTACCCGTTAAAGAAATTTCGTCTCGAAATTTGATCGAGGTAGTCATGGATAACAATAAGAATATTTTCATGACAAATATGAGTTGATAACTAAAATTTTTATCATCACTGAGTAATATGGATAAAACAATCCATTTATTTGAAGAGTATGAGTGAAGCTATCACAAAGGAGTGAAATGAATAAATGTATGTTTGCCTTATTCGGTGATGTAGTCACGGTTGGTTTCTGGAAATTAAGGAATTTAGAGGAAATCTTCGTAATAAGATTTAATTTTTCAGTAATTAAGGAAATTAGAATCCTCTTTGATTAAATGCGACGATCTGTCTCGATTGCTCTGTCTGATACTTCACTATAAATCCACTCCCTTCGTTTTCTTATTTCCACTGCTCACATCTTCTATCCTTTCTTCCTCAATTCATACTTTAAAGCATTCATTAATATGCTCCATCCAGTACTGATTCTTGATATACTCCTAACTTTCATATCTGTCATTCTTCTTTTTCATCTGCCACCGGAGGATTTTATTTATTTTTACTATTACCTTGGGGTTATAGTAATTTTAATTCTCCCGTGCCTTTACGTTACAATACGTATTGATATACACGGTTTGTAATTTATGTGTTGCTGTTGGGCTTTATATCTTTCCTTATTTTTCGAAGTCCCTGCTTCTGTCTTTCTATAATTATTGACATCTACATTTAATGATCTTTTCTGTTTGTTGCGATTTATACTCCCTTTCTATTTCGGAGCTTCATACTTTTGTTTTCTTTTCGCAAGTAATGGTCTAGAGTTCATAGGTATGGAGTTTCGAATTATCATAATATACAAAGTAGAAAGGAAAGGTAGTAGCACGATTTGATTTGTCAAATTACCAGAATATCCCGAAAAAGACTGAATCATCAAGAAAATATTTTCTTGATATTTTTAGAGGTTAAATAGAATACCAGAGTCGTGTAACATGGCACATGATGACGGTATGGCCTGTGAATCGTCATGTTCCATTAGAAACTCAGCATGACTTACTGTAATATAATCACGTTGATCAAGTATCATTATATTATACAAACTCATGCTTCAGTTCCCAACACTACTTCAATAAGATTCATATTTTAAGTTCAAATTTTTTTTTCTTCAGAATTTTGAAACTAAAATGGTTTTCTTTCTGATGTAATATAGATAGTGCGAAGAGATAATTGATTTTAGATAAGAATAGTTATGAAGATATCTTCAAAAATATTGAGGATATTTATAATAAAAGATACGATGATATCTTAGAATTTCTATCATCGATAGATGATGAATATTTGTCCGTAAAGATTTAGAGTCAGGAGTAAGGTATTCGTTAATGACTTCAGCAGACATTGAATCATTTGGATTCTTTGAAGGTAGGTTTAGTCTTTGTGATTTGTCCACAGCCTCCTTCGTAGTTTGCTCAATCCATTTTTCAGTTCCAAACCTTCTCTTTTTCTGAGCTTTGCCAACACACCATTCTTTATCATCAAACTTTTGACTGTTAAGGTCGTTTACAGTTTTTGCTGCTTCATCAGCATTTTTCCAATTTCAGAGAACTAATTCGCAGTCTGGGGTGTTTTTCAGAAACTTCACATTCAAAGTATGTAAGTCTTGGAGATAGACGTTATATGTATATATATAACTGTTGGCGTAGAATTGCTGCGAAATTCGAGAATAATGATTCAAGCTTTTTGGTGGCAACTATCATTACAAGATGCAAATGAGTACATGATAGGGTTTCAATGAATAAGTATAGTGATTCTTCGGAGAGGCTTTAAGATCAATGAAGTTGTTGGTAAGTTTACTGCTAATGTGGCGAGATATAAAAAGTTCCCCGGTAACAATGATGAAAGGATAGTCGTTATAATAAGGCTTATTTGAATGAACAATTGAAGTTGATTTGCTGGAGCTGTGACAAAATTGTCTACTTTGAAAAGAGATTGAAAAGTTATTTTAGCTAATAAATGCTAAAGGGTCTGACACAGATACGTGTTAAACTATGACTTTGGTTTCGAGAGTTTTTCAGGTGCATAACTGTGGGTAACATGTGGTTGGATCATCATCTCGATTGTTCATTATTTGAAGTGTCTTCAGGAATTTCGAAGGGTTTGAACACAAATTGTAATCGTTAATATACATATGATGTTCTACGATTTTGAACGATACAAATATTTTTCTGGGTTCTATGAATAGAAATGATGTTCTAGCATAGTTTTGAAGTCAAAGTATAGCTTTGAAAGATGTAGGAATCTAAGAGTGATGATACCGGTTATATCTCGAATTGAATTCTAAGATTTCAAAATCAGAATGTGTAATTGAATTTGAATGAGTATGGTTGTTTTGATTTCTATAAAATAATGTATATTGTTGTGAAAGTAGGGAGTACAGTGGATGATTTGCTGAATCAGAATCTAAGAATGTAACATATTAATTGTGAATTTATATATCTCCCGGGTATTACCTACCCGTTAAAAGTTTCATAAGTTATATTTTGTACAAGAGAATTTTATTACAGTCTTTATGAAAATATGTGTATATTTTCTTCAGATGTAATACAGATTCAATGAGTTAATATTAAATTAAACTCATTTGGTTTACGCCTGAAATTTAGAAATGAATAATCTCTAAAACATTAAAGATTACATAATCTTCGCGGAGTATTTCACTAATGCAATCAATACTTTATTGTTTATTCTTATTGATTTTTCTTAGTGAAGGATATTGGTGTTCGTGGAATTCTTGTAAACTTCACAATATATGAATGATGTTTTCTAGAAATTTCGAATATAGTGAAAATGAAAGTGTAAAATCAAACATGTAATTGATTAATACACTTGGTTTATTATGTAATGAAATTCATTGAGTTTGAAACAGAGATTGTAGTTAACGATGATTAAGTCGTTAATGAAGGATGTACATCATTGCATATTAGTAATATGAACTAGCCGAGTAGTATCTACCCTTATTTAATTCATACATAATAGCTTAGTACGAAAAGATATATTATGGTTTCCAAAATTTATATATATAATATATACATATAAATTCTTCAGAGGGAATGAGTTAATACTTCATAACTTGTTGATACAATATACGCGTTGTTGATTGAGGTGTCGATATCGTTGATGGTTATGGAGTTGGTGTAACTTGTGGTGTTACAGGTGTTGCTGGTGTTGGTGATACTGATGGTGATGCCGGTGGTACTTATTGGTGCTGCTTGTATAACAAGTCTATTTTGTAACGCACGCACCATTCCTGTCAGGGTTCCTATTCTTCCTTCTATCATTTCGGTCCACTCACCTGATTTATTGGTTAAGGCTAGAATAGATAATCTCTAAGACTTTAGATATTACATAATCCCCGCTGAATGTTTCTTCAATGAAGTTATGAATCAATACTTCATCGGTTATTGATGTTGGTACTCCTTGGTATCTACGGTGCGTACGACATTGATGCTCATGGTACAGATTGTGATGTTGATGCGTGGGATGTGGATGTTGATGTTGGTGGTGGTGATGGTACTGTTACTGTCGGTGATGCTGCTGGTGCTTGTAATCTTTGCACCATATTTTCCAAAGCCACTACCCGAGTGCGAAGGTCGTTGACTTCTTCTATTACACTGGGGTGGTTGTCGGTCCTGACGAGTGGATGAATAAGATCTAGAATCTGAGATAGTATATAATCGTGACGATATACTCTGGAAATGAGAGAGAAAATGGTGTTTCGAACAGGTTCGCCGGTAAGTGCTTCAGGTTCTTCGCCAAGAGGGCAATGTGGTGGATGGAAGGGATCGCCTTCTTCTTGTCTCCAATGATTAAGTAGACTACAAACCCATCCCTGATTCATCCAGAATAGATGATGGCTAATTGGTTTATCCATTCCGGTCACACTGCTTTCGGAGCTTGAGTGGAACACCATATCGAAATCCGAAGGACTTGAACTTTTGGCGAGTTCCATTTAGTATGATTGAATAAAGGATTTTTCGATATGAACTGATTTCTGGTTATCGGATGGTATTCTAATTACATAGAATATCCATATATAGAACAAAAGATTTCGTAGATTATGGAGGAATTTGCGGAATATATGTCAAGCAAAATTTACAGTAATAGATACGCTAAGATATGAATTAACAGAAACGCTAAGATATGAATTTTGTCTCTACACTATTCATGCAATCAATGCAGTAAGATGTGTCTAGATAAAGAATGACAAGCATGTAATTTTTCTGACAAGAAATTGATAAGCAAAACTTTTTGACATGCAACTAAGGTCGAAGTCCAGACTCACTAATGTATCCTAACGACTATCAGTTAGACACATTAATGCATACCTGGTTCGCTAAGACCACCGCTCTGATACCACATGAGACGACTCGTCCTAATCCATAAGGATGAATACAATAACATATGATTACATTGCGAGGTATTTGACCTCTAAATGATATATTTTACAAACATTGCATTCGTTTTTAAAAAGAAAAACTTTCATTTCATCGAAAGTTAACAGGTATGCATACCATTTCATATTATATCAAACTATCAATGACTTAATAATAATTTTATTGAACTCAACGACTCGAATGCAACGTCTTTTGAAATATGCCATGAAAGACTCCAAGTAATATCTTTAAAATGAGTAAATGCACAACGGAAGATTTCTTTAATATCCGAGAATAAACATGCTTAAAAGTGTCAACCAAAAGGTTGGTGAGTTCATTAGTTTACCATAATCAATCATTTCCAATAATATAATAGACAACAAGATTTCATTTTTATATTACACATAACCTGTGTAATTAAATAGTACGCATAACCTGCGAATTAAAATTCATTCATCTGGTGAACACCTGGTAACCGACATTAACAAATGCATCTAGAATATCCCCAAATATACAGGTACACTCATCTGTATATAAAATCGAAGTACTAAAGCATCCATAACCTGGATGGGGTTTGTTAGGCCCAATAGATCTATCTTTAGGATTCGCGTCAATTAAGGGGTATGTTCCCTAATTCTTAGGCTACCAAGCTAAAAGGGTGATATCCGGTATAATGATTCGGCCATAGAATGTAGTTTTAAGTACTTGTGTCTATTTCGTAAAACAATTGTAAAAACAGCGCATCCATTCTCAGTCCCAAAAATATATATTGCAAAAGCATTTAAAAAGGGAGCAAATGAAACTCACGATACGATATTTTGTAGTAAAAATATGCATACGACGAAACTGAACAATGCAGGGTTGGCCTCGGATTCATGAACCTATATCATTTATATATATATTAACACATATGATTATAATCGAACGAATTTATATTATTAATGATATAATTGTTATTTTAATAAATTATATATTATATGTTTTAAATATAGTGTTATGTACTACAGTAATTGTTATTTGGTAAAATAATACTAATACTAATAATTAAAAAGTTGTAATCTCTTTATAATTATGATAATAATGATATCAATAATGTCAATTCAAATAATAATAAAAATGATAATAATACTATTAATAATAATACTAATATTTATGATGATGATGATGATAATAATAATAATAATAATAATAATAATAATAATAATAATAATAATAATAATAATAATAATAATAATAATAATAATAATAAAAAGTATGCCTTTAAAATAGCTTAAAAAGAAATAAATGTCATAGCTCGGGCTTGAACCCAAGACCTCACGCTTAACCCGAAACACCTAACACCACTCAGCTGCTGCTTACATTTCTGATCTAATCTATATTTATAATGTATTTAACCTATTTTCTATTTTCATCTTCTTCTCCTTAATTTCATACGACCAAAACTCAATACCCATCCATTGATCAGTATTTAATAAATTTCAGGATGTTCAAACGAAGCATAAACGTTTATAAGTGGTGATTAAATTTAATCAAAACAGAAAAAGAAAGTATTTAGCTGTAACAGCTATGATGAACACGTCAAAAACTCAAACACCAATCCCACAATTTAGACCGTTTTACATTGTAGTTTCAATATGAAAAAGGTTTCAAATCTATCCTGGAAACTTTCCCAATAATCAATTCAATCTAAAACACAAAAACGAACGCTAATTTCTTGATGAACAAAGCTTTTGACTTTTTAAAATTAAACTTTGACTCTGAAATTTGAATCCGATAGGAAGAATTGGGTTTTGAAACTTTACAGGTAGTTTGAATACAAGATTTCTAACATAACTATATTATTATATTTTTAAAATTCAGTCAAAATCGAGCTGTTGTGATTTTGGTCAAGAACAGAGGTTACGGGCTTAATTTTTGTATTTTTGGTTTTTAATTACCAATTGCAGTAAGGAATGTCAGTATATAAAGATAGTTTTCGAATAATTGAAGTTAGTACAGATGATATGATTGTTATTTGTTTTGTATTGACAATTGAGGTCGATTTTTAACTCGAGCAGAAAATAAAGAAAATTTTGATTGAGACTTATAACAAATTCGTACAATTGATACAGATTATGGATGCTTAAACGATTGTTTTATAGCAATGAGGGTGTCGACAGAATTTTATCAAGGAGACAGAAATCCAAATTTGATATTGATGTATACAGACTTAGTTAATTTCATGATTTTAATTATTATTAATAATTAATATATATATATATATATATATATATATATATATATATATATATATATATATAATAATAATAATAATAATAATAATAATAATAATACTTTTAATATTAATTAACAAGATCATGATAATTATTAATAATATTGTTAATAATAATATTACTAATAGATATAATACTAATAATAATAATAATATAAGTTGTATTATAATAACAATTATAACAATTTTAATAATTTTAGTAATAATAATAATAATAATAACATTAATAATAGTACCTATAGTAATGATAATAATACTTAATAATAATAATAATGATATTAATAAAGATAACAACAATATTAATAACAATTTAAATATATCAAATTTTATAAAATAATAAAATTTATAATACTGATATTAATATTAATATTAATATTTATGAAAGTAATAATAACAATATTAATATAATAACTATACATTAACTTGTAATTACATATATTAATATTACAATTTATTAATTACGTAATATTTAATAATTATTTTATATGTGTATATATATATATATATATATATTAATATTTATACATTACAATATACATATAATCATCAATTAAGTTTAGAACTCATATATATATATATATATATATATATATATATATATATATATATATATATATATATATATATAAATATATTTATGTTCTAAATATTAAGTAAATGTATATATTAATTATATATTGAAACAAATAAACTCAGTGTATAACATTTAAATACTTTGTTATCGTTGACGATTTATGTTCGAAATCATTAATATACTCTATATTTTCAAAATACTAATTTTTAGTTATTTGAAGTAATTTTCCATAACAACTAAATCACATAGTATTTTATTGTTGTATTTCAGATTATAATATTCGTGAATCGTCGGGAAAAGTCGAAGGTCAATTGAATATATGAAATAGTTCAATTTTTTTTTTAGATTCAATTTAATAGACTTTGCTTATCGTGTCGAAATCAAATAAAGATCAAGTTTAAATTTGGTCGAAAATTTCCGGGTCGTCACACTTCAGGCATATCAGAATCAATCATGTATCCTCCATCTTCCCCAGAACCTCATGATAAACACACAACTTGGGAAGATGACTCAGTTGCCCAAGGTAAGCCTGATCTAAGAAGGATGAATCCAGATGAAAGAGAGGCTTACAGGCTGGAGATCACTGTATCTGAATTGCTTGAGCAAAGACAAGCAGCTATTTCTGAAAGGATATGCCAAGTTAGAATGCTGCATCATCCTCTTGATCAGTCATTCTACATCACTGCCTTAACTTATGGCATTGAAATTGGCGTGTATCTAAATAACAGTGGTCAAAGGCTACATACTGATGAAGAGAAAGCTCAATTTCATGAGGCTCGGCAACTGGGTATGGATCTAAGGCAGTATCGTGATGCCCTTAGAACTGATGAGGGAAGGAAAATGATTGAAACAGCAAAGTCCCTGAATATTACTGCCGATGATTATCTTTTGGGCTTAGAAGTTGAAAGGCAAAGAAGGGAGGATGCTGATGCTGAATATGCTGAAAGGGTAAGGATTCAGGAAGTAGAAGCTAAATTGGCTGCTGATAGAAAGCAAGAGGCTGAGTCCCTCAAGCTAGCCAAAGCTATTGTTAAGGAACAAGATAAAGCTCTTGATGAACTGGAAGCTGCTGAGAAAGCACCTGCTACTGCTCCTATAGAAACTGGACGAACAATTAAGCTATCTGATCACTGTTATAGGAGCAAGTATGGTAATGTACTGACCAGGAGATCAAATCCCAGCAAGATCATCAAAGTGCACAGAGGCACAAAAAGAGCTTTCAGTATCAGCATGGAAGATAACATTCAAGAGAGGGTAGACTACACTGATTTGAGAACCTTCGGATTCAATGAATGGATGGAGATATTGGAGTACATCATTGGTAAAGCTGAAAGTGGTATTAAAAAGACATTGAAGCCAGAACTCCAAGAGCTCTTCAACAAAGCAACAAAATTTGGGAATGCACCAGTAGTAAACGTAGAAGAAGTTCTTTCTCAAAAGCCTAAAAGAAAGAAATCTACTGGTGAAGGCCCACA
Source organism: Rutidosis leptorrhynchoides (assembly GCF_046630445.1). NCBI lineage: Eukaryota > Viridiplantae > Streptophyta > Magnoliopsida > Asterales > Asteraceae > Rutidosis > Rutidosis leptorrhynchoides. Next base: position 605,639,664 of record NC_092334.1, read on the forward strand.
CAGAAGAGATCCCATCAGTCTACCTCCTCACATTCCAGTTTATGACCCTGCTGAGCTGCCTTACTTGTTTCCTGAAGCCTGGGCTGCCTTGAAAGTAAAAGAAGAAGAGCTATCTGGTGATGGACTAGAAAAGGATAAAGATAGAGACAGATAGCCTTCTAGTGCTCAAATTATATCTTTTGTTACTTCATTTTTTATTATGATGTTTTGTAATTACTGTATATATGTTGTAATGAAGATGAAATGAGTTAATCTTCAAAATCATATCAAGTTATAAGATATAGATAACTCAGCAAAAGATCCCAAAAACAAACTTAAAAGGGACAAATTTACTGTCTATTTTTCATTAGGTTCCTCAGTGCTAGCTTTAGTGTTTTCTCTAAATGTCATAAGTTTTGTCATCATCAAATAGGGGGAGATTGTTGAGTCCCCAAAATAATTAAGGATTTAATTATGACAAAACTGTAATTTATTTGCACTAAAATGTTATGTGCTGCCAGCACAAGCTTGTTTATGTATAGACAGCAAATATTGCTATGTCAAGTGTTCGGTATGCTGCCTAGTCTACCAGCACAAGGTAGAGTGTATTCTTCGAATCAGCACAGGATGAGTACTCAGCAATTCAAGAATATCAAGTGACTCAGCACAAGAAGAACCAGTAAATCTGGTAAGCAGCATACAACACAAGACAGCCATGCTCCATTATAAGTATGGTGGTTTCCCGAGTGGTCTACATCAATTGTACTATTCAACAGAAGTCAAAGACAAAGTTGAACAGGAAAGGACACGCGTCGGCGGCTGACAAGTGACCTTACAAGACCACGTGGGAATGCAGAAGTTTAACGTATGTGCAGACATGTGCTATACTTTGTCAATACCTAGGGAACACAACATTCTATTTGTTTAAACGAATAGTGGTGCCAAACCAAATTGGGGTGTTCCTGCAAATAGCTACCAAAGAGGAAAGAGGAGAGCACGCTCTCTGATGCAGTTGTCTCCACAAGTACAGACATCCTATGTACCAGTGGACAATAGAACCATTACACGGTTAATAGGACTACTATAAATTGTTGTATCCACTATTGTAACAACTAGTGGTGTGGGTTTATTTATTTAGAGTCCAAAACGTGTAATAGCTTTAAGTTTATCCTCATAGCTATACTTAGGTAAATCTGTATCAACCAACTATCATTCAGCCAAGGATAGTTGTAATTCTTTGTGATTTAATCAATAAAGAATAACAGTTGAAAAATTACCTTTGACTCTATTTAAATTACATGCTTAAATACTAAACTGTGTTTTAATTGGTTAGTTAATTAAAAGAAATTGTATTCACCCCCTCTACAATACTCCTGTTGTTAATCAAGGGACCAACACTATCCCATCTCATTAAAGGGATACGCAACCCAAAGAAGAAAAAAATCATTCATACGAGGCCCGAAGATAAAAGGCAACACACAGAAAAAGCCATACTTGCGATTGATTCGCACAAGCCATACAACAAAAGGGAAAGAAGTTGCGAAGTCATAGAATGGGACGAAGTCTTCTTCCCAGCCTTGGACACAATCACCCCTTCGAATCTACCAGTTACTATCAGCGAAAAGATCTTCAAAAGGCGAGTTCACAAAATATACTTGGATGGGGGAAGTGCTTGTGACTTGATGTAGGAGCACTGCTTCGCTCAACTTAGCCCAGCAATAAGAGCTCGTATGTCACCGCCTCGAGTACCACTTGTGAGATTCTCTTGAGAAAGGTGTTGGCCATTGGGGAGATCGACTTAGACTAAAGGGACTACCACCGATTTGATAGAATCAGTAATAACCTTGGCATTCGAATTACTCGATGTCTCCTGGTGTTTGTTATTAGCCTAGTCATTAGCAGTCGTTGTCTTCTTCCAATAGTTCTTGCCGTTTCAGGGAAATCACAATCATAATTCATGTCCACGAATCGAACCAGTTTTTCTTCTCCTTTTTGAAACCTAGCAAACGAATCATACAATTGAGAATCATCAACCGTGATTGTCGATAGTAATTTGGCAAAGGTGATAGCATCATTCACATCCAAGAATCTCACAAAACCGAATCGTTTACCCATCTTGGAACGTTTGAATGCCACATACTAGTCAACAATCGATCCATACGATTGGCATAATTCCTATAAACCCTTTCGATTGATTTGCTCAGGCAAATTCGTTACATAAAAGTAGTCTCCTTCTTCTTCCTGTATGGATTGCGGATCGGGCATAGATCATCACCATTAGAACCTCCCCTACGAACCCTATAAGTCCTTCCTTCTTCATCTTGCTAGAACCTAGAACGAGCAACCATTGCCAGCGCCGTGAAAATTTTGATCCGAAAAGTTTGGGTCGCCCTAATCGCCCAACGAGGAGAGCGTGGAGTTTAAAAGTTATATTATTTTAGGATCTTTTTCGATAATGTATTTCTGTATGCAAAGCACTGGACGACTTTATAATATAAAAAGTTTTTGATGTTGTTTTTATGCATTTTATTGCGTTTTAGTGATTTTTTATGCGTGCCAATCATAGGGTGCACTTACCGTTAAATATATTTAGTAGTATATGTTGATGCGATTATTGTTGTAGACAAAGCAATCTGGTTATAAATACATTTTTCCAAAAGAGATAGATACGAATATGACTTGTCTACCCATACTTCACTGTTGACTGTTGAACGGATACACAAAATGGCAAAATGTGACATTTTTGTTATTGACGAAAACGTGTGCTTTTATTAAAATTTAAAATTATTGTTTGGGCGACAACTTCTCAAAACACAACTTCCAATTATTTGTTAAATTTATAATATTTTATTCCATGAAATTTTTTATTCTATGAAACTACAAACCTTTCTTCTTTGTTCTTTAAGGTGTTCCATACGTTTTCATTAGCTTTGTAGCAACTAGCAACGCAAATAATAACTTATCAGGAATAACAATGTTAAAACAATGTCATAATCCAATTTGAATGTTATGAAATTATATAAGACATGGATGACATACATATGAATCTTAAATAATTGACAAATGGTTTAAGTGATAGTGATACACACCTCGTTTTAGCTTAGAGTTTTTGATAAGAATGATGATTATTATACTAAATATATTTAATTGCATTTCATCGTAAATTAGACATCAAGGAGTTGTATATTGTTAGTGATGATAAATACATCATTTCTTTTTCACCGTATTAATATTTTCTAAATAAAATGCATAATAAGAGGATTCGATATAGAAATACAAGACTAGTAATTGTTTGAGATTTATAAACAAGAGAAGTGGTGTACAAATTATGCTTATTTATTTTTTAATGATAAAGGGCTCCCCTAATTAAGGATTATGGGCCTAGCTAAATTACGTATTAAACTCCACTATTGGTTTCCGGGCCCTAGCTTTTGAACAGGATCTGATTGAGTACTAAGTAGGTGTGATCATCGGTTCGGTTTTCGGTTTATTCTTAAATTTTTTTGGGCAAACCCGAAAACCGAACCGAAAACCGAATCCAAAATGAAAGTCGAACTGAAACTGAAAACCGATTTCGAATTCGGTTCGGTTTCGGTTAAAACTGAAAATGATGAAAAAAATTCAAAACCACGACAGTTTAGTTGTGGTGATACCCATGTCTTAACTATTTACAACCTAAAACAATGACGTATAATTCAATTATCAAGAATTTGATGATTTATTAATATTTACAGCTTAACTGTGACGTTTACTGCTTCTGTTATTAAGAAGATGAACATGATAATTTGAGTAACATAAATATAATGTAGGCCACTTAATCGTTATATGATTGAGAACCTATATAGATGATTGGATCCGAAAATCGAATTCGGAATTTTCAAAACCGACAACCGAACTGAAAACCGAATTCAAATTCGATTTCGGTTTTACTCGATCCGAAAACCGTTTTTCAAATTTAATTTCGGTTTTTTTATATTTGGTTCCGGTTTGATTTTCGGGTTAAACGGTTTCAAACCAAATACTGATCACCTCTAGTACCAAGGATAACCTTAACTAAGATTATTTACTGTCGTACCGCTCCTGACTAAACTTCTTAACTGTCATACAACATCATATCAGAATTACTATTACTTTATTATATAAATAGCAAAATTCATTTTAATTGGAGCTACGTTGGATCGCCTTTTAATGAAATTGCTTTTGTTTGTAACATATAGATGACAAGTGACGCTCAATGAGACGAATATATCTATTTATTTGTTTTATGATAAGGGAAATTAGCAAAAATACACGTTTTTTCAAAGTCTTCAAACAATATACACCTTTTTCATAACAATTGCTAATATACACAATTGGGTCGACTATTCCGTATCTTCTCTGGTTCGTCCTAGGAAGACCATGACAATTATACTACTGATTTTTGAAAAAAAAAATGGCGACTTCTAGGATTACAAATCAATATTTGATTAATTTATATCCTAAACACTCTATTTATAGCTAGACACATGGTAGTTATTCTGTTAGAAGCCATCATGTGCCAGGCACATGTCACTTGGTATACTCATGAGTCATGACAGAATTGCGTAAACAAAATTCCTTTACCTAAGGATGTGTGTGATCATCTATGGCATTATAGAAGGCAGTTTTATCCGCATTTGGTTGAATCTCAGGATTCTCTACTTTTTTCGATGTTTTTCATTCGTGTATTGAGGTTGATATTTACAATATGTACAGAGACTACTGTGGCTGGTTCAATATGCATCATGTTAATCTTTCAGTTATACCGGTGTTTTCTAATGACCCGTTCTAATCCATCTGGACGAATACATTACATTTGGTTACATCGCGAGGTACTTGACCTCTATATGATACATTTTACAAACATTGCATTCGTTTTTAAAAGACAAACTTTCATTACATCGAAAGTTGACGGCATGCATACCATTTCATAATATATCCAACTATAATTGACTTAGTAATAATCTTGATGAACTCGATGACTCGAATGCAATATCTTTTGAAATATGTCATGAATGACTCCAAGTAATATCTTTAAAATGAGCAAATGCACAGCGGAAGATTTCTTTCATACCTGAGAATAAACATGCTTTAAAGTGTCAACCAAAAAGTTGGTGAGTTCATTAGTTTAACATAAATAATCATTTCCTTCATTTTAATAGACCACAAGATTTTCATTTTCAGTTCGCATAAATATACGTCCCATGCATAGAGACAAAAATATCATTCATATGGATTGAACACCTGGTAACCGACATTAACAAGATGCATATAGAATATCCCCATCATTCCGGGACACCCATCGGACATGATAAAATCGAAGTACTAAAGCATTCCAAATTCCAGAATGGGGGTTGTTAGTTCCCGTAGATCTACCTTTAGGATTCGCGTCAATTAGGGGGTCTGTTCCCTAATTCTTAGGCTACCAAGCTAAAAGGGGCATATTTGGCTTCGATCCATTCAACCATATAATGTATTTTCAATTACTTGTGTCTATTTCGTAAAACAGTTATAAAAATAGCGCATGTATTCTCAGTCCCAAAAATATATATTGCAAAAGCATTTAAAAAGGGAGCAAATGAAACTCACAATACTGTATTTCGTAGTAAAAATACATACGACGTCATTGAACAATGTAGGATTGGCCTCAGATTCACGAACCTATATCATTTATATATATTAACACATATAATTAACATGTAATAATAATCAAACTAGTTTGTATATATTACTTATCTAGTTTAGTAATATATTTGTTATTTCAAAGGTTATATATTTATTTTGTATATTAATATTTATTCATATGGTTATATTAATACATATATATCTATATACTTATATTGTTAAATCATAATTTGTTATATATAAATATTTATGTCAAAATTGTTATTATATTTGTAGTAATAATATTACTGTAATAATAATAATAATATTAATGATAATAATAATGATAATAAAAAATAATGTAAATAAAATTATATATAAAAATTATGTTAATGAAAATAATAATAATGATAGTAATAATTTTTAATTAAAAATGTAAATTTTAATGTTAATGATAATAACAATAATAATAATAATAATATTAATACTAATGATAATACTAATTAAAATGATAATAATTTTAATACTAATACTATCATTTAATAATAATAATAATTATTATTATTATCTTAATAAAAGTAATAATAAGAATAATAAAAATAATAAGAATAATGATAATAATAAAAAAAAAATACAACCTTTGAAGAAAGGAGCTTTAAAAATTAAAACGCCACCACCCGGGATTGAACCCGAGACCTCCCGCTCAAACCCAACACCCTCAACCATTTCGCCTCCCATCACTTTGTGTTTTATTTCTCAGATTTAATTTATATAACTAGTTTATCCTTATGCTTTCTCCTTAACCCTATCCGACTGCATCCTCACAACCAATTGATTCGGCCCAATCAGGGACTTGGCCCAACCTTGAAAACATTTCGAGGCCCACTTATCAATTATCTTAATCCATTTAAATTCGGCCCTATAATCAGCTCAAACATGATCCGATAATTTATATGATCACTTGTTTAATCGACCGAGGGGATATAATCATGCGAATAAAAACAAGTGGGGTTTTCTTTGTGTTAGGTTTTGTGGGGTTCGTGAGATCGACAGAAAGAAAAGGGAAATAGTTTCGATCCAAAAATCTCCATCAATTGTCATCATCGATCGTCCAATTATTATCATCATCTTCTTCGTTATCATCAGGTACCATTCATCATCATCATCATCATCTATCTTTGTTTCAAGATTAACATATAATTTTATCATAATCATTACCACGACATCATTCGTGATACCTCATCATCATTTACATCGCTGTAGCAGTAAACCGAAGCATAAGGGGTGTTTTTGGTGAAGGTTTATTATGGTTGTCGAATGTGAAAGATGGTGGTGTTCTCACGGTTACAAGGGAAAACACAGCAGCAGTATATATCATGGGATTTTTGCAGTAGCACATCGTGGTATCGTGCTGAATATAAAAGGCGTAAAACAACAATAGTGACTGAACACAGAAAAAAAATGGGTTTGATGTGGGTTTGTTCTTGGGCTGCAACAGAAATAGTACTCAGCTGGAAATAATATGTGGGTTTCGGTTCTTGTCTTGGGATTCTTCGATGGTACAGTAGACTAGCAAACAGATGTGTAACATTGATCAAAACCTAAGTTGTTGGGTGACCTTGGCGACGGATTGAAACAGAAAACATAAACGAAAGATAGCAGCGAGCAGTTTAACTGTAACGACCCTGGATTTTCCAACGTTTAATTAATAATATTTATTATTAATGCTTGCGTGCTAATAAATGTATTTTTATACGTTTACTTGTTATCGTACTTGACTTTACATGGCCCGACACGTCTTTGTGACACATGAACTTCTCACGAATAATATTCTGGATATTATTTACATACATGGTTAATTATTATTAATTATTTTTAATTAACTAAGGTTACTAGTTAATTACTTGGGCTTTATTGGATTAATTTGTTAATTACTTGAACTTGGGCTTTTATTAATGTTAATGGACTTGGAAGCCCACCCTACTTATCTTAATGGATTAATTAGCCCATCTTATTATGCAAGTATTAAACTTAGATGAAACTAGATTGATTAAGTGAAGGAAAGACTAGTTACTTATACACTTACACACCTTTCCCATAACAACTTACTTTATTACCATTTTGAGCCTAATACATGCAAGGAACTAGTGGACTTTTCCCTTCCTCTTTCTCCCCTTGAAACCGTCGGCTAGGGTGGGTACAAGGGAGGGTTCAAATCTTTTTTTTGATTACTTGTTCACTAGTATCATTTTACTTTCACACACTCTTCATTTCATACTTCCATTTCTCTCATTTTTCTCTCTAATTTTGTAAGTTTCAAGCTTTACTTCTCCTTTCTTTCTCTCTTCAAAAACCAAAACATAAACACTTAATCATCATCATTTACTTGTCTTTGATTATTGTTTACTTACTTGTAGTTGTTGTTGTTGTTAAGAATCAAACTTTCTAGTTTGTTCTTCATATCATCTTGTTCATACAAGAACATACAAGAACCTAAACTATCTAGTTTATGGTTCTACACTTAAAGTTTTAAAAGATTAAAGTTCATGAGTTGTAAAATCATTACTTGTATTCATGTTTGTAAACTCAAGGTTTACTTTCTTAAAGATCAAAGCATTGGCTTGAATCTTTAAAGTATGAACAACCATGAACTTGTTACTTGTTTATTTAGCTTGTTTCTTCATATTATGCACTCTATAAATTCGTGATTTTAGTCTTAATGGTCAAGTATTACAAGTTAATCTTGATCTCATACTTCTTGAAACTAAAGTTAACTTTATAAGTTCAAGAACATGGAAGTATAACTTTCTAGTTATAACTTCATATACTTATAAAAGATCTAAGTTTCTATAGCTTATAGTCTTCTAATTTTATCATAATCAAGAGCTCATAAGCTTACATACACTTTACAAGATGAAAATCTAAGTTTCATAACTTATGGTTTCATTAAAGTAAAGATTCAAGTGTTATCACTTAGGATCTAACTTAAGAACTTTAGATCTAGACTTTTGGGTCTAGGATCTTTAAAATCAAACTAAGAACTATGTTCTACAACTTAAGATCTTGATTATTTAGTTTACTTTCAAGTTTGTAGTTCAAGATTACTTTTATAACTCATGTATGTGTCGGATCTAAGATCTTGATGTAACCTTGGTTTATCAAACTACATACAACACTTAATTGAGTTGTGCAACATATCTTAGACTTACACTAGTGTTATGATGGTCAAAACTTGGTAAAGATGATGCAAACCCATTAACGAGTTGTACACTTGAAGCTATATGCATCAAGGATGAGAACCGTGATGAGCATCAAGCACCAAGAACCCACCGGAACATTTTAGCTACTGTTTTCTGGGTCTGATCAGAATACCTGGGCTACTGTAAAATTAATTTTCAGTTAGCTCTGTTTGAGTATATAATTTTTCGTTTAAGACTCGTCTTAATCCGAGTTACGGTGTAGGAACTATGGCCCTCCGAACGTCACTATGTCTTTTTAACGTTGTGCTGAAAATTCTGACCTACTTGCACTTAAACCGTCGCCACGGTCAAACAAAGATGAGTTTACTTCTGTAATTTTTACAGCAACTAAAGGACTTATATACGAAGCCATGGCCACTGGTCTCACCTTATTTCAGTAGGTATAGAGGCCGTGGTGACTGATCTAAGTCAGCCTTTGTTTTAAACTCTTCTCTAAGATGAAACTTACTTTATACTTTTTGTTTAATGATGAATGTTGATGACCCTTAAGACCTAATTTACATACTTTTAAACCTATCGGGAATGATTTACTGACTTAGTGACTTTTGAATTAGGTTGAGGACTTTCCGGACCTACATACTTGCTTACTTTTCCCGAGTCAACTTTACTACTACTTTACCACTGTGAGTTATAGCATCCCTTTTTACTTTAACTATTTTGGGAACTGAGAATACATGCGCATTTTAGGTTTTACATACTAGGCATGAGTACTTAAACTTTATATATGTGTGGGTTATACAACGGCATAAACTTTCCCCTTAGCTCGGTAACGTTTAGTCATCGGTCTTTGAACCGGTGAACGCAAATCTTAGATATGGATCCATAGGGTTTGACATCCCCACTCGGGCTAGTAGCGCTAGCATTTAACGGGTGTTTAATACTTCGTAAACATACGCACTCGCCAAGTGTACTTTCAGGGGGTTATAAATGTTAAGTTAGTTACCAAGTTCCCACGGTTAAACATATACTTTACATACTGTTTTGAAATGTTCTTTGTAGCACTGAAATCTCGTGGCCTACATTTCATTACTGTTATACTTAAACTATAGCTCACCAACCTTTGTGTTGACGTTTTTAAGCATGTTTTTCTCAGGTGCTTAAGGTTGCTTGCTTCCGCTGTTGTACTAGTCATGCCTTGTAGACACCCGCTGCGCTTGTTAGAGTTGTCACCGCATGAAACGTTTTATTTGCATTCAAACTATATTACCTTTTGAAACAATGATTTGTAACGACCATTGGTTCACGTACTATTACTAATTGCTTCTGTTCATTGAAGCATACCTTTGTTGTAAGATATTTGATGTTGGTTAAGACATCACCTTTATTCATGAATGCAAACTTCTTTTGAAACCGCATATAGTATTTGACCTTGTAATGATCATGTTGTTGATGATTCGTACACGATGGTTTTGTACGGGGCATCACATTTGGTATCAGAGCATTGGTTGTAGGGAATTAGGTTGCATTAGTGAGTCTGGACCGACCCGAGTAGGATTCACTAATAGGACTAATCTACAACTTGCTAGTTTACTTGTTTCTGCGGAACTTGCTGCACGCTGCTGTTTACTTTTACTGTTATATGTCGTATGCTACTACATGACTTCACTACTGCATGCTATTATCTGTTTTCGATTGCATGATACTTGCCGTTATTGCCTTGCTACTTACTGTTACACATGATTTAGACTGTCGTAGTTACTTTGCCTAATACGTGCTTGCTTTATGACTTACTGACATGGAAAAAGTTATTTTTCCTTGTTCAGATGTCGGATATTCCACCTGTCATCATTTTGGACAGCGACACAGACTCATCAGCCACCTCACCGACCATTGTTTCCGATTCTCAGATGCCGTCGTCGACACCCTCCAGTGACTCAGGAGCTTTGTCCTCCGGAGCTAGTAGCCATGCACCCAGCCCAGTGATTACCTCAGACGGAGCCGAGGACCCACCAGAGATTCCAGCTCCACTTGCCCCAGGACCTCCGGAGCCACAGCACCATTCCGGTGGTGCTGTGACTCCCGCAGAATTTGGGGAAGGTCCAGTCCGTAATGAACATAACCATTGGTGCCGACGCCTTCCTGATGGACGTCTCGTGCCGATCGGACCCACTAGATACTGATAGATGATGGCCGCCCGAGGAGAGCCACCCGTGCAGCCACCCCCAGCCGATTCAGAAAACCCATCACCCACTGATTCTTCATCCGATGACTCATCCTATGACGACTCTAGTGATGAGGATTCAGATGAGGACCCTGATGATGCACCTGTACAGCCACCCTCCACCCCGCCGAAGAAGCGGTACCGTTTCGATGGTACCGTCATTCCAGGGATTAATGGAGGTCGACCATTTGTTGACACTCATGGTTGGCGTCGTAGGGTTACCGCCCGTAAGCTGCTTGTGCCGTATCCTGCTGATCCCTTCATCCGTAAGCCTTATCGCTTTACAGCCTCTACTTCTGGAGCCGGACCGTCTGCACCACCAGCTCCACCAGCACCACCCGTGCCGACTGCACCGCCTGCCCCACCATCTCCCTCGGTCGAGGAACTGATGAGGGAGGTGGAGATCCTCCGTGCTTGGGTAACTGAGCTTGAGGACCAGATGTCCCGCGTAATGGACATCCTACACCCACCATCACCATAGGACATTTGTAGTATATTTCATTATGTAATCTCATTTGTAGTATTATGTTTCACTTATGTATTGTACGAACCTATGCGATTGTATGCAACTTATTATTATTAATGAATGGAACTTTGCGTTATTTAATTCTTGCACAGTGTTCTATTTACGTTACTGTATGATGATTATGTGGTATTTGTACCTGGTTGCATTACTTAATAAACATGTGACGTGTTGATTCCATGTTGGTTACCATATACTGTATTATTATTTATTGAATACTGGATTTTGACTTGAGTCAAAATTTTTGTTTAGAATACCATGGCCAACGGACGATCAACACCTACCGCAGCCCAAATCGAGAATATGATCAATGAACGAGTCACCGCAGCTTTAGCAGAAATGAACCCCCAAGCTCCACCGCCACCGGTTATCCAGCCCATTCGTAATGGGTGCACATACAAAGAGTTTCAAAGCTGCAAACCCCACAGCTTTAGTGAAACGGGGGGGCCAGTTGGTCTCACTAGGTGGTTTGAGAAATGAGAATCTGTGTTTTGAGTTAGTAACTGCTCAGAGGCGAACAAAACCAAGTTTGCTTCATGTACGCTGTCTGACGGCGCACTAACTTGGTGGAACACACTGGCACAAGCAAAGGGTATTGATGAGGCGTTTGCTACCCCATGGGAGGAATTCAAAGGGGCCCTGATTGAAGAGTATTGCCCTAGGACCAAGATCCAGAAGATGGAGATTGAGTTTATGCAGTTGAAGGTTGTGGGAAATGACCTCGATGGTTACAACCGTAGGTATCTGGAATTAGCCCTAATGTGTCCTACCATGGTTACCCCGGAGTTTAAACGTATGGAAAGGTATTTGTGGGGACTTCCTAAGTCCATTAAGGGAAATGTCACCTCGTCTAAGCCACCCAATGTCCCGGAAGCAATGCGCATGGCGCATACCTTAATGAACCAAATCATCATCGATGAACCGGAAAAGGCAAAATCCGAAGCGGGTAGTAGTGATAAGCGTAAGTGGGATAACAACAAGGGTAGAGCCTATGATCAAAACCCGGTGAAGCGACATGAGGGTTTCAAAAGAAACAACAACGGTGGGAACCCCAACCCGAACGCTGGCTCAAACCCCAACTACAAGGGTACTCTACCACAGTGCAAGAGGTGCTACAAGCACCATACCGGGTACTGTAACGTTGTTTGTGAAAAATTCAAAAAGACCGGGCATATTGGCAGGGACTGCAAGATCACCACCATGACTGGGAAGTTGAACCCCACTGGACCGAGAAAGTGTTATGAATGCAGACAAATGGGCCACTTCAGAAATGAGTGTCCCAACAAGCGAAAGGACGGCGGACCACCGCGTGGCAGAGCTTTCAATGTAAATGCAAGGGATGCTCGTGAGAACCCCGACTTGGTCACAGGTATATTCACTATCAACAATTTATTAGCTTCTGTCCTATTTGATACTTGTGCCGATAGAAGTTATGTATGTAGACACTTTTGCGATAAGATAAATTGGTCGTTAGTTCCTTTAAAGGAGAGTATGCTTGTAGAGGTAGCCAATGGAAAATTTGAGAAAGCTGACCATATTAGTCGAGGAGCCATTATCAACATAGCTGGTGTGGATTTCGTGATTGACCTGGTACCCATTAAGTTGGAAAGCTTTGATGTTATTGTCGGTATGGACTGGTTGACCAAGATAAGGGCCAACCTTATCTGTGGAGAAAAAGCTCTTCGTATACCACACGGAGACGGCGAGCCACTGATCATTTACGGAGAGAGATGTACCTCGAAGCTGAACCTCATTAGTTGCGTGAAAGCGCAAAAGATCTTGAAGAAAGGATGTCTTGCTGTGCTAGCACATGTGAAAACATTAAAAACCGAGGTGAAGAGTGTAAACGATGTTCGAATTGTGAACGAGTTTTTCGATGTCTTTCTGGAGGAATTGCCTTGATTTCCGCTACCAAGAGCAGTAGAGTTTCAGACCGACTTAGTGCCAGGAGCTGCACCTGTAGCTCGCGCACCTTATCGACTCGCACCTTCTGAAATGCAGGAGTTGCAGAGCCAATTACAAGAACTGCTAGACCGTGGATTTATCCAACCAAGTTTCTCGCCTTGGGGCGCACCTGTTTTGTTTGTAAAGAAGAAGGACGGATCCTTCCGCATGTGTATCGACTACCGTGAACTCAACAAATTGACGATCAAGAATCGGTATCCTCTTCCCCGAATTGACGATCTTTTTGATCAACTACAAGGATCAAGCGTTTACTCTAAGATCGATTTGCGATCCAGTTATCACCAGTTGAGGGTGAAAGAGAGCGATGTGATGAAGACTGCATTCAGAACTCGTTATGGTCATTATGAGTTTCTCGTGATGCCATTCGGTTTAACCAACGCACCTGACGTGTTCATGGATCTCATGAATCGTGTCTGCAAGCCATACCTGGATAAGTTCATTATCGTCTTCATAGATGATATCCTCATCTACTCCAAAAGCAAAGAAGAACATGAGCAACATCTTTGTCTAGTATTGGAACTCTTGAGACAAGAGCAACTTTACGCCAAATTCTCCAAGTGTGAATTTTGGTTGAAGGAAGTCCAATTTCTGGGTCACGTTGTGAGTGATCAAGGTATCAAGGTTGATCCCGCAAAGATCGAAGCTATCAGCAAGTGGGAAACCCCCACTACTCTAACTCATATCCGCTAATTTTTAGGTCTCGCCGGTTACTACCGAAGATTTATTGAAGGTTTCTCTCTGATTGCGCTTCCTTTGACCGCGCTGACTCACAAAGGGAAGAAGTTCATTTGGGAACCCGAACAGGAATATGCATTTCAAACCTTGAAGAAGAAGTTAACCACCACAACTATCTTATCACTTCCTGAAGGCAGTGACGATTTTGTCGTTTATTGTGATGCTTCGAAAAGTGGTTTTGGTTGTGTACTGATGCAACGCACAAAGGTTATCGCTTACGCCTCTCGACAACTGAAGATTCACGTGCGAAACTACACTACTCACGATCTCGAACTTGGAGCCGTTGTCTTTGCATTAAAGTTGTGGAGACACTATCTTTATGGAACTAAGAGCACTATTTTCACCGATCATAAAAGCCTCCAACACATCTTTAATTAGAAGCAACTGAATATGAGATAGCGTCGATGGATCGAGATGCTGAATGACTATGATTGTGAACTTCGTTATCATCCTGGCAAGGCCAATGTTGTAGCTGACGCTTTGAGCCGAAAGGAGAGGATGACACCTCTTCGTATTCGGGCACTGAACATCACCATTCATTCGAACCTCAATAGCCAGATCCGAGCAGCCCAAGATGAGGCTCTTAAGGAGGAGAATATATCTCAGGAATACTTGAACATTCTCGTTTCTCGATTTGAAATTAAAGAAACTGGACTCCGATGCTATGCCGGAAGAATTTGGGTGTTATGGAGATCTACGGAACCTTATATTAGATGAAGCCCACAAGTCGAGATATTCGATTCATCCCGGAGCGGGCAAAATGTACCACGATCTTAAGGAACAGTATTGGTGGCTGAATCTTAAGAAAGATGTTGCAACGTATGTTGGTAAGTGTTTGACTTGCTCAAAAGTTAAGGCCGAGCATCAGAGGCCCTCTGGATTACTTCAACAACTGAAAATCCTGCAATGGAAGTGGGAAAGGATAACAATGGATTTCATTACAAAGCTACCAAAGACGGTGGGCGGATACGATACCATTTGGGTTATTGTTGACCGTCTTACCAAATCTGCACACTTCCTAGCTATGAAGGAAACTGATACGATGGAGAGACTCGCTCAACTATACATAAAAGAGGTTGTATCTCGTCATGGTGTACCTTTATCGATCATCTCAGATCGCGATCCCCGTTTTGCTTCCAAATTTTGGCTTTCTTTGCAAGAAGCCTTGGGGACTCGTCTCGACTTGAGTACTGCATATCATCCACAGATTGACGGACAAAGTGAACGCACGATTCAGACTTTGGAGGAAATGTTGTGTGCATGTGTTATTGATTTCGAAAAGGCATGGGAAAGGCATTTGCCGCTAGCCGAATTCTCTTACAACAACAGTTATCACTCAAGTATTAATGACGCACCTTTTGAAGCATTGTATGGTCGCAAATGCCATTCTCCTATTTGTTGGGCCGATGTCGGCGAAAAGCAAATCACCGGACCCGAGGTAGTCCATGAAACAACGGAGAAGATTGCTCAAATTCAAGCGAGACTTAAGACTGCCCGTGATTGTCAAAAGAGTTATGCAGACCTCAAAAGTAAAGACTTTGAATTCAACGTGGGTGACCGTGTAATGTTGAAGGTTGCACCTTGGAAAGGTGTAATCCGTTTTGGAAAACGTGGAAAGTTAAACCCACGATACATTGGTCCTTTTGAAATCTTAGAACGTGTTGGACCCGTTGCTTACCGTTTGGATTTTCCAACTCAATTGAGCTCCGTTTATCCTACCTTTCATATATCAAATTTGAAGAAGTGTCTTGCTGAACCGGAACATGTTATACCTTTGGAGGAACTTACAATTGACGACAAACTTCACTTCGTGGAAGAGCCTGTCGAAATTATGGACCGTGAGGTCAAAACTTTGAAACACAACAAGATTCCGATCGTCCGAGTACGGTGGAATGCCAAACGAGGACATGAGTTTACCTGGGAGCGAGAGGATCAAATGATGCAGAAGTATCCTCACCTTTTCCCGACTCCTCCATCTACCTCAGCTTAAAATTTCGGGACGAAATTTTCTTTAACGGGTGGGTAATGTAACGACCCTGGATTTTCCAACGTTTAATTAATAATATTTATTATTAATGCTTGCGTGTTAATAAATGTATTTTTATACATTTACTTGTTATCGTACTTGACTTTACATGGCCCGACACATCTTTGTGACACATGAACTTCTCACGAATAATATTCTGGATATTATTTACATACTTGGTTAATTATTATTAATCATTTTTAATTAACTAAGGTTGCTAGTTAATTACTTGGGCTTTATTGGATTAATTTGTTAATTACTTGAACTTGGGCTTTTATTAATGTTAATGGACTTGGAAGCCCACCCTACTTATCTTAATGGATTAATTAGCCCATCTTATTATGCAAGTATTAAACTTAGATGAAACTAGATTGATTAAGTAAAGGAAAGACTAGTTACTTATACACTTACACACCTTTCCCATAACAACTTACTTTATTACCATTTTGAGCCTAATACATGCAAGGAACTAGTGGACTTTTCCCTTCCTCTTTCTCCTCTTGAAACCGTCGGCTATGGTGGGTACAAGGGAGGGTTCAAATCTTTTTTTTGATTACTTGTTCACTAGTATCATTTCACTTTCACACACTCTTCATTTCATACTTCCATTTCTCTCATTTTTCTCTCTAATTTTGTAAGTTTCAAGCTTTACTTCTCCTTTCTTTCTCTCTTCAAAAACCGAAACATAAA
Source organism: Rutidosis leptorrhynchoides (assembly GCF_046630445.1). Classification (NCBI taxonomy): domain Eukaryota; kingdom Viridiplantae; phylum Streptophyta; class Magnoliopsida; order Asterales; family Asteraceae; genus Rutidosis; species Rutidosis leptorrhynchoides. Next base: position 605,656,625 of record NC_092334.1, read on the forward strand.
CACTTAATCATCATCATTTACTTATCTTTGATTATTGTTTACTTACTTGTAGTTGTTGTTGTTGTTGTTAAGAATCAAACTTTCTAGTTTGTTCTTCATATCATCTTGTTCATACAAGAACATACAAGAACCTAAACTATGTAGTTTATGGTTCTACACTTAAAGTTTTAAAAGATTAAAGTTCATGAGTTGTAAAATCATTACTTGTATTCATGTTTGTAAACTTAAGGTTTACTTTCTTAAAGATCAAAGCCTTGGCTTGAATCTTTAAAGTATGAACAACCATGAACTTGTTACTTGTTTATTTAGCTTATTTCTTCATATTATGCACTTTATAAATTCGTGATTTTAGTCTTAATGGTCAAGTATTACAAGTTAATCTTGATCTCATACTTCTTGAAACTAAAGTTAACTTTATTAGTTCAAGAACATGGAAGTATAACTTTCTAGTTATAACTTCATATACTTATAAAAGATCTAAGTTTCTATAGCTTATGGTCTTCTAATTTTGTCATAATCAAGAGCTCATAAGCTTACATACACTTTACAAGATGAAAATCTAAGTTTCATAACTTATGATTTTATTAAAGTAAAGATTCAAGTGTTATCACTTAGGATCTAACTTAAGAACTTCAGATCTAGACTTTTGGGCCTAGGATCTTCAAGATCAAACTAAGAACTATGTTCTACAACTTAAGATCTTGATTATTTAGTTTACTTTCAAGTTTGTAGTTCAAGATTACTTTTATAACTCATGTATGTGTCGGATCTAAGATCTTGATGTAACCTTGGTTTATCAAACTACATACAACACTTAATTGAGTTGTGCTACATATCTTAGACTTAAACTAGTGTTATGATGGTCAAAACTTGGTAAAGATGATGCAAACCCATCAACGAGTTGTACACTTGAAGCTATATGCATCAAGGATGAGAACCGTGATGAGCATCAAGCACCAAGAACCCACCGGAACATTTTATCTACTGTTTTATGGGTCTGATCAGAATACCTGGGCTACTGTAAAATTGATTTTCAGTTAGATCTATTCGATTAGATTATTTTTCATTTAAGACTCGTCTTAATCCGAGTTACGGTTTAGGATCTATGGCCCTCCGAACGTCACTATGTCCTTTTAACATTGTGCTGAAAATTCTGACCTACTCGCACTTAAACCGTCGCCACGGTCAAACAAAGATGAGTTTGCTTCTAGAATTTTTACAGCAACTAAAGAACTTATATACGGAGCCATGGCCACTGGTCTCACCTTATTTCAGTAGGTATAGAGGCCATGGTGACTGATCGAAGTCAGCCTTTGTTTAAAACTCTTCTCTAAGATGAAACTTACTTTATACTTTTTGTTTAATGATGAATGATGATGACCCTTAAGACCTAATTTACATACTTTTAAACCTATCGGGAACGATTTACTGACTTAGTGACTTTTGACTTAGGTTGAGGACTTTCCGGACCTACATACTTGCTTACTTTTCCCGAGTCAACTTTACTACTACTTTACCACTGTGAGTTATAGCATCCCTTTTTACTTTAACTATTTTGGGAACTGAGAATACATGCGCATTTTAAGTTTTACATACTAGACACGAGTACTTAAACTTTATATATGTGTGGGATATACAACGGCATAAACTTTCCCCTTAGCTCGGTAACGTTTAGTCATCGGTCTTTGAACCGGTGAATGCGAATCTTAGATATGGATCCATAGGGTTTGACATCCCCACTCGGGCTAGTAGCGCTAGCATTTAACGGGTGTTTAATACTTCGTAAACATACACACTCGCCAAGTGTACTTTCAGGGGGTTATAAATGTTAAGTTATTTACCAAGTGCCCACGGTTAAACATATACTTTACATACTGTTTTGAAACGCTCTTTGTAGCACTAAAATCTCGTGGCCTATATTACATTACTGTTATACTTAAACTATAGCTCACTAACCTTTGTGTTGACATTTTTAAGCATGTTTTTCTCAGGTGCTTAAGGTTGCTTGCTTCCGCTGTTGTACTAGTCATGCCTTGTAGACACCCGTTGCGCTTGTTAGAGTTGTCACCGCATGAAATGTTTTATTTGCATTCAAACTATATTACCTTTTGAAACAATGATTTGTAACGACCATTGGGTCACGTACTATTACTAATTGCTTATGTTCATTGAAGCATACCTTTGTTGTAAGATATTTGATGTTGGTTAAGACATCACCTTTATTCATGAATGCAAACTTCTTTTGAAACCGCATATAGTATTTGACCTTGTAATGATCCTGTTGTTGATGATTCGTACACGATGGTTTTGTACGGGGCATCACATTAACCATGGTGAACGTTATTGTGGTGGTTGATCGAGCAAATGAGCAGTTGAAACAGAAAACACAAGTGGCTTGCAGGTGGTTGTTTGGCGTCGACAGGAAAGAAAAAGGAGAAAAAAAAATGTGGTGAGGGTAACCGGTGGTAGTGGCGGTTCATGATGGGGTGGGTGTTTGCTTACGTTTGCTTGTAACAGAAAAAAGTTATGATTAAGCAATAACCTTAGTCAACTAATGGGTTTGGTTTGGTGATGTTGGTTCTTGGTTTGAAGACGATGACGTGTTGGTGGTTCTTGGTTAGTCGTAGTTGTGATTGAAACAAAAGAAAACGTATAGTATGTGTTCGAATAATAGAAAACCCAAGTGGGTTTCGGTTGTGGTGATGGTTATGGTGGTTTGTGGGTGGTTTGATGACGAGTAGAAAGAAAAACAGAACTGTAGCAGCCTCATGTGGTGTTCGGTTTGATAGTGGTATCGAACAAGAAGAGAGTAACAAGAGCAGCAGTTGATGGTTGTTCATAAATAAAAGTGGGTTGGACGTGTTGGTGTTTGACAACCGGTAACAGCAAGGAAGTAACATAAATGATCGTTAATGGTTCATGGTTGTATGGTTAGTGAAAACATGATGATGATGATGATGGTTCAAGGGTTGTAGAAGGTGGCTGTGGGATGGATTTTGGGTGATTTGAACGAACAGCAAGGGTGATAGATGGTGACTCTCAAAGAAGATGCAAGTTTAGGAGATGGGTTGTGGAGAAATATATATCTAGTACATATGTATATGTATATATATATATATATATATATATATATATATATATATATATATATATATATATATATATATATATATATAAGATAAAGGTGTGATTAGTTATACATGTTTATATATTATGTATATATAAGGTGAGTGGGAAAGATATAAATAATAAATCATTGTGCATTGATAGATCATTTACCATTCACGGGTCTAATTAAATATGTGGTGATCTAGACAGGAAACGAAATAAGATATGAGTGGGTTTGTTAGTCAACAAAGTGATGGGTTAAATTGAAATCAGTAGGGAAATAATATATATATATATATATATATATATATATATATATATATATATATATATATATATATATATATATATATATATATATATATATATATATATATATATATATATATATATATATATATATATATGTGTGTGTGTGTGTGTGTGTGTTAAACAACTAAGCAAAATATATAGTAAAAGATTTGATTTTTTTTTTATATTCAAGCTTGTTACTTTTATATAAAGCTAAAGTGATTAAATAAACGTTTTTTTTTTTTTAAAAGACAGTTGTTACATGAATCTCACTAGTGACAGTTCTAGCGGGGTGGTATATCGTGGCCCGTTGTTAATCAGTGGTGGATAAAAAGTCTTCGAAAAAATTCCAAAATTTTAAATTAACTTCCTTTATTTATCTCAGTCATCATGGTATAAAATTCGGTCCTTAACTATTAAATAAAAATCGCATTAATTATTCACTCCCAACCCCAAGTAAAATATAAAAAGTTTTAAAATTCAACAAATAGTCCCTAAATGCATTTTTAATAAGTCTATAATTTGTAAAACGCATTTTCGAATCACAGTTTATTTTAAAATAATATAAGTTTGATTTTAACTTACTTATTATCGATCGAATGATAATTGAGCGTTATTGTTGCTTGCAAAATAAATTCAAACTATATATATTCATTATACATTATCTACATATATAGTTATATCTTAGATAATAGTTATTATATATTATTTTATTTTTTCAATATTAATTCTAACAATTACGTCATATAATATTTTAATTTATATATATTTTAAATATATAAGTATCTATTTACAAATAGTGGTTCGTGAATCGTCGAGAACAGTCGAAGGGTAAATGTATACATGAAACAGTTCAAAATTTTTGAGACTCAACATTACAGACTTCGCTTATCGTGTCGAAATCATTTACAGATTAAGTTAAAATTTGGTTGGAAATTTCCGGGTTGTCACATGTTTTCAGTTATGTCCCAAGGAGTTGAGAATGGCAATATTGATATGTATGCGAAGCATCGAAATTCGTATGTGGTACAGTGTTTCTTGCCGAGAGTAGTAGAAGAAGAAGCATTTTTGGTGATATAAACTCCTGATAAGGTTATTATGAGATACAATTTGGAGTCGAAAACTTATCAAAAGCTTTGCAAACTTGACTCATCTACTCCAGGTGAATCTTGGACAGTACCACGTGATCGAGGGCTTCATTCGTTTCTTTTCATTGAATCTCTTTCTCATGTCTGATTATAGGAACATTATATGTAGTTGGTGCTCGTTGTGTGTTGCTGCTAGTCTTATGTTCACTCAATCTTATATTGGAAGTTTTTATGCTGTATGTGCTCTGTGCTTAGTTACCATATTGTTGGTTAAGTCTTATTCCTGTATTAATTGATATCAAAGTTCATTGATTTTGGTATTATTTATTGTTTGTTTTGTAATTCTTTTACTAAGTAATCTTATCTTTTTTCTTTTTCTTTTTTTAAAGACAAAATTTGTATATAAAGAACTCACTCTAGTAAGAAGCTAGAGTAGACCAAAAAGATATACAAAAAATTACGAGGTTTAAGTAACCGGTCAACGCATCTAACTGAAAGCTTTCCTTTATATCTAATTCAAAAGAATGAAAGTTGCATATAGAATCAAAAATATCAGATTTCTTCATAGACTTTTGACTAAAAAAAAATAGAGCCTCCATATAAGCCAAAAGAAAGCTGCAACAATCGCATAAAGATGAAACATTGAAGCATTAGATCCATTCCATGTGTCGAACCAAGTGATTCAATCCCTCCACCTATCGAATTAATCTTATCTTATTAGTAGAAATGAGGGACTTTTAACTAATTGATATTCTCAAAATCTATTAGACCATTTGTAATAGTGAAGGCGTGATGGGGGTGTTTTTTTTTTTTTTTTTTTTTTTTTGGTATAGTGCTAATTTAGCAAGTGTGATGGCGTGTTGGAATTTGTAAAGATATGTGAAATGTGGTATTTATAATTTATTTATTTATTATTATTATTTTTTTGTAACGGCTATATAGCCGTTTGAACAACATATGTGGCAACACCCCAGTCGGCCATCCCTTCTCACGCCACCTTCTCTTCTCCATGATGCAACCATCGCGTCACCCATTTTTTAAGTCCATCATGCCCCATAGTGGCGCCATGGAGGTGTGATGGTGGCAAAAATGCTTCGATCACGCTGCATTGTGAAAGGTCTTAAGAAACTTACCTTTACCTCTAAGTCAGAGTCGCTATAACGGTTTTCAAAAGTAAAGTTCTACACATGCTCTCTATTATACTCAAGGTAATAAGATCAACAAAACAAATTACACAAGATGTTCAACGTTTTATTAAAGTAACAAATAAATAAAATCTTCAAACACATAAAACAAAAGGTTAATTAACAGAATAAATCTCGATTATAATAAAACAAAACTTGAAAGCAAATAATGAAATTTTCAAACACCCACATTTAAATGTGTTTTTTATTTGTACCTTCAGCCCAACTACATGTCTCTATGGGCCCAAACTCCCTTCAGCTAGGGTTTTAACTTTTAACCCGTTCTGTTCTGCAACCCTTTTTAATCTTTTCTTTATATATCGACCAATAATTTCAGGAATGAACCGATGAACATGATTGTATGATCAAATATGAGTTTAAGTAATTTTTCCGAATTAGCTTCTCATGATGATATATTGACACAAATATTACTCAAGTTACTGGTTCAATCAATTGTTCGATTCAAATGCGTATCTAAACATTGGTAATCTCTCGTTTCAAGTCTTAGCTTTGCTTTTTTCCATCAAAACCCTAACCCTAATCTTATCTCCCCATCAGGTTTATTTATAAGAAGGAGTAGTAATAATCGCAGTAAATGTGAGTAGGTTTTTGTTTTGTTCGATCGTGTTAAGCCTGTCAAACCTCCTTTTAAATCTTTAGATTTTATTAAGTTTTTTAAAGAGTTGAATTCAGGTGCAGGTATCATGAAGGTTATGCAATCTTGCAATGGGTTATTACTTTGTCGCAACAAGGAGACAATGAATTATTATGTTTACAATCCAACAATCAATCAATGCACCACCATTCCTAGATTTGATAGGCATGATTTCATTGATAGTAAACCTTGTGGTATGACTTTAGTATATGATCCTCTTAAATCTTCTCATTATAAACTCATACGTGTTCGCTTGTATCCGGGTAGTCATTATGGACGTATAGAGATTTACTCATCGAAAAACAGGAATTGGGTGGCTCTTGAGAGTTATATTATAATACCGTTTCTATGCAAACCAGAGTTTATGGCTGGGGTGTATTGGAACGGTGCAGTTCATTGGTCCTTTAGTCGGGATGTTTTATTTGTTGAGATCAATGAGAATCGAGGCGACACAATTCGTTTACCCCAGAATGTGACTTATAGAAAGTATTGTTTGTTGAGAAATTACGGCCTCACTAATTTAGCGTAAAGAAATAAGAACAATACACAACACAAGATTTAACGTGGAAACTCCAAAACAGGAGAAAAATCACGTGCCCCCAAAGAGAGAAATACACTATATCACAAATTGTTACAATGATATAGACGACTCTCTTAAGCCAACTACACTCTCCAAAATATTTAACTAATACAACTCTCAAACAAGGGTAAGAAAGAAAGAAATAATCAAATACTTAAAGTGTATTGATTGGTGCAAATTGGAATGAAGACTTAGCCCTCCTTTTATAACCAAGTCACCTACCTCCAACTTTCTCCTCCCACTTATGTGGGATAACATCCTTCACAAAGTAACCATATCAATTTTTCTATCAAAAATAAAACCAACAAATCTCCACCTTTTTTATAGAAAAAGATAACCATACTTCAACATTATAAGGATAACCGATATAGATGCTTCCTCGATGACAACTTCAAGATCCTCATCTTCATGCCGATGACATTATCTCCCAAGAGACAAAACTTGCATCTTTACCGAACATTGTCTAAACCGACAATCATTGTCATCATAGACAATCATAACTCTTAACAAGAATTATCATATTCTACCATTAAGAGTATAGCACTTAGAATATCACATTCCAAGCATTTCACCTCGGCACATATTGTTGAACAACCAGCTGAAACTTTATGGTGCAACTTCCCTGTTTGGCTTTCCCGAAAGTCCCATCAGCTACAACATCAGTTTCCAGCACACAACCTGCATCAACGCCAAACCAATGCCCATGTGTAATTGTGGAACCGCTAACGAACATCCCTTTCCACGGTGGCGCGGACACACCATGAGGATGATGTGACTTCAGAGGAATTCGTCACTCTCCGTAACAACGGAGACATCATTAGCGCCTTTAGAGCCATTTACCGAATTAGCTCCACCTGAACAATTAAACGTTACATGCCCAGTCTTCCCGCACCTCCAGCATACTAGATTCTTCCCAGAGTTTCTCTTTCGCCTATCTGAACACAACACTATCGTATCTCCTGATGACGAGACCCCGTTACCTTCCAGTCTTTTCTCCTCGGATAGGAGCTTGCTAGTAACGTCTTCAAACTTCAGAGTTTTCTTCCCATACATCAAAATATGTTTCATGTGTTCATAAGACGATGATAAAGATAATATCAACCTCAAAGCTTTATCTTCATCATCCGTTTTAACTCCAATAGCTTCAAGTTCCGAAACAATACCATTCAAAATGCTCAGATGATCTGAAATCTTTGAACCCCCATCCATACGCAAAGTATGAAATTGTTCTTTAAGACACAACCGATTTGAGATGCCCTTGCCCTGGTACAACTGCTCTAGTTTAACCCAAAGGTCCTTTACCGTTGATAACCCGTGCACATTTGCAAGCACGTTCTTTGCAAGACACAAACGAATCGCACTTGCTGCCCTCAAATCCATATCATCCCATTCTTCTTCATCGAACTTACTGCTAGAATCACTGCCAGGAACAAAGGTGGGTTTACCTTTCAATGCCTTATGTAACCCGGATTGAATCAACACATCCTTGACTTGAACCTGCCATACGCCAAAATTGATCATCCCATCAAATTTCTTTACATCAAACCTCATTGGACTGAACTTCGACATCGTATCCGTATCCTATAAACAACACTTTCTATGATTTTACTCACATTTCGAATAGCCAAAAGATGTAGCAGGTAGCCAGGACCCTTTAAATCGGAAATTCACAACTCGCCACTAACAAATCCAACTATTACTACGAATCAGAAAAAATATTGTCTAACCAGGTACCCTACACGATCAATTGAACTCGTTTCTGATGTGGACGATCCACTCCCATGGCAACCACAGAGCATACTCCGACTCCTATAACCGAGACTGAAATGTCCCGTTCTTATTGATTAAAAACATTCCATATTAATTGATTTCGTTGCGAGATTTTGACCTCTATATGAGACGTTTTTCAAAGACTGCATTCATTTTAAAACAAACCATAACCTTTATTTCATCAATAAAGGTTTAAAAAGCTTTACGTAGATTATCAAATAATGATAATCTAAAATATCCTGTTTACACACGACCATTACATAATGGTTTACAATACAAATATGTTACAACAAAATAAGTTTCTTGAATGCAGTTTTTACACAATATCATACAAGCATGGACTCCAAATCTCGTCCTTATTTAAGTATGCGACAGCGGAAGCTCTTAATAATCACCTGAGAATAAACATGCTTAAAACGTCAACAAAAATGTTGGTAAGTTATAGGTTTAACCTATATATATCAAATCATAATAATAGACCACAAGATTTCATATTTCAATACACATCCCATACATAGAGATAAAAATCATTCATATGGTGAACACCTAGTAACCGACATTAACAAGATGCATATATAAGAATATCCCCATCATTCCGGGACACCCTTCGGATATGATATAAATTTCGAAGTACTAAAGCATCCGGTACTTTGGATGGGGTTTGTTAGGCCCAATAGATCTATCTTTAGGATTCGCATCAATTAGGGTGTCTGTTCCCTAATTCTTAGATTACCAGACTTAATAAAAAGGGGCATATTCGATTTCGATAATTCAACCATAGAATGTAGTTTCACGTACTTGTGTCTATTTTGTAAATCATTTATAAAACCTGCATGTATTCTCATCCCAAAAATATTAGATTTTAAAAGTGGTACTATAATTCACTTTCACAGATTTTTACTTCGTCAGGAAGTAAGACTTGGCCACTGGTTGATTCACGAACCTATAACAATATATACATATATATCAAAGTATGTTCAAAATATATTTACAACACTTTTAATATATTTTGATGTTTTAAGTTTATTAAGTCAGCTGTCCTCGTTAGTAACCTACAACTAGTTGTCCACAGTTAGATGTACAGAAATAAATCGATAAATATTATCTTGAATCAATCCACGACCCAGTGTATACGTATCTCAGTATTGATCACAACTCAAACTATATGTATTTTGGAATCAACCTCAACCCTGTATAGCTAACTCCAACATTCACATATAGAGTGTCTATGGTTGTTCCGAAATATATATAGATGTGTCGAAATGATAGGTAAAAACATTGTATACGTGTCTATGGTATCTCAAGATTACATAATATACAATACAAGTTGATTAAGTTATGGTTGGAATAGATTTGTTACCAATTTTCACGTAGCTAAAATGAGAAAAATTATCCAATCTTGTTTTACCCATAACTTCTTCATTTTAAATCCGTTTTGAGTAAATCAAATTGCTATGGTTTCATATTGAACTCTATTTTATGAATCTAAACAGAAAAAGTATAGGTTTATAGTTGGAAAAATAAGTTACAAGTCGTTTTTGTAAAGGTAGTCATTTCAGTAAGAACGACGTCTAGATGACCATTTTAGAAAACATACTTCCACTTTGAGTTTAACCATAATTTTTGGATATAGTTTCATGTTCATAATAAAAATCATTTTCTCAGAATAACAACTTTTAAATCAAAGTTTATCATAGTTTTTAATTAACTAACCCAAAACAGCCCGCGGTGTTACTACGACGGCGTAAATCCGATTTTACGGTATTTTTCGTGTTTCCAGGTTTTAAATCATTAAGTTAGCATATCATATAGATATAGAACATGTGTTTAGTTGATTTTAAAAGTCAAGTTAGAAGGATTAACTTTTGTTTGCGAACAAGTTTAGAATTAACTAAACTATGTTCTAGTGATTACAAGTTTAAACCTTCGAATAAGATAGCTTTATATGTATGAATCGAATGATGTTATGAACATCATTACTACCTTAAGTTCCTTGGATAAACCTACTGGAAAAGAGAAAAATGGATCTAGCTTCAACGGATCCTTGGATGGCTCGAAGTTCTTGAAGCAGAATCATGACACGAAAACAAGTTCAAGTAAGATCATCACTTGAAATAAGATTGTTATAGTTATAGAAATTGAACCAAAGTTTGAATATGATTATTACCTTGTATTAGAATGATAACCTACTGTAAGAAACAAAGATTTCTTGAGGTTGGATGATCACCTTACAAGATTGGAAGTGAGCTAGCAAACTTGAAAGTATTCTTGATTTTATGTAACTAGAACTTGTAGAATTTATGAAGAACACTTAGAACTTGAAGATAGAACTTGAGAGAGATAAATTAGATGAAGAAAATTGAAGAATTAAAGTGTTTGTAGGTGTTTTTGGTCGTTGGTGTATGGATTAGATATAAAGGATATGTAATTTTGTTTTCATGTAAATAAGTCATGAATGATTACTCATATTTTTGTAATTTTATGAGATATTTCATGCTAGTTGCCAAATGATGGTTCCCACATGTGTTAGGTGACTCACATGGGCTGCTAAGAGCTGATCATTGGAGTGTATATACCAATAGTACATACATCTAAAAGCTGTGTATTGTACGAGTACGAATACGGGTGCATACGAGTAGAATTGTTGATGAAACTGAACGAGGATGTAATTGTAAGCATTTTTGTTAAGTAGAAGTATTTTGATAAGTGTATTGAAGTCTTTCAAAAGTGTATAAATACATATTAAAACATTACATGTATATACATTTTAACTGAGTCGTTAAGTCATCGTTAGTCGTTACATGTAAGTGTTGTTTTGAAACCTTTAGGTTAACGATCTTGTTAAATGTTGTTAAACCAATGTTTATAATATCAAATGAGATTATAAATTATTATATTATCATGATATTATCATGTATGAATATCTCTTAATATGATATATATACATTAAATGTCTTTACAACGATAATCGTTACATATATGTCTCGTTTAAAAATCATTAAGTTAGTAATCTTGTTTTTACATATGTAGTTCATTGTTAATATACTTAATGATATGTTTACTTATCATAGTATCATGTTAACTATATATATATCCATATATATGTCATCATATAGTTTTTACAAGTTTTAACGTTCGTGAATCACCGGTCAACTTGGGTGGTCAATTGTCTATATGAAACATATTTCAATTAATAAAGTCTTAACAAGTTTGATTGCTTAACATGTTGGAAACATTTAATCATGTAAATATCAATCTCAATTAATATATATAAACATGGAAAAGTTCGGGTCACTACAGTACCTACCCGTTAAATAAATTTCGTCCCGAAATTTTAAGCTGTTGAAGGTGTTGACGAATCTTCTGGAAATAGATGCGGGTATTTCTTCTTCATCTGATCTTCACACTCCCAGGTGAATTCGGGTCCTCTACGAGCATTCCATCGAACCTTGACAATTGGTATCTTGTTTTGCTTAAGTCTTTTAACCTCACGATCCATTATTTCGACGGGTTCTTCGATGAATTGAAGTTTTTCGTTGATTTGGATTTCATCTAACGGAATAGTGAGATCTTCTTTAGCAAAATATTTCTTCAAATTCGAGACGTGGAAAGTGTTATGTACAGCCGCGAGTTGTTGAGGTAACTCAAGTCGGTAAGCTACTGGTCCGACACGATCAATAATCTTGAATGGTCCAATATACCTTGGATTTAATTTCCCTCGTTTACCAAATCGAACAACGCCTTTCCAAGGTGCAACTTTAAGCATGACCATCTCTCTAATTTCAAATTCTATATCTTTTCTTTTAATGTCAGCGTAGCTCTTTTGTCGACTTTGGGCGGTTTTCAACCGTTGTTGAATTTGGATGATCTTCTCGGTAGTTTCTTGTATAATCTCCGGACCCGTAATCTGTCTATCCCCCACTTCACTCCAACAAATCGGAGACCTGCACTTTCTACCATAAAGTGCTTCAAACGGCGCCATCTCAATGCTTGAATGGTAGCTATTGTTGTAGGAAAATTCTGCTAACGGTAGATGTCGATGCCAACTGTTTCCGAAATCAATAACACATGCTCGTAGCATGTCTTCAAGCGTTTGTATCATCCTTTCACTCTGCCCATCAGTTTGTGGATGATAGGCAGTAGTCATGTCTAGACGAGTTCCTAATGCTTGCTGTAATGTCTGCCAGAATCTTGAAATAAATCTGCCATCCCTATCAGAGATAATAGAGATTGGTATTCCATGTCTGGAGACGACTTCCTTCAAATACAGTCGTGCTAACTTCTCCATCTTGTCATCTTCTCTTATTGGCAGGAAATGTGCTGATTTGGTGAGACGATCAACTATTACCCAAATAGTATCAAAACCACTTGCAGTCCTTGGCAATTTAGTGATGAAATCCATGATAATGTTTTCCCATTTCCATTCCGGGATTTCGGGTTGTTGAAGTAGACCTGATGGTTTCTGATGCTCAGATTTGACCTTAGAACACGTCAAACATTCTCCTACGTATTTAGCAACATCGGCTTTCATACCCGGCCACCAAAAATGTTTCTTGAGATCCTTGTACATCTTTCCCGTTCCAGGATGTATTGAGTATCTGGTTTTATGAGCTTCTCTAAGTACCATTTCTCTCATATCTCCAAATTTTGGTACCCAAATCCTTTCAGCCCTATACCGGGTTCCGTCTTCCCGAATATTGAGATGCTTCTCCGATCCTTTGGGTATTTCATCCTTTAAATTTCCCTCTTTTAAAACTCCTTGTTGTGCCTCCTTTATTTGAGTAGTAAGGTTATTATGAATCATTATATTCATAGATTTTACTCGAATGGGTTCTCTGTCCTTCCTGCTCAAGGCATCGGCTACCACATTTGCCTTCCCCGGGTGGTAACGAATCTCAAAGTCGTAATCATTCAATAATTCAATTCACCTACGCTGCCTCATATTCAGTTGTTTCTGATTAAATACGTGTTGAAGACTTTTGTGGTCGGTATATATAATACTTTTGACCCCATATAAGTAGTGCCTCCAAGTCTTTAATGCAAAAACAACCGCTCCTAATTCCAAATCATGCGTCGTATAATTTTGTTCGTGAATCTTCAATTGTCTAGACGCATAAGCAATCACCTTCGTTCGTTGCATTAATACACAACCGAGACCTTGCTTTGATGCGTTACAATAAATCACAAAATCATCATTCCCTTCAGGCTGCCGTAGTTAGCTTTTTCTTCAATAACTGAAACGCTTTCTCTTGTTCATCATTCCATTCAAATTTCTTCCCTTTATGCGTTAATGCAGTCAAGGGTTTTGCTATTCTGGAAAAGTCTTGGATGAACCTTCTGTAGTAACCAGCTAGTCCTAAAAACTGGCGTATGTGTTTCGGAGTTTTCAGAGTTTCCCACTTTTCAACAGTTTCTATCTTTGCCGGATCCACCTTAGTACCTTCTTTGTTCACTATGTGACCGAGGAATTGAACTTCTTCCAACCAAAATGCACACTTTGAAAACTTAGCGTACAATTCTTCCTTCCTCAATACTTCTAACACCTTTCTCAAATGTTCACCGTGTTCTTGGTCATTCTTTGAGTAAATAAGTATGTCATCAATGAAAACAATGACAAACTTGTCAAGGTATGGTCCACACACTCGGTTCATAAGGTCCATGAACACAGCTGGTGCATTAGTTAAACCAAACGGCATGACCATAAACTCGTAATGACCGTAACGTGTTCTGAAAGCAGTCTTTGGAATATCATCTTCTTTCACCCGCATTTGATGATACCCGGAACATAAGTCAATCTTTGAATAAATAGATGAGCCTTGTAGTTGATCAAATAAGTCATCGATTCTCGGTAGTAGGTAGCGGTTCTTGATGGTAAGTTTGTTCAACTCTCGGTAGTCGATACACAACCTGAATGTGCCATCTTTCTTCTTGACAAACAAAACAGGAGCTTCCCACGGTGATGTGCTTGGTCGAATGAAACCACGCTCTAAAAGTTCTTGTAATTGGCTTTGCAGTTCTTTCATCTCGCTGGGTGCGAGTCTGTAAGGAGCACGAGCTATTGGTGCAGCTCCTGGTACAAGATCTATTTGAAATTCAACGGATCGATGTGGGGGTAATCCCGGTAATTCTTTCGGAAATATATCGGGAAATTCTTTTGCAATGGGAACATCATTGATGCTCTTTTCTTCAGTTTGTACTTTCTCGACGTGTGCTAGAACAGCATAGCAACCTTTTCTTATTAGTTTTTGTGCCTTCAAATTACTAATAAGATGTAGCTTCGTGTTGCCCTTTTCTCCGTACACCATTAAGGGTTTTCCTTTTTCTCGTATAATGCGAATTGCATTTTTGTAGCAAACGATCTCTGCTTTCACTTCTTTCAACCAGTCCATACCGATTATCACATCAAAACTCCCTAACTCTACTGGTATCTAATCAATCTTAAATGTTTCGCTAACCAGTTTAATTTCTCGATTCCGACATATATTATCTGCTGAAATTAATTTACCATTTGCTAATTCGAGTAAAAATTTACTATCCAAAGGCGTCAATGGACAACTTAATTTAGCACAAAAATCTCTACTCATATAGCTTCTATCCGCACCCGAATCAAATAAAACGTAAGCAGATTTATTGTCAATAAGAAACGTACCCGTAACAAGCTCCGGGTCTTCCTGTGCCTCTGCCGCATTAATATTAAAAACTCTTCCGCGGCCTTGTCCATTCGTGTTCTCCTGGTTCGGGCAATTTCTAATAATGTGGCCCGGTTTTCCACATTTATAACAAACTACATTGGCATAACTTGCTCCGACACTACTTGCTCCGCCATTACTCGTTCCGACACCATTTGTTCCTTTCGTTCTATTAACCCCTGGTCTGTAGACCTCACACTTCGCCGCGCTATGACCATTTCTTTTACACTTGTTGCAAAATTTGGTGCAGAACCCCGAGTGATACTTTTCACACCTTTGGCATAGCTGCTTCTGATTGTTGTTGTTGTTGCGGTTATTATTGTTGTTGGGATGAGTGTTGTAGTTGCTGTTGTTGTTGTTGTTGTTGCGCCGTTTGTTGTAGTTGCGATTGATGTTGCGATTGTTGGGATAATTGTTGCGATTATTGTTGTAATTGCTGCTGTTGTTGTATTGGTGATTCTTATCACCGTTTTCCTCCCACTTTCTTTTGACTTGCTTCACATTGGCCTCTTCAGCAGTCTGTTCTTTAATTATTTCTTCAATCTGGTTCACTAGTTTGTGAGCCATTCTACATGCCTGTTGTATGGAGGTGGGCTCGTGTGAACTTATATCTTCTTGGATTCTTTCCGGTAATCCTTTCACAAACGCGTCGATCTTCTCTTCCTCATCTTCGAATGCTCCCGGACACAATAGACACAATTCTGTGAATCGTCTTTCGTACGTGGTAATATCAAATCCTTGGGTTCGTAACCCTCTAAGTTCTGTCTTGAGCTTATTGACCTCGGTTCTGGGACGGTACTTCTCATTCATCAAGTGCTTGAATGCTGACCACGGTAGTGCGTACGCATCATCTTGTCCCACTTGCTCTAGATAGGTATTCCACCATGTTAACGCAGAACCTGTGAAGGTATGCGTAGCGTACTTCACTTTGTCCTCTTCAGTACACTTACTTATGGCAAACACCGATTCGACCTTCTCGGTCCACCGTTTCAATCCGATCGGTCCTTCGGTTCCATCAAATTCCAAAGGTTTGCAGGCAGTGAATTCTTTGTAGGTGCATCCTACACGATTTCCTGTACTGCTAGATCCAAGGTTATTGTTGGTATGTAGCGCAGCCTGTACTGCGGCTATGTTTGAAACTAGAAAAGTACGGAATTCCTCTTCATTCATATTCACGGTGTGTCGAGTAGTCGGTGCCATTTCCTTCAAAATAATCAAATGGAACAAGTTAATCATACAGAATATTAAGAGTAGTTAATAGTATTTCGTAGCATAATATGAACTCATTTATAAAAGCTTTTTCTTCATATTAGCGTTTTATAAGTTTAAATTCGGGTAGTACCTACCCGTTAAGTTCATACTTAGTAGCTAATATACAATTCAACTACTACAATTCTATATGAAAAACTGATTATAATAATATTTCGCGTTCAAACTTTTACACAATATTTTACAAACTTACAATACCGCTTATTTTACATATAGCATGAAATATAGCACACAATAAATTTGATACAAGATGGTTGTGAAGATAATTCTAGCTAGTACACAAGTCGTTCAGCAAAGGCAATAAAGACACGTAATTCATACGTCCAGAAACAAGTCATGCATTCTGGTTTTACTAGAATTACTTCCCATCCTTGGTCTTGTGGAACATAACCGTTATGGCCGTTGATAAGACAGCGTGTTGTAACATCGTCAAAGGGACGAGGGTTACGTAATGTCCAACAGTCCCGTAACAATCTAAAAACCTCATTTCTTACCCCAATTACCGACTCTGTCACTTGTGGGAACGTTTTGTTTAATAGTTGTAGCCCGATGTTCTTGTTCTCACTTTGGTGAGAAGCGAACATTACTAATCCGTAAGCATAACATGCTTCTTTATGTTGCATGTTAGCCGCTTTTTCTAAATCACGAAGTCCAATATTCGGATATATTGAGTCAAAATAATTTCTTAACCCATTGCGTAAAATAGCATTTGGGTTCCCCGCAATATATGCGTCAAAGTAAACACATCGTAACTTATGGATTTCCCAATGTGATATCCCCCATCTTTCGAACGAAAGCCTTTTATAAACCAAGGCATTCTTAGAACGTTCTTTGAATGTCTTACAAACTGATCTCGCCTTAAATAGTTGTGCCGAAGAATTCTGACCGACTCTAGACAAGATTTCATCAATCATGTCTCCGGGTAGGTCTCTTAAAATATTGGGTTGTCTATCCATTTTGTGTTTTTATACTGTAAAATAGACAAGAGTTAGATTCATAAAAAAAATACTTATTAATACAAGCAATTTTTACATATATCATAAAGCATAAGCAAACTATATTACATATATTACACCACACGAATACAACTATCTTATTCCGACTCGCTTGTTTCTTCTTCTTCGGTTTTGGTTCGTTTTGCCAAGTTTCTAGGGATATATGATGTTCCCCTAATACGAGCCATCGTTTTCCACATTGGTTTAGAAAAACCTGGTGGTTTAAAGGTTCTCGGGTCATTGTTACAACTTAAGGACTTCGGGGGTTGACGATACATATATAGTTCATCGGGGTTGGAATTAGATTTCTCTATTTTTATGCCCTTTCCCTTATTATTTTCTTTTTCCTTTTTAAATTCAGTTGGGGTAATTTCTATAACATCATCGGAATTCTCGTCGGAATCCGATTCATCGGAGAATTGGTAATCCTCCCAATATTTTGCTTCCTTGGCGGAAACACCATTGACCATAATTAACCTTGGTCGGTTGGTTGAGGATTTTCTTTTACTTAACCGTTTTATTATTTCCCCCACCGGTTCCGATTCTTCTTCCGGTTCCGATTCTTCTTCCGGTTCCGACTCTTCTTCCGGTTCCTCTTCGGGAACTTGTGAATCAGTCCACGAATCATTCCAATTTACATTTGACTCTTCATTATTATTAGGTGAGTCAATGGGACTTGTTTTAGAGGTAGACATCTATCACATAATATCAAACGCGTTAAGAGATTAATATATCACATAATATTCACATGTTAAAAATATATAGTTTCCAACAAAATTTGTTAAGCAATCATTTTTCAAGTAAACACGGTCGAAGTCCAGATTCACTAATGCATCCTAACAAACTCGATAAGACACACTAATGCAAAATTCCGGTTCTCTAAGACCAACGCTCGGATACCAACTGAAATGTCCCGTTCTTATTGATTAAAAACGTTCCATATTAATTGATTTCGTTGCGAGGTTTTGACCTCTATATGAGACGTTTTTCAAAGACTGCATTCATTTTAAAACAAACCATAACCTTTATTTCATCAATAAAGGTTTAAAAAGCTTTACGTAGATTATCAAATAATTATTATCTAAAATATCCTGTTTACACACGACCATTACATAATGGTTTACAATACAAATATGTTACAACAAAATAAGTTTCTTGAATGCAGTTTTTACACAATATCATACAAGCATGGACTCCAAATCTCGTCCTTATTTAAGTATGCGACAGCGAAAGCTCTTAATAATCACCTGAGAATAAACATGCTTAAAACGTCAACAAAAATGTTGGTGAGTTATAGGTTTAACCTATATATATCAAATCATAATAATAGACCACAAGATTTCATATTTCAATACACATCCCATACATAGAGATAAAAATCATTCATATGGTGAACACCTGGTAACCGACATTAACAAGATGCATATATAAGAATATCCCCATCATTCCGGGACACCCTTCAGATATGATATAAATTTCGAAGTACTAAAGCATCCGGTACTTTGGATGGGGTTTGTTAGGCCCAATAGATCTATCTTTAGGATTCGCGTCAATTAGGGTGTCTGTTCCCTAATTCTTAGATTACCAGACTTAATAAAAAGGGGCATATTCGATTTCGATAATTCAACCATAGAATGTAGTTTCACGTACTTGTGTCTATTTTGTAAATCATTTATAAAACCTGCATGTATTCTCATCCCAAAAATATTAGATTTTAAAAGTGGGACTATAACTCACTTTCACAGATTTTTACTTCGTCGGGAAGTAAGACTTGGCCACTGGTTGATTCACGAACCTATAACAATATATACATATATATCAAAGTATGTTCAAAATATATTTACAACACTTTTAATATATTTTGATGTTTTAAGTTTATTAAGTCAGCTGTCCTCGTTAGTAACCTACAACTAGTTGTCCACAGTTAGATGTACAGAAATAAATCGGTAAATATTATCTTGAATCAATCCACGACCCAGTGTATACGTATCTCAGTATTGATCAAAACTCAAACTATATATATTTTGGAATCAACCTCAACCCTGTATAGCTAACTCCAACATTCACATATAGAGTGTCTATGGTTGTTCCGAAATATATATAGATGTGTCGACATGATAGGTCGAAACATTGTATACGTGTCTATGGTATTTCAAGATTACATAATATACAATACAAGTTGATTAAGTTATGGTTGGAATATATTTGTTACCAATTTTCACGTAACTAAAATGAGAAAAATTATCCAATCTTGTTTTACCCATAACTTCTTCATTTTAAATCCGTTTTGAGTGAATCAAATTGCTATGGTTTCATATTGAACTCTATTTTATGAATCTAAACAGAAAAAGTATAGGTTTATAGTTGGAAAAATAAGTTACAAGTCATTTTTGTAAAGGTAGTCATTTCAGTCGAAAGAACGACGTCTAGATGACCATTTTAGAAAACATACTTCCACTTTGAGTTTAACCATAATTTTTGGATATAGTTTCATGTTCATAATAAAAATCATTTTCTCAGAATAACAACTTTTAAATCAAAGTTTATCATAGTTTTTAATTAACTAACCCAAAACAGCCCGCGGTGTTACTACGACGGCGTAAATCTGATTTTACGGTGTTTTTCGTGTTTCCAGGTTTTAAATCATTAAGTTAGCATATCATATAGATATAGAACATGTGTTTAGTTGATTTTAAAAGTCAAGTTAGAAGGATTAACTTTTGTTTGCGAACAAGTTTAGAATTAACTAAACTATGTTCTAGTGATTACAAGTTTAAACCTTCGAATAAGATAGCTTTATATGTATGAATCGAATGATGTTATGAACATCATTACTACATTAAGTTCCTTGGATAAACCTACTGGAAAAGAGAAAAATGGATCTAGCTTCAACGGATCTTTGGATGGCTCGAAGTTCTTGAAGCAGAATCATGACACGAAAACAAGTTCAAGTAAGATCATCACTTGAAATAAGATTGTTATAGTTATAGAAATTGAACCAAAGTTTGAATATGATTATTACCTTGTATTAGAATGATAACCTACTGTAAGAAAAAAAGATTTCTTGAGGTTGGATGATCACCTTACAAGATTGGAAGTGAGCTAGCAAACTTGAAAGTATTCTTGATTTTATGTAACTAGAACTTGTAGAATTTATGAAGAACACTTAGAACTTGAAGATAGAACTTGAGAGAGATAAATTAGATGAAGAAAATTGAAGAATGAAAGTGTTTGTAGGTGTTTTTGGTTGTTGGTGTATGGATTAGATATAAAGGATATGTAATTTTGTTTTCATGTAAATAAGTCATGAATGATTACTCATATTTTTGTAATTTTATGAGATATTTCATGCTAGTTGCAAATGATGGTTCCCACATGTGTTAGGTGACTCACATGGGCTGCTAAGAGCTAATCATTGGAGTGTATATACCAATAGTACATACATCTAAAAGCTGTATATTGTACGAGTACGAATACGGGTGCATACGAGTAGAATTGTTGATGAAACTGAACGAGGATGTAATTGTAAGCATTTTTGTTAAGTAGAAGTATTTTGATAAGTGTATTGAAGTCTTTCAAAAGTGTATAAATACATATTAAAACACTACATGTATATACATTTTAACTGAGTCGTTAAGTCATCGTTAGTCGTTACATGTAAGTGTTGTTTTGAAACCTTTAGGTTAACGATCTTGTTAAATATTGTTAACCCAATGTTTATAATATCAAATGAGATTATAAATTATTATATTATCATGATATTATCATGTATGAATATCTCTTAATATGATATATATACATTAAATGTCTTTACAACGATAATCGTTACATATATGTCTCGTTTAAAAATCATTAAGTTAGTAGTCTTGTTTTTACATATGTAGTTCATTGTTAATTTACTTAATGATATGTTTACTTATCATAGTATCATGTTAACTATATATATATATATATATCCATATATATGTCATCATATAGTTTTTACAAGTTTTAACGTTCGTGAATCACCGGTCAACTTGGGTGGTCAATTGTCTATATGAAACATATTTCAATTAATAAAGTCTTAACAAGTTTGATTGCTTAATATGTTGGAAACATTTAATCATGTAAATATCAATCTCAATTAATATATATAAACATGGAAAAGTTCGGGTCACTACAGAGACCTCCGTCAAACCTGACGCTCTGATACCAGTTGTTGGGAAATTACGGCCTCACTAATTCAGCCCAATGATAACAGTATAGAAATAAGAACAATACATAATACAAGATTTAACGTGGAAACTCCAAAATAGGAGAAAAACCACTGGCCCCCAAAGAGAGAAATATACTATATCGCAAATTGTTACAATGATATAGACGACTCTCTTAAACCAACTACACTCTCCAAAATATTTAACTAATACAACACTCAAACAAGGGTAAGAAAGAAAGAAATAATCAAATACTTAAAGTGTATTGATTGGTGCAAATTGGAATGAAGACTTAGCCCTCCTTTTATAACCAAGTCACCTACCTCTAACTTTCTCCTCCCACCTATGTGGGATAACATCCTTCACAAAGTAACCATATCAATTTTTCTATCAAAAATAAAACCAACATTGTTATCCCCGTCTGGTCGAGTCTCGTGATTCTCTGCTTTTTATCAACGTTTTTAATGCCCAGGTTGATATTTACAAGATGAACACAGACTACTCTGGCTGGTCCAACAAGTATCATGTCGATTTTTCAGTTATTCCGGGAGCTACGGATATTGAATTACATTGTTTCTTCCCAGGATTACAAGAAAAAGATGCATTTTTGGTGATAGAAACACCTGAAAAGGCTATTATACGATACAATTTAGTGTTGAAGACTTGGCAAAAGCTTTGTGAACTTGACTCATCTTCTCCAGAAGAATCTTATACAGAACTATGTGATCGAGGGCTTCGTGCTTTTCTTTTTATTGAATCTTTATAACCTGTTTGATTATAAGAACAGTATGTATCTTAAACTTAATTGACTTTCAAATAGTTATTCTTGGATTTATTGTGACTTTGTATGCTTTTTGGGTTCAGTTACCTTTTGATTAAGTCCTTTATCTTTCTTGATATGAAAGTTGAATTGAACACATGATTGCTGTACTTAAATGTTTGAAAAGAAGAAGAGAACAATGCCCTTTATGTTAAGACATTACATGTTTGTATTCGTTTAAAGACATTACTGAGTACACGGATTATATTTGAAGTCTGAACTGACAAAATATGTTTTTTTTTTTTTTTTTTTTTTTTTTTTTTTTATTTTGCGAAAAATCGATAACTTCGTAAAACAATGTAAAACAATGCCTTTGGTCGAAAAGACGAAAGAACCCAAACAAGGCGAAACTATATAGCCGCACACCTTGCAACTCAGAAAGCAAGCAAACCACGAAAACCTGAACTATCAAAAAACGAGCCGTGCCAAAACCAAAGAAACAGCCAAACTGCACATAAAAAATACCAAACACAACAAAAGGGATACAACCTAAATACTGACTAATCAAACAAGCTAAACAATAGAAACATAATCTAAACAACACCAAGCTACCAAAGAAAGTGCGAAATTGAAAAATTTCAGAATCTAAAGTTTCTCCGCGGTGTTGGACGCTTTCTAACTTTTCATTGAGGCTTCAACAAATTGCCCTCCACTTTCTCAAACTGAACCCATTTTGCGGTGCGATTAGAATAAACAGAAACATTGTTGGCATCGGAACATGATGTAACAGTTGACATCGACTAAGTAAATGTACACGTGTTTTGGTATCTCATTATTATCCAAATTATTATTGAAATTTGAGCCCAACAACTTATTGAACCAACACCATGATACTAGTACCATCATGTACAACATCTTAAATCGTGTTACTAGTACCACCGTGTACAACGTCTTAAATCGTTTTAACGATAGCCTTAAGGTTGTAGTTAATGAAATTCTGAAATTAAATTGAAGTAAACGTTCAATGGGATTTATATAACCATCTGCTATCCCTACTCTTAAGTTGATAAAGATTGTTGAGCAAATGGCCCGAAAAGTAACAATAAGTTACATGATTTCAATAAAGGTGATATGGGTTTTGCTGATTTCCGAAAAGAATTGCGTGTTTCAGTTTAGCACAGAGAAAGACTATGATTTGAAAAATTGTGAAATTGAGAATAATATTGTCAAATTCATTAACGATCGTTAGTTAAATTACGTTAAGTACTCACATGTGCTTGAATATCATCGCCAAGCACCTATTTTTAACCCTAAATTAATTGCTTTCTTAAACCTGTTGATGTTATTATTATTATTATTATTATTATTATTATTATTTCATTATTATTAATTTTATATGTATATGTACTAGTTGAAGACCCACGAATACGCTAGATTTTTTGAGGGATGAATCTCGATTGACTTAGGTTTATAATAACTCGATTCAATTACTGTAGTAGTGTTACATGATTTATAATCAATGTAGGTTTATTGAACTTTAAAACAATACATATATAATAAAATCAAAAAGCTAACACTGTAATAAAAGGTTCGTTTTCTAGTTATAATTTTGGTCTAGTTTCCCACGAATGATTCCATGATTGTAATCGCTTAATATATTTATGAATTTCATACATAGCGAAAGTTGTTTGTTTTTTAAGTAGTATAATCTGAAGCTCCTTATAGGTAATAGCGCGTAAGTTATCTTCCTACTTGAATTTTACAAATAAATGTGATTAGAACAATCTATGATAAAACTATATTACATGTTGAATTTACTTTAAAATAGCAGTATAATATGAAGCTCCTTATAGGTAATAGCGCGTAAATTATTGCATGAATTTTACGAATAAATGTGATTAGAACAATCTATGATAAAACTATATTACATGTTTGAATTATCAAATACTTTAAAAAAGGATGTAACATCATTAATGCATAAATGAAGTATATAATAAAGTCACATTAGATACATAGTTTTCCATGGATGTTAACTTGCCAATTTGTTCAAACATTTTGTTTTTATAATTGGACATAGCATATTGATCTCCTTTGTCAACAAAAGATTTGCCGGAGAATGTGTCT
The DNA here is from genome assembly GCF_046630445.1 of Rutidosis leptorrhynchoides. NCBI lineage: Eukaryota > Viridiplantae > Streptophyta > Magnoliopsida > Asterales > Asteraceae > Rutidosis > Rutidosis leptorrhynchoides. The sequence continues at coordinate 605,681,331 of NC_092334.1, forward strand.
GATAGATCTTTTTTCAAGCTATCGACTTCATTTGTAATTTTTGCCTCTTCTTGGATTGGATAGTTAATAGATTTCAAAATTTCAATTTTCTGATGCTGCTGTTGTGACAATTCAATATTGTTCATTATTAACTGTAGAGTTGGATACATAAGATAGTATTAGAAACTTTATTACAAAATTTTTTTAAAACAAAATTAATCACTAATTAGTATACCTTAAGAGTATCAGACGGGAGGATACCACCAATCCACATAACACAAGAGTGAGCAGGTGACATCCATGTGACATTAGTTATTGACATGACACATGTTTTGGCAGCCCTTTTTTTCATGCGTAGTAGCTCGTTGTAATGTTCATTGATTTGTTTAATTATAGGTGAAATGTGATCATCAGAACTGTCAACCGACATCCGTCTGTGTAGAGTCACTATCAAATTGTCGAATTTTGAGGACCAATCCTGATGATATCTATCAAAGTTTGTAATGTCTACACTATAAAATAAATAATTAGATAACTTTATTTGTGTATATTATGTAGCTTCTTTTTAAAGTAATTGGAGGTATATAAATATACTTAATCTTGAGTCGACACAAGTGTTTCCCTGCAATTGTTTTGTATGTCAATAAAACAAACTTGTACCATATATATATTTTTTGACTGGATTAATTTACTCAAAATAAACTGTTAGCAAACATAGGTTGTCTATTTTGACAAAATACATGAATTTTTGATTGAGTTAATAAGTCAATTTGATTTTTTGTGGTTGGATAATTCCATCCAAATTATCTACATACACCTACAAATTAAAGAACCAGACAATATGTAAGTAATGTAAGTACTCCTTATTAATTCAATATATATATATATGGATGTTTTGATCTGTAGAAAAAAATAATAGCTTACCTTATTAATATCATGGTGAATAATTATTAACCTTTTTTCGATCTCTACTTTTTTTGAAAGATTCTGCCAATTTAGCTCGCTTTATTTTTAACTACAATGAAATCATATACATATGTACAACCTAAATATACAATATATAAGTAAATATAAACCGAATATTTTTTATAAATATTAAAATTACCATTTCAGCTTCATCAATTGTATGTACTCCACTATCATATGAATTATCATTTTTAGTATAAGATTCGCGAATTCCCGGAGTTTCTTTATGTATCTACGTGTAGATATACAAATAATAAGTTGTTATTTGTATGTTGTTTGCATATGACCGATCTACGAAAATGAGTTTGTTGTTGGACAAATGAGTTTGGGATATATGAGTTTGGATAAATAAATGTGTAGATTCAGTTTAGGGAAAATGTTTCATGGTGAAGTTACTGAAGATGAAGATGAATTGAGGAAGTACATGCCAAACATATGTGATTTAGTATTCTTTCATGGACCATCCGTGTAATTTTGTCCTTCATATGTAAAGTACACGTGAGTACTTAACGAAATTTGAATAACGGTCGTTAATGAAGTTGACAACGTTACCTCCAAATTGAAACACTTAAGCCTTTTCGGGCATCGGCAAAACTCATATTACCTTTATTGGCAAATCGTTAACTTATGTTACCTAATGACGCGCATAAAGTACGCTAACATTTTGCGCAAGCTTATGACTGCAGCTGCGCACCGATTGTCTCTAAGGGCCAGTAACGCGCAATATGCGGCGCAATTCAGCTGATGTCGCTGCGCATCAAGTATTACGCTATCAGGGAGATGTACAGAATAATTACAAAGACTGAATAAGACAAAGGATAGTACAAGACATGCATGACAGAATCTTCATGGTCGTACGAGTAGCAGGACGTGGCAGAACATCATGATACGGAGGGGACCACGTGAGTGCACGATTCGTGTGACAGAATAGTACTTTTATGTACCATCCTGTCGCCCCCTATTTCTTGTCGCCTATGTGACAGGAAAAGGACATCCACTCTCACCTATAAATACTCACTATGGACCTCATAAAAACACACACAAGATAGAGAGAGAAAAGCATCACTGATTTAGGTGCTCTATCTGCACAATAGTAATACACTCATTACGGTTATCAGGTAACGTTCTCCGAACATTAAATCCTAACACCGTCTATGAGCCATCGATTTCGGCAAACCGAACGATGGTAGGTCATGTTTAATCACCCTTTCTGAGATCATCTCGTATGAGGGTTATTCACGGTGCTCCAGACCGGAGAGTTAAACTCAAGGAACCCTTAAATCCCGCTTTATTATTGATCTTGCATGAACCGAACCCTTTGGACTAATTTATGCTTGATCATTATCTTTTCGGGCCATTTGTCCAAGAATCTTTATAAGATGGGAATTGATATTTCCAAACATAAAGTTGATAGATCCACTTAAATGTACCAAACTACCCCCTTAAATTATGTCTTCAACAAGTTTTTTGTTAGAATTTATTGGAGGACAATTCTGGAAACTAGCTTAAAATTGTGGTGGATCTATCAAATTCATATTTGAAAATATCACCTCCCAAACTAATTAAGATTTAATCATATTGTAAGTAATATCTAGTACTAATTGATATATAATAAATAACGTAATATCTCAACATTCCTATTCAAGTTGGATTGTGAAGTTCACGAACACTCAACTTATTCCGTAAGAACTCAAAGCGATATGTTCTAATTGTTTTTGTGAATATCGACTGGTAGTTCTTCAAAGTTTATGGCATATGGTTTAATTTCCCCATTATCAACACAAAACCAGTCCATTTCAACATATTTTTTCGTTAATGATAGACTGGATTAGTAACAATGTGTCACGCAGTTTTGTTTATCACACATTAAAGGGTTACACCTTCTTAAGTAGCACTGAAATCAATTAGTAACCAATGAAAGCATAATACTTCTTATACAGTTGTAATCAGTATCTTGGTCGTCTGACCACGCTTTGGGTGACTGGGTTTTCTCAAACTCCGCCCTCATAAACGACAATCGGTGGTTAAACGCATACACCAGAAGCTAGGTGCCATGACCTATAAACTCTCGTGAACTCCAAAATACACCTAGTATTCTATATGTCCCATCTGAAAAAGGCCATCAGGCAGGCTCTGGTTGAAGTCTCTACACAATAAGCGTCACTGTTAAATGTCCTCAAAACCTATCAAAAGGCTTAAATTTACCTTGTAGTCAAAGTCACAGTACTGGTTTTCAGGGTCTTACAATAGTTTTATGTGCCTTTTTATTTTATTGAAGTTGAAACGGGTATTAGTAGTGTCGCTAACATAAGATCAGTGTTGTAAATCTCCTTATTTCTCTCCGAGATCTCATTTTTCGAAGGACGCCGAGACGAGATGTCCATCTCCCAAGATTTCTTAGTCAACGGGGTCAAACATGGTCAAAGCCATGATTTCTCGAACTTTCTTGCTCATTTCTCGAATTTTCTCATAAATTCTCGTAATTTTTCGGATTTTCTCACTCATTTCTTCGAATTACTTGTAAAATCTCATAAAAACGTATATAAATGTACATAAATTTATTTATTTATATATATTTATATTATGAAAACTAAAAGTCAACGTAAGTCAACACCCGAGATCTCCCCGAGATTTTTCCGAGATGCGGAGATCTCCCCGAGATTTTTCCGAGATGCTTAGATCTTCCTGAGATCCGAGATCTCCAACCTTGCATAAGATAAATGGAATCTTCAAAGAATGTCTAGCTTATTTAAGGTAATGGCAGTATTAGAGCACTCGAAGTCGAGACTTTGAACTCAGTGTTTGATTTCAGTGTCTTTTAAGACACTGAAATTTAACACTTAAGGCAAAATGGGAAAAAATAATTCAGTGTCTAATTTTAATGTATAATTCATTTTTAATTGATATTGTTTAATACGGAGTATGTTTTTAACAACAAATATAAATTAATAAAATAAGCATTACATTAATTATTATATAAATACGAATACATAAACTAAAAAACACGATTACATCAATTAAAACACGATTACTTAAATTAAAACTGCGGAATTTCTCCAATCGTGTCATCACTCACGTATCCCTCATCACTACTGTTAATCCTAGATTTAAGCTTCGATTCGTGTTTAGTTTTTTTTATTCGGTTTAATGATGATGAATGTGATGATGAATGAAGAAGAGTATAAACTCAGATTTGAAACATTAAACTTTTTATTATTGAATCTGTTTATGTACAATAGTATGCCAATGGATTCAATCACAATTATATTGTTCCACGGCTTTCTTCAACAATCAACTTGATATGGATCAAGTTGATGCCACAAGGTTAACCTAGTCTCTCAATGTGACGCCCCGTACAAAACCATCGTGTACGGATCCTCAACAACAGGATCATTACAAGGTCAAACACTATATGCTGTTTGAAAACCAGTTTTGCATTCATAAAAAGATAGCGTTTACAAAAGATAACGTGACACAAAGGTCGTTACAAAGTCATTATTTGAAAATAACATAAATTACGAATGCAAAAGAAAAGTTCCATGATTGAGACATCTCTAAGTAATGCAGCGGGAATCTAACACAGCAGGTCCTTAACAGCAAATCAATAACACCAAGACAGCAAGTCTAACAGCGGAAGCAACAAACCTCTAAGCACCTGAGAAAACATGCTTAAAAACGTCAACAATAATGTTGGTGAGCTATAGTTTAAGTTGTAACAGTAATGTAAGATTGACCACGAGATTTCAATGTTTCAAAGTAGTAAGAAAAGTATATGTTTAACCGTGGGCACATGGTAACTAGACTTAACGTAAATATAAATATCACCCCCTAAAAGTACACCTGGAGAGTGCGTATGTCCTCGAAGTATTAAACACCCGTTAAATGCTAGCGCGACTAGCCCGAGTGGGGATGTCAAACCCTATGGATCCATATCTAAGATTTGCGTCTACCGGTTCAAAAACCAATAGTTAAACGTTACCGTGCTAAGGGGAAAGTTTATGCCGTTATATAACCCACACATATGTAAAGTTTAAGTACTCGTGTCAAATAAGTAAAACATAAAAAGGCGCATGTAATCTCAGTCCCAAAAATAGTAAAAGTAAAAAGGGAAGCTATAACTCACAGTGATAAAAGCGGTAAAGTCGGTAATGAAAGTATGCAAGTAGTAAGTTGGTCCGAAAGGTCGTCAACCTAAATCAAAGGTTACTAGGTCAGTATGTTGTCCTTATAAGTTCTAATAGTGCATAAAATAAGTTTAAGTGTCATCATCATCATCATTCATCATTGTAAAAGCTAAGTAAGTTTAACAAGTATAGAGATCGAAACAATAGGCTGACTTGGATCAGCTGCTACGACCTCTACGTAAATTGAAAAGATGCGTAGTCAGTAGCTATGGCTCCGTATGTGAGTCCTCTAACCGTTGACCAACTTTCAGAACCTAACTCATCTTCATTTGACCGTGACGACGGTTTAAGTGCGAGTAGGTCAGAAATTTCAGCACAACGTTACAAGGGCGTAGTGACTTTCGGAGGGCCATAAATCCTAAACCGTAACTTGGATTAAGACGAGGCTTAAACGGAAAATCATCTACTCGAACCGAACTAACTGAAAATCAAATTTACAGTAGCCCACGTTACTGATCAGATCCCGAAAAACAGTAAATAAGTGCTCCGGTGGGGTTCTTGGTGCTTGATGCTCATCACGGTTCTCATCCTTGATGCTTGTAGCTTCAAGTGTACAACTCATTGATGGGTTAGCATCACCTTGACCAAGATTCTACCATCAACAAACAATATGTTAAGACCAAGTAAGAACACAACTCATTTAAGAGTCTTAGATGGATGATGAACCAAGGTTACATCATATCCTTAGTCTTAACACAAATACAAGTCCTATTTACAAACAAAGTTACAAACTTTACTTCAATCAAACAAGTAATAACACAATCTAAATCTAATGAAGTGATGGAACCCTAAGCTAGAGAGCTTGGATCCCTTTCACACAAGTTATAAGGTCACAAAGCTAGAAAGCTTGAACCTTTAGTGTTCTTGAAGAACTTGAAGCATAAAGCTTAGATCTTTATGTTATATGAAGACCATAAACACAAGTTTTGATCTTTATAACAAAATAATGAGATCATAAGTTAGAAAACTTAGATCCAACAAAAGATATGAAGATCCAAGCTAGAAAGCTTGCATCTTGGTTGTTCTTGAAGATCTTGAAGCATAAAGCTTGAATCTTTAAGTTACATGAAGATTACAAACAAAAGTTTGAATCTTTACAACAAAATAACAAGATTAAAGCTAAAAAGATGTAGATCTATAAAGTAGGTGAAGATTCAAAGCTAGAAAGCTTGAATCTTCCATGTTCTTGAAGGATTCATGCTTGAATCTACAAGATGTAATCAAGATCAAAGCTAAAAAGCTTGATCTTTTAAAGAATGATGATGATCACGAAAAGGAAAGGAGAAGAAGAAGAAGAAAAATAAAAAACTTACAAGTTTTAGAGTGAGAAAGACTAGAAAGGAAATAAGAGAGTAAGTGTGTGTGAAATACAAATGAGAGCAAGTGTTAAATGAATGGAATAAGGGTGGTATTTATAGGAAATGAGGGTGGGGGGAGGCCATTAGGGCCGTAGGTTTTGGTAGGGGGAGGGGGGGGACAAGATTTACTTTTTGGTTAATGGTTGTCTAAAGTAGGTGCTTATGTTGGGATCCCATGTAACATTAAGGATAATACTTTACACAAATGCTAGTATGTTTCCTCTAATAAATGGGCATTTGTCTTACTTATTATTGGATCACTAGTAATTAATAAGTGGGCTAAATAAATGGGCTACTAGCTAGAGTAGGGTGGGCTTAAGTCCAACAAGGTAGAAAGTCCAACAAAACTAACTAGTAAGCATAATTAAATTACTACGCGCAATTAAGCATCCATAAACCCAAGTAATTATTATTATAAAATAATAATTAAGATATCGTAGTCATAATATTCCGATTACGACAAAAGTTAAACGTGTACGCAGTACGCAGTTTGTTCGTAACGTCAAGTGACACTAACAGCCATAAAGGTTTCCGATGATCAAGTTAAGTATACTACGTACTCTAAGGCACGTTTTAATATATAAGTGAAAGTAAACCATGTATATAAAGGTTCCAGAGTATAAAGTAGCATAGTACGCACAAATACGCAGTTTCGTGAAAACACAAAGCACAAAAGCAAGTCGAAAAAGTCGGGTCGTTACATTACCCACCTGTTAATGGAAATTTCGTCCCGAAATTTAAGCTGAGGCAGGTGTTTGAGTCGGGAAAAGGTGAGGATATTTCTGCATCATTTGATCCTCTCGTTCCCAAGTAAACTCAGGTCCTCGTTTGGCATTCCATCGAACTCGGACAATCGGAATCTTGTTGTGTTTCAAAGTTTTGACCTCACAGTCCATAACTTCGACAGGTTCTTCCACGAAGTGGAGTTTGTCATCAATTGTGAGTTCTTCCAGTGGTATGACAAGTTCTGGTGCAGCAAGACATTTCTTCAAATTCGACACGTGAAAGGTAGGATGAACAGCACTCAACTGAGTCGGAAGATCCAAACGGTAAGCAACTGGTCCGACATGCTCCAAGATTTCAAACGGACCAATGTATCGCGGGTTTAACTTTCCACGCTTTCCAAAGGGGATTACACCTTTCCAAGGTGCGACTTTCAACATCACATGGTCACCCACGTTAAATTTGAAGTCCTTATGTTTAAGATCAGCATAACTCTTTTGGCGATCACGGGCCATCTTAATTCTCGCTTGAATTTGGACAATCTTCTCGGTTGTTTCATGGACTACCTCGGGTCCGGTGTTTTGCTTTTCGCCTACTTCGGCCCAACAAATAGGAGAACGGCATCTACAGCCATACAAGGCTTCGAAAGGTGCGACTTTAATACTCGAATGATAACTGTTGTTGTAAGAGAATTCGGCTAGCGGCAAATGCCTCTCCCAAGCCTTTCCGAAGTCAATAACACAAGCACACAACATTTCCTCTAAATTCTTAATCATTCATTCGCTCTGATCGTCGGTCTGCGGGTGATATGCGGTGTTCATGTCGAGACGAGTTCCCAAGGTTTCTTGCAAAGAACGCCAGAATCTGGAAGCAAAACGGGGATCGCGATCTGAGATAATTGATAGAGGCACACCATGACGAGATACAACCTCTTTTATGTACAGTTGAGCAAGCCTCTCCATCGTATCAGTTTCCTTCATAGCTAGGAAATGAGCAGATTTGGTAAGTCGGTCAACGATAACCCAGATGGTATCATAACCGCCTACCATCTTCGGTAGCTTTGTAATAAAGTCCATCGTTATTCTTTCCCACTTCCATTGCGGGATTTTCGATTGTTGAAGTAATTCAAATGGCCTTTGATGTTCGGCCTTAACCTTCGAACAAGTCAAACACTTACCAACATAAGTTGCAACATCCTTTTTAAGATTTGGCCACCAATACTGTTCTTTAAGATCGTGGTACATCTTACCAGCTCCTGGATGAATCGAATATCTCGACTTATGGGCTTCATCCAGTATAAGGCTCTGTAGATCTCCATATTTAGGTACCCAAATTCTCCCGGCAAAGTATCGGAGTCCAGTCTCCTTGACCTCAAATTGTGAAACAAGAATGTTCAGGTGTTTTTGAGAGTATTCTCCTCCTTGAGAGCTTCCTCTTGAGCCACGCGGATCTGGTTATTGAGATTCGTCTGAATGGTGATATTTAAGGCACGGACGCGAAGCGATACTATTCTCTCCTTTCGGCTCAAGGCATCGGCTACAACATTTGCCTTGCCAGGATGGTAACGGAGTTCACAATCATAGTCGTTCAGCATCTCGATCCATCGACGTTGTCTCATATTCAGCTGCTTCTGATCAAAGATGTGCTAGAGGCTTTTGTGATCGGTGAATATGGTACTCTTTGTCCCATAAAGATAGTGTCTCCACAACTTCAAAGCGAAGACAACGGCTCCAAGTTCGAGATCATGGGTAGTGTAGTTTTGCTCGTGTATCTTCAGTTGACGAGAAGCATAAGTAATGACCTTCGTTCTTTGCATCAATACGCAACCAAAACCATTTTTCGAAGCATCGTAGTACACAACGAAGTCATCACTACCTTCAGAAAGCGACAAGATAGGTGCGGTGGTTAACTTCTGCTTCAGGGTTTGAAATGCTGATTCTTGTTCGTTCTCCTAAACGAACTTCTTCCCTTTGTGAGTCAGTGCGGTCAAAGGACGCGCAATCAACGAAAAACCTTCAATAATACTCCGGTAATAACCGGCAAGGCCTAGAAATTGGCGGATGTGAGTTGGAGTAGTGGGTGTCTCCCACTTGCTGATAGCCTCGATCTTTGCAGGATCAACTTTGATACCCTGATCACTCACAATATGACCCAGAAATTGGACTTCCTTCAACCAAAATTCACACTTGGAGAATTTGGCATAAAGTTGCTCTTGTCTCAAGAGTTCAAGCACTAGTCGGAGATGTTGCTCATGTTCTTTTTCGCTCTTGGAGTAGATGAGGATATCATCTATGAAGACGATAACGAACTTATCCAGGTATGGCTTGCATACACGATTCATGAGGTCCATGAATACAGCGGGTGCATTGGTTAAACCGAACGGCATCACGAGAAACTCATAATGACCATAGCGGGTTCTGAACGCAGTCTTCATCACATCACTCTCCTTCACCCTCAACTTCACCCTCAACTGGGTATAACCGGATCGCAAATCGATCTTAGAGTAAACGCTTGATCCTTGCAGCTGATCAAAAAGATCGTCAATTCGGGGAAGAGGATATCGGTTCTTGATCGTCAATTTGTTGAGTTCACGGTAGTCGATACACATGCGGAAGGATCCGTCCTTCTTCTTCACGAATAAAACAGGTGCGCCCCAAGGCGATGAGCTCGATTGGATAAACCCTCGGTCAAGCAATTCCTGTAGTTGACTCTGCAACTCTTGCAGTTCGAAAGGTGCTAGTTGATAAGGTGCGCGAGCTACGGGTGCAGCTCCCGGCACTAGATCGATCTGGAACTCCACGGCTCTCGGTGGCGGTAATCCAGGCAGTTCTTCCAGAAAGACATCGGGGAATTCATTCATGATTCGCACATCATTCACGCTCTTCTCTTCTGTTCCTAAAGCCTTCACGTGTGCTAAAACAGCAAGATGTCCTTTCTTCATGATCTTCTGCGCTTTCATACAACTAATGAGGTTCAGCTCCGAGTTACATCTCTCTCCGTATATAACCAGTGGCTCACCATCTCCTTGTGGTATACGAAGAGCTTTATCTCTACAGATAATGTCGGCCCTCACTTTGGTCAACCAGTCCATGCCGACAATCACGTCAAAGCTTCTCAATTTGATGGGTATCAAGTCAATTGCGAAATCCACACCAGCTATGTTGATAATAGCTCCTCGGCCAATTTGGTCGACTTTCTCAAGTTTCCCATTGGCTACCTCAACTAGCATACTCTCCTCTAAAGGCACTAACGACCAATCTACCTTAGAGCAAAAGTGTCTACAAACATAGCTCCTATCGGCACCAGTATCAAATAGGACAGAAGCTAATAGATTGTTGATAGTGAATATACCTGTAACCAAGTCGGGGTTCTCACGGGCATCCCTTGCATTTACATTGAAAGCTCTTCCACACGGGGGTCCGCCGTCCTTTCGCTTGTTGGGACACTCATTCCTGAAGTGGCCTTGTTGTCCACACTCATAACACTTTCTTGGTCCATTGGGGTTAGTTCTCACAGCTGGGATGGGAATCTTGCAGTCCTTGCCAATATGTCCGGTCCTTTTGCACTTTTCACAGACCACATTACAGTACCCGGTATGGTGCTTGTAGCACCTCTTGCACTGCGGTAGACTACCCTTGTAGTTGGGGTTCGAGCTGGTGTTCTGGTTGGGGTTCCTTCCATCGTTATGCCTCTTAGTGGGGGTTTGATCATAGACTCTCCCCTTGTTGTTGTCCCACTTACGCTTCTCACCACTGGCTCCCGATTCGGATTTTGCCTTTTCCGATTCCTTGCTGATAATTTGGTTCATAAGGGTTTGCGCCATGCGCATAGCTGCCGGGACGTTGGGTGGATTAGAAGAGGTGACATTTCCTTGAATGGACTTGGGAAGTCCCCACAAGTATCGCTCCATTCTCTTAAATTCCGGGGTAACCATCGTGGGACACATCCGCGCTAATTCCAGATACATACGGTTGTAACCATCAAGATCGTTTCCCACAACCTTCAACTCCCAGAACTCAGCCTCCATTTTCTGTATCTCTGCTCTGGGGCAGTACTCTTCGATCAGGGATCCCTTAAATTCTTCCCACGGAGTGGCATAAGCCTCGTCAATACCCTTAGCTTGAGCCAGTGTGTTCCACCAGGTTAGGGCGCCGTCCGACAGCGTACAGGAGACATACTTGGTTTTGTTCGTCTCTCAGCAGTTACTTACACGGAACACAGCTTCTAGTTTCTTAAACCATCTAGTCAATCCAACCGGCCCCTCAGTACCACTAAAGTTGTGGGGCTTGCAGCTTTGAAACTCCTTATATGTACACCCGTTATAGATGGGCGCGTTAACTGGTGGAGCTTGTGGGTTGATTTCCGGAATAGTTGCAGCTACTCTCTCCGCAATCATTTCCTCGATTTGGGCTGATGTGGGTGCTGCTCGTCCGTTTGCCATTGCCCTTTTAAACAAAAGTTTTGACTTAAGTCAAAATCCGGCATTCAATAAATAGTAATATAGTATAAGGCAACCAACACGGAACCAACGCAACACATGTTAACTAAGTAATGCACTAGATACAGATACCACAGAAACAACATACAGTAACGTAATTAGAACACCACACAAAAGTAAACAACACTAAGTTCCATTCATTAATAACAAGTTGCATACATCCGCATAGGTTCGCACAATACATGAGTAAAACATGAAACTACAAACGAGATTACATAATGAAATCTACTACAATGCCCTATAGTGACGGTGGGTAAAGGATGTCCATTACGTGGGACATCTGGTCCTCGAGCTCAGTTACCCGAGCACAGAGGATCTCCACTTCCCTCGTCAGTTCCTCGACGGAGGGAGATGGTGGGGCAGGCGGTGCAGATGGTACAGGTGGTGCAGGTGGTCCAGCACAAGAAGTAGATGCTGCATAGCGGTAAGGCTTACGTACAAATGGATCCGCAGGGTAAGGCACAACCCGCTTACGGGCGGTGACCCTAGTCCTCAGTCCACGTGCGTTAACGAATGGTCGACCTCCATTAATCCCTAGAATAACGGTACCATCAAAACGATACCGCTTCTTCGGCAGGGTGGAGGGTGGCTGCACGGGCGTCTCCTCAGGGTCCTCGAATCCTCGTCACTGGAGTCATCAGAGGATGAGTCGTCGGGTGATGAGTCGTCGAAAACAGCTGGAGGTGGCTCTGCTCGGCCGGTAGTCATAATCCGATATCTGAAAGGTGGGATCGGTATGATACGTCCATCAGGAAGGCGTAGACACCAATGTTTATGCTCATTACGGAACGGAACGTCCCCGTATTCCCCGGGAATCACAGCACCACCGGGATGGGGCTGTGGCTCCTGAGGTACTGGGATGAGTGGAGCTGGAATCTCTGGTGGATCCTCATGTCCGTCTGAGATAACCATTGGGTCGGGTACATGGCTACTGGCTCCCGAGGACGAATCGCCAGGGTCACTGGAGGGTGTCGACGATGGGATCTAAGAATCGGCAACAATGGTAGGCGAGGTGGCGGATGTGTTTGAGTCGCTCTCCAAAATGACAACGGGCGGGATATCCGACATCTGAACATGGAAAAATAACTTTTTCCGTGTCAGTAAGTCATAAAGCAAGCACGTATTAGGCACTACAGCAACCTAGGTTGTCTAAAACAGTATACAGCATGGCAATAATAACAACACTAAACAGAAATAACATGTGAAAGCAGATAGTAATCATGCAATAGCGGAAATAAGCATACAGCAAGTTCGCATGGCAGTAAGGATAAGCAATAGCATGCAGTAATATCACATAGCAGTAAAAGTAATCAGTAGCATGCAGTAAGTTTCGCAGAAACAAGTAAACTAGCAAGTTGTAGATTAGTCCTGTTAGTGAATCCTACTTGGTCCGGTCTAAACTCACTAATGCAACCTAATTCCCTACAACCAATGCTCTGATACCAAATGTGACACCCCGTACAAAACCATCGTGTACGGATCATCAACAACAGGATTATTACAAGCTCAAACACTATATGCTGTTTGAAAACCAGTTTTGCATTCATAAAAAGATAGCGTTTATAAAAGATAACGTGACACAAAGGTCGTTACAAAGTCATTATTTGAAAATAACATAAATTACGAATGCAAAAGAAAAGTTCCATGATTGAGACATCTCTAAGTAATGCAGCGGAAATCTAACACAGCAGGTCCTTAACAGCAAATCAATAACACCAAGACAACAAGTCTAACAGCGGAAGCAACAAACCTCTAAGCACCTGAGAAAACATGCTTAAAAATGTCAACAATAATGTTGGTGAGCTATAGTTTAAGTTGTAACAGTAATGTAAGATTGACCACGAGATTTCAATGTTTCAAAGTAGTAAGAAAAGTATATGTTTAACCGTGGGCACATGGTAACTAGACTTAACGTAAATATAAATATCACCCCCTAAAAGTACACCTGTCGAGTGCGTATGTCCTCGAAGTATTAAACACCCGTTAAATGCTAGCGCGACTAGCCCGAGTGGGGATGTCAAACCTTATGGATCCATATCTAAGATTCGCGTCTACCGGTTCAAAAACCAATAGTTAAACGTTACCGTGCTAAGGGGAAAGTTTATGCCGTTATATAACCCACACATATGTAAAGTTTAAGTACTCGTGTCAAATAAGTAAAACATAAAACGGCGCATGTAATCTCAGTCCCAAAAATAGTAAAAGTAAAAAGGGAAGCTATAACTCACAGTGATAAAAGCGGTAAAGTCGGTAATGAAAGTATGCAAGTAGTAAGTTGGTCCGAAAGTAGTAAGTTGGTCCGAAAGGTCGTCAACCTAAATCAAAGGTTACTAGGTCAGTATGTTGTCCTTATAAGTTCTAATAGTGCATAAAATAAGTTTAAGTGTCATCATCATCATCATTCATCATTGTAAAAGCTAAGTAAGTTTAACAAGTATAGAGATCGAAACAATAGGCTGACTTGGATCAGCTGCTACGACCTCTACGTAAATTGAAAAGATGCGTAGTCAGTGGCTATGGCTCCGTATGTGAGTCCTATAACCGCTGACCAACTTTCATAACCTAACTCGTCTTCATTTGACCGTGATGACGGTTTAAGTGCGAGTAGGTCAGAAATTTCAGCACAACGTTACAAGGGCGTAGTGACTTTCGGAGGGCCATAAATCCTAAACCGTAACTCGGATTAAGACGAGGCTTAAACGGAAAATTATCTAATCGAACCGAAATAACTGAAAATCAACTTTACAGTAGCCCAGGTTACTGATCATATCCCAAAAAACAGTAAACAAGTGCTCCGGTGGGGTTCTTGGTGCTTGATGCTCATCACGGTTCTCATCCTTGATGCTTGTAGCTTCAAGGGTACAACTCATTGATGGGTTAGCATCACCTGGACCAAGATTCTACCATCAACACACAATATGTTAAGACCAAGTAAGAACACAACTCATTTAAGAGTCTTAGATGGATGATGAACCAATGTTACATCATATCCTTAGTCTTAACACAAATACAAGTCCTATTTACAAACAAAGTTACAAACTTTACTTCAATCAAATAAGTATTAACACAATCTAAATCAAATGATGTGATGGAACCCTAAGCTAGAGAGCTTGGATCCCTTTTACACAAGTTATAAGGTCACAAAGCTAGAAAGCTTGAACCTTTAGTGTTCTTGAAGAACTTGAAGCATAAAGCTTAGATCTTTAAGTTATATGAAGACCATAAACACAAGTTTTGATCTTTATAATAAAATAATGAGATCATAAGTTAGAAAACTTAGATCCAACAAAAGATATGAAGATCCAAGCTATTAAGCTTGCATCTTGGTTGTTCTTGAAGATCTTGAAGCATAAAGCTTGAATCTTTAAGTTACATGAAGATTACAAACAAAAGTTTGAATCTTTACAAAAAAAATAACAAGATTAAAGCTAAAAAGATGTAGATCTATAAAGTAAGTGAAGATTCAAAGCTAGAATGCTTGAATCTTTCATGTTCTTGAAGGATTCATGCTTGAATCTACAAGATGTAATCAAGATCAAAGCTAAAAAGCTTGATATTTTAAAGAATGATGATGATCACGAAAAGGAAAGGAGAAGAAGAAGAAGAAGAAAAATAAAAAACTTACAAGTTTTAGAGTGAGAAAGACTAGAAAGGAAATAAGAGAGTAAGTGTGTGTGAAATACAAATGAGAGCAAGTGTTAAATGGATGGAATAAGGGTGGTATTTATAGGAAATGAGGGTGGGGGAGGTCATTAAGGCCGTAGGTTTTGGTAGGGGAGGGGGGGGACAAGATTTACTTTTTGGTCAATGGTTGTCTAAAGTAGGTGCTTATGCTGGGATCCCATGTAACATTAAGGATAATACTTGACACAAATGCTAGTATGTTCCCTCTAATAAATGGGTATTTATCTTACTTATTATTGAGTCACTAGTAATTAATAAGTGGTCTAAATAAATGGGCTACTAGCTAGAGTAGGGTGGGCTTAAGTCCAACAAGGTAGAAAGTCCAACAAGACTAACTAGTAAGCATAATTAAATTACTACGCACAATTAAGCATCCATAAACCCAAGTAATTATTATTATAAAATAATAATTAAGATTTCGTAGTCATAATATTCCGATTAAGACAAAAGTTAAACGTGTACGCAGTACGCAGTTTGTACGTAACGTCAAGTGACACTAACGGTCATAAAGGTTTCCGATGATCAAGTTAAGTATCCTACGTACTCTAAGGCACGTTTTAACATATAAATGAAAGTAAACCATGTATATAAAGGTTCCAGAGTATAAATTAGAATAGTACGCACAAATACGCAGTTTCGTGAAAACACAAAGCACAAAAGCAAGTCGAAAAAGTCGGGTCGTTACACTCAATGTGTTTGAGAGAGTAATTGGGGGAAACACACTTTGTGTGTGTGTAAATGTAAGCCAGGAAGGGAAGGCTTAAGCATTCTTAGTGTGTGACTGATGTGCGCAGAGGTGTATATGAAATAGCTTATATTTTACTAGGAAAAACTATTAAATACGATACAATTTTACACAAGATATTTATTTATTTATAGAATGGATATACCTAAACCTTGCTACAACACTTATAGGCAGTGTACCTAATCGTACAGTAGTGTAGTTTTTAGTAAGTCCGGTTCGTTCCACAGGGAATCTTTTAAACAAAGCTTAACGCTATATTAGTTTTATTTTATAAAAATACAAATATATATATAAGTAATATTATTATTATAAAGGGGGGGTTTTTACCGTTTAATGACCGGTTTGTCGATTTTAAAAACTTTAGTCGCAGTTAAAACCTAATGTAAAATATTAAATAAATAAAAGACTTAATTTAAAGCGTAAAGTAAATAACGATAATGAAATTGCGATAAATAAAATTGCGATAAAATAAAATTACGATAATTAAAGAGTGCGATAATTAAAAGTGCAATTAAATACAATGACAATAATTAAAAGTGCAATAAAATACAATAACAATAAATAAAAGTGCAATAATTAGAAGTGCAATTAAATATGAAAATAAAGGAATTATGCTTATTTAAACTTCCGTAATCATGACGTTTGACGCGTTGATTTTAGTTTTATGCCCATGGGTTAATTGTCCTTTGTCCTGGATTATTTAATATGTCCGTCTGGTTTTTGTCCATAACAGTCCATCAGTCATAAATATAAAGTGCGAGTATCCTCGTCAAATTATCCTTATACTCGAAGTTAAATATTCCAACTAATTGGGGACTTAAACTGTAACGAGGTTTTAATACTTTGTTTAATAATTACACCAGGTTATCGACTGAGTGTAACCCAAGGTTTTAATACTTTGTTATCAATTATGCCAAGTGTCCTTGTACATAATTTCACCCCTGTTTTAATAATTCTAGTGACTATTAATCCATTCCCGTGTCCGGTTAAATGAACGATTATTCGTACATATAAATTCCCCGCCCATCGTGTCCGATCGAGTGTATATGGTTATTTATAGGGACGTCCAATTGTAAATCTTTATATTAAAATTAACAAACTATCATTTAGTTAAACAAATATAAAGCCCATTAATAGCCCATAGCCTAATTTTCACAAGTATCGTTCTTTTGTCCAAACCCCAATTATGGTACAAAGCCCAATTACCCAAATTTATATATTTTTAGCCCAACATCATGATTACTTCGGATTAGATAAGCATAATAATAACTTAGCTACGAGACATTAAATTAAAAAGGTTGAACATAACTTACAATGATTAAAAATAGCGTAGCGTTACACGGACAGAATTTCGACTTACACCCTTACAACATTTGCTAACATACCTGATGTCGTGCGAGGTGTATATAAAATAGCTATTAATTTTAGCAGGAAATACTATTAAATACGATACAATTTTACACATGATATTTATTTATTTATAGAATGGATATACTTAAACCTTGCTACAACACTTATAGGCAGTGTACCTAATCGTACAGTAGTGTAGTTTTTAGTAAGTCCGGTTCGTTCCACAGGGAAATCTTTAAACAAAGCTTAACGATATATTAGTTTACTTTTATAAAAATACAAATATATATATATATATATAAGTAATATTATTATTATAAAGGGGGGTTTTTACCGTTTAATGACCGGTTTGTCGATTTTAAAACTTTAGTCGCAGTTAAAACCAAATGTAAAATAATAAATAAATACAAGACTTAATTTAAAGCGTAAAGTAAATAACGATAATGAAATTGTGAATAATAAAAGTGCGATAAAATAAACTTACGATAATTAAAAAGTACGATAATTAAAAGTGCAATTAAATACAATAACAATAAAAATGCGATAATTAGAAGTGCAATTAAATATAAAATAAAGGAACTAAAATATGAAATAAAATAATTATGCTTATTTAAACTTCCGTAATCATGATGTTTGACGTGTTGTTTTTAGTTTTATGCCCATGGGTTAATTGTCCTTTGTCCTGGATTATTTAATATGTCCGTCTGGTTTTTGTCCATAACAGTCCATCAGTCATAAATATAAAGTGCGAGTATCCTCGTCAAATTATCCTTATACCCGAAGTTAAATATTCCAACTAATTGGGGACTTAAACTATAACAAGATTTTAATACTTTGTTTAATAATTACACCAGGATGTCGACTGAGTGTAACCCAAGGTTTTAATATTTTGTTATCAATTATACCAAGTGTCCTTGTACATAATTTCACCCCTGTTTTAATTATTCTAGTGGCTATTAATCCATTCCCGTGTCCGGTTAAATGAACGATTATTCGTACATATAAATACCCCGCCCATCGTGTCCGATTGAGTGTATATGGTAATTTATAGGGACGCCCAATTGTAAATCTTTATATTAACATTAACAAACTATCATTTAGTTAAACAAATATAAAGCCCATTAATAGCCTATAGTCTAATTTCCACAAGTGTCGTTCTTTTGTCCAAACCCCAATTATGGTACAAAGCCCAATTACCCAATTTTAGTAATTAGCCCAACATCATGATTACTTCGGATTAAATAAGCATAATAATAACTTAGCTACGAGACATTAAATTAAAAAGGTTGAACATAACTTACAATGATTAAAAATAGCGTAGCGTTACACGGACAGAATTTCGACTTACACCCTTACAATATTCGCTAACATACCCTTATTATTAGGATTAAAATTAAAATTAAAATTAAAATTAAAATATAAATATAAATATATACGATATAGATAGAGAGATGGATATTAGATGATGAAAAATGATCAGAATTCGGTTGGCTTTATAGGGAATTGCAGAATTTGGGGCTCCGCGACTCGCGGCCCTTTTTGCCTTCAAACTCCGCGAGTCGCGGAGTTTGTAAATACAGCTCACACAATTTGGAGTCTTTCTTGCCGACGGTTTTTATTTATTTATATAATATATAAATAATTATAAGAATTATTTAAATATTATATTATATTTATGTGCATAGTTGACTTGTAATTTTTAGTCCGTTGCGTCGAGCGTTGAGAGTTGACTCTGGTCCTGGTTCCGGATTTTTGAACGTCCTTGTGTACAATTTAATATCTTGTACTTTGCGTTTTGAATCTTGTACTCTTGTAATTTCGAGACGTTTCTTATCAATAATTGGAACCTCTTTGATTGTATTTTGTACTTATGAGCTTTTTGGTCGTTTGCGTCTTCAATTCATCGAATCTGTCTTTTGTCTTCACCTTTTATTATTTAAACGAATATCACTTTTAAATAGAACAATTGCAACTAAAAGCTTGTCTTTCTTGAGGAATAATGCTATGAAATATATGTTCATTTTTAGCATTATCAATACCCTTATTATTAGGATTTAAAATTAAAATTAAAATTAAAATATATATATATATATATATATATATATATATATATATATATATATATATATATATATATATATATATATATATATATATATATATATATTACGTATGAATGAGGAGAAGAAAAAGATATATAAAACGTTCAGAATGCGTTAGCTTTTATAGGCATTTTTAGAATTTGGGGCTCCGCGAGTCGCTGCCCATTTGCTCTTAGAACTCCGCGAGTCGCGGAGATATTGGATCCAGCTCACACCTTTTGGATCTTTGTTTGCCGACGTTTTATTATATAAATATAATATATATATAATTTATATAATTAATTATATATTATATTATATTTATATACATAGTTAACTTGTAATTTTTAGTCCGTTGCGTCGAGCGTTGAGAGTTGACTCTGGTCCCGGTTCCGGATTTTCGAACGTCCTTGCGTACAATTTAATATCTTGTACTTTGCGTTTTGAATCTTGTACTCTTGTAATTCTGAGACGTTTCTTATCAATAATTGGAACCACTTTGATTGTACTTTGTACTTTTGAGCTTTTTGGTCGTTTGCGTCTTCAATTCGTCGAATCTGTCCGTTGTCTTCACCTTTTATTATTTAAACGAATATCACTTGTAAATAGAACAATTGCAACTAAAATCTTGTCTTTCTTGAGGAATAATGCTATGAAATATATGTTCGTTTTTAGCATTATCAGTTACTTAGTATTTATACTCATACTAAGTCACTTACAATTTAGCACATAAACATTAAGCCTAGCAAACTCATCCATCGATCAATCACTAATATATATCTATTATCATTAGGAATTTCTATTCCTAACAATCCCCCCCTTAGATATATGATGTGATTGATAATCTTCAGCTTTTGACAAATCTTTTGAGAAACTCGTCTTTGCTGGAGATAATGATAAATCTTCAACTCGAAACTTCTTTGAAGCAATCGTTTCTCTGAAGTGTCATAACCCGACCTTAACCATAAGGACGAATACAATAACATATGATTTCATCGCGAGGTATTGACCTCTATATGCTACATTTTTCAAAAACTGCATTCATTTTTACAATACAAACCATAGCTTTTATTACAAATACAAGGTTTAAACAACTTAATAATGATTATCGTTTAGCGATAATCTTAGACTTACAAACTTTACATGTGATAATAACAATACGACTTCCAACATATTTTACATTACAAATCCTCCGATATGCAGTTTTATTTTTGACACAAATATGCATACTCAAGATCTTGCTTAAATTCAACATGTTGCAGCGGAAGCTTTTAGTTATCACCTGAGAATAAACATGCTTAAAACGTCAACATAAAGTTGGTGAGATATAGGTTTAATGCCGGCAGCGTTATAAATATAGACCACAAGATTTCATATATAAACGTTTTAATAAAAATATTCTAAGTTGTTGAGCACTTGATAACCATACTTAACATTTAATCAACGTCGCATATTCCCTTTATTATGAAATCTTACTACACCGTACCAAGTGTAGTCACCGAAATGAAGTACTGTGCAACCGTTGAATACTGGTCGTCCAGTCCGGTTGGGGTTGTCAGGCCCGATAGATCTATCAACAGGATTCGCGTTTACAATACCTCATGTAAATAGTAGTTATCAAGTTACAGGGAAGTATGCCAGTGGTACAACTCAACGTAGAATATATATTTTTAATCACTTGTGTCCATAACGTAAATCGTAAAATGCATGTATTCTCATCCCGAAATATTTAGAGTTTAAAAGTGGGACTATATACTCACGTTTTGCCTTGAAGGTAATAAACACGACTTGGTCTCCGATTGATATCACAAACCTAACCATATATATAATATATCAACATATTTTCTTTTCAAGTAATCGTTACATATATATATATATATATATATATATATATATACATATATATATATATGTATATATATATATATATATATACTTTTAATACTTTTAATATTTTCTTAGTCCGTAGTTAGCAGTCCGATGTTAGTGGTCCACAATTAGTTGCTTAAATAAAATAAATAAAGACCCCATCGTATTCGTATTGATCAGAATTAATCTCGACCCATGGTACCATGTTGTCAAGTGACGTGTTGCGTACATAAAGTACCGTGTTGTCAAATGACGTGTTGCGTACAATCATGAGGTCTTATGATTAATCTTCTCGTGTTGTTTACGGGTGGTCTTGAAATATATAAAATCAAATCATAAGTAAATATATATGAAATATCATATTAATTAGAAATATATGATTAATTTAATTTTTCTCCAAATATTTTCGTAGCTAAACTAGCTTCGGATACCCGATCTTGTTTTAGTCGTAGTTTCTTCATTACAACTCCGTTTTTGTTGGTTCAACTTGCCACTTCCTTGGATCGAGTCAAATTTTAAGAATATGAACTGAAAATACCTTAGGTTGTATTCTAAATCACAAGTTATAGGTCAAACTTTGGTGAAACTTATGAAGGTGATCATTTTCCATCATAAAAACAACATTTAATGATCATTTTTCTAAAAATACTTACACTTTGAGTTAAACCATGAAATTTTTATGTGTTAACATATTCATAAGAAATATCATTTTTCCAGAACATGAACTTCCAATTCAAAGTTCAAGATAGTTTTTATTTATCCAACCCAAAACAGCCCCCGGTTGCACTCCGACGACGTAGATTCAGTTTTTAAGGTGTTCTTTGTAAAACCAAGTTATATCTTGTTAAGTTAGCATATCATTATAATATATTACAGGTCTTGAAGTATTTTAAAAGTCAAGTTAGAAGGATCTATTTAGTTTGCGAATAAGTTTGAAATCATTCAAACTATGTTCTTGTTGTTAAAATTTTACAACACAAAATAAGATAGTTATATGAATATGAATTGAATAAGATTATGAATAAGGTTATTACCTCAAGTTACTTGGACAAAGTTACTGTAAGAGATGAGAAAAATCCTAGAATCAAAAGAGTGGTGGAGTTGGATTGAAAGGTTGGAAGTAAACTTGTTTACTTGGAAGGATTTTTGAAGTGTTTTTGAATGGATTTTCTTATGATGATTAAGGGTTGTTTTTGTAGCTAGATCTTCATGGTTATTTGCTGAGATTGTGAAAAACACTTAAGGTTCCTAAGAGTGTGTTTTTGGTTAGAGAAATAGGTAGTAAAAATTGAAGATGGATGGTGTATATATGGTGGTGATGGTGTGATTTAATGGGGAACAAAAACAAAATTTTGTGTTGTAATCTTGTGTAATTAGTCAACTAACTTCCAAATTCTAATTACCTCTTATCTAGGGCAGTATTAAAGGTGATTAGGATGTTGATTTAATATGTATATACTAATAGTAAATACTTATAGAAGCTGGGTATGATACCGGTACATATACTCTAGATATACTTGTAGAAATCTTGAGAAAACAGAACGAGGTTTCAAATATAACTATCTTTTGTAAATATACTTATATTGTTTTATGTATAAAAGCCCTTTAAAAGTGATTAAATACATATCTATACAATACTTGTATAAACATTATAAGTATTTATGTCAAAGAACGTTACGTATAGTTATCGTTTTGAAAACTTAAGTTAGTAGTTTCAAAGTATACTTTTATCTTATTATTATTAGTACACAATGAGATGTTAAACCATCCTTAGATCATGTTAAATATATATAAATACATATATATACACAAACGTATAATTATCGTATGTTATATAGTTCGTGATATCATCGGTCAAATTGGACGGTCAAACGTTGTGTAAAACTCTTTTCAAAAACACAAGTCTCAACAATTTAGATTGCTTATCATGTTGGTAAGGTTTAATTTATGTAAATATTAATCTCATAAGTATAAAACGATCAGAAAAATCCGGGTCGTTACAGTACCTACCCGTTAAATAAATTTCGTCCCGAAATTTTAAAATTGTACCTATTTTGCGTTCTCGGGAAACAAATGTGGGTACTTTTGTTTCATCTGATCCTCTCGTTCCCAAGTAAACTCGAGACCCCTTCGAGCATTCCAACGAACCTTAACGATTGGTATGTTGCTCTGCTTGAGCCGTTTAACTTCACGGTCCATGATTTCGACTGGTTCTTCTATGAATTGTAGTTTCTCGTCGACTTGGATTTCTTCAAGAGGAATGGTGAGATCTTCCTTTGCAAGACATTTCTTGAGGTTTGAGACGTGAAATGAATTATGTACTCCGGCGAGTTGTTGTGGTAACTCGAGTCGATAAGCTACCGGTCCGATGCGTTCGATGATCTTGAACGGGCCTACATACCTTGGGTTCAGTTTACCCCTTTTTCCAAAACATATTACACCTTTCCAAGGTGACACCTTTAGCATAACCAAGTCACCGATCTGAAACTCTAATGGTTTCCTTCGGACATCGGCGTAGCTCTTTTGGCGACTACGGGCTGTTTTCAATCTCTCCTTGATTTGTACTATCTTCTCAGTAGTTTCGTGGATGATCTCGGGACCAGTTAATTGTCGATCTCCTACTTTGTTCCAACAGATAGGGGATCTACACTTCCTTCCATACAGTGCTTCGAAGGGTGCAGCTTTAATGCTCGCATGATAACTATTATTATACGAGAATTCTGCTAATGGTAGATATTTATCCCGTCCGTTTCCAAAATCGATCACACATGCTCTGAGCATGTCTTCAAGAGTTTGAATCGTTCTTTCACTCTGCCCATCAGTTTGCGGATGATATGCGGTGCTCATATCCAAATGAGTTCCCAGGGCTTCCTGTAGTGATTGCCAGAACTTTGATGTAAATCTACTATCACGATCGGATATAATGGAAATAGGTATTTCATACCTTGAAACAATTTCCTTTATGTACAGTCGTAATAGTTTCTCCATCCTATCCGTTTCCTTTATAGGTAAGAAATGTGCAGATTTGGTGAGACGATCAACTATTACCCAAATGGTGTCATAACCCCAGGCAGTCTTAGGTAACTTTGTGATGAAATCCATGGTAATACCATCCCATTTCCATTCTGGGATTTCTGGTTGTTGAAGTAACCCTGACGGCTGTAACATCCCGCATTTTTTTCGTTAAATTATTTTAACGCCCGTCTTTTTATTGTAATATTATCCTCAGTACCTCGATTCATAGCCTCCATTAGCTAACCTTCTTAAAATATTTTCGTTATTGGATTTTAACATCTCTCGTACTCTCGTGTAATTCAAAATAATTCGTTTGGTTAATTCACGCACCCGCACCCGAACTAGAGGGACTAAACTTGCAAAGAGGCCAAAGATTTGACTAGGTCAACTAGTCAAACCTTCAACCTCCTCCTCTCATTTTCTCTCTTTCTCTCTTTTCATACTTCCATTTTCCTCTCAAGAACTCAACCAAGATTCATCATCTAATTTCGGATTTGGAGGCTAACATCAAAACAAATTACATATTTGGAATCCTCTCTTCATCCTCTTCGACTTGATACCAATTTCATCTCATTTGGGTAACTTTCTAAAATTACTAGATTTTGTGTTCTTGATGTTTTTGAATTATAAAAGTGTTAATTAGTGTCTATGGCTCGTGTATAACATGAATATATGTTTTGTTTGTTCGATTTGTTGTTTTGAGTAACTAGTTTGAACACTTGAAAATGGGTTTGCTTAATCTTTGATTTTGGAAGATTAAATGTTGTTAAATCATTAAAGTTCATGTTTTAATTGTGTTACTAGTATCACTAGCTTCATTTTGATGTGTAGGTTGATTTGTAAAACTTCAAAAACATGATTAATGATTTTGTGATTCTTGATTAGGGTTTGATCGTTCTTGAGATGAACTTTTTGATGCTTGAATACCATGAAATGTTAATTGTTAGTGTTTAGTTGTAATGCATGTTTCATTACCTTCAAAACGGCATATCATATGTGTGAATTGGATTCCTGAAACTTAAAATGCATTTTGTGAACTTGAAACTTGAAAATGGACTTTAAATGATCACATGACGAGAAATCAGTCATTGGAAATGATGTTTTTGTTTGATGAAACATGATTAGTTATGTTCTTTGTCAAAAGAGCTTTCCAACGATATAAGGTGCGAGTTCTAAATGTTTACGGTTTGCATTTTGTGCTAAAACGAATTTTGGATCAAGACTTGAACATTTGAAACTGGCCAGGTACCAGCTCCCGTGTATTGTCGCGGCGCGACAATTGTGGGCCGCGGCGCGGCATAAGCCGTGTCCAGGCTCTGACCTCCATGTCCAAAATACGAAAAATGTTTGGCATACTACGGACCTCCGATTCACATGAAACTTGTTCTAACATGCTCATATATGATTAAAAACCTCAGAAAAATAGTTCGGGACCCGACCCGAACATGTTGACTTTTTCGTTGACTTTGACCCGACCAAGTTGACTTTTAATCAAACTTAACCAAATATTTGTGCAATCGTTCTAACATGTTTTTATACTTGTACCTTGCATGAAACATGACAATTTGATTCACATGCTATTATGATCGAGTCTTAACGAGCCATAGGACTAATTGAACATCTTTGACCTATTGTGTTTACCGTTATTGATACAACCTATTGTTTAGGTCAAGACTAGCATTGTTCTTTGCACACGTTTACTTGTTGAAGTACTTTACTACTCGTGCACTCAAGGTGAGATCATAGTCCCACTTTTACTCTTTTTGAACTTACATTTGGGATGAGAAAACATAAACATTTCTTTACTAAGTGAACACAAGTACAGGAAAACAAACATTCTACATACGAGTTTAGAACAAAATCCTCAATTCGATTATCATTAGTTACACTTGCCGGGTGTAAGCGAGAACTTATGTTGTATGGATCCATATGGGTTTGACAAACCCTCATTCAAACGGTTCGCTTCCGTTTACGAATGAAATATATTTTCGAGAAACAGTGTATGTTCTAGCACTAAGTGATGGGGTTCAATGGGAGAAATGTTAAGCATTGATAATTGGGTGCTCGTGAAACAAACTTTTGGAATGTATTACTATTATTTCATTGATGCAAATCTTGTGGTTCACTTGTACTTACTTACTTAAACCTATGATTTCACCAACGTTTTCGTTGACAGATTTCTATGTTTTTCTCAGGTCTTTGAACGCTATGTGAAACATGCTTCCGCTCATTATTTTGATACTTGCATTGGATGTCGAGTATACATGCATTTCATGGAGCGTCTTTTGACTTTCTTTAAAACTGTGTCGCATAGGTTTCACATGTAACTATAACTTTGTAACGTAACTTTTGGATGAACAATTTTTGTAAACTTTGAAACAATCTTTATTTTTGAAAGGAATGCGACATATCTTTGGTCAAACGTCACGTTAAAGACCTATGACCACGCAACGGGACCTAAGTAGTCGACGCCGTCAATTGACGATTTGTCGGGGTCGCTACAAGTGGTATCAGAGCATTGGTTGTAGGGATTTAGAGTTCATTGGTGTCAACCCCGAGTCATAGGGTACATTAGTGAATCTAGACTACAACCGGCATATAGACATGAAGTAGGAATTACTTGACTATTTGTGCATTTATACTCGAACGTTTCTACTCATAACTAACTCTCGCTTCATCTAAATCTTTCGTTGTTTAATTTGATTGACGCGCCACCTTGACTTTATAGAATAATGTCGAATGCACATATGAATCAGGGTAATATAATTGCCGGGATTATATTACGGTGACTCATATGAACATTCCGACATTACGACATAAAGAATTTAAGGCGAATCAAGGAAAATTTTTTTTTTCCTCTTCATCATTATTCCATATCACGATTAGTATTGTTAAGAATACTAATCAACGATATTCTTGTGTCATGAAGGAACAATGGCTCACCAAGGTCAACACAATACCCTTCCCGAAACTTTAGAACAAGCCCTTCAACGAATGATAGCCACCACCGTGGGTGAGGCCGTGGCCGATCACTTCTCCAACCACAACAACAATCATGGAGCCGATAATTCAAACGAGGGGTGCTCCTACAAAAACTTCATGGGGTACAAACCTCCCACTTTCGATGGAACCGGGGGACCGATTGCTCTCACCCGATGGTTCGAACAAACGGAAGCTGTTTTTAACATAAGCGGTTGTCAGGACCAAGATAAGGTCAAGTTTTCCACCCTCACTTTCACCGGTGTTGCTCTCTCATGGTGGAACACGTATGTACAATCAATGGGTATCGATGAGGCCCTTACACTCTCTTGGACCGAATTAAGAGAAAGAATGATCACCGAATACTTCCCGCGCGACGAGACTCAAAGGCTCGAACAGGGTCTACGGAATTTAAAAACGGTCGGGAATGACCTCGAAGCTTATAATCAACAGTTTACCGAACTAGTCTTAATGTGTCCAAATCTCATGACTCCCGAATCCCTAAGAGTCGAACTTTACATGGATGGCCTCCCGAAGAGCGTTCAACACGGGTTAATGTCATCCAAACCTGCCAACCTACAAGAGGCTTTAACGATGGCCCGCCAATCTATAAAAACGGTGAATGAAATTGAAGTTCCGACACCTACGGCCGAGGACCAACCGGGTAACAACAAAAGAAAATGGGAAGCCTCTCCATCGAGCAACTACAACAACAACTTCACCAAGAAGTCCTTCACCTCCAACGGCAAGAAAGGGTATGCCGGAAACCTGCCCTACTGTAACGAATGTCGCAAACATCATTTGGGTGAATGTGGCAAACTATTTTGCATCAGGTGTCAAAGAAGTGGCCATGTGGCCCATATTTGTAAAAGTACCATTACCGTCGCTCAAAAGACGCCCAATGCGCCAAGGGCGGTTGTTTGTTTCGAATGTGGCCAACCGGGTCAATATAGGAATGCGTGCCCAAAGAAGAAAGCCAACCCCAACGCCCGCCGTTAAACTTTCACCATCGACACCTAGGATGCCCGAGACGACGATGGACTAGTCACGGGTACGTTTCTTCACAACAACCCGCATATTTCATACTTATTCGATTCGGTTATCGTTAGACGTTTTATAACCAAGACTTTGACTCGTACTCCTTGCACTCCACCACTCCCCCTAGATATTGCTTAGGCCATTCAAGTGACCCACGAAAAACTATTGTGTGCCACTAAATTTATATCGGAGGATGTACGTTAAACTTATTGGGTGAATAATTTGAATTTTGACTTAACACCTATAGAGTTGAGGAGCTCAAAACCTATTCGTTAAGAAGAAATGTTTCCCTATCGTCTTGTATAGATTATTGTGAACTAAATAATTTCCGGTTAAGAACCGATATTCTTTTTCCCCGTATCAATGACCTCTTGATCAAGTACGAGGATCTCGTGTGTATACCAAATCGATCTCCATCCTTGTTATCATCAATTGAGGGTTGAGGGAGACGATGTCTCCTAAACCATTTTCTGAACTCGCTACGATAGTTGTAAATCTCTCTTAGTACCGTTCAGTTAATCTAAGACTCCGTCTGTATTCATAAACCTCCGGAGCCGCGTGTGCAAACTTATTTAGACAAATCGTTACCGTACTTATAATTGATGTTCTAAACCTATTCAATCGAAGAATAAAACGAACAATGTCTCCGACTTACGCTCGAACACTTGAGAAAAGAGCAACTCTATACCGAATTCTCCAAGTGAGAATTTTGGTTAAACGAAGTTCAATTTTTAGACCATGTTGTTAGTGGTCAAAGTATCTCAATACATCTCGCAATCGGAACCACACGTAATCGGGAAACCCTCACGACTCAGACTTGTATTCGTAAAATCTTAGATCTCGCCGGTTATCACTGAAGATTCATTTCCGACTTTTCTCGTGTTGCACGACCTTTAAACTCGTTAACTCACTGAGGGAAAAATTTAAACCTCTCCGTGTCTGAACTTTGAACATGATCTTTCACACAAACCTTACTAGCTAAATTCGTTTAGCACACTGGAACTCAAATATGGAAATATTTCTACTTGAACGCCCGAAAGACATACTCCCTCGACTCGAAATCAAGGGAACTGAAATTCGTTAATTTGCTCGATAAATTTGAATACTTAATCATGGACCCGATCAACCTTCTCATCAACACGTGCCACGTTACATAGCCCTGTTATTTCACCATTTTCCGCCTGATATTACTGGAACTTAAGATAACACCCAATCCAAGGATGCTTCACTCTTCTTTGACTTATCATACAACTACGTGTACTATCTCGTTATCCCACCAAGCCTCAACATTCGACCACTAAGTGCGCGACATGGTTACCTCAAGGTGTGAACTCATCCTATTCTAAGTTCTCATTTCACTCCTGTCTTATTGCTCGCATTTCCGTGTAAGGAAACTTTTTATAAAACTTCTCAATGGAGAGAGAAACTCTTCACATTATATTAGTATTCGCCACGATGGTGAATAGTCCTAACAACCACTTTCGGGAACCGATGGATCTTCCGCGGTGCGGACCTCTTGAGAAACGAAACCTGTTCAAACGTGTATTAAAGAAAATTCTAGCTCGGAACGGCGTACCATCTCCATTAAAATTTCAGATCGGGATACTCGTCTCACTTCTAAATTCGGGATGCCTTACAAGGAACTGTAGGGACACGTTTAAACATGAATGCCGTGTATCATCCACAATCAACGGACCAAACAAACGTACGTTTCACATCTTGGAAAGACATGTTACAAACTTGTATTGTTGCCTTTAGTTGTCTCCTCTCACACAGCAGTTACCATTCGTGTATTAACGCCGCACTTCCGAAACCCTATATGACCGCAAATGTCATACCCCTATTCGTTGGATCAAAGCATGTGGCAAGCAAACCACCGAATCCGAACTCATTCAAGAAATAACAGTTGAGATCGTCCAAGTCTGAGAAGGACTCAAGATGACCCGTAGTCGCCAAAAGGACTATACCGATATTCGACGTAAACCTCTCGAATCCCAAGTCAGTAACCGTGTAATATTGAGACCTCGCACCTTGGAAAGGTGAAATCCGTATCGGGAATCAGGGAAATTTAAACCGCGAAATATTAATCCTTTTGAAACCTTGGGGCGTATTGTAACCGCTCCTACCGTTTAGAACTTCCGACTCAATTAAATTTCCGTTTACCCTACGTTCCATGCAACAAACTTAGAGACGTGTCCTACGGAATAGGAACGTGCTACTCTCATAGATAAACTTACTATTGATGGCAAACTCCCCTTCATGGGAAACTGGTTGAAATTTTGGATCGTAAAACCAAGTCTTAATACAAACTGAAATCTCGACTGTCAAAATTTGTGGGAATGCCCAGGGATGTATCTTCACTTATTCATAGCATTGGCAACGTAAGGTCTCGAGTAAGAAGCAACGACTATTGCTTCCAACTAAATTTCGGGACGAAATTTCTTTTAAGGTGTGGGTAATGTAACATCCCGCATTTTTTCCGTTAAATTATTTTAACGCCCGTCTTTTTATTGTAATATTATCCTCAGTACCTCGATTCATAGCCTCCATTAGCTAACCTTCTTAAAATATTTTCGTTATTGGATTTTAACATCTCTCGTACTCTCGTGTAATTCAAAATAATTCGTTTGGTTAATTCACGCACCCGCACCCAAACTAGAGGGACTAAACTTGCAAAGAGGCCAAAGATTTGACTAGGTCAACTAGTCAAACCTTCAACCTCCTCCTCTCATTTTCTCTCTTTCTCTCTTTTCATACTTCCATTTTCCTCTCAAGAACTCAACCAAGATTCATCATCTAATTTCGGATTTGGAGGCTAACATCAAAACAAATTACATATTTGGAATCCTCTCTTCATCCTCTTCGACTTGATACCAATTTCATCTCATTTGGGTAACTTTCTAAAATTACTAGATTTTGTGTTCTTGATGTTTTTGAATTATAAAAGTGTTAATTAGTGTCTATGGCTCGTGTATAACATGAATATATGTTTTGTTTGTTCGATTTGTTGTTTTGAGTAACTAGTTTGAACACTTGAAAATGGGTTTGCTTAATCTTTGATTTTGGAAGATTAAATATTGTTAAATCGTTAAAGTTCATGTTTTAATTGTGTTACTAGTATCACTAGCTTCATTTTGATGTGTAGGTTGATTTGTAAAACTTCAAAAACATGATTAATGATTTTGTGATTCTTGATTAGGGTTTGATCGTTCTTGAGATGAACTTTTTGATGCTTGAATACCATGAAATGTTAATTGTTAGTGTTTAGTTGTAATGCATGTTTCATTACCTTCAAAACGGCATATCATATGTGTGAATTGGATTCCTGAAACTTAAAATGCATTTTGTGAACTTGAAACTTGAAAATGGACTTTAAATGATCACATGACGAGAAATCGGTCATTGGAAATGATGTTTTTGTTTGATGAAACATGTTTAGTTATGTTCTTTGTCAAAAGAGCTTTCCAACGATATAAGGTGCGAGTTCTAAATGTTTACGGTTTGCATTTTGTGCTAAAACGAATTTTGGATCAAGACTTGAACATTTGAAACTGGCCAGGTACCAGCTCCCGTGTATTGTCGCGGCGCGACAATTGTGGGCCGCGGCGCGGCATAAGCCGTGTCCAGGCTCTGACCTCCATGTCCAAAATACGAAAAATGTTTGGCATACTACGGACCTCCGATTCACATGAAACTTGTTCTAACATGCTCATATATGATTAAAAACCTCAGAAAAATAGTTCGGGACCCGACCCGAACATGTTGACTTTTTCGTTGACTTTGACCCGACCAAGTTGACTTTTAATCAAACTTAACCAAATATTTGTGCAATCGTTCTAACATGTTTTTATACTTGTACCTTGCATGAAACATGACAATTTGATTCACATGCTATTATGATCGAGTCTTAACGAGCCATAGGACTAATTGAACATCTTTGACCTATCGTGTTTACCGTTATTGATACAACCTATTGTTTAGGTCAAGACTAGCATTGTTCTTTGCACACGTTTACTTGTTGAAGTACTTTACTACTCGTGCACTCAAGGTGAGATCATAGTCCCACTTTTACTCTTTTTGAACTTACATTTGGGATGAGAAAACATAAACATTTCTTTACTAAGTGAACACAAGTACAGGAAAACAAACATTCTACATACGAGTTTAGAACAAAATCCTCAATTCGATTATCATTAGTTACACTTGCCGGGTGTAAGCGAGAACTTATGTTGTATGGATCCATATGGGTTTGACAAACCCTCATTCAAACGGTTCGCTACCGTTTACGAATGAAATATATTTTCGAGAAACAGTGTATGTTCTAGCACTAAGTGATGGGGTTCAATGGGAGAAATGTTAAGCATTGATAATTGGGTGCTCGTGAAACAAACTTTTGGAATGTATTACTATTATTTCATTGATGCAAATCTTGTGGTTCACTTGTACTTACTTACTTAAACCTATGATTTCACCAACGTTTTCGTTGACAGATTTCTATGATTTTCTCAGGTCTTTGAACGCTATGTGAAACATGCTTCCGCTCATTATTTTGATACTTGCATTGGATGTCGAGTATACATGCATTTCATGGAGCGTCTTTTGACTTTCTTTAAAACTGTGTCGCATAGGTTTCACATGTAACTATAACTTTGTAACGTAACTTTTGGATGAACAATTTTTGTAAACTTTGAAACAATCTTTATTTTTGAAAGGAATGCGACATATCTTTGGTCAAACGTCACGTTAAAGACCTATGACCACGCAACGGGACCTAAGTAGTCGACGCCGTCAATTGACGATTTGTCGGGGTCGCTACAATGGCTTCTGATGTTCTGTTTTAACTTTGGAACAAGTTAAACATTCCCCAACATATGTTGCAACGTCTGTCTTTAAATTAGGCCACCAATAATGCGTCTTAAGATCTTGATACATCTTTCCAACTCCAGGATGTCGAGTATCTTGTCTTATGTGCCTCGTTCAATATCAACTTCCTTAATCCACCCAACTTTGGTACCCAAATACGGTTTGCAAAATATCGAATTCCGTCTTCCCGTATAACAAGTTGCTTCTCATACTTCTTCATTATTTCATTTCCTATGTTTTCTTTAGTAAGAGCTTCTCGTTGAGCCTCTTTGATTTGTGAGTTGAGATTCATGCGAATTTTTATGTTCATCGCTCGTACTCGAATTGGTTCCCGTTCCTTTCTGCTTAGAGCGTTAACCACTACATTTGCTTTTCCAGGATGATAGCGAATCTCACAATAATAGTCGTTTATCAGCTCGACCCACCTACGTTGCCTCATGTTCAGCTGTTTCTGATTGAAAATATGTTGAAGGCTTTTATGATCGGTAAACATAGTGCATTTAACCCCATATAAGTAGTGTCTCCATATCTTCAATGCAAACACTACTGCTCCCAGTTCTAGATCATGCGTCGTATAATTCCGCTCATGAATCTTCAATTGTCGGGATGCATATGCTATAACTTTCTTCCGTTGCATAAGGACGCAACCAAAACCTTGTCACGAAGCGTCACAATATATCTCAAAATCATCGTTCCCTTCAGGTAACGATAAAATAGGCGCTGTAGTCAACTTCTTCTTTAGTAATTGAAATGCACTTTCCTGCTTAGAAGTCCATTCGTACTTCTTCCCTTTTTGCGTTAACGCTGTTAATGCTTTAGCTATTCGGGAAAAATCTTGAATAAACCTTCTATAATAACCAGCTAAACCCAAAAATTGGCGTATCTGCGTTGGTGTCTTAGGAGTCTCCCATTTTTCAATGGCCTCAATTTTAGCTGGATCAACCTGAATTCCTTTGCTACTAACAACGTAGCCAAGAAATTGCACTTCTTTCAACCAAAATGCACACTTAGAAAATTTGGCGTATAACTGTTCTTTTCTTAACAATTCTAATACCAACCTTAAATGCTGCTCATGCTCTTGTTCACTCTTGGAATAGATAAGAATATCGTCAATGAAAATGATAACAAACTTATCTAAATACGGACTACACACTCGATTCATGAGGTCCATGAATACAGCTGGCGCATTAGTCAACCCAAACGGCATAACCAAAAATTCGTAATGACCATAACGTGTCTGAAAAGCAGTTTTCGGAATATCTTCTTCTTTGACACGTAATTGATGATAGCCCGATCTTAAGTCGATTTTCGAGTACACACATGATCCTTGCAGTTGATCAAATAAGTCGTCAATTCTCGGTAGTGGATACCGATTCTTGATAGTTAACTTATTTAATTCACGATAATCTATACACATCCTAAAAGATACATCTTTCTTCTTGACGAATAAAATCGGAGCTCCCCACGGTGAAGTACTTGGTCGTATGAATCCACGGTCCAGTAATTCTTTTAACTGACTCTGAAGTTCTTTTAACTCAGACGGTGCAAGTCTATATGGAGCACGAGCCACTGGTGCAGCTCCTGGTGCTAGATCTATTTGAAATTCTACAGATCTAAATGGAGGTAATCCCGGCAACTCTTCCGGAAAGACTTCGGGAAAATCTCTTGCCACAGGCACGCCATTGATGCTCTTCACTTTTTCCTTCATTTTGACTTTATTAACATGTGCTAAGATAGCATAACACCCTTTCTTCAAGAACTTTTGAGCTTTCAAACAACTAATGAGTTTTAGCTTTGAGTTACCCTTTCTCTCCATAAATCATTACTGGCGTTTTATCCTTACGAGGAATGCGAATTGCCTTCTTGGCACACACAACTTCAGCTCCTATTTTGGACATCCAGTCCATGCCGACTATTACATCAAAACTTCCTAATTCTACGGGTATCAAATCAATCTTAAATGTTTCTCAGGCTAAATTTATTTTACAATTACGACAAATTTTATTGGCTTTAATTAGTTTACCATTAGCTAACTCAATCATGTACTTAGCATCTAGAGGTAATGATGAACAATTCAATTTAGCGTAAAAGTCTCTACACACGTAACTTCTATCGGCACCAGTATCAAATATAATAGATGCAGATAAGTTATTAATGGTAAACGTATCCGTAACAAGCTCCGGGTCTTCACACGCCTCTCTAGCATTAATAACAAATGCTCTTCCACGTGCAGATCCATTATTCTTCTCTGGATTCGGACACTGGCTCTTATAATGACCCTGTTTCCCACACCCATAACAGGTAACAGTGGCCAAGGCAGTTCTATTTGCATTAGTGGCAGGAGTCTTGGTGCCATTTGTATTTGTAACAGGAATCCGACAATCTTCAGCAAGATGACCCCTTCGATTACAATTTTCGCACACCACATTACAATAACCAGAGTGATGTTTGTGGCATCTGTTACATAAAGGATTTCGTTCTTTGTAACCTGAGTTCGAACCGCTACCCGCACCTTGCGTGGTTTCTTGTTTCTTGTTGGATTGTTGATGATTACCTTCCCACTTTCTTTTATTTCCCGATGTCTTGACATCGGTGTTCTTATCCAGAATAATCTGGTCCATCAACTCGTTCTCCATGGTGATGGCTTCGTGAATAGTCTTGGGTTTCGATACTGTAACATTTGCTTTGACATTTTTAGGCAAACCATCTTTGTACAGTTCTATCTTCCGTTCTTCGGTTGGTACCAATTCAGGACATAGCAAAGCTAATTCCACGAATCGCTGATTGTAGTTGGTGAGTTCAGTACCAACAACTTTCAGGCTTCGTAATTCAGCTTCCAACTTCCTAACCTCATTCCTTGGACAATACTCGTTGATTAGCATTGTTTTGAATTCTTCCCAGGGAGTATCATAAGCTACATCTCCTCCTACGGCCTTCACATAGTTTTTCCACCATGTGAGTGCACTATCTTGTAAGGTGCACGATGCATACTTGGTCATGTACTTCTCAATACAACCACTGATTTTAAACACAGACTCAATCTTTTCGATCCACCGGGTTAAACCGACTGGTCCTTCTGTTCCACTGAATGATAAGGGCTTGCAACCTTGAAAAGTTTTGTAAGTACATCCCACACGAGGATTTGGGTTAACTGCAGCACCTCTCGCAGCCTCGACCCATAACATTCTGTCATCCACTCGCTGATTGATGAGTTCCTTGATTTCTTGTTTCGTCATTCGGTTCAATCGCTCCATAATCTTCAATAAGAATGAAAAAAATAATTATTCACATGGAATATTATAGATGTAGTATGTATTTACAGTACATCGTAGCTTATTAATAATATGAACCAGTTATTATTATAAAAGCCTTTTCTTCTTATTAGCATTTTATAATTATATCTAGGGTAGTACCTACCCGTTAAAGTTCATACTTAATAGCTTAGTACAGAAATCAATTACTATCACCCAAATAATACTCAACCATGGAAAATTATTGCATTTCACACTTCACTATTTTACATATGCTTATCTTACATCAAACATTAAGCAAACCACACTAGTAATATTATACAAAATGTTATATGATCCCATGGTTTAAAACAATAGCGCATCATTTAACCCAAAACGTTTGTGTTCAAAGAAATCGCTTATAGGTTATCTTGACTGTCTCCCTGCGTTTTGGCGGAGGGGCTGAAGAACTCGATGCCGGGATAGAACTAATAGGAATAGCGGGAATAGGGGTGGAAGTGTCTGGTGGAGTTGGTGCCACAACATCCTCACTAAACTTGGGATTTGGATTTTCTAATTCAGTAGCCTTTCGTTTCTTTCCTCTTTCAAACTTGTCTTTCATAATTTCCTGTATTTCTTCCTCTTCAGGATCACTTTCCGGTTCCTCTTCAATTGATTCATCCGAAAATTGTGAGTCTTCCCCAAAGGTATCGTTTTCATCATCGGACAGGTTAATGACTGGAACACCATCTGAAGATTCTGGTTCGGAGTCGCTGAATGTGATAACAAGTTCTAAGCCAGACATCTATCACATAACAACTAGCACGTTAATACCACATAATATTTACATATTAATTTTTTTTAACCAACAAGGATAAGCAATAGTTTTCGAAATCAAACACGGTCAAAGTCCAGACTCACTAATGCATCCTAACAAACTCGATAAGACACACTAATGCAAATTTTCTGGTTCTCTAAGACCAACGCTCTGATACCACATGTCATAACCCGACCTTAACCATAAGGACGAATGTAGTGACCCGAACTTTTCCATGTTTATATACATTAATTGAGATTCATATTTACATGATTAAATGTTTCCAACATGTTAAGCAATCAAACTTGTTAAGACTTGATTAACTGAAATATGTTTCATATAGACAATTGACCACCCAAGTTGACCGGTGATTCACGAACGTTAAAACTTGTAAAAACTATATGATGACATATATATGGATATATATATATATATATATAGTTAACATGATACTATGATAAGTAAACATATCATTAAGTATATTAACAATGAACTACATATGTAAAAACAAGACTACTAACTTAATGATTTATAAACGAGACATATATGTAACGATTATTGTTGTAAAGACATTTAATGTATATATATCATATTAAGAGATATTCATACATGATAATATCATGATAATATAATAATTTAAAATCTCATTTGATATTATAAACATTGGGTTAACAACATTTAACAAGATCGTTAACCTAAAGGTTTCAAAACAACACTTACATGTAACGACTAACGATGACTTAACGACTCAGTTAAAATGTATATACATGTAGTGTTTTAATATGTATTTATACACTTTTGAAAGACTTCAATACACTTATCAAAATACTTCTACTTAATAAAAATGCTTACAATTACATCCGCGTTCAGTTTCATCAACAATTCTACTCGTATGCACCCGTATTCGTACTCGTACAATACACAGCTTTTAGATGTATGTACTATTGGTATATACACTCCAATGATCAGCTCTTAGCAGCCCATGTGAGTCACCTAACACATGTGGGAACCATCATTTGGCAACTAGCATGAAATATCTCATAAAATTACAAAAATATGAGTAATCATTCATGACTTATTTACATGAAAACAAAATTTCATATCCTTTATATCTAATCCATACACCAACGACCAAAAACACCTACAAACACTTTCATTCTTCAATTTTCTTCATCTAATTGATCTCTCTCAAGTTCTATCTTCAAGTTCTAAGTGTTCTTCATATATT
Source organism: Rutidosis leptorrhynchoides (assembly GCF_046630445.1). Lineage (NCBI taxonomy): Eukaryota > Viridiplantae > Streptophyta > Magnoliopsida > Asterales > Asteraceae > Rutidosis > Rutidosis leptorrhynchoides. Next base: position 605,719,938 of record NC_092334.1, read on the forward strand.
CTACAAGTTCTAGTTACATAAAATCAAGAATACTTTCAAGTTTGCTAACTCACTTCCAATCTTGTAAGGTGATCATCCAACCTCAAGAAATCTTTGTTTCTTACAGTAGGTTATCATTCTAATACAAGGTAATAATCATATTCAAACTTTGGTTCAATTTCTATAACTATAACAATCTTATTTCAAGTGATGATCTTACTTGAACTTGTTTTCGTGTCATGATTCTGCTTCAAGAACTTCGAGCCATCCAAGGATCCATTGAAGCTAGATCCATTTTTCTATTTTCCAGTAGGTTTATCCAAGGAACTTAAGATAGTAATGATGTTCATAACATCATTCGATTCATACATATAAAGCTATCTTATTCGAAGGTTTAAACTTGTAATCACTAGAACATAGTTTAGTTAATTCTAAACTTGTTCGCAAACAAAAGTTAATCCTTCTAACTTGACTTTTAAAATCAACTAAACACATGTTCTATATCTATATGATATGCTAACTTAATGATTTAAAACCTGGAAACACGAAAAACACCGTAAAACCAGATTTACGCCGTCGTAGTAACACCGCGGGCTGTTTTGGGTTAGTTAATTAAAAACTATGATAAACTTTGATTTGAAAGTTGTTATTCTGAGAAAATGATTTTTATTATGGACATGAAACTATATCCAAAAATTATGGTTAAACTCAAAGTGAAAGTATGTTTTCTAAAATGGTCATCTAGACGTCGTTCTTTCGACTGAAATGACTACCTTTACAAAAACGACTTGTAACTTATTTTTCCAACTATAAACCTATACTTTTTCTGTTTAGATTCATAAAATAGAGTTCAATATGAAACCATAGCAATTTGATTCACTCAAAACGGATTTAAAATGAAGAAGTTATGGGTAAAACAAGATTGGATAATTTTTCTCATTTTAGCTACGTGAAAATTTGTAACAAATCTATTCCAACCATAACTTAATCAACTTGTATTGTATATTATGTAATCTTGAGATACCATAGACACGTATACAATGTTTCGACCTATCATGTCGACACATCTATATATATTTCGGAACAACCATAGATACTCTATATGTGAATGTTGGAGTTAGCTATACAGGGTTAAGGTTGATTCCAAAATATATATAGTTTGAGTTGTGATCAATACTGAGATACGTATACACTGGGTCGTGGATTGATTCAAGATAATATTTATCGATTTATTTCTGTACATCTAACTGTGGACAACTAGTTGTAGGTTACTAACGAGGACAGCTGACTTAATAAACTTAAAACATCAAAATATATTAAAAGTGTTGTAAATATATTTTGAACATACTTTGATATATATGTATATATTGTTATAGGTTCGTGAATCAACCAGTGGCCAAGTCTTACTTCCCGACGAAGTAAAAATCTGTGAAAGTGAGTTATAGTCCCACTTTTAAAATCTAATATTTTTGGGATGAGAATACATGCAGGTTTTATAAATGATTTACAAAATAGACACAAGTACGTGAAACTACATTCTATGGTTGAATTATCGAAATCGAATATGCCCCTTTTTATTAAGTCTGGTAATCTAAGAATTAGGGAACAGACACCCTAATTGACGCGAATCTTAAAGATAGATCTATTGGGCCTAACAAACCCCATCCAAAGTACCGGATGCTTTAGTACTTCGAAATTTATATCATATCCGAAGGGTGTCCCGGAATGATGGGGATATTCTTATATATGCATCTTGTTAATGTCGGTTACCAGGTGTTCACCATATGAATGATTTTTATCTCTATGTATGGGATGTGTATTGAAATATGAAATCTTGTGGTCTATTATTATGATTTGATATATATAGGTTAAACCTATAACTCATCAACATTTTTGTTGATGTTTTAAGCATGTTTATTCTCAGGTGATTATTAAGAGCTTCCGCTGTCGTATGCTTAAATAAGGACGAGATTTGGAGTCCATGCTTGTATGATATTGTGTAAAAACTGTATTCAAGAAACTTATTTTGTTGTAACATATTTGTATTGTAAACCATTATGTAATGGTCGTGTGTAAACAGGATATTTTAGATTATCATTATTTGATAATCTACGTAAAGCTTTTTAAACCTTTATTGATGAAATAAAGGTTATGGTTTGTTTTAAAATGAATGCAGTCTTTGAAAAACGTCTCATATAGAGGTCAAAACCTCGCAACGAAATCAATTAATATGGAACGTTTTTAATCAATAAGAACGGGACATTTCAGTTGGTATCCGAGCGTTGGTCTTAGAGAACCAGAATTTTGCATTAGTGTGTCTTATCGAGTTTGTTAGGATGCATTAGTGAGTCTGGACTTCGACCGTGTTTACTTGAAAAATGATTGCTTAACAAATTTTGTTGGAAACTATATATTTTTAACATGTGAATATTATGTGATATATTAATCTCTTAACGCGTTTGATATTATGTGATAGATGTCTACCTCTAGAACAAGTCCTAATGACTCACCTAATAATAATGAAGAGTCAAATGTAAATTGGAATGATTCGTGGACTGATTCACAAGTTCCCGAAGAGGAACCGGAAGAAGAGTCGGAACCGGAAGAAGAATCGGAACCGGAAGAAGAATCGGAACCGGATGAAGAAATAGAACCGGTGGGGGAAATAATAAAACGGTTAAGTAAAAGAAAATCCTCAACCAACCGACCAAGGTTAATTATGGTCAATGGTGTTTCCGCCAAGGAAGCAAAATATTGGGAGGATTACCAATTCTCCGATGAATCGGATTCTGACGAAAATTCCGATGATGTTATAGAAATTACCCCAACTGAATTTAAAAAGGCAAAAGAAAATAATAAGGGAAAGGGCATAAAAATAGAGAAATCTAATTCCAACCCCGATGAACTTTATATGTATCGTCAACCCCCGAAGTCCTTAAGTTGTAACAATGACCCGGGAACCTCTAAACCACCAGGTTTTTCTAAACCAATGTGGAAAACTACGGCTCGTATTAGGGGAACATCATATATCCCTAGAAACTTGGCAAAACGAACCAAAACCGACGAAGAAGAAACAAGCGAGTCGGAATAAGATAGTTGTATTCGTGTGGTGTAATATATGTAATATAGTGTGCTTATGCTTTATGATATATGTAAAAATTGCTTGTATTAATAAGTATTTTTTTTATGAATCTAACTCTTGTCTATTTTACAGTATAAAAACACAAAATGGATAGACAACTCAATATTTTAAGAGACCTACCCGGAGACATGATTGATGAAATCTTGTCTAGAGTCGGTCAGAATTCTTCGGCACAACTATTTAAGGCGAGATCGGTTTGTAAGACATTCGAAGAACGTTCCAAGAATACCTTGGTTTATAAAAGGCTTTCGTTCGAAATATGGGGGATATCACATTGGGAAATCCATAAGTTACGATGTGTTTACTTTGACGCATATATTGCGGGGAACCCAAATGCTATTTTACGCAATGGGTTAAGAAATTATTTTGACTCAATATATCCGAATATTGGACTTCGTGATTTAGAAAAAGCGGCTAACATGCAACATAAAGAAGCATGTTATGCTTACGGATTAGTAATGTTCGCTTCTCACCAAAGTGAGAACAAGAACATCGGGCTACAACTATTAAACAAAACGTTCCCACAAGTGACGGAGTCAGTAATTGGGGTAAGAAATGAGGTTTTTAGATTGTTACGGGACTGTTGGACATTACGTAACCCTCGTCCCTTTGACGACGTTACAACACGCTGTCTTATCAACGGCCATAACGGTCATGTTCCACAAGACCAAGGATGGGAAGTAATCCTAGTAAAACCAGAATGCATGACTTGTTTCTGGACGTATGAATTACGTGTCTTTATTGCCTTTGCTGAACGACTTGTGTACTAGCTAGAATTATCTTCACAACCATCTTGTATCAAATTTATTGTGTGCTATATTTCATGTTATATGTAAAATAAGCGGTATTGTAAGTTTGTAAAATATTGTGTAAAAGTTTGAACTCGAAATATTATTATAATCAGTTTTTCATATAGAATTGTAGTAGTTGAATTGTATATTAGCTACTAAGTATGAACTTAACGGGTAGGTGCTACCCGAATTTAAACTTATAAAACGCTAATATGAAGAAAAAGCTTTTATAAATGAGTTCATATTGTGCTACGAAATACTATTAACTACTCTTAATATTCTGTATGATTAACTTGTTCCATTTGACTATTTTGAAGGAAATGGCACCGACTACTCGACACACCGTGAATATGAATGAAGAGGAATTCCGTACTTTTCTAGCTTCAAACATAGCCGCAGTACAGGCTGCGCTACATACCAACAATAACCTTGGATCTAGCAGTACAGAAAATCGTGTAGGATGCACCTACAAAGAATTCACTGCCTGCAAACCTTTGGAATTTGATGGAACCGAAGGACCGATCAGATTGAAACGGTGGACCGAGAAGGTCGAATCGGTATTTGCCATAAGTAAGTGTACTGAAGAGGACAAAGTGAAGTACGCTACGCATACCTTCACAGGTTCTGCGTTAACATGGTGGAATACCTATCTAGAGCAAGTGGGACAAGACGATGCGTACGCACTACCGTGGTCAGCATTCAAGCACTTGATGAACGAGAAGTACCGTCCCAGAACCGAGGTCAATAAGCTCAAGACAGAACTTAGAGGGTTACGCACCCAAGGATTTGATATTACCACGTACGAAAGACGATTCACAGAATTGTGCCTATTGTGTCCGGGAGCATTCGAAGATGAGGAAGAGAAGATCGATGCGTTTGTGAAAGGATTACCGGAAAGAATCCAAGAAGATATAAATTCAAACGAGCCCACCTCCATACAACAGGCATGTAGAATGGCTCACAAACTAGTGAACCAGATTGAAGAAAGAATTAAAGAACAGACTGCTGAAGAGGCCAATGTGAAGCAAGTCAAAAGAAAGTGGGAGGAAAACGGTGATAAGAATCACCAATACAACAACAACAGCAATTACAACAATAATCGCAACAATTATCCCAACAATCGCAACATCAATCGCAACTACAACAAACGGCCCAACAACAACAACAACAACAACAACAGCAACTACAACAATCATCCCAACAACAATAATAACCGCAACAACAACAACAATCAGAAGCAGCTATGCCAAAGGTGTGAAAAGTATCACTCGGGGTTCTGCACCAAATTTTGCAACAAGTGTAAAAGAAATGGTCATAGCGCGGCGAAGTGTGAGGTCTACGGACCAGGGGTTAATAGAACGAAAGGAACAAATGGTGTCGGAACGAGTAATGGCGGAGCAAGTAGTGTCGGAGCAAGTTATGCCAATGTAGTTTGTTATAAATGTGGAAAACCGGGCCACATTATTAGAAATTGCCCGAACCAGGAGAACACGAATGGACAAGGCCACGGAAGAGTTTTCAATATTAATGCGGCAGAGGCACAGGAAGACCCGGAGCTTGTTACGGGTACGTTTCTTATTGACAATAAATCTACTTACGTTTTATTTGATTCGGGTGCGGATAGAAGCTATATGAGTAGAGATTTTTGTGCTAAATTAAGTTGTCCATTGACGCCTTTGGATAGTAAATTTTTACTCGAATTAGCAAATGGTAAATTAATTTCAGCAGATAATATATGTCGGAATTGAGAAATTAAACTGGTTAGCGAAACATTTAAGATTGATTTGATACCAGTAGAGTTAGGGAGTTTTGATGTGATAATCGGTATGGATTGGTTGAAAGAAGTGAAAGCAGAGATCATTTGTTACAAAAATGCAATTCGCATTATACGAGAAAAAGGAAAACCCTTAATGGTGTACGGAGAAAAGGGCAACACGAAGCTACATCTTATTAGTAATTTGAAGGCACAAAAACTAATAAGAAAAGGTTGCTATGCTGTTCTAGCACACGTCGAGAAAGTACAAACTGAAGAAAAGAGCATCAATGATGTTCCCATTGCAAAAGAATTTTTCGATGTATTTCCGAAAGAATTACCGGGATTACCCCCACATCGATCCATTGAATTTCAAATAGATCTTGTACCAGGAGCTGCACCAATAGCTCGTGCTCCTTACAGACTCGCACCCAGCGAGATGAAAGAACTGCAAAGCCAATTACAAGAACTTTTAGAGCATGGTTTCATTCGACCAAGCACATCACCGTGGGGAGCTCCTATTTTGTTTGTCAAGAAGAAAGATGGTACATTCAGGTTGTGTATCGACTACCGAGAGTTGAACAAACTTACCATCAAGAACCGCTACCCACTACCGAGAATCGACGACTTATTTGATCAACTACAAGGCTCGTCTGTTTATTCAAAGATTGACTTACGTTCCGGGTATCATCAAATGCGGGTGAAAGAAGATGATATTCCAAAGACTGCTTTCAGAACACGTTACAGTCATTACGAGTTTATGGTCATGCTGTTTGGTTTAACTAATGCACCAGCTGTGTTCATGGACCTTATGAACCGAGTGTGTGGACCATACCTTGACAAGTTTGTCATTGTTTTCATTGATGACATACTTATTTACTCAAAGAATGACCAAGAACACGGTGAACATTTGAGAAAGGTGTTAGAAGTATTGAGGAAGGAAGAATTGTACGCTAAGTTTTCAAAGTGTGCATTTTGGTTGGAAGAAGTTCAATTCCTCGGTCACATAGTGAATAAAGAAGGTATTAAGGTGGATCCAGCAAAGATAGAAACTGTTGAAAAGTGGGAAACCCCGAAAACTCCAAAACACATACGCCAGTTTTTAGGACTAGCTGGTTACTACAGAAGGTTCATCCAAGACTTTTCCAGAATAGCAAAACCCTTGACTGCATGAACGCATAAAGGGAAGAAATTTGAATGGAATGATGAACAAGAGAAAGCGTTTCAGTTATTGAAGAAAAAGCTAACTACGGCACCTATATTGTCATTGCCTGAAGGGAATGATGATTTTGTGATTTATTGTGACGCATCAAAGCAAGGTCTCGGTTGTGTATTAATGCAACGAACAAAGGTGATTGCTTATGCGTCTAGACAATTGAAGATTCACGAACAAAATTATACGACGCATGATTTGGAATTAGGCGCGGTTGTTTTTGCATTAAAGACTTGGAGGCACTACTTATATGGGGTCAAAAGTATTATATATACCGACCACAAAAGTCTTCAACACATATTTAATCAGAAACAACTGAATATGAGGCAGCGTAGGTGGATTGAATTGTTGAATGATTACGACTTTGAGATTCGTTACCACCCGGGGAAGGCAAATGTGGTAGCCGATGCCTTGAGCAGGAAGGACAGAGAACCCATTCGAGTAAAATCTATGAATATAATGATTCATAATAACCTTACTACTCAAATAAAGGAGGCGCAACAAGGAGTTTTAAAAGAGGGAAATTTAAAGGATGAAATACCCAAAGGAACGGAGAAGCATCTTAATATTCGGGAAGACGGAACCCGGTATAGGGCTGAAAGGATTTGGGTACCAAAATTTGAAGATATGAGAGAAATGGTACTTAGAGAAGCTCATAAAACCAGATACTCAATACATCCTGGAA